>NC_133576.1:101661583-102319550 GCF_964106895.1 Numenius arquata | reverse complement strand
TGTTTAAATTTCACTTTAGATGGCTGAGTCCTGTTTTGAATTTAACCCAGGCATTAAACTTAGGGTTTAGTACAAACCTTTCTCCCACCAGATAGTATATCCTAACATACTGTAGCTGGAATACTGAAGAAGACCTACATATTAAAAACAGGATTAGGTACACAAAACTGACACTAGTCGCTTAAAATAAGTAAGTCTTGATCACTCTTCATACAAAGTTACTTTAATTTGCGAAAAACCACAAGTATTCTAAATGGTTTTACAGCAATTTATTCAGAAAATCTCAGTAGTTTGTTTTACAACAATAAGTTTTTGTGTATTTCTGAAAATTCCTTCTTTTTTCTATTGATGTGTTTTCCTTCCTTTCTGAAATGTGCTTTGAAGTTGCATGGCAGTCCCTTATTTGCAAGTTACTGGAATGTTCATATACAGCTTTATTTTTCCTTGCTGTTATGATAGACCTTTTTTTCTGATTCACTACTTCTCTCATGTTAGTATTGCAACAGCGGTTTCTGTGACTGCAAGAATACTGCTTTACATGTTATCAAATGGTCTTGTGATGCTACTGCAGATGGTCTTTACAAAAGTTTATCAGCTTAATATTCATCCTATTTTCCTGTTCATTGTGGCTTTGTTAATTTACTATGAAGTGCTGGATTTTTACAGGCTGTTCAAAGGAACATAACCATAATAGTTACATCTTTCTCTTCTTCATAGATTATCATATATCCTTATTGCTGATTTAGTAACTTCTTCAATTTAGCCAATAGTGACTTCATAATATGAATATATCCTTGCTGTTCAATGCTAACTTCCCGTTTCCATTTCCTTTGTGCACATCTGTGAAAGACACAGTACAAAACAGAAACTAGGTTTGAACCTTCAGCATCAAGGAATCAAGGGCAGGCCTCAATGTCCCTGACCCATGGGACCCACAAGGAGCCCTATGTCATTCCCCCTGGGGCCACCAGCCCCTGCCCCAGTGATGCTACAGCACGGCTGGTCTCCAGTTCCTCACATCCCTCCCTGCCTGGACATGGCCCTGCTGCCTTGCACCTACCTGTGGGCCCACATCCTGGCCCAGCCTCATCCCATCCCCTTCCCTATGGACTCTGGAGCTCCCTTCTGGGTCTGGGGGTGACCCAGTGGTCCCTGGCTGCCCAGCTCCTGGCTGGGGTGGTGGGATGGGTCCTGGCTGGCAGCTCTCTGTTCTTTAAGGTTCTGACACTTCCCATGGGACCATGACAGTAATCTCCCTCCTGTTCAAATCATGAAACCCCAAATTTGGGATCCCTGTCTTAGGCTTGGAATCCAACTGGCCCTTCAGCAGTCAGCATGAAGTAGCTGTGTGATCTACAGACAGTGTAAATGCATTTGCATGGACTAGCTTGATGATAGCTGTTCCAAATACTGTTGCTGTCTCTTGAATTTTCTTTGAATTCTTGATGCCACTCCAACTACCAAAGGAGAAAAAATAATCTTGCTATCTCCAAAGGAAGCTCTCATTTCATAAGTTTTTAAGGTTATGCTTCTTTTTAGAAGAATAAGAGAAAGAACTTCACAAAATGCTGCTAACACAAAGTTAAAATCATTTATTGTTAGCAAGTAGCTGAAGCTGAGCTTCCCTGTGATTATGCAAAACACAGTGAGAATTAACACCTTATTGATTAGTTGAAAAAAAGAAAACACAAAACTAAACACAAAATTGCCTGCAATCATTTAAAAAGTAATTCAAAGTAATCCTCAAATTTCCATTCCTTGCCTTTGGGGACTTTCACAGAGTTTTCTAGTTACCCATCCCCTGATGTTGGCTATACATTTTCTGCTTTACTTAGTCAGGAGTCTGTCGAAGTTCCTAAAGCACCAGGTGTGTAAATGTGACATCTTTTCTCCCCTAACTTTATACTTCTATATACTGAACTAACCATCCCACTCTCCCCTTATGATCTAAATACTTCTGGGGAGCAATTAGTGTACCTTATTTCAGGTAGCTACTTTAAGATGAAATGAATCACTCCCTAAATGTATCTATATCTATCCCTTGATAGTAATGGTTAACTGACTATAACGATAGCCTGCAGTGCCTTACTCAGATGTACGTGTGCATTCTAAGTATCTAGCATTAAGAAGTGAATCCCATCTAAATTCCTAGAGAGTTCACCGAGCCAGAGCTAGATCTATGAAATGAAAAAACCCAACACCTAACATGGTCGTTCATTCAATTTGCAAGTGAAGTTGCCTCATACTTAGTATCCACTAAGTATGATAGTATCCACTATTTTTTCTTCCCCCCCTAAAAAAAAAAAAAAAGAAAACCATATGACATGTATACCGAGGATATCTACAGTAGTGATACTACGATACTACGATAATCTATATGCCTACATTTTCTTTAGAAACTATATGTGTTACCAAATTTCCTGCAAGTAACTCCCAGATTATCTGAAAGAAAGTTATGACTGAGCAGCAGTGTAGATTGAATTTGTTTATGGCAACAAAGTACAATTTTTTTACCAAACCCTTTTCCTTAGTATTTTCTACCTCCTTTGCTGTAGTATGCTTCCTTTCTTTCTCAGCAGCTCTGTTAATTCTGGTTTTCCTATTTTCTTTTCTTTTGGAAAGGGCTATTAAGGGTATAGTTCATCTGAAAAGAGGTGTGTGAGTCATTGGAAGTGCAGATAAGTGCTGGGCTGTATACCTGAAAGTAGAACAATTTATTTTCGTTTTTTTTTTGTGTGTGTGGTTTTTTTTGTTTGTTTGTTTTGTTGTTGTTGTTGTTGTGTTTTTTTTTTTTTTAATTTTATCTGAAGCTTATAGCACTGGCACAAACTAAATGAACAGAAACAAACTTTTACAGAACACATTCAAGTCACATAACTTTCATCACAGTTTAATTTCACTGTAAGCAATTATTAAAACTAAGCCATACATCAGAATCTTATGTGATCGAGTTCAAGTGCTTTGTCAACTATATTAAAAGGATAATGCTCTGGATATATTTGAATGGTTCTCGATGTTTTTCCTCATTAAAATACATATTAAAAGTTATTCATTGTTATGTTAAGACATCTAAGAGCAAGTATAAATTGTACAACATTTATTTTTATTTCATAGACTTTAGTCTATGCCATTTAAGTATAAAAGAAAGAATTAATATTGTAGATTATGTTTTCCTTCTCTTACTTTCTCTTTATGCATTTTATAATTGTCTTGCTATTGTTTCTCATGAAAACAAAATAAAACTGCACACAAATTGACTTCACTAACATTACAAATGAACTTCAATTATGTCAGAATCTCTAAGGACTGTGTTTTTATAGCATGTTAAAACATCAAATTAAGCTCTGTACTAGCTCACAGATCTCATGAGTGCATGATCTTTATTGTCTGACAATTAAAAGAAATACAGACACGTATTAACTTTAAATAATTCTGTTATCAAAAACAGTACTATGCATGATGCTAAGTGTATACTGTTAATGTTGCCTGTAGTTGCTTTAGTTGAACAGTAAAAGTCAGGCTTCAAAAAGGCCAAGGACTCTAGCATTTCAGCAAGACAGAAAATTCCAACCGTATTGCAAATCTGTGTAAGATACTAAAAATGGAGGCATGCTTTGACCTGCCTGATATAATGTACTTTGTTTTGAATTGCCATAGCTATCCCATTTAAAGCAAACCATTCTTCATTTCTCCAGTCTTTTCCAGAATCACGTATGTACAATACAACTCTAGAAATTCCATAGATGGATAAAAATCACAGTAGCCTGAAGGATATAAAGGTCAAAACTGAAATAGATTTTGGTGGCCTTGATTCAGCTTTTGTCAATGGTCTCATGCGGCACAAGAAAATAATGAACAAAAATATTTTGCTAGTATGAGCAGTTTAGTTGTTGATACAAATTAATGGGCTTTTAAAAAGAAGTTTCTTCTTTCTTATCTCAAATAATATTCTGTGCAATCTGCTGTGGGTATTAAGTTTGGAAGTGGAAAACATGAACAGGAACATAGAGGTAGAAGTAGAAAGTACAGCTGTCAATACTTTCAGAGACTTTACTACCATCCAGCCTCTGTAAATGAAAAAATGTTTTTGCATCCCTGCAGGATACATAGTTGTTCATGATTTAAGTTTTCATGTTTATCACAAGCCAAGGGTCTGAAGTACATTTTCTTACACCTTTTCTCAATTTATAGATGAGTCAAGCCAGTGTCGTGTTATAATGCAATGAGACAGGTTATGAAGCAGGGGTCCTTCAGCCTGCTCTAAAATCCTGGAATTTTAGAGACATACTACTAATTTCTTATCATATTTTTTACTTCAGTTCCTTCTTTCATTGTCCTCAATCTCAAATTAAGAGAGAGAGATGGGGTGAGGGCTAGAGAATGGGAAAAGTAAGAACTGTAAAATTTGCCTGCGTAATTATATCCCTTTGCTGAATCAAGGTGTTGGTCAAGAAGAGTCAGGCTGTTGAGCGAATGCTCTAGTCACATTTTTCTCTATATATCTCATCGTTTGCTCCCTGATAGGTGGCTGTGACACTGGGCTTTGGTAATATGTGAAGTAGGAGCAGAATGGTTACTTGAGAGGTGCTTTTACTACAATGTACACTGCAATTAACTTGAAATCACATGAAATCCTTATTTATTCTGACATTTCTCTCTTCACAACCTGTGTATAATGATTTCTAACAATATGAACATTTATTTTAATTAGATGAAATAAAATGGTTCTGCATCACCACCACAAACAAACTAACAAACAAACCAAAACCTCCAATCCCAACACCCTCCCACCCCCCCCGATTCTCACTTTAATCCAGTTTATCCTTTAAATAGAATGGTAAAATGTTATTCAGCTATATGCTGATTGTAACAAATGGACTTTATTTTCTATCTTTTACTGTAAAAGAAAACAAACCACAGCTGTGAAGGCTGCTCATAGTGAGAGCCAGACACCTTAACAGCTACGATCTCCACCCAAGCACTACCCAAAAATTTTTCTGCTATCTTTCTCACAACACTTCTTCTCCCTTTCCTCCTTCCAGTCTTCTCCACTGCTGTCGGCCTGCAAAATCCCTCTCCAGATAATGTCAGAAGCTGATAGGTTTTGACAAAGTTCATTCCCTTTTGGCACATGTCTTTCTTTTTCACCCATCACTATAAGACGGAAGAAGAGTGTAAGGGTATGTGGAAGGAGAGTGTCTGCTCCTTTAAGAGTGTCACCGACAAATGGTAGGGGAGGCAGTGATGACAGCCAGTCTTGGTCAGTCACAGTAATTGATGAGGGCATATGGGAGTGTGAGAATGTTTATTCCAGTGAGGTTATCTGATCAGGGATCTTGTCAATTGGGAAACTAAGGGAAAAGGGGAAAACCAGAAACAAAATGTACAGAGACACAGACCAGACAAAACTTACATTTTGTGTACATTGTGGTGACAATGACAGGAAACAAACTTCTCCACTCACACTCATTGCTGGGCTATCCAGAAACTACAGGTGTCACTTCACGAAGATCAACCTGATTCTTTGCAATTGATACGACTGTAAACCAGGGGGACCCCATGGGGGATGTGCAAGAGAAGGGAGAGCAGAGAGGAGAGAAGGGGTTAGACAGAATATGGTATAAAAGGGGCCTGTAGCATGTAATATGCGGCTGGTCAGTATGCTTGCCTGGTTGAGCCCTGAACCTTACCACCTCAGTCTATCCTATCTGCCTATATCTTCTTCTCAAATCTCTTAACTGTTCCACTCTCTGTTCTATGTCTATGTGTGCTGCAAGAATTCAGTGCCAGCTACTGCTGAGACCTCTGGGTGTGAGAGGAATTTGGTGCCAGGTCCCATCCTGTGGTGTCAGTTACCGGAGCCAGCAGGATCCCAGCACCAGCTATTGGAGCAAGTGGAGGTCTTGAACCTCCAGCCACTGGGGTGGGAACAGTGTGTGTTAAAATTCATTTCAGCCATTAAACATCACTTGTGAGATGTGAAAGTCTTAACAGACAACTCACTTCTACTGATTTGTAACTTTCTAAGCTTTCTACATTTTTTTTTAAACTTTAGAATAAAACTTTACATGATTCGATTAAAAGGTGATAAATAGTTGTGAAAAGCATATGTACAAAAAGCTATTAGCTGCTGAAATTCAAACCTCTTGTAAACTCTTACATGAAGACTGACCCATCTTCAAGGACTATAAGATTGTATGCAACCTAATAATCCCAACAGAGATGTGAACTGATGATTATTGAAGATCCCAGAATGGAAGGAAAAGGAACAGTTTTTTACCTCCTTTCCTTTGGCTGTAGTTTTCAGGTTTGTTTTATTTTACAATACTATTATTTCTAAAAAAGCGTTTTTAGCTTTTGGAGTATATCTATGATGCCATAAAAATACCTCTAGTTCTTTATTTTCTCTTGTAAATGACTCTATCAGGAAGACCCTCTCTAATTAGATTCATATTGTTCCAAGCAACGATACCAAATAAATAGGAATGATTTTTTTTGTCAGAATACTTAGATTATACTATACTGACAAAAAAATATACACTACACTGTACTGGTACTTTAAAAGGAAACAGACATAGCCTTAGGCGCTTAAGCACTGACACAATTGTCTATACTATTTAACTGCTGCACACACTCTGACCTGTTGTGGTGTGGCATTTTCTTTCCCAAGCAACACAGAGGTGAAACTCTTAGTTTGGATGTACTTGTACTTATGCTCAGATGTTAGTGTGTATGGGCTAATACTGTGATAGGCTTCAGCAAACTTAACCAGTTATTTGAGTATGGTTTACTATTTAAGTGCTGGGTTATCTTTGTATTTTACAGAAATAAACTTGAAACTGCAACTTTGTTTTAGCAAAAACATATATGAAGGTGCATGAAATAGTCTAAAGGAATTAGCTCAACCTAGTCATTAAAAAAATTTAACATAAATATGATCAGTCTTGAGGTGGAGATAGTATAGCTAAAGCAAAAGTAATAAAGCTAGCAGTGGGGTACATATTGCCTCCCAAGTTTCCATCTGAAAGACTTTAACACAATGGAACTGTTAGTAATGATTAAGTTTCTTGAATCACAGAGTATTTTTCTTAATGTCAAATAATAATCAGTTAAAAAGGGAGTACTTACATTCACAACCTAAATGCCAAAACCAACCTTTCTTAAAGGAAGGTGAATTGTGGGGTTGAGATCTGTATAACTGCTGAACATTTAATTCCACGAATACATCACATTTCTCTGTTTGTTGACAGTGAATGCAAATCAAGCATTTCTATAACTTTGTTTTAGTTTGGATTGGAGGAAACACATTAACTACCAGACAATGAAAATGTCACCTCAAATTCTTCACATGTCTTCAAGTTCATTTCTCCCCAATGCCACTAAATTTTAGTGAGATGCGTTTCATTAGATTCATTATCAGTTTATTTCTGAGATCAAAATTAGGATTATTCAAGTGTAGTGTCTGAAAATGTTTGATTTGAAATTCTAATTGTTGTCTAATCTTAAGAATCCTACTGAATGTATAGCAAAGCTGTAGTAGTAATATGGCAGTCATTATAATATATAATTCAGTTGGGAAAGTTGATTATTCCTCAGGCAATGCAATGATCTACAAATTTCTATTAACTGATGAAGTATTCCCCAGAGAAAGCTCCAGAGGCATGGAAAATACTATTTCTGAGTTAGCATAATCAAGGGCATGCATATTCCTCACAATCTTTATTGCAGAGCTATGTCATTGTACTTATTATGAAAGACAAGAGAATGTTAAGCAAAATAACTGACATCTAACAAATGTCTAAAAATTGGTTATTCTTCTACAGCAGTAACTTTTTGCAGATTATGAAAGAGCAACACTAGATTTAGAGCTTGGGTTTTTTTAGAAATGACAGTACTTTTATTGTGCTTTTAGAGTATGAATTTTAAAAACTGTTGCTTCTGATTTTCAAATTAATTTATATTTTTGTGTTTCTATTCATTTATTTACTGACTGCACTGCTGCAAAAGAAAATCAACATGATAGCTGAACAAAACATTAAACAATAACTCACAGAGGAAAGCATGAATTGCATATAAATTGTAATATAAATCCAGATCTGTTAATGCTTTACATTTAGTCCAGCACTAGACACTAGGTGTTTCTGATGAAGTGAGATTTCTGATACAAGGGATTGCTTCTATCTGAAATAGGTGGACAGCAGGAATAGGGAAATCCCCCTGTACTTGTCCCTGGTGGGTCCCCACCTTGAATACTGTGTTCAGTTTTGAGCCCCACGCTACAGGGAAGATACTGAGGTGCTGGAGCTTGTCCAAAGAAGGGCAACAAAGCTGGTGAAGGGCCTAGAGCACAAGTCTTACGAGGAGGGTCTGAGGGAACTGGAGAAAAGGAGGCTGAGGGGAGATGTTACCACCCTCTGCAACTACCTGAAAGGAGGTTGTAACTAGGTGGGTGTTGGTCTCTTTCCCCAGGTAACAAGTGATAGGACAAGAGGAAACAGCCTCAGTTGCGCCAAGTGAGGATTAGGTGACATTAGGAAATTTTTTTCACACATAAGCATTGGAACAGGCTGCCTAGGGAAGTGATTGAGTCACTGTCCCTGAAAGGATATGTAGACGTGGCACTTACGGACATGGTTTAGTGGTGGACTTGGCAGTGTTAGGTTTACAGTTGGACTCGATGATCTTAAGGGTCTTTTCCAACCTAAATGATTCTATGATTCTATTCTATGATGTAGGTAGGGTAGATGCAAGAACAAAACCACACCAATCAGTGATGAATAGTCTAAAATTTATTTAATAAGCAGGATGTGTATATTGGGTGCATAGCGATTCTAACTCCCAGATTTCTATTCTGCAACACATGCACATTTCACCATACCAGTCAGGGTTGCGGTCCCTCCAAATCCAGTTTGGACCAGCAGCACAGACCCAAGAAAGCAAGATGCTCATTGACCAGACAACATGTCAGTTCCTGGTAATGGTGTGATCCATCAGAGTTGTTTTACCTTGAGCTTACCCCTCTGCATGTCGTCTGGAGCTGTGGATGTGGTCACTCCCAAGGTGCTGTTGTTTTAACTACTTACTTCCATATGTCAAATTGTCAACAAAAGCCACCAATGGCCTCTCTAGTCACATAGTCCCAGGCCAACATCTTTGACTTTTTCCATGTGCAATGGCAATTAGTTTCCACAGGACTTCTACAACTTTGTGGTTCCTTTACACACCAAGACATTTATTTTTGTTATTTATTTATGCAATAATAACAGTGACTTTAATGTTTACCATATATCCATCAATTAAAGTTTATATATATTTATCAGATAAAGAAAAGTGTGGCTAAATAGCATTTGGTTAAGATTTTATTTTGGTCCCCTGAGACCTTTGGGTTTTGAAATACTTAAAAAGAACGAACTTCAGTTTTATTAGGTAGTTCAGTGAACACTGGCTAAAATCAGGTAATAGACAGATTCAGTTTTGTTCTGTTTTGTTTCAGGAAATATATAACCTTCTGTCATGTCTAGAACAGCGGCCCAATCATTTGCCTTTTGAGACATCACAGTGTGTATTCATGCATGGTCGTATAGAGGGGAATATAGGAAAAGGAATCTTAAGTGCAATTGGTTCTAATTAAGAGTGATTCGCAGCATTTACATTCTTTCTAGGGATTCTTCATCGACCTAACTGGCCACACTCTTCCCTATGCAGTCCAGGATTCCATTGGTCCTCTTGGCAACAAGGGCACATTGGTGGCTCATGGTAAGTTTGCTATCCACCAGGACTCCCAGATCCTTCTCCTCAGTAGTGCTTTCCAGAAGATCCATCCCTAACCTGTATTGGTGCCTGGCGTTCTTCCTCCCCAGGTGCAAGACCCTACATTTGCCCTTGTTAAACCTCATTAGGTTCTTCTCTGCCCAGCTCTCCAGCCTGTCCAGGTCACGCTGGATGGTGGCACAGCCCCCTCTACTCTGCAATGGTGAGGCCACAACTGGAATACTGTCTCCAGTTCTGGGCTCCCCAGTTCAAGAGAGACAGGGAACTACTGGAGAGAGTCCAATGTAGGGCAACCAAGATGATTAAGGGATTAGAACACCTCCTTTATGAGGAAAGGCTCAAGGAGCTAGGGCTCTTTAGCCTGGAGAAGAGAAGGCTGAGGGGAGGCCTTATCTATGTTTACAAGTACCTAAAGGGTGGGTTGAAGGATGATGGAGCCGGACTCTTTTCAGTGGTTCCCAGTGACAGGACGAGGGGTAACAGGCATAAGCTGGAACATAGGAAGTTCCATTCAAATATGAGGAAGAACTTCTTTACGGTGAGGGTGACAGAGCCCTGGAACAGGCTGCCCAGGGAGGTCGTGGAGTCCCCTTCTCTGGAGATTTTCAAGACCCGCCTTGATGCGGTCCTGATTAATGTGCTCTAGGCAGTCCTGCTTTGGCAGGGGAGTTGGACTAGATGATCTCTAGAGGTCCCTTCCAACTCTGACAATTCCGTGATTCGGTGATCAGGACTACATTCGACCTTTAAACATTCAAGGATTGGAAATATCATAGCAACTAACAAATAAACTATTTTTTCTCCAAATAGTAAACCTCGGGAAATTTAAAAAGAAAGGCATGACAGTAAGAGCACGAGATTATTTTCTTAGTCCCAGAAAGTTAAAATATACAGTATTTAAGCTATGTGCACCAATGTTGCGAGGAATAGTTTTTCTAGATCCAAAATAACTAGCTTTACAAATCATTAGCACACACCATCCAGTTTGACTTTCCCCATTTTTTACGAATTCTTCTGGGAGAAGCATACACACAAGAAACATCAAAAAAACAGCATGGTTTAATTTTATTCTGATTAATGCAGAAGCAAAATAATGTCAACATAATTTTAAAAACAAGTGTCATAAGCTTAACCAGTCAGAAATATTCCACAACAAAATAAATAAATAAATAAAGCAAACCCAACAAAACTTGTGTTGAATCTTAAGACTGACTTTTATGAGAATATTCTGATAACAAATAGGTAAACTCCATACAAGTATAAATGTGTGAACACGTTCACTTTTCTGAAGAAAGCTTGCCAACATTATAAATTGTGGTTTGACATTTAATACAGTTAAGGAAATCGCTTTGTGTGATATTTTATTCTCAGGAATGGCCTTGCTTGCAAGAAGGGTTATATTAGCTTTTAGAAGTCTGTGCATCTATCCTATTGACTTGCTGGAAATAGAAATGACAGTAGAAGAATCCAAGGACAAAACGTGGAAGAAAGGGACAAATAATGACTAAAATGCAGGTATTGTGACATCTCATTTGGATGTCTCACCCTTTATTTTTTATTACACAAGCTATTTCTAAGAGTTCTTCCTGATAGTTAGGCACCTCGGAATAGGATCCAACATAAGGATCAAACCTAACTATCATCAAAGCTTGGCATTTAAATCTTCTTTAGATCACTGTTACGCACACATACAAGAATCACTAATACTTGTCATTTTGTACGTGGCCTCCAATATAATGAAATTCCCAAGGTGCTTTTTTTAAAATGAATTTTAGTACTGAGATTGAATGAAAATAATGTTTGTTACATAATTTTCTTTTTACAGTCACCGTATATAGGTTTTATGGCCAGCAACATTTGTTTCTTGGTTTGAAAGTCAATCTCTAGCAGAAGTTTTTTATACCTTTTAAGGACTATTTTTAATTAAAATCTGAAATTAAATATTTGGGGCATTTGAGTTAATGCTTACTTTGCATTAAAACAGAAACTAACAAGTTATGGTTAGGTATTGACTACACTAACTAGTTTTCTTGGACTTCAAAATATTTTTTTCATCAATAAATATGCAGTGTTATGTTTTGCTGTACCTTTTTATTTCAGTGCAGGGTAGGGGACTTCACAAAAAAAGGAAATATGAAAGACAAGGAAAAATACTGTTATTTCCAAAAAAGATACTGAGGGGTATGCTTGTTAGAACTGCAGTGATTTGCCCACCGAACAAAGTAAGATTATAAATTTTAAATATTAACCTCTTTAAAAATCCTTGTTTAAAAAGAAAATATGATTAAAAAGGATCCCTCAAATGGAACTCATACACAGTAAAACTGAAATATCACCTTCCATTACAATGTGACTAATAGGTAAACACTGAATAAAATAAAAGTGACTTGTATTTCAACAAATTTCGGGGGGGGTTTCCCTTCAATTTGTTTTCCTTCCTTTCTTTTCTCTCCTTCCTTTTAATCACCAGACTACAAGGTAGTTTTTATGTTAAATGGGAAAATAAGTTACAAACTTAGTGGTAAGTAATGATACTGAGACAAAGTAGTTTAGGATCCTGGTTCCTTTATTTGAGTATGCTGTATGGTTTGATAAGACTCTCTTGGATGTATCTTCAAATTCTTAGCACAGTTTAGACTTACTAGTTTCTGGTTATGTGAGTTGTTATGATCTTTAAATAATGAAGAAACTAATGAATGAGAGTAGAAAGAGAGGAGTCCACCCAGAAGAAAAAAAGAAGTGTGATTATATATTGTATAGAAGAAAAACAGTGAAAACATTAATGAGCAATGAAGTGATTTAATTTTGACCTACACAAATGCCCTCAGAGATCTTCTGTGCCTACTTGATTCATGTACGGTATTGATATCTTGGTTGTTTGATAGCTATTGTATTATTGATAAGATGGCTTTTAGAAGATTGGTGGTATTCTCGCTACTGACTACACACAAAGATAATCCAAATAAGCATTCCTGAAAAGTCATAAGCCTAAAATGTGAAATTTTAACAACAAATGCAAAAATTTTAACTATTTATAAACACCTCATATGTGATGAGGCAGATTCTGTCTGGGAAACACCCAGTAAACTCAATAGCATAAGTTGAATTATTTATGTCTGTAGTATCATAATATCAAAGTGCCTGGCTTTTGAATATATACTTACTGTGTTCCTAATAAGCAAGCTGAAGCATGATTTGTATTACCAAACCATTTTCCTATTTTATGTTGTATATATACGATACAATACGATATGATACAATACGACATGATACATAATGAGGTTCTGAAGAATTCAGAAAACACCTAAGATGTTTTTTTTCTGGGAAGTAGTGGAAGGATGTAGTGAGATCATCCTGAACTCTCCAGAGAGCAGAAACATCAAAGCAATGAAAACAAAATTTCTGATAACCATGTTCCTGATTTTAGTGGTGTATATATTTCAGTCAGAACTTAAAGCACTATGGGTCAGATTGCCAATACCCTACAGGTTGTCTTCTGTAGCTGAAACTGTAAACATCGTTATCTTTTCAAAGGAGTTCAAATATCACAATCATTAACTTTGTAAATCCAGCACTGCATGTTAATTTGACAGGATCAATATATGTTGCAGCAAATTTGCAGTGATTTTACTGCTTATTTTAAGGAAAAAAAATCTCACAAATATATTAACTCTTCTGGAGTGTGCTATGAATATATACATATAATTAAAGCTAACAGCAAATATTTTCAACATTTCAGCAATTTAATTCAGAAACATAATGAACTTTGCAGTCATACAGAAACATAACGAACTTTAGTCATAATGCAATAATCAGAACTAGAGTTGGTGGAAATGAAAATAAAGGGATCAGTTAAAGAGATTTGATAGAAACAGGGTAATTTAGGTATTACATATAATGAATTCCCAAAATTTAAATTCTCGAGTCCTTGCATGGTGTACAGTTGTTTTCCAGCATAATCCCCACACAGGTTCCATGCTAGTGCAGGTGAGTTTACAAGTTAGGCAGAGACTTCAAAAATTCCTCAAGGACTTCAGTATGCCTTGTAATCTTTTATTCATGCATATAAAGGAAGGTGGCAAAAATATGTCTTAGGTGTACATGTAATCAGTTTGAATATATTTTTTTATTGTTGAAAGTTAATCTGTTTAAAAAAAAAATAGATTTTGGTAGATTATTATTCAATTTACGTTCAGTTTAGTAAAAGTCTACATGTGCATCATGTTCATTCTGACATCTTTATCAAAATTTCAGTAATAAAAATGTCACTTTTTTTTTACTGAAATCAGGGACTTTGTAAGAAAACTAAAAGCAATGTTGCAGTAAATTAGTACAGAAAATGTTGTGAGAAATAAATCCAATACAAACTAAGTGGAAAAGAAAATAATGCTGAATATTGCAAGATCACTTCTCTATTCCTGACATCTTTGCTGATCATTTATCTTTGCATTTCCATTCTTGAATAGCTTGATGTTCAGTTTCATTAGAGCTGAATGAGTCCTCTCCTGCTTTGTTTTTCACTCGTCACTATTTATCCCAAGATCAATAAATTCCATTTACTGAGAATCTGAGAATCACAATACTAAGGTTATAAAAAGATGTATTTTGAAACTGCAACTCATATTTCTTTTCATCCAAACTTATTCACATATATAGAGCTAATAACTGATCCAGTATTAACCTTGAGACAAAAAGATATCATTTATGCTTGTAAAAATTGTTCTCCTAAACAAACAGTGCAAATTAGACAAAGATGGTTATTTTTGATCATGTTTTTTTTCAGTTTAAAATACGGGTAAAATTACATATGAAGGAAACTGATTCTTACTATTTTCTAGACTCCTTAGTGCCAGAGTAACATCAACAGGTATTAGCATAAACAATAACTAAGGCACAAATAGAGGCCATGGTTATGAAATTGCAATGGTTACATGAAGAAATATACACTCTTTAAAAAATACTCAGAACTATTTTAAAATATAATTTTTAGCTCTTAGACTCAGTTGAAGGCCAGAATTGTAGTTAAAGTGGCAGGTTGTTGACATTTGTCTTGCTCACATCCAAATACCTTCGAGGAGACAAAAAAACCATCACTCAAACACTAGAAAACTGAAAAATTCATTTGCTTTATTTGACACTGTAGAATCCTGCATCATACAAAGAATCATATAATTGTCTGTGGTTTGAGGGGAAATCTGGAGATCTGTATCATAGAATCATAGAACCATAGAATCATAGAATGGTTTGGGTTGGAAGGGACCTTTAAAGGTCATCTAGTCCAACTCCCCCTTGCAATGAGCAGGAACATCTTCAACTACATCAGGTTGCTCAGAGCTCTGTTCAACATAACCTGGAATGTTTCCAGGGATGGAACACTTAGGCAGTGTGTTCCAGTGTTTCACCATGCTTGTTGTAAAAGATGTCTTTCTTCCATCTAGTCTAAATCTACCCTCTTTTAGTTTAAAACCATTACCTCTTGACCTGTCACAACAGGCCCTGATAAAAGTCTGTCCCCATCTTTCCTGTAAGCCACCTTTAAGTACTGAAAGGCCACAATAAGGTCTCCCCAATGCTCTCAGCCTAGAGGTGCTCCATGTCTCTGATCATTTTTGTGGCCCTCCTCTGCACCTGCTTCAACAGGTCCATGCCTTTCCTGTGTTTAGGACTCCAGAGCCACTGATGTAGTCACTCTGTTATAGAAGGCCACTAGGTTGGTCAGGCAAGACTTGCTCTGTGTTTTAGCATTAAAATAGGGTTCTCTCTAGTACAATGCTTGTAGCTGTGTCTTGAAAATCTGTAGAGTTTGTTGGCTTTTGTTATATCATCTATTGGGAAGAGTATGACTTTATCATTTTCATAACTGCCTTTCAAATACTGCAGGCAGCTGTTATACCTCCCCTTAGCCTCCTCTAAGCAAGCTCAGCTCCTCCAATGACTCCTTAAAAGTTCTCTAGGCCCTTTATCAGTGTAATACAAATTTATCTGTCTCACAAGCTGGGTATTATTAAAATTACAGTTATACCACACTGAGGTAACCTTTAAATTTGTGACCTGCTTTTGCATGTGTGTGAGCTCACAAGCAGTCTTCCAAATTGTAGAAGCTCTGTGTTTGTTAGAATTGCATGTACCAAGTAGCTGACATCAGACAATATTTGTCAGGCCAGGACTCATTGCATTTAACTTATACACCCAGATAGAGCCTAGTCACTTCTATACATAGTTAACAGGTCTCTGATGAGCATTTTAGGTAATTAGAGGACTTGAATCCAAACTGTCTGTTTCTCTTACTGATTCTTCAAAGAGACTAAGATAATTAAGCTTCCCATGTAGATTGCACCTTAAGTGCCCAAAATTAAATAGAAGGCAGACTTAAGTCCTTATTAGAATGTCTTAATACTGAGTAACACACAGTAATTTAATACACAGTAATACATAAAAAGGCATTGATGAGGAAAGGGATAGATAATTTCAGACATTTATTTCTAATTATAATAAAAAATGGGCAATCTTTCTCACCACTTGCGGTATTAACCACTTTTTTATTTCTTCTTAAGTTGAAGATGGTATAATAGAAAGAAGAGAAAAAACATTCATGCTGTTTTGGGCTCAGATAGTTATGTGCAGAACTAGATTTTAGATATTAAAAAGTAATTTGATTTAATTAAAAAAAAAGTAATAACATGGACATGAGAAGCCACACCCTTTAAAAAAATGCCTATATATAGTGTTCCTTTTTCGTTCATTTTTATACACCTACTCTTGTAATTACCCTTTCCCAGATGGATTTGATTTTATTTTTTTCCATCAGTCATTGAACTCATCTATACTAAGCAGCTTGTAGGATGATGGTAAGCTAACCTTCCTAAAAGTAGAAGGTTTTTTAGTTTCGTTGGTGGGGTTTGTTTTGTTTTTATTTTTAATTACATGCAGTAAAAAGTTGATCTTTCATACTCCACAACCTGGAATCATGGGGAATGTTTATTAAAGATGGATAGCATCATCTATGTCTTAAGAGGAAAAAAAAAAAAAGTGATATCTATGTAGGGAACACATTGCTTTAACAGGGTGTAGCATAATTAGGTACAAACTGAAAACATGTAATGGAGCACCTTAAAGTATCTAAGAAGCTTTTCAGTTGCAGTGGGGTTCATTTTGATCCAGGTTTTATCATTTATCTTTAGTATCTAGTCTAAGTTCATTTTCTCTCTACAGTTTGTGAAGAAAAGTCAGAACCTGCAAAGAAGGTTCATCCTGATTATGTCTGACATCTTACTTAGGAAGGGACAAATCACTATTGACAACAAGCTTAAATTAGATGCTATCTGTTGGATGACCGAAGTTAAATGAGACTCATCTCTCCTCTGTGACGGTTCAGCAAGGAATAGACAAGAGAAAAGCACTGATTTGCTTCTTCTAATTAAACAATACATTTCTCTATAGGAAACAGACTGTATCTTCCACTTGTCTAAGAACAATACATTTTTTTTTAAAAAAAAACAAACCAACAAAAAAACCCAACCCCACGCTACCTATTGAAACAGCAGCTGAATGGGGTTTTCAGGATCAAAATTTAAGTGTCTAGATTCCTTTTTCTTTCTGGTTCTGCTAATGAGTTTATTAATCCCTTACTAAATTCCATCCAGTCCCTTAAAGCCTTTTATCAGATGAAGCTATTGTTCATTAGTTTCAAACTAACTTAAATCCTATTGTTATCACTTGGACATCAGTTTCTGCTTAGAGTTCAGAAGAGAGTTTTATAACGTAGCAATTTACTTTTATGTTTTAATGCATTTCAAAAATTTCCAGTGTTAACGTAACAACGAGAAAGTTGAACACAGAATGACAGAAAGGGAAAAAAAGAAATTTGTCAAACAACAGGCATTATGCTGAAAAGTTCAAGTGTATTTACAAAAGTGATTTTTCCTCTGTGTCCATTTCTTCCCTACTGTCAGGCTCGCAATTTGGCTTCAGATGTGCCATTGTCATTTTTCAGCACAGAAAGTCTAACAGAGGCAGGACAATAAAAAGGGGAAAGAAAACGAGAGGTCAAGAAAATTCAAGGAAACTAGTTTCTTTTATAACTTCGACAAGTCTGAAACATGCTTTTTATACTAGGTGACAGCAGAGGCCTATATTCTGCAAATGGCCATGTCCTTTTAATAGCAGGAGCTCAATGAACAGAATGCACATCTCGCTTTTATTCTACTGTGATATTTTCAGCTAAGTAACAAAGAATTTCTGTTCTTTCATAAAGGGAACATGTCATGACAATGAAAGTCTTCAAAGTCTTTCACAGATACTGCACATACATTTTACGTGTCTTGCTTTATTGAGTTTCATATAAAATTGGCAACTTTTCATTCATATAATGGAGGTTCCTAAGCGTGGAATAAGAACTTCTAGACTACTTTCATATAACTTACTTTCATGTAAATATAGGGAAACACTGTGAAGATGTGTTGGTTTTTTTTTTTAGACTTTGCACTAGCATAACAGGAATTCTGCATTTGTTTGTTGTTACTTACTCAGAATACCTCCTTTCTTAATTCCATTTGCTATCCAAAGGTACAGCTGAGGTACTTATGGTATCTAAGACATCAATAATTGACAGGTAAGACATGTGACCTAAATGAGATCTATGCTTTTATGGACCACTGATTGTAAAGCATGTGAGATATCCTAAGGTATCTTACCTAGCATTAAGCAACTAAGCTTAGGCAAACAAATCAAATCCTCATTTTCAGCTTCACATATTTGCATGCTGGGAGGTGGGAATCTCGGTAGCTTTAATTAAAGCAATTATCTTCTTTTAGGAGTGAATAAAAGACTGCAGACCTTTCAAGGAATATGTTGTGGTTTCAGTTGGGCTAAAGTTAACTTTTTTGCTAACAGCTGGTATAGTCCTATGTTTTGGATTTTGGATGAGAAATACTTTTGATAGCTCACTGGTGGTTTAAGTTGTTGCTAAGCTGTCAAGCCTTTTCCTGCTCCTCATGTCGCACCGCCAGTGAGTAGGCTGGTGGTGCACAAGAAGCTGGGAGGAGATACAGCTGGGCATTTGACTACAACTGACCAAAGAAATATTCCATGCCATGTGACATCATGACATAGTTAGAGCTGGGGGAAGAAGAAGGAAGGGGGCGACATTCAAAGTTATGGCTCTTGTCTTCCCAAGCAACCATTATGCATGATGGAGCCCTGCTTTCCCGGAGATGACTGAACACCTGCCTGCTGATGGTAGGCAGTGAATGAGTTTGTTGTTTCGCTTTGCTTGCATGCAAAACTCATGCTTGCATGAGTTTTGCTCTGCCTTTGGAACTGTCTTGATCTCAACCCACAAATTTGTTCTCACTTTTCTGATTCTCACCCCCATCCGAAGACTGAGAATCACAGAATCACAGAAGCAGATGGGGTTGGAAGGGACCTCTGGAGATCAGCTAGTCCAACCCGCCTGCCCAAGCAGGTCCACCTGAAGCAGGTTGCACAGGAACTTGTCCAGGCGGGTTTTGAATGTCTCCAGAGAAGGAGACTCCACCACCTCCCTGGGCAGCCCATTCCAGTGCTCTGAACTAAGGGGAAGAATATGGCAAGTGTTAACAAAGACTCATAAGTTCTGGGAACATGATTAAGTTTCTAACTAAACTTATCTATCACAAAATATAATAAAAAAGCCAAGTAAGATAGAAAAGTAAATTTAAATCACTTATGTAATTGTATTTATATTTCTCAACCCCAGTATGCTGCTTGTTAAATATCTAGGACAACAGATCCATCTCAACTTGGCTGGTAATCAAGTCTCTTTGAAAGTAGTAGCTCCTCAGAGGTACATTTTGCATCATACCTTATGTTATATCCTGTTAAAAAATGTAATTAAATTCTGTCTTGTTCTCAAAACACTACCTGCTATATAGAAGAACATTAAGGACTGAGAACAGACCATCTCATACACAAGAAAACCTGTTTCTGATCTTTACCGATTTCATATCATTATAACGCTTTTTAACCTCTTTCAGCTATGTCAAGTGTATCAAATTGCACCTTTTTCTTTTCTGCCAAATAAGAAATCTGTTAATACCTTAAACTTGCTTGAAAAACAAACAGATAAACCTGTAAACGTACAAACAAACAAACATTGAGGAAAATGTACGCTGATAAAGTAACACTTCATATTTAGTAAAGACAGTCCAATAATCATATCTCAGTAATGTGAACCTAGTTTTTGAGGTGTTTTGCATCAGTCTTAGTAAGGACATTGGAGAATAGCAGATAAAATTAGATAAAGCTAATATATAGTAGCACAGATATTGCTATGAGAGGTCACAAGCTGTATATCAGATTTGGAGCAGGTGTTTCTTCCTGTAGTAATTAAGGTCTCTGCTGGAAATATGTATAAAAATGTATTTTTTTATCACTGTAATCTCAAAGTAAACACATGCTAGTCATCTTAGTTTTCATAAATATTCAGAATATGTAAACCATTTTAATTTTAAATTCTGAATGTCACATTTAAATCTTCCTTCTTCTGAGAGACAATAGAGTAAACTGTATTTAGAGCCCTAATTCCAGAAACATTTTTAAACTGCATATTTCTCAATATATCTGTGAATTGATGATTCGGTTTATTTCTTATCACGCTTTCCATTATAAACATCCTATTTTAAAGGATTTTAAACATTAGGACAAAAATCCTTACTAAGTTCAAATGTAAGATTTATTTTAATCTTGGAAATAAATATTTTGTTAATAAAAGTGGTTCAGGTTTTAAGGACAAGTCTTCACAGAATGCACACAACTTAGTATTTTAGAATAAAATCTTTGGAAAAATAAACTTTATTAATTTCATTTGTATGTGGTAAAACAGTGCCTCAATCATATTTTATACTTTCTACTGCTTAGAAA
The DNA here is from genome assembly GCF_964106895.1 of Numenius arquata. Taxonomy (NCBI): domain Eukaryota; kingdom Metazoa; phylum Chordata; class Aves; order Charadriiformes; family Scolopacidae; genus Numenius; species Numenius arquata. The sequence goes on along the minus strand of NC_133576.1, from coordinate 102,298,880 downwards.
GAAAAACCCATATAATTGCACTTAACAATAGTAATAATATGAGGGATTCAAATATTTAAGAAATTCAGTTAAGCAAAACAAGCAAAGGCTTCTAGACAAAAAATTGAATTATTAAGATTAAGAAGAGAAAAGTAAGGAAGAACACTGAAAGAGAAAAAAGACAGTGATATTGGAGCTCATCAACACTGGTTTGGAGGGGATTCTTCTCATTTCACTGTTAGCGTGTTCTACACAGACACCAACATCTAGACTCCCTTCCTCGCGAATGCAGAAAAATAGGCAATCTTACAAAGTGATCCACGTTGCCTGTTTTGAACACCCATGTAAGAACAGGATGAATCACACTGTAAATGTGCCTATCTCCATCCAGTGACTACATAGGTAACCTAGACTGACTAACTGTGATACTGATTTTATACAGTAAACATCTGAATTTGGGCAGATGGGCATTCAAGCCATACAGGTGAGTTCAATTCCAATTCAAGCCACATGTCTTGTTACACTTAAACATTCACACTGGATCCTTGATCCCACAAAGCATATATTGGGGTTTTTCATATTCTTATTGTCACTAGTACATATTTTTTAACACTGTTTTAAGTGCCATCAGTGTAGAAGTGCTCTGTAATTCACTTATAACTAAAGCTAATACTGAGATTAAATGAACTAAGCATCCTCTCATCATTCTTTCTCTGAAAACTTGAGTAAGAATCATTCTTGTATCTGTCAAATGGGCTCCACATAAAACAATACCAGTCAAAGAACAACTCCAGATTTCTTTTTATTCAGCAGCTTCATAGATGGGATACTTTCAGAGCAGATCCTTGTGTATTGAATACTGAACGTGTAGAGGAAACTGATGTGTACTACTGAATGTTTCTCAAGACCCTAGTCAGGGATATCTATGTTTTTAAGTATTTTCTCTTGATCAACATAACGTGGCTTCACTGTAAGTGAACCACAGTGATTTCTAGCTTCTTCAAAAATTGGTGGAGAAAAAAATAACTAAAAACTCTCAGTCATTCTGCCAAGCAGGTAGTTATCATTTGCAGGCAAAGGTGAGTGCTTAAAATAAGCAACCGTATATATCTTGCTGGTTATGTTTTGTGAGGAAATAGTCTATCGTAACTGGGAACAGTAATTGTGTGCTACAGCTATGAAAATTTAAACAGGTGATTCCTTCTTCTAATAGATTCCAATTTAATTGTACATTAAGAGGCAGAAGATGGCTATCAGTGAATATAAAAAAAACCAGTGAGATAAGACCTATTGACATGGTAAATTTCTTATATACTAACAGTTTAATATTGAATATTTTTTTTTATTCGGAGTTAAAAAGTTTTTTATTAATTTGTTAGTGAGAGTCAGGTGTTTTGATTTAATGTGGTGATTGTTGGCCTTTGCATTAAAATGAGATGTACTTGAAAGACAATGTATTTATGATGGCTGATGGATTATACGAGCAAAACTTCTCTTGGAGTCAAGTATGTTTTATCTGAAATAAGAATAGTCATGAATATAACAAAAAGAATATAAGAAGTCAAGGAACGATGAAATACTTTAAATAGTTAGAGACACTTCGTCTACCAATGATTCTGTAAAAGCAGCCTGTATGTTCAGCCACTTGTCATGTACTGAAAACCACTGAATGAAGCACAAGAATCACTCAGTCCCTATGAAGCTCAAATCAAAGTCAATCAAAAGACTCACCTTGAACTTGACAGATTTACTGCACCTAATCTAAAAAGTTAAAATAAGGAAAACTATTAAAATACAATAATATATTTTTTCATTAGAATATTTATTTATCTTAAAGCAAGTATTTGCATTGTTAAAATTAAGAGTTTTAAGGTTAATAAGTCTTCCTGGAACTCTGGCCAATAATAGAATTTAAACACCATAAAGGGACCTAAATCTGTTGTGCAACTTTGCAAACCTCTACCAATTCATTTGAAATTAAATTTCAAGCAAAGTATGACTTTGAATCACTTCCAGGAATGATCTGAAAATGAAAGTGTAGCTCAACATACTGATAAGTGAGAAGGGATTCAGAAATAAAAAAAAAAAAAAAAAAGGAGAAGTAATAAAAATAGTTGAATCTTACCTCTTTAACTCACCTCAGTAAGAAAGTGGGGAGACATGAATTTAATGAATATTGTATTAGATTTGGCTCGAATCAAGAAGATAAAGAAACAAGAAAACCTTTGGCCATCAGGAAAGGGAACTGACAATGAAGAAAAACAACATAGCTAAGAAAATAAATGAAAAGCAACTCTGAAGAACATAGTACAATAATCACAGAATCACAGAATCACAGAATCTTCTAGGTTGGAAGGGACCTTCAAGATCATCTTGTCCAACCATCAACCTAACTGACAAAAATAAACACCCACAAAACAACAAAATGCAACACCATCACTAAACCATGTCTCCCAGCACCACGTCAACCTGTCTTTTGAACACTTCCAGGGATGGTGCCTCAACCACTTCCCTGGGCAGCCCATTCCAATGTCTGATAACCCTTTCAGTGAAAAAATTTTTCCTAATATCCAGCCTGAACCTCCCCTGGCGCAACTTGAGGCCGTTTCCTCTAGTCCTGTTGCCCGTGACTTGGGAGAAGAGACCGACCCCCACCTCTCTATACCCTCCTTTCAGGTAGTTGTAGAGAGCAATAAGCTCTCCCCTCAGCCTCCTCTTCTCCAGTTCCCTCAGCCTCTCCTCATAAGACTTGTGCTCCAGACCCCTCACCAGCCTTGTTGCTCTTCTCTGGACCCGCTCCAGCACCTCAATGTCTTTTTTGTGGTAAGGGGCCCAAAACTGGACACAGTACTCGAGGTGAGGCCTCACCAGTGCCGAGTACAGGGGGATGATCACCTCCTGAGTCCTACTCGCCACGCTATTCCTGATACAGGCCAGGATGCTGTTGGCCTTCTTGGCCACCTGGGCACACTGCTGGCTCATGTTCAGCTGGCTGTCCACCAACACCCTCAGGTCCTTTTCTGCCAGGCAGCTCTCCAGCCACTCTGCCCCAAGCCTGTAGCACTGCATGGGGTTGTTGTGACCCAAGTGGAGGACCCGGCACTTCGCCTTGTTCAACCTCATCCCATTGGTCTCAGCCCACCGATCCAATCTGTCCAGAACAAGTAATTAATTTAAAAGTAATACCAGTAATAAAAGATACAATAATATAGAATAAATATATAAAGGTGTGCTGCAAATTATACAGCAAAAGTGCAGACTGGGGAAAATGACAAGAATTATAAATCCTTAAGTGTTAGGATAGCTTATTTTGATATTTTTGAGTTGCTAATATAACTTCAATGGTGTGAAAACAATAGAAAGCTATGAATAGTGATTAGCAATAAAGAAGAAACCTGTCTGTAAGGCTACCTTCACAGGAAAAAAAGGTCTTTTAGACAGATGAGTGCTAATCTAATTGAATCACACTACCATCTATTTATTGCTTCCAAAGATCAAGGCTTGTTTTAGAAATCTACACAGTATTTGAACTGGAGGGCTATAGGTGACCAATGACACTTTAATTAGTTCAGGCTCTGGATCAATCAATTCTTTGTTGCTGCCTGACAGCTCAGATGAATTCGACATTATTGATCTCTGTCCATTCATTCATCTTCTCTCATTCTAAGTTGTTTGGATTCCTTAATTCTTTGTGTTTTCACTGTCATTTTTCTAATCACATGCAAGTGAGTTGCTGCAATAGATCTTCATCTGTTTCATTTGTTCTTTTCCATGACATTCAGTAGAGTTCTCCTATTAAAGTGTTATTTTAGAGATTTTTCACATGTGACATTGAGGATTTTTTGTGGGTCAGAGGTAAAATCTGTTTTCCAACGTTCTCTGTGACTGCTGCATTTCTGAAGGGATACAAAGAACATTTATCTAACAATTGTTGCTGAAGGACAGTACTGAATGATACCCTAAGTTTAGGAAAGGATCGCTTTTTAAATGATCACTAAATCCATAGTTTGAAATACAACTCAAAATTAAAATTTCTTCAGCAAATGCTGATTCTTGTTATTTTCTGAATTTTAATAGGATGATCAGAAACCTACAAACTGTCCTACGGCAGTGTTTGATCATCTATAGTCCCTCATTAGAGAACATTCTGTGCACAATAGCGCTGTTCAGAGGGAAGTTGCATGTGGAATCACAGAATCACAGAATCTTCATGGTTGGAAAGGACCTTTGAGATCAGCGAGTCCAACCATACACACACACACAAAGAAAAAAAAAACAAAATAAACCCAAACCAAACCAATCCAAACCAAAACCAAAACAAAATACAAACCCACAAAACAAAACACCCAACCCAACCATCTCCCAACCAACCAACCCAACCATGCATAGAGCATGCCGTGAAGTGCCATGTCTACACGTTTCTTAAATACCTCCACCAGCTCCCTGGGCAGGCTGTTCCAGTGCCTGATCACCCTCTCAGTAAAGCAATTCTTCCTAATATCTAATCTAAACCTCCCCTGCCACAACTTCATACCATTTCCTCTGGTCCTGAACCATTTCCTCTGGTCCTGAAATAATGTGGAAACAATAAGTTGAATATTATTTGGAAGAAGACCAGCCAATACTTACTGCCAAAGTCAGAATATCTATTATCTATGCTCTAAAAGAAGTACAAAATCTGAAACCTATTTTAAAAGCTAGTCTTTATAAAATGATGTTAAACAAAAGTACATTGCAATCCTAGAAAAACACAGACTTACACTGTATATTGAGAGCACCATCAGCAAGTTTGCAGATGACACCAAGCTGTGTGGTGTTGTCGATACACCAGAGGGACGGGATGTCATTCAGAGGGACCTGGACAGGCTGGAGAGGTGGGCCCAGATGAACCCCATGAGGTTCAACAAAAGCAAGTGCAGGATTCTGCACCTGGGAAGAAACAATCCTCAGTATAAATACAGACTGGGGGATGAGGTATTAGAAAGCAGCCCTGAGGAAAGGGACTTGGGGGTGCTGATTGATGAGAAGCTGGACATGAGCAGGCAGTGTGGTCTCGCAGCCCGGAAGGCCAATCACATCCTGGGCTGCATCAAAAGAAGTGTTGCCAGCAGATCCAGAGAGGTGATTCTGCCACTTTACTCTGCTCTGGTGAGACCTCACCTGGAGTACTGTGTGCAGGTCTGGAGCCCTCAATATAGAAAGGACACGGACCTGATGGAGCGGGTCCAGAGGAGGGCCACCAAAATGATCAGGGGGCTGGAGCACCTCTCCTATGAGGACAGACTGAGGGAGCTGGGGTTGTTTAGCTTGGAGAAAAGGAGGCTCCGGGGAGACCTCATAGCGGCCTTCCAGTACCTGAGGGGGGCCTACAGGAAGGCTGGGGAGGGTCTGTTTACAAAGGCCTGCAGCGACAGGACGAGGGGCAATGGTTTTAAGCTGGAGAAGGGGAGATTTAGATTGGATATTAGGAAAAAATTCTTTACCATGAGGGTGGTGGAACACTGGAACAGGTTGCCCAGGGAGGTGGTTGAGGCCCCTTCCCTTGAGATATTCAAGGTGAAGCTCGACGAGGCCCTGGGCAACCTGGTCTAGTTGTGGGTGTCCCTGCTGACTGTGGGGAGGTCGGACTAGATGACCTTTGGAGGTCCCTTCCGGCCTGGACCAATCTATGAATCTATGAATCTATATAATGCTCTGACATGATAATAGCACTTGCTATTTCTTTTTAAGAAGTAGGAAAATGATCGGTATTGATGACAGAAAGGGAATACCATCTATGACACAGCACAGTGTTACCATAACTTTGCCTTGGTGGTGTTCTGAGTCACACTATTTTTTTTCACTGCTTATACTTTACCCATCTTTTCCTTCTGTTCTAAATGATTACATGCTCAACATACAAGAATAACAATTCAAAGATGGGAAAAACTTTCATTCGTATCAGAACCAGATAGTTCTATTAATAATGAAGCCTCATTAGGCTACACTCAGGCTTTCCCCAGCTACAAAGCATCACAATATATGTCACTGAAAAAGCAAGGAAAATAATTATGACCTTGTCAGTTCCTTCCAGCGTGACTCTCATCTCTCAAGTTATTTTTAAGAGAGATGCAAATAAAGTCATGACATTTAAAATAAATATCGAAGAAAATTTAAAAAAAATGAATAAACCGCAGTGTAGTTGATAGAGTAGGGGAAAGAGAGACAAAACCACAGTACAGATATCCACTTCCAGTTTAACATCAAGGAATTTTCAGGAAAAATCACTCGTGATTGCACTTGTTTCTCATCTTCACTTGGTCTCTGTATGTATACATATACACATACATATATGTATAATGTTGTAACCACTGATGCCTTACCCTGATAACCTTTAAAGCTGTGAGGAAAAACAAATCAGACATTTTTTGTTTCTTTTTACAACTGTTATGTCAATCCCAATAACAACATTATGTTTCTAATGTTACAGTAAAAAATTTGAATAATTATTATTAGTTCTTTGGGTAAGCCACATGTTTGCTACTTACCTTTATTAAAAACATAGAGAAAGAAAGAAAGAGAAAAATGAAGCACACACATTTGTTCATAGGATTTTTTTATAATCCTTTCTTTAACAGATAAATTTAGTGGGATAGATAGATTTAGGGATCAGCTTCCCTGCTTGACTCTGCCTACAGCCCATATATATACAGAACAAAAGGCAAAAAATTGTAATAAAGTTTGAATTTTATTTGTGTATGTACTGAATTCTTTTCCTGTCAAAGATAACAAAATTAGGTTGCTGAGTTATCCATTAGACTGAAGTGATTGTGCCCCTGTACTCAGCACTGGTGAGGCCACACCTTGAGTATTGTGTCCAGTTTTGGGCACCTCAATACAAGAGAGATATCGAGGTGCTGGAGCGAGTGCAGAGGAGGGCAACGAAGCTGGTGAAGGGCCTGGAAAACAAATCATATGAAGAGCGGTTGAAGGAGCTGGGACTGTTTAGTATGAGGAAGAGAAGGCTGAGGGGAGACCTCATCACTCTCTACAACTACTTGAAAGGACACTGTAGAGAGGTTGGTGCTGGTCTCTTCGCACAGGTAATTAATGACAGAACGAGAGGGAATGGCTTCAAGCTCCAGCAGGGTAGGTTTAGACTGAACATTAGGAAAGAATTTTTCACAGAAAGAGTGGTCGGGCATTGGAATAGGCTGCCCAGGGAGGTGGTTGAGTCACCATCCCTGGATGTGTTTAAGAGCCGTTTAGATGTGGTGTAGGGGGATATGATATAGGGAAGAACTTTGTAGTGTAGGGTAGATGGTTGGACTTGATGATCCCAAGGGTCTCTTCCAACCTGGATGATTCTATGATTCTATGATTCTATGAATCAAGTTTCACATATATCGGATGACAACAGAAACCTCAAAGAAAACTAGATATAACTACTGAGAGTGTAGACTGTCCTAGTAGGCCAGGGCAACATATGCTATCTTTTCTTTGAAGCAAAAATCTTGAAAGTATTCTAACCGTCTTCCATTTTAAAGAAGAGAAGTATCTCTAAAGCTGAACAGAATCTCTTAGTCAAGAGGAATATTTTATCAACACAGAACAAATCTGAATGCTTTTTTATTTTAAATAATATTGGTAGGCAGTCAAAATATCTTTTTGGAAATACATATTAGTGCAGCAGGAAAAGGAATTTAGTCCTCCATGTTTATACAGGTGTGAATAGCTAGAATACACCTGGCCACTGTGAATAAATGCACAGATAGGCATTAAATTGAGAAGATAGGCAGATCTGCTTCCTTCTCACCATTTTGAAATTTACATTGGAGTCTCCTAGAAGACTGGATTGTTATCTATTAAAGCAGTAAATATCATGGCAAAAATGTTATGACAGTAAAAGTGTTCTGGTGGTGTAAGGTACTATAAATAATCAAATCGGTTTAAATGTTTCTGCTGCAAATACACAAACTCATATAAACATATTTAATTTTCTTATTTTATTAACATTCACCTTCTTATGAGGACTTTGGAACTACAATGATGTCTGCTCAAAAAATATTAATGAGTGGAACACTGACACTGTAAACCTACTTGCAGGATTGCAGCTAAAGCACTCCAAAGATGTGGAAACTAATTAATCAAATTAAATTTCCTTTTTCAGAGGTGCCATATTACCCATTTCTATCATGCAAAATAGAACTCTATTCTGATAGACTGATATAGAATTATTTATTTTGGGCCATGAAGTGGACTTGGGCTGCACACCAAGGAACACAATAAATACTCATAGAAGAACTACAGCTATCTTCTGAGTTTGTATCCTCATCTTCGTGAGTGTTTGTTTTCATTTCCATCCTTTAGTAATCAATTTCCAAACTATTATATAAATGAAAAAATAAAATAAAATAAAATAAAATAAAATAAAATAAAATAAAATAAAATAAAATAAAATAAAATAAATGTCAGGGTCTTTCCTGAATCATTGTGCTAACAATGTTAATCCTGTTAAAATTTAGCATTATGAGATATAGGATAGTAAATGAATAGAGGAAAATTGATCTATTTTAAATCTAATACTAATAATCTGTACAGGAGGCCTAGAAGAACAAATCCAAGAGGGTTATATAGTACTGTAACTCACCAGAGTTAACAACACTAATAGCACTTAACAATGGGTTTGGGCAAGAAAGTACGAGGTTAAAGAAATTAATCTGTTTGGGTTTTGGGGATTTTGTTTGTTTCTTTGCTTTCCTCTGGATCAGAAGATTATAAAAAATAGCTCTAATCCATATCAAACCAAAGTATTTTAAAAAAATTAATGTAGGGATGGTTAGTCATTAAACAGTCTCAGGACTAAGGGATCAATAAGTCATGGATTTTGCAGTTTTCATGTTTTTACACACTTTTTATTCCTCAAAAGTTCATTAACCAAATAGCTCCTTAAATGACTTGTTGTGAGAGGATTTTCTCACTAGTAATACGTCTTATTGTTATAATAAGATAATACTGTTATTTTTACATGCACACATAATATTTTAAAATTTAATGCTTATTAAGTCTTCATGCTTTCCTTTGGTCAATAAACAAAACCTTCATCAATAGAGCAAATTTTGCACTGGATGTCCTAACTCTATATATTTTTAAAGACTTGACTTACCATTTCAGACAGCAGGATTATATAAGCACACTAGAAAGATACAGAGAACTATATTTTAATACTAATTAATATTTGACTGCTATTCTTGGGCTGCTTTAGACTTCATCAATAAGAATTTCATAAATAGTAAAGTGTATGTTAGTGCTGCTCATATTGAAACAGGGAAAGAAATATTCATATATTCTGAGGAACAGATGAAAAAAAGTGCTGTTTATCTCAAGAAGAAAGTCATAATTTTTTCCCTCGGCATTGCCTTTTCTTTGGTATTTCTGTCTCTCCTGTGTCCATTCTGTCTAGTTCCATTTACTTTCTCACTCAGCTTGTCTATCCCTCATTCACTGCACCATTATCTCTACAACCATTGGCCTGTTGTTTAGAGAAAGGAAGTGCCTTGGTAATGTGAATTTGGAAACAGGAGTTTACAGCTGCCAAAACCATGATCATTCCTATTCAATGTTCATTTTCTGAGTGATAGAACTCCATCTATTAAAAAAAAATTGCAAATTTTTATGATTGTCATTACTTTTTATGCCATGGTTTCAGAGCTAACTTAAAGACGTTCTGTAAGAGAATCAGAAAACAAACAGGGATTGTGCAACTGTGTCACAACTGCACATGGGTGCTGGTCTGAAGTGAACTGGTATGACTGTACACTGATGGATTGTGTACAATGATGACAAAAAGTGCTATTGGTCTTAAAATGCTTCATGAACTTTTCCTCATACTCCTGAGTGGAAGCTCTTGACAACTCAAATATTAATTAACACTCCAGTGTGTTTACATACTGAAAAGAAACCATTTATTCTCTTCCAAGTAGTATGTGTTATCAGTTTTATAACGTACAACGGGCAGTAATTTTATAATGTCCTGACACATGGATCAACTAATTTGATAAGCTTCCAAATAAAAGCTATGAAATAAATTTTCCACTGACAATAAAAACAGATAAAGTGGAAAATGTATTATTATATAGCAGTTTTAGTGCATCGCACACTGCCTCACATTCATGGGCAGCTGTCAGAAGAAAGCAATTCTGTATGTATTCCATACAGAACCTTATGTGGCTGTTTACGTTTCTTGTTCTGCAAGGAGGGAAGGGCTTATAGTACGAAGAAAATGAACAAACCCAACTTTATTGCAGTTAGTGTTGCAGGGCAAGCTTTTTCATGACAATCAGGGAAAAAAAAAATCCTTTGCATCTTGTTCTTAATAACAATAGGAAAGAGAATCTAGTTTCTTGTGTCCCAGAATCTGGGAAATAGAGGAATATCAGAAATAACCATCAATGCCAGGTAGCTAGAACTATTCAAAATATTATTTATATTCAGTTACTTCTAAATAAGTGTTGTCATCTCTGAATTATAAATGTTTATAACAAACTTTTGTTCTATTTTAAAGTGTACTGTAAACATGTTATCTTAAATTAAATTTTGAAAATATGGAATGAACCTCTCTATCAGAAAGGCTAAGGACCTTCCCTCCTTTTCCATGTTTTTCTTTACTTTGCAGAGCAGTCACAAACTCTCTGGTTTTGAATGGTTAGCAAGGGCTGGACTCTGAAAATTTGCCAGGTGAGACCTGAAGCCCCTCCTGTTCATACAGTGAGATTTGCAAATCTCACTGTATGACAGAAAGATGGGTTGCGGTGAACTCCATCTGGTCTCACAGTCTAGTCTGCCTGGGAACCAGGAATGCAAAACCCGCTTGAGAATGCACCTCTTCCACAATGTGAACACACAGCTCTCAGGAAGCAGCCTAAATGCTGCTTCAATTAGCGTAGTTTCAAAATAATTTAAATGCAATATGTTAATAGAGTTATTTCCCATGAAACCCAGGTAAGAAATTAATTTATTTATTAAATACATTATTTCATCACAAAGAGAGGGAAGAATTACTATTTTTTCATCTATTCACCAGCCATTTGCTACATCATTTACTTTGGACTTGATGGCAAAGTGATAGTATATTAATATTAATATCATTAATAATAATGATAAAAAATATAAAGCCTAAGCACAAATGGCCACACTTAGAGTAAGGCTTCTTCATTTTAGAATAATTTCTCCACAGTAATGTCCAATTAGCTGCAAGGGAGTTCCTGGTACTTGACCTCAGTGTACTTGTTCTCAAGGAAATTAACACAGAGAAAAACAAAGCCTTTGGTTTCAGTTTTGCATTTTCTCTCACAAGTAGATATAATTCACTTAAATAGAATAAAAGAACATGTTAGTTGCTGACAGTAACTGTCACAACAAATATATATAAAACAAATTATATACATTATATTACATTATATAACAAATCTTAATTATGCTTATTTGTTTATTCCATTTATGAACTATGAGGTACAGAAAAAATTAGCTGTTGTTTAGATACGTGCTTAAGCCCAAGCACATGTTCTTCATTCTCAGAGACTAACTATAAATCAAGGTGGATTTTGATTGAAGTAGAAGTACGAAGTCAAATATTAGTGTCAAACCGGATAATCTTTGTTAGGAATTAACAAACTAGAATCATGTATTCTATGATTCTCATCAGCTTCTGGTGGGTTTATAAATGAAACTATCAGTGAAAGAAGCATCGTATGAGATAAAAATAACAGGAAAAATCAGCCCATTTAAAGTTTGTGTACTCCATGTTCAAAAAAAACCCCACAAAAGCAAACCCAGAAGCACATTGAAGTTATTTCAAATAATAATGGAGGAAAGCAGTGGTTAACCTAAAAGGTCAGAGGTCAGACCCATGATTAGGAGTAGCACTTCAGGGTGTTTATTAAAAAAAAAATATTTCCAATTGTATTCAGCAAGATGAGTATATGAAAATTATCTCACATAATGAAGAAAGAGCAAGAGGAGGAAAAGATATTACTCTGCAATGCAACATTTCCTCCATTAAAGAGAGTGCACTTCGATGCATCTACGTTATCACTGAAATCACGGAATCATGGAATTGTCAGAGTTGGAAGGGACCTCTAGAGATCATCTAGTCCAACTCCCCTGCTGAAGCAGGATTGCCTCGAGCACATTACTCAGGACTGCATCAAGGCAGGTCTCGAAAATCTCGAGTGCTCACTGTTTTTCAGTCTGAAACACATAGCTGAAATTGCAAGAACAAAAATTATTGTGTATCTCTTAAAAGTTATTTGGTAAATTGGTTTTCATTTTATTCTTCATTTTTGCAAAGAAAAAAATTATGATGAATAGCTCAAGCGTACTTTTGATGCAAAAACAATGTAGCCATGATTTGTTAAGTGTTAAAACATCACTAACTTCTACCACAGGAAGGTAGTTAATAACTCATTAATTTTTTCAAGGTTTGAAATAAGTCAGCAGGTAGAAAAAATATTCCTTTTTTCTTTAAAAAAAAAAAAAAGCTAATTTAATTTCTGATTTTCTACTCAAGAAAATGATTAATTTTCTAGAAACATGTCAGATGTAATATTTTTTCTTCCATGCTTGTATTTCAGAGAGAAGATAGATGATGATTCAATTTGGTTTATATAAGATCCATTTCCTCTTTTTATTTCTTCCTTTTTTTTTTTTTTTAAGTATAATGTCTAAGAAATAATATATTTAGATCAAGAGTACCTTATTCTTCTTCTCCTCACAATTTTAGTATTGTTTATATTAATAGAAATTCAAATATTTTTTCAGAAATACATTGATTGTGTTAATCATACAGTCATAGAATCATAGAATGGTTTAGTTTGGAAGGGACCTTAAAGATCATCTAACCAACCCTCCTGCCATGGGCAAGGACTCCTGCCACTAGACCACGTTGCTCAAAGCCCCATCCAGCCTGATCTTGAACACTTCCAGGGATGGGGCATCCACAACTTGTCTGGGAAACCTGTTCCAGTGCTTCACCACCCTCACAGTAAAGAATTTCTTCCTAATATCTAATCTAAATCTCCCCTCTTCCAGTTTGAAGCCATTACCCCTCCTCCCATCACTACATACCCTTGTAAAAAGTCCTTCTCCAGCTTTCTTATAGGCCTGCTTTGGATAGTGGAAGGCTGCTATAAAGTTACAGTTACAAACACCATTCTGCAAAATATAATTTCTTGGTCAATAACAAATAAAAGTTTAAGAATTTAAGAAACGTATTTAAACAAATAATTCATGGCACGTGGAATTTTTAGGGGTTTTTAGATTTTTGATTATCAGCAATTGTTAGAGAAAAAGCATGCATATTAGCTAGTGGTTTCAAAGAATGTGGGCGGTAAACTGCACACATTAAGTGAGACTTAAAATTTTATATGTTCTGAAAACATGAATCTACTGTTGGAAAAATTCAGTGTCAAGAGAATAAGTAAAGGTATAAGCATCAAAACTTTAGACAAAGAGACAGAACATACTTGTAGCCTTAAAAAACTAGTAACATGACTTTCACAATAACTTGTTCTGACATCTGTGTCAAGGCAATCATTGGCATTACTTGAGTATTTAAAGTTTGAGTGCTTAATGCTTTTCTACTGGTAAGAATGGGTTTTAATAGTCCATTTGCTAGTAGAATTGGACCACTGAGGTCAGTTTTTTTGTAACTATGAAAATGTTTCAATATTTTTAAGAGTTTAAGGCCAATATACTCAGAGATTCTTCATCAGAATGTCACCACATCTAATCCACTTGTGGATCTTTTTTAGTTCCAATGTCATATGGTGAATTGTTGGGCAAAACAGAAATAAAACCCAGGAGACATGACCCCATATATCTGCCTTGTCAGCTGACCAGTCAGTGCAGTTTGACAGAGTACAAGATCAGCTACTGAAGTTTACTAAACAGAACTTCACAATTTCCATAATGCTCTGATCAAGATACAGAAAGTAATTCACTTTCTTTCAAATTCATTCAAAGCAAAAAAAAAATTGCATTATTTTTAATTATCTGTTTTCTTCTCTTCACTGAAGGATTTTTGCCTAAATGCCAAATTTCCAGAATAAGTTTTGCATTTCAGTATGCATATATTCTCAATAAACAATCCTCCTTTACACTTCCACTTCTTTTTACAGAATCACAGAATATTTTTGGTTGGATGGGACCTTTGAGATCATCGAGTCCAACCAAAAAAAAAAAAAAAAAAAAAACAACCAAAACCACCAAAACAAAAAAAAAAACCACAAACCAAAAAATCCCAGAACACCAAACACCAAAACCAAACCAAAATAAACGCCCACAACCACACACCACCCCACCCACAAACAGACACAAACCAACAATCTCGGGCACTAGGGCATGCCCTGAAGTGCCATGTCTACACGCTTCTTAATACCTCCAGGGATGGCAACTCCACCACCTCCCTGGGCAGGCTGTTCCAGTGCCTGACCACTCTCTCAGTAAAGTAATTCTTCCTAAGATCTAATCTAAACCTCCCCTGCCACAACTTCAGGCCATTTCCTCTGGTCCTGCCATTATTCCCTTGGGAGAAGAGTCCAACACCCACCTCTCTACAACCTCCTTTCAGGTAGTTGTAGAGGGCAATGAGGTCCCCCCTCAGCCTCCTCTTCTCCAAACTAAACATGCCCAGTTCCCTCAGCCTCTCCTCATATGACTTGTTCTCTAGACCCCTCACCAGCTTGGTGGCTCTCCTCTGGACACTCTCCAGCAGCTCAATGTCCTTCCTGTACTGAGGGGCCCAGAAACTGGACACAGTACTCGAGGTGAGGCCTCACCAGGGCCGAGTACAGAGGCACCATCACTTCCCTACTCCTGCTGGCCACGCTATTCCTGATACAGGCCAAGATGCCGTTGGCCTTCTTGGCCACCTGGGCACACTGCTGGCTCGTGTTAAGCCGGCTGTCCACCAATACCCCCCAGGTCCTTTTCTGCTGGGCAGCTTTCCAGCCACTCTTCCCCAAGCCTGTAGCGTTGCCTGGGGTTGTTGTGACCGAAATGCAGGACCCGGCACTTGGCCTTATTAAACCTCATCTCATTGGCCTTGGCCCATTGATCCAACCTGTCCAGGTCCCTCTGTAGAGCGTGCCGACCCTCAAGCAGATCGACACTCCCACCTAGTTTGGTGTCATCTGCAAACTTGCTGAGGGTGCACTCAATCCCCTCATCCAGATCAACAATAAAGATATTAAACAAGACTGGCCCCAAAACTGAGCCCTGATGGACACCACTGGTGACCGGCCGCCAACTGGATTTTACCCCATTAATTACAACTCTCTGGGCATGGCCATCCAGCCAGTTTTTTACCCAGTGAAGAGTACACTTGTCTATGCCATGATTCGCCAGCTTCTCCAGGAGAATGTTGTGGGGGACGGTGTCAAAGGCCTTACCAAAGTCCAGGTAGACAGCGTCCACAGCCTTCCCCGGATCGAGAATGTGGGTCACATGGTCATAGAAAGAGATCGAGTTGGTTAAGCAGGACCTCCCTTTCATAAACACATGCTGGCTGGCCCTGATCCCTACCCTGATTACCTTGTCTCCTGACTTTTTTTGTCCACTTAGAAGATAGCTAGTCAGTATCATATATTTATTTAATATGTATGTGGGGGTGGATGTGTGTGTACACAGGAAACCAAACTAAATAATACAGAATTTGCTTGACTGGTTAATCCCACAGACAAAAACAAACTCTTTGCACACATATGTCACTAATGCCAAGAAACTACAAAAGAAATCTACTCTAATATTCCACTGACCTGGATCATGAGACTGGCTGCATCATTCCTGTGCAGCTGACGAGCATTTGACAAGTGGAATAAAACCACTAAGCACATTCTAGGTGACAGATATTACTTTGGGGTTCCTGATAAAATTTAATTAATCTGCCCAGCTATTGATCTGATATCAGATGTAGAAATAGTGAAGAACATTGAATATTTTTTTCACTGAAATATTTCAATATTAAATTACTATCTGAAGAACTGCAGATGAAGCTTACTCACATAAGAACATTTCTCACTTACATATGAACATTTCCAAAGTTGTCATAATTGATACAGTTGACCTGATACTTTTGGATCACTTTTACTGCTACATGCATTTAAAGCAGACATCATCCAAAGCTAATCATAATGTTCATATTCATATACACATACACATATATATTGGTTTACTGTGTTGACAGCAACATAGCATCTGAGATGCCCATGGCAGGGGGTTTGGAACTCTATGATCTTTAAGGTCCCTTCCAGCCTGAACCATTCTATGATTCTATGCTGAAAATGAGTGGAAGAGAAGCTGTATGATATCTTCAACAGGTATGTAGTTTTAGGCTGATTCGATTATATAAGCAATAAAACTTTTAGGTAGCTGCTGCTTGCAGCTTTACAATCCTGAATAAAGAAAAGTTTAATGTTCAAGAGATTGACTGTAGAAGTTAGGTGGTGTAAATCACTGTAGTTCATGAATGTTAAAGGTGGTTAGTGTCTGAAAGATCAATCTCTAGTGTATTTCATGAATTTGATGATACTCCCTGATGAGGTTTCCGTAGCCTTAATGTAGTGACTGTTGAAATAAATGAAAAAAAAAAAATCTGTCTGAAACATGAAGAGTAAAAAAAAAATCCTAATTTTAGAAATGCGTGTGGTTTGGCCCTTAAACAGTTCTAATTAGACTTCATGTAAATTTGTGTTCAAAGGACATAGCTGAAAAAAAAATGGACTCATGTTAAGTATACCTTAAAAATTATTTGTGTAAGTGAAAGTATGTTCTTTAATTGTACTGATTTTGATGTTTTAACGGGCTTATTTCTGTTGTAAGAGGTTATGCATATTTAAACACAAAGAAAATCATAGCATTTGAGTAGTAGGTTGCTAACAGGATGTTTTAAATAACTGAGAGAAAGAATTTTTCATGGTCAGTGCAAAAGTAATATAATTACACTGAGGATTTGTTCTTTGAAATCATGCTAATAGAAAAATATATTACAGAGAAAAAGACCAAATTTGAAGTCTGGTCTAACATCAAAGTTCAATACCTAATTGATACCTTAGGGTTGTGTCCAGTGTAGTTTCAAATATCTCCAAGGATGGGAATGGCAATATTTGGCCCCTCGCAATGGGAAAAAAACCACAAAAATACCCCTTAGCATCTAATTGGAATGTCTCTTATTGCAGCTGTATTCCTCTCATATTTTTACCTTGCATATGTGAGAACAGCCTGGCTCTATTTGATATATAACCTCCCATTCGGTGGATGAAGACTGTAATTAGGCTTGTCTTTAGCCTTTTCTTCAGGCTGACGAAATCCTGCTCTCTCAGTTTCTTCTTGAATGTTATGTTCTCCAGCCCCTTAATCATCCTGGCGACTCTTTACTTTATTTGATCCAATATCTCATTGTCTTTATTTTGCTGGGGAGCCTAAACTGGACACAGAATTCCAGATGCAGCCTTACTATTAACAAACAAAGGGTAAGAATCTGTTCCTCAACTTGATGGCTGTGCTGTCATTAATACAAACTTCCATGTGGTTGGACTTCATTACCCCAAGAGCCTACTTTTGAATCATGTCCGATTCCGTCTGTCAGGATCATCAGGCCTTTTTTATACAAAATTCTTTCCAAGCTTGTTGATCCTCAGCCTGTACTGTCATATGAGGTTATTCTGGTATTCTGGTACAGACATAGAACTTTGAACTTTTGTTTTTCTGAATTTCAGCTTAGTAGAAACTCAACATTCATTCAAGAAAGGACTAGCACACTGTTCCAGCTTGTCAAGGTTCCTCTAAGTGGCAGTCTGGTCTTCCAGAACACTGACAGGTTCCCTAATTTCACAGAATCATAGAATCACTTGTCCTTATTGAACTTCATGAGGTTTACCTGGGCTCACTCCTCAAGCCTGTCAAGGTGCCTCCGAATGGCATCCCTTCCCCCTAGTCTATCAACTGCACCACTCAGCTTAGTGTCAGCTGTAAACTTGCTGAGGCTACACTCACTCCCACTATGTATGTCAATGAAGATATTAAATAGTATTGGTCCCCATATGAACCCTTGAGGGACACTGCTCATTACTGGTTTCCACCTGGACACTGAGTCACTGATTGAAACTCTTTGGATGCAGCCATTCAACCAATTCCTTACTCCTAGCAAACACCTCAGGATACTGCTGACTAGCTGTAATACTCCTTTACCCCCTCCTTGAAGAAGTTTGAAACTCTCAGTCTTAGGACCAAGAGTGTTAAAAATAACACTGGAGAAACAAGATAGATACTAAGAAGGTTGGGGTTTGGGTTTTTTTTAGGTTTGGTTTTTTTTTTGGTCTGTGTGTGGTTTTTGTTCTGTTTTTTTCCCTGCATAAAAATTTTAGCATTAGTACATTTTCTTGTATTACTCTGGATTGATAATGTTGATATTACTGCAATCAGACTGATACAAACCTTTCTGTTTTAATTAGAATGATAAAACAATAATTGGACTAAAAATAAATTTTATCTCTTTATAGTTAACGTTTATCCCTCTATCCAGAAGACAAAAATTTCCGGCCACCTCACCTTCATAGTCTCACAGAATCACAGAAGCACATGGGCTTGGAAGGGACCTCTGGAGATCATTTAGTCCAACCCCCCTGATAAAGCAGGTCCACCTGAAGCAGGTTGCACAGGAACTTGTCCAGATGGGTTTTGAATGTCTCCGGAGAAGGAGACTCCACCACCTCCCTGGGCAGCCTATTCCAGTGCTCTGCCACCCTCAAAGTAAAGAAGTTCCTCCTCATGTTTAGGTGGAACTTCTTATGTTCAAGTTTGTGCCCATTTCCTCTTGTCCTATCCCTGGGCACCACTGAAAAAAGCCTGGTCCCATCCTCTTGACACTCACCCTTTAAGTATTTATAAGCATTGATCAGATCCCCCCTCAGCCTTCTCTAGCCTAAAAAGACCGGAGTCCCTCAGCTTCTCCTCATAAAAGAGATGCTCTCCAGGCCCCTAATCATCTCTGTAGCCCTCTGCTGTACCCTCTCCAGCAGTTGCCTGTCCTTCTTGAACTGGGGAGCCCAGAACTGGACACAGTACTCCAGATGGGGTCTCACCAGGGTGGAGTAGAGGGGGAGGATCACTTCCCTCGACCTGCTGGCCACACTCTTCCTGGTGCACCCCAGGACGCCATTGGCCTTCTTGACCACAAGGGCCTATTGTTGGCTCATGGTCATCCTATTGTCCACCAGGATTCCTAGGTCTTTCTCCTCAGAGGTGCTCTCCAGCAAGTCAGCCCCCAACCTGTATTGGTGCATGGGGTTATTTCTCCCCAGGTGCAGCACCCTACACTTGCCTTTATTGAAGTACATCAGGTTCCTCTCTGCCCAACTCTCCAGCCTGTCCAGATTTCATTGTATGGCAGCACGGCCCTCTGGCATGTCAACAACCCCTCCCAGTTTTGTATTGTCAGCAAACTTGCTGAGGGAAACTTGTCTTCACTTGTGCAAGCACAGCCTTTCATGGTTCCTCCCAACCTGCTATTCTGGGTTTGGTCACTTGCCTGTGCAGGATCTGTGCAAGAAACTGAATGATCTCCTGTTTATCTTCCCTGATCTTCTGACTGTCTACCCCTCCTCCCACTCGTCCTTCATTTGATGGCTCAGTACCTCCACTACATGGTACCTCCCATAGGTGAGGCTACCAATGTCTTCAGCCTAAGAGAAACATTTCTTCTAGCCTGAAATCTGGATGGTTGTGTCCTCCCTTAGGAGGTCAATGTGGGCCAAGGACTCCAAAGTGCTGGAGTCATGCCCTATGGCACGCCACCATGTTGTGCAGAACTGTGTTGTCTTGAGCACTATCTCTGGGCCACCTCCCACACCTGCTTGCGTGTTAACTGCTAATTTGCTATTTGCCAATGCTGTTGGCATATTCCTGTGGTCACTACTGCTCTGAAGCAGCAGCTATGGAAGTTCTGCCCATCAAACAGGAACCTGACATTCCCATATCAAGGAAGCCAGCTGAGGTTGAAGGTGTGCTCACTCCCAGGAAGGAAGCAGCAATCGGAAGCAGAAGCCCAGCTCTGTGAACAGCAACCAGTCCTGTGACTACTGCCAGTTCCTGTGCAGTGTGTACCTTGGGGGGTTACTGAGGGAGGTGGGAGGATAACATTCCCCTCCTCAGCTGAGAGGCTGAGAATAAGAACTTTTCAGAAAAAAAATCAGAAAGTTTACATTTTTAAAAATATTTAAGAGAAAGCAGCATGATTTGAAACATTATCTTATGGCACATAATATGCCTCTACAAATTCACCTTGTTCTTGCCTGGGCTTTCCTTCATGTGAAGTTGAAAATGTATTTTCCTTTATGAAGAATATTTTTTTATTATTTTATTTTTAGCTAACAGAGCTGCAGCAAGGGAATGAATGGCCTTCAAATCTTTTTTTCTGCATCCGTGATACAGTTTTCATTCCTACTAAAAGCAACAGAGACCTGTGGAAGATGTGAGCCCAAATGAATAAGTGTGAAACTGTTAAAGACTAGATGAGCTGGGAGAGGAGGTGAAAGATGTGAGTTCTGTTGTTTCTAGACAAAACCCAGAAACTTTTTCCTCATCTCTAACTAGAACATAAACCATTTCAACAGAAAGTAGAATAGGTTGGTAGCAACGTACAAAAGTATTTCCCAAAGCTACTACTAGTAATTTCAATACATAAATCATAGACAATAATAGACGGCATCTTCAATTTGAACAGACATTTTCTGGGCATTCAAAGGACTCTGAACAAAGATGTGAATACTACTGAAGAGATGTGAGGTATAACATTAAGAAAGAAATACTAATGGAGATTATTTCTGTCATTAATTCTCTGTGGAATATAGAAAGTCCATTTCTTTCTGTTAGAAAAGGTAAATACTACATTTGCTCTTACAATTACAGGAAACTTAATAAAAAGGGTTAATTTTTATAAAAGCCACACTAGTTCTTATATTGTTCACAATTTAAATTTTATTTGTAAAAAATAACTTGATACAACTAAGATCACAGTAAATTTAAGTCAGAATCAAAGGAGAGTTTAGTTAAACATTCTTTCGAAGAAATTTTTGTGAAAGACTCATTCTCCTTCATGCCATGCTTGAAGACCCCAGGAGGCAGTAGGAACTTTCCAACTAACTGATGGATTTTAGAGAAAGCTGGTATCTGAATTGTGCCTATTCAAGTTGCTTCTGCGTAGCGATAGAAACAGATTTGTAATTAAGTTCTTCAATTAGTATGTTATGATTAAGCTACAAGAAGAATAGTTGTTTAATCTGACTGTTACTAAAAGCTGTCACAAAACTCTGGTTTTTTTTCATTTGTGGATATTCAAAACAGTCTCTTTATCTTAGAGTGTTTGTTTCAAAGACATAGAGCTGAGTTTCTATTTCAGTGTCATATCTTCCATTGTCCCTTTAGTTCTAACTGTTTATTTATTTAGCTATAATTTGACTCAATTATTTTTTTCTTTAAGAGTCTGGATTTCTTTTTGCTGCAGTATATATAATATCCTTTCCCAGAATAACTAGGTTATTTTATAAAGCTAAATATACATTAAAATGGAGATACCAAACACGGTCAACCTACGAAAAATTGATACAAAAAACCACATACCTGTCCTTAAGTATAATTAAATGGTAATAGAGATAGTTCCAAAAAGTTTAAGAGATGGAGTTTTCCCACACTATCTAGTTTAAATATACTTTATTTCCCAGGAGCAAAAATTGAATAGATACAGTAGTCATAGAATCATAGAATTGTCTAGGTTGGAAAGGACCTTTAAAATCATCTAGTCCAACCATCAACCTAACTCTGATAAAAAAACATCACTAAACCGTGTCTCATGATCATGGAAATATATTTTACTCTGCTATATGACTGTACTTTCAACAGCGAGAGAATAAAAATGCATGTAAATGGAAGACTGAGACGAACTAGGCTTATGCAGAAAATTTGAGTCAAGCTAACATTTAATCACAGAATCACGGAATTGTCAGAGTTGGAAGGGACCTCTAGAGATCATCTAGTCCAACTCCCCTCCCAAAGCAGGACTGGCTATAGCACATTACTCAGGTCTGCATCAAGATGGGTCTTGAAAATCTCCAGAGAAGGGGACTCCACAACCTCCCTGGGCAGCCTGTTCCAGGGCTCTGTCACCCTCACTGTAAAGAAGTTTCTCCTCGTATTTAAACGGAACTTCCTATGTTCCAGCTTGTGCCCGAAAGAAATAGATAAGAGCAGATAGCACAAGACTAGAAAATATAAGGTGTTCATCTGGTCAAGCTGATGAAGCAGCCCTAGTGAATGCCGAGCAATGCATATATTTACAATGTTGTTGCCCACTGCATCAGAAACAGAGGGAACTGGAAGTCAGTGTGCAGTTGCAAAGCTGTAACAACGTTGGGATTATAGAGACATTTCAGCTCAAATTTTAAGAGGTATTCTTGATAAGGGAGAACCAAGGATGGGCTACTGAACAGTCAGGTATGCCAAAGCTCAGCTTTTGAAAAGGATGTGAAGGTCAACAGGATAGGTTTCTGTAAGTATGTCAGCTACGAAAGGAAAGTAAGAAAATATTAGGTTGGTCCCCAGGAGGACTTGGGACATAGTGACAAAAGGCGTGGAAAAGGCCAAGGTGGTCAAACACATTGCCTAGAAAGCTTGTAAGGTTTCCATCCATGGAGATATTCAAAACTCAGCTAAACACAGCTGTAAGCAACCTGCTCTAAGTGGACCTGGATGAGTAAGATGTTGGACTAGGTGGCCTCCATAGGTTTCTTTCAACGTACATGATCCTATGAAAGTACATTCTAAGGAATTCTTTAGTTCACAAACATAAAAACCTGTAACATTTAATGCTTACTTCTATTCATAGATATTCTGAATTAACTACATGTATCACTACCAAAATTGCTTAAGAGTAATGAAGAGGTGATAAACTCTTTAATAAAGTTACAGATGAAAGAAATGGGACTTTTCTTTTTAATTTTCCTTTACCAAATGCTGCATAGAATGTATGATATTTGAAAGGCATTCTAAGGGAATTTTAAGCACATCTATATATAAATTCTGGTTTCTGTTCTTAATCATCACATTTCCTTCCTTCCATACCTGAAAAGACAGGTCTATTTTAGTTTCTTATTAAGATGTTTGGAATGCTACATTAAATATTCAGTATTGGTATGAAAATTTACTAATGAAATATAGATTTTCTTTTGATATATGTATGCAGAAACCTATATATGGAATGTTAATATATTGGAAAATTAACAGTTTCTCCTTTAATAACCCAAAACATTTCTTAATGTAAAAAAAAACAGAGGTAAGTTTTGAAACATTTCCTATGGAAAAAGGACCACAGCCTTTCTGTAATCATGATTGGTTTTTTTCAGACTAGGAAATGGACAGTAGGCAAAGACATGTACAGTCAAAGCAATTGTTCTGTAAGTAACAGAATAATTACAGATTTTAATTTGCTGCTTACCTAGTCACTTCTCCTTTCCAGATTCCAGATTTTCCAGGAAAAAAGAGTGTTTCTACTTCTTTTCAAGATCTTGTGTGAAAACAAGGAAAAAGGGCAGCTGAATTTCAGTGGAAGTTATTTTTCATTTTTATTCCTTTTTAGATTACATTTCTGGTCTATGTATAGAATTACTTGAATTAAATTTCTTAAATTAATAACAATATTGTACAATGATGCAATCATATTGAACTTCCTGATATAGAAATTTCCAGCATTTTTAACTCTTTAATGTTTTGTTTTAAATAGTATTCATCATAGTGGCTTTGGTTCTGATATTTATTTACAATAATAATAAAAAATGTAATTATTTGATTACATGCTCATGTCACAACATTGTTGAACTACCAAAAAGACTTTGAAACTACTAAGCAAATACAACAATAGAAGGTTCAAAACTGATGATCATGTAGGAATTTGTCTTTTGAAACCTACTTACAACTATTAAATTATGTAAAGATATTAAAACCACTTTGCAATCATAGAATCATAGAATCAGAGAATGGTTAGAGCTGGAAGGGACCTTAAAGATCATCGAGTTCCAACCCCCCTGCCACGGGCAGGGACACCTCCCACTAGAGCAGGTTGCTCAAAACCCCATCCAGCCTGGCCTTGTACACTTCCAGGGATGGGGCATCCACAGCTTCTCTGGGCAACCTGTTCCAGTGTCTCACCACTCTGTCTCACCACAGTAAAGAATTTCTGAGTATCCAATATAAATCTCCCCTCTTTTACTTTAAAATCATTACCCCTCATCTTATTGCTTCATAGAGTCCATCTCCAGCTCTCCTGTAGGCTCCCTTCAGATATTGGAAGGCTGCTATGAGGTCTCCCTGGAGCTTTCTCTTCTGCAGGCTGAACAAGCCCAGCTCTCTCAGCCTGTATTCACAGGGGAGGTGGTCCAGCCCTCTCATCATTTTAGTGGCCCTCCGCTGGACCCGTTCCAACAGGTCCATGTCCTTCCTGTGTTGAGGACTCCAAAGCTGGACACAGTATTCCAGGTGGGGTCTCACGAGAGCCAGAGTAGAGGGGTAGAATCACTTCCAATGACCTGCTGGCCATGCTTCTCTTGATGCAGCCCAGAATCCGGTTGGCTTTCTGGGCTGCCACTGCGCACTGCTGGTTCATGTTGAGCTTCTCATCCACGAGCACTCCCAAGTCCTTCTCCTCAGGGCTTCTCTCTAGCCATTCTCCACCCAACCTGTATTTGTGCCTGTGCCTGGGATTGCCACGTCCCAGGTGCAGGACCCTGCATTTGGCTTGGTTGAACTTCATGAGGTTTGCATGAGCCCATCTCTCGAGCCTGTCCAGGTCCCTCTGGATGGCATCCCTTCCCTCCAGTGTTTCGACCGCACCACCGAGCTTGGTGTCATCGGCAAACTTGCTGAGGGTGCACTCTATCCCACTGTCCATGTCTCCGACAAAGATGTTGAACAGCACTGGTCCCAGTACTGACCCCTGAGGAACATCACTTGTCACCGGCCACCACTTGAACATTGAGCCGTTGACCACAACACTTTGAGTGCGGCCATCCAATACTAGCACAGAGAGGAAAACAAGGTATTAATCTGAGAGAATTTACAACAATGACACAATGAGAAAACAATGGACAATTGCAAAATGGCATCAACTTTATGAGTAATAGAAGCGTTAGTTCATAAGAAAACGTTCAAACTCCAATGCAAACAGTGCGGGACTACTTGACATTTTCTTTTTAAACATCACTCTAGGTATGAAGTACCTCTTTATCCTTCTCTATAAGCAAATCTACCAGAATCTGGACTTTCTTGTAAAGGCGGTGAAGTCACAAAACTATATTTAAAATAGCATATTCAGTTAGGATACAATTCACTATTTTCTGTAATACCTTTTCAAGTGTCTGATACTAAGAAATCCCAGACTGTGCAGTTCCATCTAGCAGAGATGCTCATGGGTGCTCTTTTAGAAACTTTCCTGAGTCACAGTCATATTTCTGCTTTATGTTTTCTGGAGAGGAAAATGGGTTTTAGCCTGAATTCTCCCTCACATCCTCTTCCGTCTACAAATATCTCTGATATTATTGCACTAAAAAGTTAACGAAAAATGTTACTGAACTTTTGTGACAAAGAATTTAGAACTACTGTATCAGTTTAGCACTCTAGCTGTTGTGTATCCCAAACTGAGAACTTAACTATCTCCACACAACTTGCATGCCTAATCTGCTTTGGAAAAAATGCTTTAGACCAAGTTCAGCTCTGAGAGCAAAAGACATCAGGTGGTCCCATCTTCAAATTTCACTGAAGTTGAGGGAAATGTCCTATGTAGAAATCATCTGTATTTCCAAAGGAAAAAAGGTGAGGTGTTTTATTAACAAAAGGAGCAAAGGAGAAGTATATTTCAAACTTTAAAATCTCCTTATAAGTAACCACAAAGTAATGCTCCAGAGAATAAGAATTCACTCTACTTAACTTTTTCTGTCTTTGTCCATTTTCCCACTGAATTTCAAATGGTAACGACATTTTCATGAAAGCAAAAGTTTTCTTCTATTTAACAGTTCTCAATGATGGTACATCAACTGAAGTAATAACCTGTGCTGTGGCATCAAAGCCATTTACTCCTCAGCCAGCTGTAGTGTTACAAACAGATCATTATGACTAGCTGGGGATATAATAAAGCAAACGAGAAAGCTTTTTAGAAATGAACCCTATGTTTATTCAAATATCTTCAGTATAAAAAGATGATGATGGAAAGAAATAGTCGAAATTGATCCTAAATATAATTCTTATCAAAATCGTTTGACAAGCTGTAGCTGGTCTCTTGCAAGACTGTATACTGTGCTTTCTACATAGCTCTCCCTTTGGATCCTTTTTGAACTTACAGTTTGAAAAAAATAAATATGCTGTTTGTATTGACACTCAGCAGGAAGCTATTGTTCTTATCTTCAAGAGGGAAAAGGCAAACAAAAAAACTTCTCCCTCTGAAAAAAAAAAAAAAAGAGGTGAAGCAACTCCCTTCAAATAAATATAAGAATAATGTGAACACCAGTAATTCATGTATTTCAGAATTACTACATTTTGTGTCAACACATACCAGTTTCCAGAAACATTTCTATGACAATTAGAATGAAATTGTAGGTTTTATTTTCATTCAGAGTAGCTTTTTTACAATGTTAGATGAAAAAAAAAAAAAAAAAAAGTGCTTATTGGCATTTCTCTGTGTTTATGGTAGTTTCCTTAATTTCCTTTTCAATCAGTTATTCTATCATGCCAAGATATGGTAAAATTTAAGTGAACATGGTATTTTAGTTCCCTGTAGAAATGGTATGCAGACTACAAATGGTTGATGATGATGATGGGTGATTTAACTGAATGATACACTGGAAATCCTGAATCACAGTGGTACAGAGAGGAGTGTGTTATTTATCAGTATATCTGCAATCTATATCTCTGTACACAGAAATATGACAAGGAATGAAAATGGGGATATTGTTCAGGTAGGAGATATCTTATCCACCCTAAACTATCTCCCAGAAAAGTGGGTAAGTCTTTGTGAAAAGAGGAAGGGAAGGGAAGGGAAGGGAAGGGAAGGGAAGGGAAGGGAAGGGAAGGGAAGGGAAGGGAAGGGAAGGGAAGGGAAGGGAAGGGAAGGGAAGGGAAGGGAAGGGAAGGGAAGGGAAGGGAAGGGAAGGGAAGGAAAGGGAAGGAAAGGAAAGGGAAGGAAAGGGAAGGAAAGGAAAGGAAAGGAAAGGGAAGGGAAGGGAAGGGAAGGGAAGGGAAGGGAAGGGAAGGGAAGGGAAGGGAAGGGAAGGGAAGGGAAGGGAAGGGAAGGAAGGGAAGGGAAGGGAAGGGAAGGGAAGGGAAGGGAAGGGAAGGGAAGGGAAGGGAAGGGAAGGGAAGGGAAGGGAAGGGAAGGGAAGGGAAGGGAAGGGAAGGGAAGGGAAGGGAAGGGAAGGGAAGGGAAGGGAAGGAAAGGAAAGGAAAGGAAAGGAAAGGAAAGGAAAGGAAAGGAAAGGAAAGGAAAGGAAAGGAAAGGAAAGGAAAGGAAAGGAAAGGAAAGGAAAGGAAAGGAAAGGAAAGGAAAGGAAAGGAAAGGAAAGGAAAGGAAAGGAAAGGAAAGGAAAGGAAAGGAAAGGAAAGAAGGAAGTTTTTTTTTAAACCCTCAACACCCCATCCCACCACCACCCCCCCCAAAAAAAAAAAAATTAATCATTGTATAACATTTGTTTCTGTATTTGTTTTGAACTATGGAAAAAACTTTCAAGTATACACAGAATTTTACTTTCTGTACTTTCTAGTTAGGTATGCCAGACTGCATATAGACCACCAGCCATGGGCTAAACCACTGCATTACACATTTAGGTAGCTATATATTCATCAGTCTTATATATTGGGGGTGGGGGGGAACAAAAAAAACCCCATCTAAATCCATGTTAATTTGTTTCATTTTTTCTATATGCCTTTAAAAATTTACCTTTTCAAAAATCTTTCTAGAGGTATGATATTACATGTCAGTAAATATCCAGGCAACATATAGAAGAAATAATTTTTGAGCCAGTACCGAATTGCTAAATTTGCAAGCAGTCAGAACCAAATTTATTAATTATCTTAATAATACACTTGTCATTTCTTTTCTCTCCACTTCTTATTTTCATTTCTATTTTTATAATATTTAAAAGTCATAGGATTGTTCCTTTTTAAATGGGAGATGTAAGCAACAGGTTTGCTTTGATTTTCCTCACTATTGAAACAGATATACGAAAATGAGTATAGAAAATATATTACTTGACATTTTCAGTTAGGATAACTGAATTTATCAAGACTTATGCCCTGAATTTGAACTTAAAGTAGTTTGGTATAAATCTGCACTTGAAAAAAACAGAATTTTGACAAACTCTAAATATCAATTTTATAAGATTAAATTCCTCTTTATTCACAATAAAAAAAACCTGTACAATCATCAATTACATTTGTGAAATGTAGAGAAACTAATGCCTTCAAGGATACTTAAACACATACAAAAAGAACTGCCTCATTGCCTTATCCAAAGAGTAGGGAAAAAAACAGTGCGACCAATTTTAAATTAAGAAGTGATATTACAATTTGTCCCAATTGGAAGTACTGATGTATGTGAAGATCTTTGGTGACAAAAAATTATCTGCCTGACCAGCAAGGTACAGTCTTATCTCAAGACATAATATTTTGATTTTGGTAAAAAGTCAGAAGTATACTATGTAATGTAGTGTATAAGAAGCAAGCAAAACTACCCTATGCTAGGTTCCGTCTTGTCATCCACAGCTGGAGAGTGACTGGGTATTTTGTGATCAGGGTTCTAAAGAGCAACTGTGCTTGGCAAATATTTTGAGACACTTCTCATCTATGTTGTTCGGAATCTCTTTTTTGGGTCTGAATGTCCTCTGTATCCTCAGTGTCACATCAGCTGTCTCATTTTAAGAGACAGTGAAAACAACTCAGAAAGTAACTGGAATTTGGGTAACACGTCAAGTATTTACTGAACAAGTCTATAATTTGTTGTGTTCTAATGAAAAGCACCACTATGACCATTTCATTTTTATCTGCTCTTAGCGAGTAATATTCACTCAGGCAATAGTACAAGCAATGGATAAAGAACATTGCTATTAGCAGCTGTACATGCAGTTCCCAGAAGAAACATTGTGATGTTAAGTATAAAGGCTCTTGGAAAAAGACACATATAAGTCAATAGGATTTCTATATTTAAGGCAGAGAGTTTGAAAAATAGTACTTCTTAAAAAAAAAAAAAAAGCTACTCGCTTTTGTCATCTTTTTCATGTTTGCTCATATTTTGTTAGATATCTGAAATGAAAACTCAGATCTAGAGTTGAATGAGAAACCAAGTTTTCCAAATTTCAGTGCTTGTATAATACTCAAAGATACTACTGAATCATTTATCAGGAAAGCAACCAAAAGTACAAAGGAGTCTCTCTGTGTTTTCATTTCCCCAAACTCAGGAGTTCCTGAAACAGCGTCTGGTTAAAAAAAAATTACCACTCTAATTAATGTGGTGAACATTGACACTGAGTAGTGAGTTCTTAACCAATAGATCTGCTTCCTTCTGTGCTATTTAAACTTGCCATACACCATAATAAGATAAGAAGAAAGCTTTTTCTTTTTTTTTTCTTTCTCTAAACACAGACTTTTAACTTTTTTGGTACGCTGTTTGTCTTTAAGACTTCGAGAAATACAGTAACAGAGAGTCCACAGAGTAACTGCGAGTCTGAATATTAATAAATGTGCTTTGTATAAGCTGAAAATTCCCTAGAAAGGGATTGTATGATATGACCAAAAAGACAGCACACTTCCCATGTGGTAAAATCAGACTGAATTAACCAAAAGATGGACTCCTTAATTCTGACACTGAAATCCCAGCACTAGGAACAAAAGATGCTGTCACCTACTCTTCTTATTCTCATTTGCCTTAGATCATTTTCAAATATTAGCCCAAAGAAATCAGAGTTTTTCTTTGTAATGATTCTGATGGGATGTCGACACTTCAAACTGACAATATCTAACACAAGTGTTATGTTTCATTTTCGTTATTAGAGAGAAACAACATCAACATGAAAAAGATACAAGTACAAACTTATCTCAAATTGAACAAACAGTTGCTACATCCCTGTTTTTATGGAATTTATGTTCACCTTCAGGAACAATAGAACAATTTAATGGAGTCATATTTTTTCTTAAGGGACACATCAACTGCAGCAGCTTTGATTTGGTGTCAACACTTGGAGATTTAATGAAGACTAATGTTGACTAAATGTCAAAGAGAAAACATTTAGAAAAATAGAAAGTGATCAAAAAAAAGGTCTTCCATTGCTCTGTGAGATACATCTGAGGTTTACAGGTTCTCTTGTGGATTTTAATGTTATCAGCATGCTGAACAGATTGCTCATATTGTATATGCCATGTTCTGCTCTGAGATGCACATGCGGATAACTCAAATACACTAGAATATCTCAAATATTAACAAACAGCTATGGTTAAGAAGCTAAACTAAATAGCTATCAGACATACTTTCAGACTTCAAGCATTTGATTTACGTTAGGATACCTGCATTTGGACACCCACATTTTGCTGTCTGCATTTTGGGTTTAAGTCTGCCCTATAAGACTATCTCAAATATATTTCTGTTCCTGTTCTCATTCTCTTTTAATTAATTATTTCTAATTACTTTTGTCATTTTTTACTGATCATTCTAAGCATTTTACTAAGAAAGGATTTCCTTCTTAGAATAAACTGTTAATCTTCTCTCTTTTCTATCTTATCTTAATGCCTCAAAGCCAAGTTTTAAAATGCAATACAAAATAAATCCATCATTTTAAAAAAGTGAACCTCATAGATAGAAGGGAAGGTTATAGAATAATAAAGTATAATCACACAATGGTTTGGGTTGGAAGGGATCTTTACAGATCATCAAGTTCCAACCCCCCTGCCATGGGCAGTGACACCTTCCATTAGACCAGGTTGCTCAAAACCCCATCCAGTCTGGCCTTGAACACTTCCAGGGATGGAGCATGCACACAACTTGCCTGGGAAACCTGTTGCAGTGTCTCACCACCCTCATTGAAAAAAATTTCTTCCTTGTGTCCAGTTTAAACCTACCCTCTTTCAGTTTAAAACTGTTGCCCATTGTCCTGTCACTACAGGGTTCTGTAAAACATCTCTCTCTGTCTTTCTTATAAGCACCCTTTTAAGGATCAAAAGGCTGCAAGAAGAGCCTCCTCTTCTCCAGGCTGATCAATCCCAACTCTCTCAATCTTTCCTCACAGGAGTGGTAGTCCAGCCCTTTTATGTTTTTTGTGGTCCTCATCTGCACCTGCTGCAACAGGTCCATGTCTTTCCTGTGCCAGAGACCCCAGGGCTGGAAGCAATACTCCAGGTGGGGTCTCACCAGTTAGCGGACCTGATATATCCATGCTTCTTTTAATGCTGCCCAGGGTACAATTGGCTTTCTGGGCTGCAAGTGCATAATGGTGGCTCATGTCGCATTTTTCATCCACCAGTACCCACAAGTCCTTCTTGGTAGAGATACTCTCAATCCCTCCATCCCCCAGCTTGTATTGATACTGGGGGTTGCCCCAACTCAGGTGCCAGGCCTTGTACTTGTTGAACTTCATGAGGTCTTGTTGAACTCATGAGTCTTGTTGAGCTTCATGAGATTCATATTGGCCACCATCAGGTTCACATCAGTCCATTGACTATGGCCCGAAACTAGAGAATATGTATAAAAGTTCCTCTTCACAGATCTATGAAGTCATCGTGTATATTTAAATGAATTTTGCCGTGCCTCATGCCTACATGACATGATATATCATCAAATATTTCTGAATGGAATTAGAAACTTTGTACCCTTTTAAAATGAAGTTCTGCTTTATTCTCAGAAATTGAATACTAAACTGTTTCAAGTATTGAGTTAGTATATTTGGAAAAGCTTAAAGTCTGTTGTGACACATGGGCACAACTTTCTCACCAGATTTAAACCACTGGGAATTTTGCAGTGTGGTCTTGATATTGGATTAATCTTTGTCTAGTGATACTCTTTCAGTTCTATTTCATAACTCACATACAAGTTCCTTGTACAATTTTTAACCTTCATGTTTTTCTATAAGGTGAGAAGTGGCTATTTAACCATATACTTGTGTAAATAAGTTTCACTCTCCCAGATATTCTGATATACACAGGGTAGAAGTATGTTAGTAAAATAACACAACTGATTATAAAGAGGTTTAATGAAGATATTACTTTGCTTTTATTGCAAGCAGACTCCTGCAACCTTATAGCAGTATTTCAATTTAACTCTTTTACACCAGCTATATCCATTGTATTTGGTTATGTACCTTTAAAAATACAAGTCTCCTATTTCCACATTAGTTTAACTTTATATTGAATTGCTGGAATTCTAAGAATAATTACTGTACAATAAACTCTTATTAATTCTACCATTGTTTTATTTCTAAAGTAGTTAGCTACAGACAATTATATTTATATGCAGATACATTTGTATATTTATATACTATATATTTATATACAAATATTTTTATATATCTATAGATAATTGTGTTATCTTTGAAACCCTTTTTAGAGTTATGAAGATCTGAGTGTTATTTTCCTATTGACATTATTGGGAATTCAGTTCATGGGTCAACAGTAAAATAGTTGAAAATATGATAAAAAAGAAATATGTGGTAGTGCTTAGTGATGTAAATTACCATCTTATTAAAATGAGTCATCCAGAATTGATTTTTATAGTGCCATTATTTCTTTAATTGAGGTCTCATTATTTTTATTTCTGAGAAGTCTGAACATGATCAATAGCTTCTTTTTCTGTAATGTAAACATGTATGGTAAAAAGATACATTCTGAACAAAATATATTTTAGAATAATATTACTAGTTAGTATGTATAATCTATGACTGAAAATTTTATGTATTTTATTATTTTTTTCCTCAAAAAAAAAAAAAAGGAGGTCAAAGAGACAGCAAGGGAAGGCACTCACAACCATAGCTAACATGAATACAAGAACAGCCAAATTGTTACTGCAACACTGATTTTTATGTGTATCAAAAAGTATTTTTCAGATGCAATGCTAAGCAACAAAAGTGTGTTGAGTATTACAGTGCAATTATATTAATTCTCATTACCACTAAATCTTAACAAGTATTTATCTTGAAACTGTGAAGAAAATACCTTGCATGTCAAAAACTCAGTACATCACTCACAGGATCTTCTAACCACTGTCATCAGTAATCATCTCTTTTCGAACAGAAACAAGGCAAAAGATAATGTAATGTGAAAATAGAGCACTGCAAAGCTAATAGGATGCATCCAGAGCAATGCTTTTGCACTTAAATTGGCACCTGAGTAAAAAAATGTGTTCTTAGGTATTCTTCCAGTTGTCCTGGACTTTAGCTCCCAACATAATGCAGTTGTGAGTGTTTTTAACTTTACAATTTACTGGTTGCCTAGAGTTACATTTCTATATTTGTTTCAAAGAGCCTCACCACTGATGTGGTTAAGTAGTTCAGTAGTCTTTTTTTCTGCCTGGACACTAATGGGGTGTACAAACCAGAAGCTGCTCTCATGAAACCTTTCCAGATTTTCAGTCTGCTAATAAATTTAGACACCTTCTCAGTAAGGACATTTCTGGTCTTTGGGCTAATGAGAACGAATAAAAGCACAGCTGTGGGTAGGAAAGCTGTTCAAGAAGAGTTACTACTGCTCAGTGACCATTACCTCAAAGTGACATTGCCTAAAAGTATAAGAACATGTTCTCACCATCGTAACCTCTCCTGGTCAGTGAATTCTGAGCAATCTTTCAGACTAGGTAATCTTCTGAAGACAGACACCAATGATTTTGAGATGGATGACTTTCAAGCATCACTATTTTTAGCACTTTCTGGGAGCTCTTAGAAGTTGCATAAAGAACATATTGACTCTAGGTATCTTTCTGTTCTGTATGCCTGCAGATTTTGCCATTATTATATGTCCTTTCCTCTCTTAGCCCTATGAGAAATGACTTGATTAGGATCAGGTAACTCTTAGGTGTCCATTTTCTTTACTAAATCTAGCAATTTATTCAACTTAACAGCTAAAATTTGAGCTTTGAAGTGCTTATTTTTGTTGTATGTTTGGTCTATACTTCATTCTATGTTTCTGTAGTTCCTTAGTGGTGTTATTTTATTTAAAATGCAATCTTCTGCCAGTAGATAAAATACTACTATTGTCCACAGAGATAGTCTGTCCTTTTCTCATTCTTATAGTTTTCCTGGATCTCAGGACAAATCCTCTCCAATGGCCTGACTTCAGAAAGAATTGGATTTCTTCTTTTCCTTTTTCTATTCAAGGGAAATTATTTTTAGATCTACAAGGTCAATTCTACTGCTTTGAACTTACAGTTAATGTAATACATGAGAAATATCAGAGGAGAGATTGGCTCCATGAATCAAGGTGTAGGATCTTTCCATCAGTTAAAATAGATGAAGAAACGTGTAATTAGCACCCACTATCTGATGTGCCAGTGATGATAGATATACGTGTCATATTTGTGTTGATTTTCTGAAATCATTGTGATATATATAAAGGAACTGAAAGATTTTTTTATCAACTCCAACTGTAAAAATCAGATTTAAAAAAACCCAATTATTGTTTCCTCAAAAATTGGAACAGAGAGGAAAATCTAAACAGCAAAACTACAGAGGTTAGAAAATTTTCATTACTGTAATAGGGTATATATGAGACATCTATTCAGCTCAAAGGAAAACTGAGGGGCAGCTCCATGATTTGACTTTTCAGTACTCTAATCAGTCACTAAACATGCATGGTTTTCAGCATGAAATAAAGAAAACAAAAAAACCCAGGCACAGCAACAAGCAAACATTCATAGCTTTAACAGCTGACCTAATCACAAGAGGCTACTTTTCTTTCCGTATGTCTAACATCCACCTGAGGCATTGCAGTAACAGTTCCCAGCTCCCTGTCATCCATTTCAGCTTTTGTGTTACTTCTGTGCTGTAGGCAAGTTTAATAAAACAAG
The DNA here is from genome assembly GCF_964106895.1 of Numenius arquata. Classification (NCBI taxonomy): domain Eukaryota; kingdom Metazoa; phylum Chordata; class Aves; order Charadriiformes; family Scolopacidae; genus Numenius; species Numenius arquata. The sequence continues at coordinate 102,263,791 of NC_133576.1, read as the reverse complement.
AATTTAGGGATTTGAATTAATTATATTTTAAATAGTTAAATATTTGGTTACAGATGAGGTCCATTCAGTATTCCCTAATGTTCTATTAATAGTGTTCTAGTCTATTTCTTAAAAAAAAAAAAAAAAAAGAAAAAGAAAAAAGAAAAAAAAAAACAGAAATCCCCAACTTTCTTTTTGACTTATCACAAAGTCTCAAAACAATCCCCCATGGATCAGAGGACTGTTTTAGCTAAGAAAAAAATGCATAGGCTTTTTGCCAATGTCACCTCAATTATAGTCATCAGTGTTTTCACAGTAGGACAGGAAAGCTGGTGATAGGTTTGCTTTCCCGAGAGTTCATTTTTCAACTATAAGGTTGACATGGATACATCTAAAGTGATTGGACTAAGATGCCACTTTCCTATTGGGAAGTGAATAAAATATTTGCCACTACCAAGTATGACTTCAGTCATCCCCTCCCAGTAGTAAAAAAGATTAATCTTATGAAGTATAGAGAATCATGGGGTTTTTTTTAAGTTCATACTTTCATTATGATATGCATTTAAAAAAATATTCCAAACTGAAAGTTCTACTCCACCATGAAATCTGTAGTGTAGATTGTTGGTACTATATATTTCCAAATGTTCCTGAAATTAATGTGGGGGGTGGGGAGGGGTGGAGGGGGGAGAGAGGAGGACTAACATAAGTAATATTTTATCTCTTCCAAGTCTTGACAGAAACCTGAATTTCTCATTGTCCTCTGAATTCAATGCAGACCCTGTGCAGGATATATGAGGTCTTTTGGGAAAGAATAATACCCTACCATAGTCAACAGTCCAATCTGTGTATAGCACTAAAACACTTTCCTGTATTTCTAAGACTGTCTGTAGCATTAATTTTGAAAACATCATAGAAAATAGCTCAGATCCTTCAGGTTACAAACACTGTAACTTTTAGAATGTTTCAGCATGGATACTTAGTAGGCAGACAGGACTAAATTCTGTTACATAAACAGAGACGACTTTATATGTAATCCTGTTTGTGATACTGTAAAATATGCAAAATATTAATTTTGTCCTGATAAATATAATACTGGAGCCGTAGCTTATCTGTATACTTTGGACAAGATACTGGAAGCTAATCAGAATGAATAAATCATAGAATCATAGAATATTTTGGGTTGGAATCATCTAGATCGTCTAGTCCCAACTCTCCTGCCATGGGCAGGGACACCTTCAGCTAGATCAGGTTACACAAAGCCCCATCCAACCTGACCTTGAACAAATCCAGGGATGGGGCACCCACAACTTCTCTGGGTGACTCACCACCCTCACAGTAAAGAATTTCTTCCTGATAGCTAACCTAAATCTCCCCTCTTTCAGTTTAAAACTATTATCCCTCTTCCTATCCCTACAGTCCCAGAGAGTCTCTCCCCATCTTTCCTGTAGGCCCACTTTAGGTACTGGAAGGTCTCCCCAGAGCCTTCTCTTCTCCAGGATGAACAACCCCATCTCTCTCAGCCTATCTTCGTAGGAGAGGTGCTCCAGCCCTCTGATCATCATCATGGTCCTCCTTTGGACCCATTCCAAGAGGTCAGTGTCTTTCTTACGTTGGTGACCCCAGAGCTGGGTGCAATAGTCCAGGTAGGGTTTTACCAGAGTGAAATAAAGTGGTAGAATCGCCTCCCTCACTTCTTTTGATGCAGCCCAGGATGCGGTTGGCTTTCTGGGATGCAAGAATGCATTGCCGCCTCATGTTGAGCTTCTCATCCACCAGCACCCCAAGTCCTTCTTTGCAGGGCTGCTCTCAATCCATTTTCCACCCAGCCTGTATTTGTGTTTGGGATTGCCCCAACCCAGGTGCGGGACGTTGCACTTGATGTTATTGAACTTCATGAGGTTCGCACAGGCCCACATTTCAAGCCTGTCCAGGTCCCTCTGGATGGCATCCTTTCCCTCCAGCGTGTCAAACGCACCACACAGCGTGGTGTCATCAGTAAATTTGCTGAGGGTGTACTCAATCCCACTGTCCATAGGGCCGACAAAGATGTCAAATAATACTGGTCCCAGTACTGAACGCTGAGGAACACCAGTCCTCTCTAGTCTTCATTCGGACATCGAACCATTGACTGCAACTCTTTGAGTGCAGCCATCCAGCCAATTCCTTATACATTGGGTGGTGGATCCATCAAATCTGTGATCTGACGGAAGGATGACAGAAGGATGTTGTGCAGGACAGTGTTAAATTCTGAGACAGAATCACAGAATCACAGAATGATATGGGGTTGGAAGGGACCTCTGGAGATCATCTAGTCCAACCCCCCTCCCAAAGCAGGTCCACCTAGAGCAGGTTGCACAGGAACTTGTCCAGGGGGGTTTTGGATGTCTCCAGAGATGGAGGCTTCACCACCTCTCTGGGCAGCCTGTTCCAGTGCTCTGCCACCCTCAAAGAAGTTCCTCCTCATGTTTAGATGGAACTTCCTATGCTCAAGTTTGTGCCCGTTGATTACTTCTCAATTTTTCCACCTCTCCATTTCTACATTAATTGTACTAATATCACTCTTAGAGATTCTACAAAGCAAAGCAGCCTCTACTTCCAGCTATGTTGCCATTTCTCATAGAATTGCATCTGGATATCTTAAAAAATAGTACTTGTTGGAAATACCCTTTACTTGACAAAATAGCTGAAAAAAAAATCAGAAAAGGCAAGCAGGAGGAAAAGAAATGTTGATAAAAGATGAAACCATGGGCAGTAAAAGAGCAAACATAACTTTTGCCTCTAGTGTGAAGTTAATTGAAAATTCTGACACAGAGAAGAGCGTTCCACCTTCAAAGTTCCTCCTCAAGTTTAGACGGAACTTCTTATATTCAAGTTTGTGCCCATTACCTCTTGTCCTGTCTCTGGACACCACTGAAAAAAAGACTGGCCCCATCCTCTTGACACTTACCTTTTAAGTATTTATAGGCGTTGATAAGATCCCTCCTCAGTCTTCTCTTCTCCAGACTAAGAAGACCCAAGTCCCTCAGCCTTTCCTCATAAGAGACGTGTACTAGTCCCCTAAACATCTTTGTAGCCCTTTTCTGGGCTACAATCTGGGCTACGTGGCAATCCCAGGCACTAATACAGGTTGGGTGGAGAATGGCTAGAGAGCAGCCCTCAGGAGAAGGACTTGGGAGTGCTCGTGTATGAGAAGCTCAACATGAGCCGGCAATGTGCACTGGCAACCCAGAAAGCCAACCGGATTCTGGGCTGCATCAAGAGAAGCATGGCCAGCAGGTCACAGGAGGTGATTCTACCCCTTTACTCTGCACTCATGAGACCCCACCTGGAATACTGTGTCCAGCTTTGGAGTCCTCAACACAGGAAGGACATGGACCTGTTGGAACGGGTCCAGCGGAGGGCCACGAAGATGATGAGAGGGCTGGAGCACCTCCCCTATGAAGACAGGCTGAGAGAGCTGGGCTTGTTCAGCCTGCAGAAGAGAAAGCTCCAGGGAGACCTCATAGCAGCCTTACAATATCTGAAGGGAGCCTACAGGAGAGCCGGAGAGGGACTTTTTTTTAGGAAATGTAGTGACAGGACAAGGGGTAATGATTTTAAATTGGAAGAGGGGAGATTTAGATTAGATATTAGGAAGAAATTCTTTACTGTGAGGGTGGTGAGGCAGCGGAACAGGTTGCCCAGGGAAACTGTGGATGCCCCATCCCTGGAAGTGTACAAGGCCAGGCTGGATGGGGCTTTGAGCAACCTGGTCTAGTGGGATGTGTCCCTGCACATGGCAGGGGGGTTGGAACTAGATGATCTTTAAGATCCCTTCCAACTCTAACCATTCTATGATTCTATGATTCTATGATTTCTGTACCCTCTCCAGCAGTTCCCTGTCCTTCTTGAACTGGGGAGCCCAGAACTGGACACAGTACCCCAGATGGGACCTCACCAGGGCAGAGTAGAGGGAGAGGATCACTTCCCTCGACCTGCTGGCCACACTCTTCTTGGTGCACCCCAGGATGCCATTGGCCTTCTTGGCCACAAGGACACCTTGCTGGCTCCTGGTCGTCCTGTTGTCCATCAGGACTCCCAGGTCTTTTTCCTCAGAACTGCTCTCCAGCAGGTCAGCCCTCAACCTGTACTGGTGCATGGGGTTGTTGCATCGTAGAAGACTATCAGGTTAGTTTGATCATGATTTCCCCTTGGTAAATCCATGTTGACTACTTCTAAGAGCTTTATTTTCCTCCATATGCTTTGAGATGACTCCCAAAATGAGGCATTCCATCATCTTTCCAGTGATGGAGGTGAGGCTGACCAGCCTGTAGTTTCCCAGATCTTCCTTCTTGCCCTTTTTGAAGACTGGAGTGACATTGGCATAGACACTGCATAGAATCGGAGAGTGGTTTGAGTTGGAAAGGACCTTTAAAGATCATCTAGTCCAATGCCCCTGCCATGAGCAGGAACAGCTTCCACTAGATCAGGTTGCTCAAAGCCCTGCCCAATGGGAATTTGATATCTTCCAATGATGGAGCACCCACAGCTTCTCTGAGAGATTCACATGGGCTCACTCCTTAAGTCTGTCCAGGTCCATATGGATGGAATCTCTTCCCTCTGGTCTATCAACTGCACCACTCAGCTTGGTATCATCTGCAAACTTGCTGAGGGTGCATTCAATCCCACCTTCTGTTGTCACTGATGAAGATATTAAATAGTATTAGACTGTGTAAGAACTCTTGAGATGACACTATTTGTTAATGGATTCCACTTGGACATTGAGCCATTGACTGCAATTCTTTGGACACAGCCATCCAGCCAATTCCTTATCAATCTTACAGTTCATCCTTCAAACCCATATCTCTCCCTTTAAGTGGCAAGAATGTTGCATTGAGCCCCTGTCAAAGGCCTTACAGCAGTCCAGGTAGATGACATCCGTAGCTCTTCTCTTGTCTGCTGATGCAGTACTCCTTCATAGAAGGCCACTAGATTAGTAAGGCACAATTTGCCCTTGCTGAAGTTATGTTGTCTGTCTGTAATCACCTCTGTCTCATCCATATGCTTCATGTTGTCTGTCTGTAATCACCTCTCTCATCCATATGCTTTGACATGACTTTTTGCATGATTGTAAGATCATGGGCACAGAGGAGAGGCTGACTGGCCAGTAGTTTCTGTTTCAAACGTCATGAGGGTTTTCTAGGTCTTAGGTAACTAACTCAAACTCATAGGCTGGATGATTATTTGATTAGTCTCAATTAATGTCCAAATAATTTGAAAAATTATTTCACTGTTTTACCAAATATTCAGCTTGCAACTGAAGTAACAAGAAAAAAGGTAGTTGACTCTTAATTAATTTTTCAACTTAAATGCTATGAAGTGAGTAAGCTGAGAACAGTAAAAAAAGTTTTGATAGGACTGGCAAATTAAGCAAGCAGCCAAAGAACTTAGGTGGATTTTTGTGTGTGTCTGTACTCTTACACTGTAAAGATATGCTAAAGCCTCAAATTTTATCACAGATTTTACTTTTTCCCCCATTTCCACCATCCTCATCTACTTTTAGAGTCTTTCTACTGTGAAGCTTGCATTATTCTTCTTCATTTAATAACTACTAAGAAAAGTTGTAATGAGAATTATTTTTTTTCTGAAGAATTGGAAGTATAAATATTAAAAAATGAAAAGGAATGAAATCTCTGGAACCTTCTGCAACAAACTTCAACTTCCTTTTTAGTAAAAAGAAATAACATTTAATTTATATATTCCATTTATTTTTTTGTTCAACTATGTCATTGGAGGCCCCACAGGGCTATATTCGACCATTCATGATCTATTTCATTACAGCTTTTATTTCACAATTTTCAAGGAACTTTGATTTATTTCTTTTGAAAACAAAAAGGGCTACAAGCCAGTAATGTACAATAAATTACTGTGTATTATCTTTCTATCACTGTTCATCTTCACATTGGTCTAACCTTGAGCTTTACAAGCCAAAGAGATGAACTAAATATGACTTGGGGCAGTGGGAGGAAAAAAAAAAAGAAAGAACAAATTGTCAGAAAATAGATAACTTGCTAAGCTATCCATTTCGATTCATCTTCCAAATGTGTTCAATGTCACATTGCTTGACCTGTTAAAAAATCAGAAAGATAATAACCACACATACTTTACACAGAGGAAAAGAACTAAGAATGCTCCACTTCTTTTGGAAGAATCCATAAGTAAGCAAAAATTAAATTGGAAAATAATTATAACTTCAAAAATCCAACCTCATGCAAGATAATGAGATAACAAGTGATCCATCTTTAGTCAGGCAGACAAAGTATAGGACATCTAAAACTATGTGCTAAATACCTAACCTATTCAAATATAAGCAGTAATTGTGATAAAGAGTCCAAACAGTCCAAACACAGAAGTGCATAGATTTCAGTTCAAAGTGAAGACAGCTACTAAAGCTAATGATTTGTACCTTTTAAAACTTTATGAAGCAATTATATATTGACAAACCGAGTAAAACAGGTTGTCTACTCCTTCAATCTAAACTAAGCAAACTACACTGGCTTTCCAGCCCTGCCTCTGATTCAACACATCTGTATTCTCTCTAACAAAGATTAAGGGAAAATTTTACTATGGTGTTACTCATCTTTCCTCAAAGATTCATCCAGTGAAGGGGAAAAATTAAATAAACAACTTCGCAAAAATACAAAAGAACTACAGATGATTATGCAGACAGTGAAAGAGTTTTACAGCTCCAGCCTTTAGAAATGTACCACTTCAGGTTGATATGGGATACCTATGTAGCAGCTCTTCCTTTAGTCTTCACAGTGGACTTTGCCCATTCTTCCAGCAAATGATTCTCCATATCTATAGAGGAGATCAGGTGCAGTCTTTGATGCTTAAAATGCTCTGGAATTATTTATTCTAATTGTTTATGCAGGCTTAGAAGGTTGCAGAACTGGCTGGGGGAATCATCTGATGTGTTTGTATAGTACAAAGCACTAAATGCTATTCAGCATAAAAACTCCCCCTCCTCTAACTCCATCATTTCAGAAGGGAAAGGAAAAAAAACCAAGCAAAGCAAAACAAATAAATAAATAAATATCTGAAGCATGGAATCAGCCTGTTAAAAACATGGTTATGAATATTTTTTTCTAAATCTTCTCTTACTCCTCATCCATCTTCTCTACATGGCTTTTATTGTAATGACCTTGTCCTACTACTTTTTCTTTTCCTTTTTTTTTTTTCTTTTTTATTGATTTTGTATTGTATCCACATGAATAATGGCATCCCTACTGATAGGAGTAAATGAAAATGAAAATAAAAATAAAAATAAAAAAAGATCCCTTAAAGATTTGGCAAAATAAGCCAGCAGTTAGTGACACTTGAAGCAGTAACTAAATGCCAAACACTTGAAGATAAGGTAAAGCGGTTTTAGTTTTGTCTTTGTTTCTCGCTGTCCAACTCAATTGGAAGTAAATTAAATTATTTTGTCTCCAAGTTGATACTGTTTTGCCTGTGATGATAACTGGTAAGTGATCTCCTTGTCTTTGTCATGAGTTATGAGCTTTTCCATCTTATTTTTTTCCCCCCATCCTGTTGAAGAAGGGGAGTGAGAGAGTGGCTGGATGTGCATTTGGTCCTTTGCCAAGGTAAAAACACCACAATTAGATAGACTTAGTGCTCTTGGTGAGTTACATGGGCTAGTTTACTCTTTTCTAGTAAGAAATAACTTTATACCATTGTGTGGCCAATCATTAATTTCTCCCTTATTTCATCTTAAAACCACAGAACAAGAAAAGCAGGAAGTATATATGAATGATAAGTAGATCCCTGACACCCATGTTTATTCCTATAAAATGTACAAAACTTTAATGCATAAAAATCACATGCATAACATCTCAAAAATACATTTCTTAAAGAAACAGTTTCTAAATTAGACAATAATTGAGCATAAATGAGAAAAAGGAGAAAAATCTGTATTATTAAGGTTAAAAAAATGAGTATGTAACAATTAAGAAGATAAAAAAATTTTGTATACATTAATTTACAGTTGGACTTGATGATCTTTAAGGTCTTTTCCAACCTGAATTATTATTTTTTATGATTTTATTCTAAAATAAAACAATAAATGAAAAATAAAGGAGAAATAAAGTTGAATCATACAGGAATATTTTATCTTGATTTTGTCTTAATGCTATTTCCATTGGAATTGGCATTAAAATACAAAACAAAAATCCTGTGATTTAGATACAGTCGGAATAATACAGCTTCCTGTACAAGCTGAGATAATGGCATTTTCATCTTGCCCTATGGAATCTGAATGTCATGAATTCCTGGTTTGAAACATAATTTAATAAAGGTCACTTACCAAGGCAGAAAACAGGGGAGATAAGGAAAAACCCTGCATAGCACATCTGCTTAGGATGAACTGATCTGACACAGTTATTAATTATCAGGGATGCCTTAGGGTTGGAATAAAGCTGTCAACTCAAGAGCAAAATGCTTTCCCAAAGTTAGAGTCTTTAAAAAAGTGCAATAAACCCAGAAATGTTCAATCAATTCTGCGAAATATCCTTTCAGAATCTGTGACAATATTAAGGTAAAAGACTGAAATGTGTTAGCAAAGTCTTAATCAAATAGGAAAAAGCTTTTTATCTGAGATAAATTGTGTTTGATTCAGATGAAATAACTTTGTATTAGATTTATGAAGGCAATGATCTAAAATATTGGCTAACATTTTAGCATTCGTTAAAGAAATCAATTCATATATGACTTGGGACTTTGGCAGCTTTAGCATACACAGTGATTCAGATAAGCTATATCTATAGTATTTGCTCAAATAGATCAAGCCTGTTTTCAAACAGCTTGGGCTGTTGTGGATAAAAGCAGATCGTGGAGCAATCTAGGGATGTGGAACTTATTAATCATATCTGCACAATTACTCATACAGTCCTGTGTTATTAATGTAGTTTAATCTTGACATTTTAGCCTGGAAATTTTCATCAAATTGGTCTGGATGATATCTGTAAATTTATATTATGTTATAACATAATATTTCCCAAAATATCTATGATATCATATAGGAAATTAATGTGACTGTGCTAATAGTACTTACTCTTTGAGGAATACTCGACCTTTGCACATAATTGGACAGGAAAACACTTGGGAAGGCAGGTAGGTAAGTAGGTAGGGGTCATGACATCAAGGTACAATATTTGACAGGAACAGGCCATACTGCTCAGTGATTTGTAAGGCTTAGGTTACTGTTATTATCAGTACTGACCATATAGACCAAGAAAATAAGGAAAAGAAGAAATGTGTTTGTATAGTTGCTTTTACTTGTAATAAAATGCATGTAACATTTGGGTATCTTAGTGATTCTTAATGAGAAAGGTATGTTTTAACAACAAACTTTCCCTTACATATTCTTTGGTTCAGTTATGTTTCATTTTTTAAAAATCCAGATGTCTGGGAATCTTTCCCAGGAGTGCAGTTTGACTGGCCTCATTGGCTATCTTGGTATTCAGCTGGGGACATTTTTGGACCTTGAGAAGAAACTTTACAGCCTAGCTCATGTTTAGATACATGAACTCGGTTTACCCCTAAAACAGGCAGATCACACCAAACGCTTGGGAATGGTCCTCAACATATATTATCCTCCACACATGTTATCTGAGATATATAGTGCCAGATAGTCTGAGCAAAACCATGTGGGGGATCAGAGGTTAAGAGGTATGACAATTTATGGGTCATTCATTAATCGCATGATCTGGCTCCATAGGGGGGGTTGTGTGGGATCTTTTGTTTGTTTTTAAATGGGATAAGTGTGTGATATCTAAGACTTACTGTATACCATTTGAACCATTCTGCTCATATCAGCAGCTTTTAAAAGTTACCATGCCACAGTTAAGTACTCTTTTGGTAACCTCTCTAGATCTTACGTATTTAGATTTCTTTATGAAAGCTTGGGCTCTATAGATTCATGACAGCTGAGAGAACTACTAGAAGGACAAATTGCTTCACACAACATCTTGTCAAGAAGATAATGTTGATAACAAAGCTGTTGGAGCCTCAAATAGGAACTAAGAAAATTCATGGAATTAAAAAAAAATTACAAAAGGCTTTACCATCTATTGTGCGAACAGTACTTAAACTACAAACTGATGGGAACTACTGCTATGTACTTGCCTGTTCTCATACCCTGTGCTACTGATCAATGCTGGAGAAAAGTCACCAGGCCAAACAGCTATTTTGTTGAATTCCTATTGCCATTCTAGTATTAATATTCATCTTTTCATTTTTATAACTATGCATATAACATTTTCACAAATGGTTTAAATTACTTACTCCAGATCCTACAATATTCTGCTGGTTGAAAACTAGTTGAAAACTTGACACTGTGACTGCCTTGTTTTGTGTGATTATCCTCGCATTTGTGTTAAGAGTTTAGAAGAAAGCAACATTTTTCATTAACATAATTAAAAATGATGAAATAAAATGTGAAAAACTTTGCAAAGTTAAAATGTAGAAAAATATATACTGTGGAAAATAATTGCTAAGGTATTTCAAAACACCAATTAAATTCACAGGACAAAAACATTTTCCAGACTGACAAAAAAATAAATGCCTAGGAGGACATGCAATAATATGGGAACTGCTGGATTTTCTGGTTTTTTTTTTTTTTTTTTTTTTTTTGTTTTTTTTTTTTTTTCCTGTAGTAGGAGTTTAATAGGTTTGCTTACTGAGGGCCTAAAGCTACTCTAAAATAGAGAGTGTGGTCACCACTTATGATAGGATGTATTTGTAAAGCTAACTTAATCATCTGTTCAGCATTTTTGGGGGCAGATCTTTTTTTCATCAAGATCAGCTCACTAACTCAAACACATTGTTATTTTATCAATGTGATTTTAGCAGTGGTGTTACACGTAACCTAATTAAAAACTGAATGCATTTATCACCTAGGCAGGCTGAGGTGCAATAGTCTTGTTGTTGTCTCTTGTGAACAAATTAGAAGTGAAAATTCAAAGCATTTTTAGTAATACTGACAGGGTGGGGCTTTTTTTGTTTACTTCTATCCATATTAAAACCACCAACAAAAGACACACACTACATAAATGTGCATGTTTATATCATGTGGGAATATTGAAAGTTTCTGCCTTTTCATTTTGGTTTGGTTTCTCCATTAAATTTAAAAGGAATGAAACTGTGTGAAAGGACAGAGTAAAGGCAAAAGATGAAGAATGTCTATTTTGAAGTTCATATATGACATTAAAAAAAAAAAAAGGATTATAATGTCATCTTGCAGAACTGGCTTGTTACCAGGAGAAAATATTTATCTCTCTTCATTTTTTCTTTTTTTTTTTTTTTTCTTTAACAATTTATTATTTGGCTCCAGATCCTATCTTTATTTTCACTGTTATAACATTTATAAAGTAGTGGTCCCTAGGGGACAGGTACATCGAACTTCTATTAGGTGAGATTTTTTTTGCATTGATATCATAATTTGAGATACACGGTGTCGTGGTTTGGGCTGGACTGACCACTGAAGCAAATGACAATGGCATGTCCTGTCTGTTCCTCCCCACAGGTGCAATGCCTCTACGATTTTCCACTTCCGACCCTGAAGTGGGGAAAGTAACAAAGTCAGTTGACCTCGGTTATTATAGCAATAAGTATAAGCAAGATCCTCTCTGCATACCATTCCTTGGCATAAATCACAAACAGCAAGGTCTTATCTTTCTGAGAACAGCGTCTGGAGGATATACTGTTAATTTTCAGATAGTTCAGTTAGTTCAAAGAGGCTTAGTTAAAAAGTAAAATTACTGAATAGAAAATTGGTTCTATTTTACCTCAAACCAGGACACTGGTTGACTTTACATCTGTGAGAGTCTTCAGCAAAATCTGAGGCAGGATGTCTCCGAAAGATTGGATGCAATTTACTATCAATAGAAGTGAAAGGCACATTCCGTTCTAACATTGGATTATAAACAGAAGAGGAAAACAGTTTAGGCTCAGTCTACTTCAGTGCTTTCAGAAAACTCAGCCTAGAGTTTGTGTGTTGACAACACATTTTCCCCCAAAAGTCTTTTGTTGATCACAGTTAGAGTCAAAATTCTGAGCTAAGGGCACCTTTGATTTGACCCAGAGCAGTTGTATACAAGACAGCAGCATTTGGTCATAACTTGAGCATTTGAACAAAATGGGAGCAGTTTTAAACACCCTCCTTCTTGTACTCTCAAGAAATATTACCCACAATCCGGCCACTAAACTGCAAACCTTAGCTTGTTCATACTATGGCCCCATCCATGGAAAAAGTAGAAGTCTATGGAGGGGTAACAGTGAGATTTAAGATCTTTTGATTCAACAAACTTCAGGCATAAAGTGAAACACCACTGAATTGGCTCCAGCTGCAACGGCGGTGCTTTCAAAGCTTTTTCCATTCACTCCTGGGGCACATTGCCAATGCTTTTCTCCTTTTCGTAAGCTGTCAGAAAGTCATGCAAGTGTACAGTGTTTTATATTTACTACAAGGTAACAGTTAGGCAGCTGAAACCCTTTAAACAACAAGTTCCACAGTATTTATCACAATTAATTAAAGGGAAAGAACAGAGTAGAAACATGTGTAACCTTCATCAGGTTCAAAGAGAGTAGGTTGATGTTTTAAAGATTTTCTTACTGTTCTGAAAACCAGATCACAGGTAGTTCAGAGACAATTAAGGCTCTTTTCTTAATAACAAATAAGAGATTTTGAAGCTGTATTTCAGCTACCCATCAAACCCCACTTCCCCTCCCCAACTTTTTCTTCATAATGCTTAGCACTTACATAACACTTTTCATCTTCAAAGTGCTTCACAACATATTAACTAATTAATCCTTTGAGCACCCCTAAGAGATTAGTAGAAAACGATGTGATCTCTGGCAGCCGTGCGAGAGCCTTGAGCAAGGCAATGAATCCTGCATCCAATAGGGATTATAGTCAAGGTCTCCTGAAGTCCGCAGCACCCTGGACTTATATTCTGTTGAAAACTTAAAGAAAATGTAAAACTTTTTAAAGAATAAAAAGCCACATTCAAAAAGGATAGGGGAATTGAAGGATAAAGTTCAAATTTGCAATCTGGAAAAAACTCACTATTACTCCCTAAGCAGTATCTCTTATTCATCCTATAAAATCTGTATACTCATATAATACGATCCTTAAGTGCGTGTAACTATCCTGCTTGAGAAATAAGAGTCCTAGCTTCTTTCTAAACCCTTCTTTTTACATTTACAATAGTAAAGTAAACAGGACAAGGGCATAGGATTCAGCACTGGCACGCATTTCTCCATAATGTTAAAATCTTTGTTCAATAATTGCTGGCCTTTTTTTCTAAGGTCAACTTACGTTCTCACAAAAAAATGCACCTTTGTTGACAGCAATGCAGTTTGAATACAAGCATTGTATTCTGAGAGGTAAGAGAGATAATTTTGTAAGAATAAGCATTTCCAAGCCCCAAGACTAGAGAATGAACCCTGATCCAAATTCTGTTATTAAGAGGATGTAGTCATCGATTGCAAAAGCATAAAAATGCCATAACAATGGCAAAGATCCTGAATGCCTGACCTGATGCTGAGAATATTCTCAGTGTACTTCAAGAGGATTGTTTGATAAGAGTCTGTAATAGCTGGAGGAGTGGCAATCCACCTTATAATAGCCTGATCACTTGGTTTTGTAGTCACGCTTATACCTACATGATCTTTTCTTATTTCACAGAAACATCAAGAGAAGGAAACGAGATAAGTGATTTCCCAGAATACTCAATAAAGTGGTGGTCACATAAAATACCTGAGTTTTAAATAAATCTAGGTTTACAATTCTCGGTTCTAGAATGAGTATTCTGCATTAAAAATATCACCCTTTTCTTTCTTGGAACAGTGTTGGAAATAGTCTTGAACAAATCTTTGTCCTGGGTTGAGAGACACAGGACTGACTTTTCTTCTAATGCTGGGAAAATTGCACTTTTAGAAGACTCTAGTGTCTGAATTTGTGAAAATATTTACTTTATAGCCAGCCAGGCTCTGTGGGATTCAAGGTTAGTGTTTTTGAGCTTTGCCAGGTGCAGGGACAAGGAGGAGCAAGGCCTGGGCATTTGACCCAGGCTGGCCAACAGGAGTATTTCATACCATGAACATCACATTCAATATAAATCAGAAAAGTTTGCTGCGTAGCTGGCTCTCTCCCTGATGGCACCGGTCCAGACAACTCCTTGCCCCGGTGCTGGAGCCCTGAGGCCTTCCCTTCCTCCTGAAGCCATTGCGCTCGCAGTGTCCGATACTTGTTATCCACTGCTGGGAGTGCACAGCTTCCTACTGATATAGTTGGCTGAGTATAATTCCTGTATATCTTATATCAGTATTGGGATTAATACTGGTTCTTTAGTATTATTGTTAATTATTTAGTCTTAGTCTTTTAAATCTATTTATATTTCAACCCTTGTGTTTCTTTGTGTTCCCCGATTCCCCTTTCCAGGTGGGGAGGGGTCATTGGGTGATAGAATAATTGTCTAACGACAATAGATTGTTATGGGTTCTCTCAAACCGTAACAATCTTGCAGAGCAAATTTGTAGAATTCTGTTCTGCAAGGGTTTATTCTCAACAGTGAATTTTGAAAAGAAAAGTAATTTTTTTCTTGAAGCCTCATTTTTTCAGTTGTAGTCCCCAGAGAATGACAGGAACTTGGATTTCCCTCTGTGCTCAGTATTTCCTGCTGATTGTGTCTAGAAAGCTCTCATACAATCAGTTCACTGCTCTGAAATGCCTAGCTCCTCCTGTATACTCTCCAGAGAGATTTAGCTACCTACTTTCAGGTTTTGAGTTCAGTGCTGAGGGACTAGCACTTAAAATGTTAATATGTGCAGCCTGATGACTGCTGCTCAGTCATCACATAGCCTCCTGTGCATCTCAGCTCCCTCTAATGCCAATGTTCATTGTGTTTCAGTTTGTTCAAGGGACTAGAAACTGCCAAGGATGATGTTGTCTCAAACTTCTAAGACTGTGCTAAAAAGATTTGAAGTAACACAAATTCAGAATGAATTATACTCAACTCTGTGATTTTATGTTTAGAGATGTACTTTTCTCACATTCTTTTCTCTCTTCCTTCTCTCAAGGTGTTGGTTTTATTTATTGGATATAAAATATAATTTGCTCAATGATTTTACATGAACATTATTGCTTTAATTCCTTCCAAAAAGCATACCATCATATCACACCACATCATATCGTAAAAAATGTTTTTTGGTGAGAGTGGTAGGATACTGGAACAGGTTGTCTGGAGAGGTTATGGAATCTCCATCCTTGGTGGATATTCAAAACCTGACTGAACACCATTTTAATCAACCTACTCTAGATGACCTGCTTTCAGCAGGATGACACTATTTCCAGAGATGATTTCATGGAATCATGGAATCACGGAATTGTCAGAGTTGGAAGGGACCTCTAGAGATCATCTAGTCCAACTCCCCTGCCAAAGCAGGACTGCCTAGAGCACATTACTCAGGACTGCATCAAGGCGGGTCTTGAAAATCTCCAGAGATTCTCCAGACTCCACAACCTCCCTGGGCAGCCTGTTCCAGGGCTCTGTCACCCTCACCGTAAAGAAGTTTTTCCTCATATTTGAATGGAACTTCCTATGTTCCAGCTTATGCCTGTTGACCCTCGTCCTGTCACTGGGAACCACTGAAAAGAGTCCAGGTCCATCCTCCTTCAACCCACCTTTTAGGTACTTTTAAACATAGATAAGGTCTCCCCTCAGCCTTCTCTTCTCCAGGCTAAAGAGCCCCAGCTCTTTGAGCCTTTCCTCGTAAGGGAGGTGCTCTAATCCCTTAATCATCTTAGTTGCCCTATATTAGACTCTCTCCAGTAGTTCCCTGTCTCTCTTGAACTGGGGAGCCCAGAACTTGACACAGTATTCCAGTTGTGGCCTCACCATTGCAGAGTAGAGGGGGAAAATGACCTCCCTCAACCTACTGGCCACACTCTTCCCTATGCAGCCCAGGACTCCATTGGCCCTCTTGGAAACAAGGGCACATTGCTGGCTCATGGACAGCTTGCTATCCACCAGGACTCCCAGATCCTTCTCCTCAGTAGTGCTTTCCAGAAGATTCATCCCTAACCTATATTGGTGCCTGGCGTTCTTCCTCCCCAGGTGCAGGACCCTACATTTGCCCTTGTTGAACCTCATTAGGTTCTTCTCTGCCCATCTGTCCAGCCTGTCCAGGTCATGCTGGATGGCGGCACAGCCCTCTGGAGTGTCGGCCAGCTCTCCCAGTTTGGTATCATCAGTGAACTCGCTGAGGATACACTCTGTCCCCTCGTCCAGGTCCTTGATGAATATGTTGAACAGGACTGGGCCGAGTATTGACCCCTGGGGGACACCGCTGGTTACAGGCCTCCAACTTGACCCTGCTCCATTAATTACAACCTTCTGAGTTCTCTGAGCCAGCTCTCAATCCACCTCACTGCCCCCTCATCTAGCCCACACTTCCTCAGTTACCTAATGAGAATGTTATGGGAGACAGTGTCAAAAGCCTTGCTGAAGTCAAGGTAGATGACATCTGCTGCTCTTCCCTCATCTAGCCATCCAGTTATAATGTCATAGAAGGCTATCAGATTGGTCAAGCATGATTTAGCCTTAGTAAATCTATGTTGACCACATCCAATATCTTCTTGACCTTCAATGTGTTTGGAGATGACATCCAGATGAGGCTTTCAGCCTCATCTATTCTGTGATTCTGCTTACAGTTTAGAATCCAAACTGGGCACTTTCTGAAGAAAAGGAGAGCAAAAGACTGCAACGTATCTTACCACAGAGCTTAGTTCTAAGTTTTGGGGTTGGGTTGGTTTTTTTTACATACTTGTTTCTAATCAAGTATGTCTGCTTTCAAGTAAGATAAACTCTATTGACTGCAAATGTAGTTCTTTACTGAGTGCAATGAAAATGTAGACAAGTAGCACACACAGAGAAAACTCAACTGTAGACAAAAAACTTGTTTTGGCTACTGCTGACCAGTGCTTGCACAGCATCAAGGCTGTGTGTCCAACTTTCACAGAATCACAGAATGATATAGGGTTGGAAGGGACCTCTGGAGATCACCTAGTCCAACCCCCCTGCCAAAGCAGGTCCATCTAGAGCAGGTTGCACGGAACTTGTCCAGGTTGGCAAGATATTGGGAGGGGTCACAGCCAGAACTGCTGACCCAAACTGACAAAAGGGGGTATTCCATGCCATATGATGGCTGCTCAGCAATAAAAGCAAAGAGAAAGGAGGACAAAGGGGGCACATTCATTAATTACAACATTTTTCTTCTGGAGAAACTGCTATGTGTACTGAACCCCTGCTTCCCGGGGAGTGGCTAGACATCGCCTGCTGATGGAAGTAGTGAATAAAACCTTTCATGTTCCTTTTCTTCTGCATGCAGCCTCCACGTTTGCTTCATTAAACTGCCTTTATAATGACCCACAACTTTTTTTCCATCTTATTTCTCCCCACTCCATCCTGGCAAGGAGGGAAGTAATAGAGCAGCTTGGTAGGCACCTTGCGCCCACCCAAAGTCAACCCACCACAATACTTAAATCTGGAGTTGAAGTTCATATCAAGTGTTGAATTAATCTTCTTTTCTGAAACTAGAATGACTACTGTCACTGTATAAGACTGTAAGCATCTCTTTTGGGGTCAACATGTTTTTCTTTTAATTATTTTTACCGTTCATCCAGATTAATGATGCATACTCTGTACTCCACTAATCTGTAGTTTTAAGAAACCAAACTTACTTCACAATTAAAAGTACAGAACACTGACCTACATCAAGAATAAAACTGGTTTAATTAAATGTAAGCTATATTTTAAAATTCAGTTGCTATATGTTTTCAATGCTAGTCTACTCTTTTTACAGGAAGAAAAGACAAAAGCTTAAAGGTTCAAGAGGTCAACAAAGATTTTTACTGAAGATTTCTCAAAATGAAAAAAAAAAAATATATATATTTCACCCAGCTCTATGCTAGACTGCTCAAATTATATGAGACTACGAGACAAAACTTTATATATACCAAGAAACTGAGATGTAAAATACATAAATAAATTTTCAGATGTTATCTGATAAATTCTATTTTTTTCCCTCCTGCCTAGCCAAGTCTGTAAAAATGTATGGTTTTATATATTGTACAGTGCAGCAATAGGATTACCAGATAGTATTCTCATACTGATTAAACAACACGTTTTTGTGTGTTTAAATAAGGCCCCTTAACTTTCTTTTCTCATTTTTCTTCTAGGAAAGAAAGCTAGTGAAATATCTGTCACATCAGTTCTTTTTATTAGTTTCAAAAAATATACTTCATTTTATTACGCTATTGATTACTGGAAGAAACCTTTTCCATTTTAAACGAACTCAGATAATATTTTAGGTTTTTTAATGGAGCAAATGTCCAGCTCAGTCTCCAAAAGGATTATACTGAAACTGAGCAAAAGCCAAGAATATCATTACAACTAAAGTGTAGTGCAATTTTTAGCAGAAACACTTTATCTTTTGTTAAAAATAGATTTAGGGCAACATCAAATACAAAAGAGGTCATTACGTGACTTGCAAAATCCAGCAGTTTAAATTTTGGTTAGGTAATATTGTTCACATTTATTCACTTCGTGGTCTTAAATTTTTCTTTTTCCAACATGAGTATGTTTTTTTAAAATATAGGAATGGATCTACTGGAACATCAAAATATAATAGACAAACCAAAAAAGAAAACAACAACAAACACTGGTTTTTTTTTCCTATCTATCTAAAGGCAGAATATTCTCTCTTTCTCCATGTAAACCACATGCCTGTGGTGTTGTCCAACTCTCCATAATGAAGTACTATCTTTATCACAAAATCCTGTCTCTTCCCTTTTTATTTTTTTTTGCATCAGCTTGTGTTTTGAAACACTGCATGGGGATATAAATTTAATAGACAGATGTCCATTAGTTTAAACACTGAGTTAGAATCCAAAGTATTCAGTTGCTGAAAAATAAGATAAAAAAAAAGCAAAAAAGGCTTCTAGATACCTCTGGAATTCTCTTTTTTCTTCTGGATACAAATGTAATGGTTTTGGTTCTGCCATGAAGGATGATATTTCTAATGTTTATGGCAAATTAATTCACTAGGGGAAGGTGAGTGACAGTGTGCTGTCAGTGGTCATGACTTCCTACTTGGGGCTGCCACTTAACATCTTGTTTTATTTCTTAATAAAAAGAAAACTTTTTCTCGGTTTGTGCTGATGTTCCCTCCAGGGAAACATACTTAGCCTTTCTGTCAATTTAATAAAGAAAATAACAAAATGATGATTAATTATGCAAAATTTCCTTCATTCAACTAAATAAAAATAATTTCCAGGCAACTGTTTACTCCTAGGCTGCATTTATTGACTGTAGTAGTCTCCATTTTTCATGTTCATTGTGTGCATGTCTGCATGTACGCTTTTGTGTGTATACACAACTTACATATACCTATGCCCTCTGTTCTCCCAAACATAAATATATGTTTCTAAGGATGCATAGATTTTTGACTCCTAATGCAACACAAATTATATGCAGTATAATTTGAATGCACAGTACAGATAGTCATATTCTGAGAAACTGATCACAAATGAACGATAATAATTTGTAAGTGGAAAATTATTGACCTCCTATATTTCTATTCCTCCTTCAATGTGTATCTGCTCTTGTTCTGTGTTTACATTTGAAGGACTAAAACGACTTATGAAAGACCAAATACTACCTTGCCAGATAACTATGCAATCAAAATGGCCGTGCCCAGAGAGTTGTAATTAATGGGGTGAAATTCAGTTGGCGGCCGGTCACCAGTGGTGTCCATCAGGGCTCAGTTTTGGGGCCAGTCTTGTTTAATATCTTTATTGTCTTTATTGTTGATCTGGATAAGAGGATTGAGTGCACCCTCTCAGTAAGTTTGCAGATGACACCAAACTAGGTGGGAGTGTTGATCTGCTTGAGGGTCGGCAGGCTCTACAGAGGGACCTGGACAGGTTGGATCAATGGGCCAAGGCCAATGAGATGAAGTTTAATAAGGCCAAGTGCCGGGTCCTGCATTTCAGTCACAACAACCCCAGGCAGCGCTACAGGCTTGGGGAAGAGTGGCTGGAAAGCTGCCCAGCAGAAAAGGACCTGGGGTTGTTGGTGGACAGCCGGCTTAACACGAGCCAGCAGTGTGCCCAGGTGGCCAAGAAGGCCAACGGCATCTTGGCCTGTATCAGGAATAGCATGGCCAGCAGGAGTAGGGATTTAATATATTTAATTTTTATTAAAGGTATTTAAGAAATGTGTAGACGTGGCACTTCAGGGCATGCTCTAGTGCCCGAGATTGTTGGTTTGTGTCTGTTTGTGGGTGGGTGTGGTGTGTGATTGTGGGTGTTTGTTTTGTGTGGGTTTTGTTTTTGTTTTGTTTTTGGTGTTTGGGGTTTTTTGGGGGGTTGTTTTTTTTTTGTTGTTGGTTGAACTCAATGATCTCAAAGGTCCCTTCCAACCAAAAAGATTCTGTGATTCTGTGAAAAAAAAGTGGTGATGTGGTGAGGCATTGAAATATGAATTCAAATTTTCCTCGGTGTTGGAAATAGGGTGACTCTATTTTTTTAACATTAGGTACTTTTAATTAAAACAGATGCCTTATCTGGAAATATACCTGCCTCACTGCTCTCCTGTGCTGCTATTTGTAACATCAAAGGAGGGGGAATTTGTAAGAAAGCAAAAGAAGAAAAGTACAAGAATATATGGGATGCCTCTGTCTTCTGTAATCAGCTAATTTTGAAACCCAGAGCTACTGTGAAGTGAATGGCAGTCTATTATTGCTATCACTTACTCTGTGAACTTAAAGTCTGGAGGTCTGTATTTCCAACATATAGGAATATAACATGATAAATATTTTGGAAAAAGAGGTCCTAAGCACTTACTCTGGTCACCTAGTGTAGGTACCTAAATTTCAAATTAAAATATAAAAATATTATTGGTAGTATCTGATTCTATTTAATGCCCTGGGTTCATAATGTTGGCTCATCAGGAACAAAACTTGAGCTCAAGGCTCACCACAGTCTCTAAGACTAAACCTACAACTTCTGCTAGAAGAGGCTGCGATGGGTATCTCATGTCTTCACAGAAAGTATTAGAGAGGAAGCAATGAGGGTCAGTCACTGGGCACTCTCTCCAGTGTTGGAAATCTGCAGAAAACCTATTATCCAGTGAAGTTTGCTACTTTTCTGTAGTGGGTCTATAATGCTACAAATATCACCAAGGCTTAGTCAGTTTTCTGAATACTATTCTGGAGGCTCATCTGTGTAGGCACAAATAATACTGATAGGATCTGCTTGAGAAAATCAAAGGTCAATATATGACCCTGTGAACAAAAAGGAGGAGTCAAGGTCCCAAGTAATCACCTCATCAGTCCTTTCAGTCAAGGAGAAAGACACAGGCAGGAGCAGACAACAATCAGCAGACCAACATTTGTCTGTATAGTGGTTGTCACCACTACTCTGAACTTCCTCAAACATGGTGTCTCTTTCAAGGAAGAAGAAGAGTTGCTTGGAAAAGGTGAAATTCATCTCACCAAGAGAGGAAAGAACCTCTGCAAATAGGCTTGCTAATCTGGTAGGAGGTATAAACTCTGCTCATCAGGGGACAGGAACAGAAGCCCTAAATTAAAAGAGGAAGAACTGTACCTACAGGGGGGAGGTTCATGAAGAAGGTGGCTACAGTTGAAACTTTTACATTTCTCCTTAGAACTGATGATATTTTTACAATTCTTCTCAGAATAGAGGATGTTCTGAGGCTTTTAGTGACTGTCTGTGTGCTAATTCTTAGAGCCTTGGCAGTAAATAAGAAGTGCAATTTCAGGCACTGTTTCTGGAATGGCATGATTAGAAGCACAAGGACTTGGTAGAATGGCAAGACTGCAAAATGGTCATGGATAGGTGTAAGCTATTTAAGAAAGTCAGGCAAAAAAGAAAAAATGTTAGTTATTGATCCTGTTGAGCATCTGAGCTCCATAGTCCTAAGACTATGAACTGGAAATATGCTTGCTGAAAGAGGAGTTGCACTGGTGAAGTGATGAGATCTGTTCACTTCACCTGATCAAGAGGAAATAGTAGATAGAGTGCTTTACAAGCAAACAGTAAAAGTCTCCTGATACCAGGCCCTCATTCTCATGGGGAATCTCAATCGTCCAGATATCTGCTGGGAATTAACAAAGCATTGTACAATTTAGGAAATTCCTAGAGTCAGTGATGATTTCCTAATGAAAGTTCTAGAGGGGACAAAAAGTGATAATATTCTACTTGACTTGCAACTCAGAAATAGAGAAGAAACAGATGAATGTGGTCAGAGATGGCAGCTAGGATGGCAGTGACTGAGAGACGGTAGAATTAAAGATCTGGAGGCTGAGGTGATAAACAGCCTTGGTAAGTCTTTGGATTTTAGGAAAGTACACTTTTGCCTATTTAAGGATTTGCTAGGCAAAATCTCCTAGGAAGCTGCCATCATGGGGAGAGTGGACTGACTTTTAAAGAAAACTTTCTGAAACCTCAGAGATAAACCATCCTGTTGTGGAGGAAGATGGAATTTGGCAGAAAATCTACTTATCGAATCAGGAAGAACTGAAACACAAAATGCAGCATGCTAGATATGAAAGCATACAGGAATAAAGGGAGGAGAATAAAAATATTGCTTTGGTATTTAGGGACAAAATCAGGAATAATAAAACTTCACTGGAGCTAAAACTGACTGAAAACAGAGACAACAGGAAGGGATGCTACAAGTGTATTAGTCACAAAAAGAAATTCAGAGGGAATATGAGTGTGTTGGGGAAAAGCTGGTAAAAATTACTGATGGGCAATATGGGAAAAAGCTGAAAAAAATCAACACCTTTTTTTCTTCAGTCATCATACACAAAGCCAGATCCAAGACTTCTGGGGATATCAGTAAGGTTTGGGAAGGAGAGGGATAATCAGCAGTGATATACACTATTTGGGAAAGCTGAGTTTATTCCCGTCCATAAGCCCAGACAGGATATATTTGAGGATGCTGAAAGAACTCATGGTTTGTGAAATGTTCTGTTGGTTGGAGGAGGTCTCTGAGATCTACAAAAGGCTTCTTCAGAAAGAGCAAGAAAGAAGAACCAGGAAACTGTAGAACAGTCAGCCTTAGCTCAGTTTCTGGAAAGATAATGGGTATTTTCCTCTTAGAATCAATTTACAGACACCTCAATGAAATCAACATGGGAAAATCAATCCAGTCTTAGGAATAGTCCTGGTTCAGTCAGCAGGTAAGACTGGATGATCTCATCCAGACAAAATTTCTATGACTGTATGACTTCAGGTTTACTTCTCTTCCACTCATAAATAGGTTCATTAAATAAGGCAGGTTAAGATAACTCATCCTAAAACACAGAACACAAGGTGATTACTGCATTGGGTCTTGAGTTCAACCTTTGTTATCTGTAGCAATTATGCATTTATAAATACATTTATTTTACATTTTTATTCTCAGAACTGCTAACAAAACTATCAATCCTGCTCCTGAAAATATGTATATATTTTTTCCAGGTAAATGTATTTAAAAAGAGCCCATATGCTCACTTTCCATTTGTCTGATTTTTTTTTCCCCACAAAGTCTTTTTTCAGAGTCTCTTCTAATATTTTTTGTTTTGCTTTGGAAAACTCGCTAAGATACCAGATAACTTGTGGTGTATTATGGATCTTATTTTGCTATGTCTGTATGAACATGCACCATGGAGATAGTATTCAGATGATAGAAGAGCACAGCTTGAGCTGTGCCTTTAGAAAGGCAAGTATAGCAACACTCAGCTATTCAGTATGCATGATATTATGACATTTTAGATAGGATGCTTGACTTGTAGTTTTTCAAGTGCTGCAGATTTAATGTTCCCTAACTAATACCTTTTCTGGGATATAATGTCTTCTGTTGTCTAGAACGACTACAAATTTTTAGGTACGTTTTCTGTTACTTCACTGTAATATCAGAAAGAATTAGCACAATCTTTTGAGATTTTAAAGACCACTGGTTCAGGGCAGTGGGATTTGAAGATGATCCCAAATCAGATGTCTGAGGCTGTGAATGCCAATCCCACATTGCTATTCAGGCAGTCTGTAGAATGTCCAACTGTTCTTAGCAGTCACTAGTGTAGATATCTCCTATGCAGTGTGCTAGCTACTGTAAATTCTGTGAGAGATCCAGAAATTAGATTTATTCCTCTCTTCAGGCACTTCAAATCTGTATTATTGCATAATTAAACAGATTTTTTTTCATTAAAAAGATAATAAATTAGTCATACCATTTTCTACCTAGAAAGATGAGAAATGGCCTGAGTAGAGAATTTAAATCTTGGGTGTTTAAAATTCTAAAATTGATTCATCTTTGAAATAGTCTAAAGCCAGTGCTTATAAAAGAATCCTATGTGATTTAAACCCAGTAGGTATAAACCAGTCATCTAAGGTAGTTACTATGAATTACACCAGCTAAGAATTTTTCTCTATTTTTTCAAATCAATGTACAAACAAACTAAACACACACCTGCTAGAAAAGTAACCTGTAATAACCCTGTACTCAAACACACACTGAGCAGAGCTTCCAGACTGAAGCACTGAGTGTGAGACTCTTGCAGCTGATTCCTGCCTCTCACTTCCCCACATACACAGTTCATGCAGACTAACAAAGGGATCTTTTCTGCTCTGCAAATTTTTGTACAAGACAGCCTGTCAGAGAGTTTGTATCTGCAGTAGACAAGAACAAGAAACAAAGAAATACAGGAGCTGTGGCACTCTGCTTTGGCAAGGGTGCCCTGATCAGAGAAGAAAACAGAACCGTGCCTCTCCATGGTTTTGTTCTATGCGTCTCCCACCAAGTGACCCCACCCAATCCCACTCTATCTCATGACCGTTACCATTAGATGTACTTGCCATCGCTGTGTCAATATGTCACTCAGGAAGCAGACATTTGAGAAGCCTCATTAAGACAGGAAAAAAAATCCCAACACCTAGATCTAAAAAAAAACCCTACATTTTGCCTCTCTTAAACGCTTACCTCTCACGATCAAAATATGAGCTCCACCTCTGCCATCTATTCATTTTCATACATGATGCCCAGGCTTTAGCATACTGAACATTTTCAAAACCCCAGAGTAGCTAAATCTTTTCAAGTGTAAGCCTGAGGGTGCTGCTCAAGGATATACAATAACTAGTACTCCGGAGATTATAAATTCTCATATGGGATGCTTGGACATAAATCACTCCAATTATCTACAGTGATCGTTTGTTAAGTTAAACAACTATGACAATCAGCAAATTTCACAAATATGCAAATAAAGTTGTTTCAGTTTGTCAAAAGAGAGAACATCTAAGAGGGGCAACCATAACAATCGTATCTGCCTGCAAAGTGCATTGATGTCACAGGCTGGGCCTTGCCTTTGCTGTTGTGTCTCTAAAATAGAAAAATCCGTTACAGAAGAAAAGGGCAGAAGCTGACTCTAGCGGAAGAAAAGGCATCGTGATAATGACAGTCATTATAGTTCTTGCCTAGGGATCTGTACCTTGCTACAACTGTTTTTCCATTTTGTTTTGGTTTTGTAGTGTTTTGGAAAACTTTTTTTTTTTTTTTTAATCACAGCAAGAAGAAAATACAAAGAAGAAAATGTAGCTGCAGAGACCAAACTTGGTAGTGTCAATTTTACTCCCATCTGTATTTATTTTCAGATAGATGTTCTAAATAACCTTCAGAGGCTTTGTCAGTACTGGGTAAGGGCTGAGTAGACAGTGGAAACATTTTATTTCCTTGATTTCTACCAGTCACATCTTCCTTACAAGCCACAGAATTTTAAATCAATTATTTAGTCATGTAAAAATAATTCCTGATGATCTATTCATACTTTATGCAAACTAAAATCTTCCTTCAGGGGAAACCAAACTGTTTTGTAAGGTCCTTATACAAGCAGTAACACAACATGTGGCCCACTTCTGCAACCCTTACTTGAACATGACTTCCATCAAGTTAATGGCAAAACCCACTCAGCTTCAAAGAAACAGGAATAACACCCCTAAAGATCTAGCCTCTTCAACTAGATAGCTCATCTAAAATCTCATCACATCATTAAATCTTTGACTGCATTTCTGCTCAGCTATGCAATTTTTCACTTCAGTAATGTTTTTACTTTCTCAAAGTTTTCTAAAGTTGCAAAGCAGCAATAGAATATCTACTCTTACACTGTATTCATTATCTATGCCCATTTCTTTAACTAACTAACAAATCTAAATGTCAGTTATTACTGATTTTTGGTACTTCATTATACTGTCAAGCTTCTATTGTCAGTGGTGATCTGTGTAACTGAAGTACATGAAACTGTACAAAAATGTACAGTTGAATAAAATATGTACCATGCTTTTAATGGCCATATATTTCGGTTGGTCCTGTAGTTGCTATAATGTTTGATTTTGAAATTTTTTAAATACCTTGTCGGATGCGTTATAATATGTTCAGTCAGGATTTTTAGAGGAAAGTAGTTAACATTAAAGAAGACGCAGTGTAATACATGCTAGCAATTAAATCTCAATTTGAATTAAAATATTTTTCTAAAACTATAAAGTTAACATTTTTAACATTTTTCTTTTAGTATCTTCATTTTTTTTGCTTAATAAACCATTTCACAACTTAACTCCTTTTAATAACGAATTGTACCATCAAAAGCCTAGACATCCAAAAAATGGCTCTTGTGGCTAAGGCTAACATGTTGATAAAATGAGACACTATTATCCTAAAAAAACCACAGATGTTTATTTGAGTATTTTCACCTGTTTTGGAGCCAGACTTTCCAACAGACATTTCAATGTGGCTGAAATGTTAATTTTTATTAAGGAATATAAACCTAAAATTATAAGCTTCCAGATTCACAGAATGAAAAATCAATACATAAATATCATATATCATATATTCTATCATATGAAGAAATACTTTTAGGGTCATTAGTTTTATATATTTGGTAATGCTCACCTAGGGTCAAAAAGCTCTGGAAAGGATTAGAGAAATACAGAAGAGAGAGAGATTGTCTCTTAACATTGAACTACTGATGGAT
The DNA here is from genome assembly GCF_964106895.1 of Numenius arquata. Taxonomy (NCBI): domain Eukaryota; kingdom Metazoa; phylum Chordata; class Aves; order Charadriiformes; family Scolopacidae; genus Numenius; species Numenius arquata. Next base: position 102,236,683 of record NC_133576.1, on the reverse strand, counting down.
GTGGCCAGTTGTGTTTGGAAACAATAAAGGATTTTTTTTTTTTTTGGGGGGGTGTGTGTGTCTGTGGAAATTACTTCTTTGAGTCAATTCTGCAGTTTCTGACAGCATCAAAAATAGCTCATAATCCAGGTGTTAGAAAGTTCCCTTGAGATCTTTGGTGTTTGGAAGGAATTCCTTATTCTGATTGATTACCTCAGGGACTTAAATCCTTTCTTTCTATATCTTAAATCAATGCCTTGGGGTAGGTGTCCTTTGAAGCTGTTCCAGTTTGCTAAAACAATTAAAATTTAATAAAGTCTAAAATATCAGCAGGTTTTAATAACATAAATTATTGGGAAACCTTGATTAAAGATGCTAATAGACTTACCTTCAGTGAAGCCACAGTGTGCTTTGTTCACACGCTTGTGGTGTAGACTTTTTTCCCCTATGGGAGTTGAAACATTCAAGGTGGAAACCAATTCAGCCCATAGATGCTCCAAGTTAGGGTTTGACTCAGTTTCCTTAACTGTCTAGCAGTATTAGAATCAGACACACAGGAGATACAAAAAACCTTTACAGAAACACAGCTGATTGCCAGTGAAATCCTTTAATCGTTTGAAACAGTACATCTGTTTCAGATGAGTAGCACAATTTAAGGCAATTGAATTGAACCCTTCCTTCATAAGCAAACACATACATTAGACACTTCCAAATTTAAGCATTTACTGTATGGAGCTGAATCTTAGACTTTATATTCATGCTGCACAGAAAATGTTATCTTCTATGGTATGGAATACAAAATATTTAATACAAAGGGAGATGCACATTCCATGTACTATTAATCATAGTTATTTTAAAATTATTCTTATTTTCTCAAGTATGAAACAAGAAGTACATACTAGAAAGCAGGTTTTAACATGAAGATGTAGTCCAAATGAAAATTAACTGTGGAAGTATAGGAAAAATGAAGTATTCCAGTTCCTTTTGAACAGTCAGCAATCAGAGGTACAAAAATACAAAGTAGCTTATACAGGATAAAAAATAACTACAGATAGCTGGAAGTAAAACTCAGCAATTAACTCAGAGACAACTTCCAATTTACTAAAAAAAATCATTCATTTTTTCAAAAATGATAAAAAGTTTTGCTAACATCACCTTCAGAAAACAGTATAATTTGAATACATGGGGAAAGAACCTGGTGACTGAATCAGGACTTCAAGCTTATATTAATTTGTATAAGCATTTAAAGAAGTCATTATGCAGAATAAAGAGACAGAAAAAAAACTGCAAAATAAGGCATATGATATAAAACAGTCTCTTGAGTTTTCAATATTTTGCACTCATGGATGTCTGATTGATTTCTTGAGCATGGAAATTTGGACAGTCATAAAAACATTTTTGATTAACTGAAAATAAAGAATTAGAGACACAATGGGTGGAAAAAGCCAATTACTCAACATAGCCAATTCTTTGCAATTTTATACTCAAGTTTGGGCCCATCAGCCTTCCTGGATTAATATCCCATAGATAAAGACATTTTATGAACATAAAACTAAAATGTGTCATTCCATTCTCCTGAACTAGTACTTTTAGCAGACTTTATATTAGACACTGCACTGCAGAATATTCAAATCAGAAAATTCTTCCCTAGTAGATGCTGCAGAATCACAGTCCAACTCTAACATTATGGTAGGCATTACATAATTGCATAATTAATGACAGATTAAGAAAATTATAGTTCTTTTTTTACTCCTTAATAAAACATATTTTAGCTCTTCTGAAAACAAAATAATGTTGTTTGCTGCTACAGCAGGTTTATGTTATACATGGACAAAGGAGTATTCAACAAAATAGCACTGCTATCATAAGAATTCAGCTAAATCCAGCTATGTTAAGCAATCAGAAATTTCATTAAACATTGTATCTCTGGTTTTTTTGTGTGTAGAAGATCAATACCAATAATCATTTAAAACAATCCAGTGAGGTTCAGATTAACAGTAGTGCTCTAACATAGGCTTGCCTGAGAAAATTGTTTTCTGTATCTGACTTGCCTTCTGTTTTAAAAAGATACGAAAAGTCCTTATCCACCAAGTATACTGAGTTAACAGAAGCTTTGCATTGAGAATGAAGGCATACAAATGTTCAGTAATGTATAGTTTCCTTTGTCATTTTCTTGGAGATTTCTTGGTCAATTTTTTTTTCTTTTTCTGTAATCCAGTTCTGGGCTCACCATTTCAAGAGAGACAGGGAACTACTGGAAATAGTCCAGCATAGGGCAACAAAGATAATTAAGGGATTAGAGCATCTCTCTTATGAGGAAAGGCTGAGAGAGCTGGGACCCTTTAGCCTGGAGAAGAGAAAGGTTAGGGGAGACCTTATCAATGCTTATAAGTATCTAGAGGGTGGGTTGAAGAAGGATGGAGCTGGACTCTTTTCAGTGGTTCCCAGTGACAGGACGAGGGTCAACGGGCACAAGCTGGAACATAGGAAGTTCCATTCAAATATGAGGAAAAACTTCTTTATGGTGAGGGTGACAGAGCCCTGGAACAGGCTGCCCAGGGAGATTGTGGAGTCCCCTTCTCCGGAGATTTTCAAGACCCGCCTTGATGCAGTCCTGAGTAATGTACTCTAGGTAGTCCTGCTTTGGCAGGGTAGTTGGACTAGATGATCTCTAGAGGTCCCTTCCAACTCTGAAAATTTCTTGATTCCATGATTCCATAGTCCAATACATCAATTTCTCAATGAATTTTTGAGTTCAATGTTATTATGACTACATTATTGATTGCTGTTGCTTGTACAGTGCCAACAAGACTTTTTTTATTTCATTCCAGTAAACACATTTGCTACATGTAATCGATATCACAGTGTGATAGGTAATTTCAGTGAACAAAACTATTCATTCCCTACCTTTGGAATACATTAAAGGAGAACACTGGTTTTGCCAAGATTATGTTCCAGGTCCCCAAGGCAGTAAAGAAAAGAACATTTCTTTATTCACTTTACCATATTTCTAAAATAATTAGGTTGGGGATCCCATTTTAACCTGAGTTACAAAAGGAATGTAGAATGCCTTAAATGGCCATACTTCACTGGCATAGTTTAAATGCCTGGTGGAGTAAAACTAAGTGGCAATTGCATAGACTCCCCTCATCCGATATGTAGAAGTGTATCAAGGACACTGTAATATCTTCCATATTTGCAAGTGTACCTGTCATCAATTGGTGTAACAACCAGTTAAGATGTGATGACAGTGGCATTTTATTAGAGTAATCCATCAACTTCTCTGTTTCAGTACATCCTTCTTTCTTCTAGCCTGAAACTAAGGAAATTGAAGGGAAAAAAAATTATGTTTTGTTGTGATAAACAACCCAAAAAGATAACATTCCTTCATTTTGCTGTCCACAATAAAAATTAAAACTCCCTTATAATATGATATTTTAGCACTGCTGTTCAGTACTTTAAAAAAGCAAACAGGACTCAGGATACATTGAAAGCAGTTTTTAGTTTGTTTCTTTGCACTTTCCAGCAATATCTTTTCCAGGATGATATTGGCTTTGGACCCTGGAAAACTGCAATTTCATCAGGATCTATTATCCTATTAGTACTAGCAGTGCTTGATGAGACTGTGTGAGAATCATTATATTCTCAAGGCTCCAATGGTTTCATGGAACTAAGAGAGTAGCAATGGGATTAATGGGAACCTTCTACTCATGATGGAATGTTTCTTTGCATTATTTAAATTTTGATTTACTCCTACATAATTACGTATTTCACAGTCAAGATGAATCAATGCATTGAACAGATAAATGTCAGGCTGTAACTGGCAAATACGTTCCATAGCAAAATAGAGACAGGCTCTTAATTTTACATTTATATTCCATTAATGTGCACATACAATAGCCCAAAAAATATTCCCAAATACTTTCCATCCATAATACACACAGCACGAGGAACAGAATTTGGAATTTATACAGTTATAGGAATAGGTCACACGCATTTCCCCATTAGCAAGGGCAACACATAATCAAATATAAACCATTTAGGCTGGAGAGAATGCCAGGTACCTCTGTGTTTTTGTAGTTCGGTACAGTAACAAGAACAGAAGCAAAATTAATAGGAAAAAATGTGACAAAATTAAAATACACCATTAAATAGCATTGAACAGTTGGGGAATATTTTCTTTTTTTTGTGCAATGTTGGAAAAATTTAAGGAAGACCTTCCTTATGCAAACAGACAGGTATTGCATCCTTTCAGGATGTGTAAATAGACAGTGCATCTTTATGAAAGGAGTTTCTTACAGTCATGATGAAACTGGAGCTAGTGATGCAATGTTTATAGGTATAGATTGGATCTTTTCCAAACCCTTCTTTCTTTCAAACCATGTGCTTTGTCTAGAATCCCACATTACTCATCACAGTTTTAAGTACTGTTGACATAAGCATATGCTTAAAGTTAATTTTCTGAATTCAGGACCATTGTCTCGCATTGCTATGTAGTAGTAGGAGTAATAGAATTTGGCTTCTGCAGCTTTCCTTACTTCTTGGGATGTTGTCTCCACAGATTGTGCCTAACCTCATCATTATTAAAAAACTTGGTTTATGTTGAACTGACAAACTGTCTCCCAGCTCCAGAAGCTAGTGGAATGAGAGAGTTCTAGCTTTGCTTTATTGCTGATAATCTGCCTCAAAAACTGAAAAAGTAATGCTCTGGATATTCTTTTTTCTCTATTGTACATGTTTTTTTCTAAAATTAAATAAAGAGAGAGATAATAGAAACAATAAAGCCTTAGGAAAACAGGAGAGTGACATTGGTTTCTTTATGGGAGTCTGTCCTTGCACTCCAAAAATTTCTGGACAAGTTTTTTAGTTCAATGTTTCTGATACTATTTTCAGGTTTGAGATACAGAATTTTAATTGTTAGTTGTCAATTTTGTTTTTACTACATGACTGGCAGCAGCTACTACAGCTACAACGAAGCTCTACTTTTCTGTGTTAAGGATCTATGAGCAGGTCTTCCATGAATGGAAACCTTGCCTTCAACATTTACAGTATGAGCTGGTCACTTAAATAACATTATATGACAAAGTCATGATTGACTTTCTTGCCTCCCTCTCTCTGGAGTGTTATATTTTTTAGACTGCATTATAAATTAAACAGGAAATTCTATGCAATATTATACTTCCTTCTCTATCTTTGATATTAGGCAACATGTGAGGTAACCTAAGAAGTCGGAATATGTTTTTTGCAGAAAGAATTTGGATGGATCCAGGTTATGCAGGAAAATACAGTTCTGTTGCAATTATTGCCCCTAAAAAAAAATAAATTAAAAGGTTTAATTGTGGCCATTTCTAAGACAGACACAAGACAGGTGGTGGCAATATTGATTAAATCAGTCTTGCTTGTAACCTTCTGGTAACTAGGGAGAAAAAATCTAGGGAATTATTTTGTTGCCTGAACAAGATGTTCAGTGCCATTTCAAATGCCATGGGGTATCTAAGTCATCTGCCCAGGTGTGAGATGTTTGTGTATTTACAAAAGAAGTTTTTGGATCAACCCTAGCTGCATAATAAGTTAATATTTCCGTTAATATTCCAGCCTCCAATAGGAAGCGATTCTCCCAATCTGATAGAAAATCATACAAGCTAGAAGTCCTTCCTTTGCTGGTCCATCAGTATACACTTTTTGTAATGGATAGTAAAGTATGACTTAGGAGATTTTTTTGAACACTTTCATCTTTTTAATTAGCAAAAGTCCCTTAATGTTTGTTTACATTACAATGCCTGAGAGACAGTATGTCTACTTCAAATTGTATGCTTATTTGCAAGAGAGAAAGAGAAAGAAAAACTCTTTTTCAATTACAGAATCACAGAATGACAGAATATTTTTGGTTGTATGGGACCTTTGAGATCATCGAGTCCAACCAATAAAAGAAAAAAAAAAAACAAGCAAAAGCCACAAAACACAAAAAAACCCCACCAAAACCAAAAAAAGAGCAAAAAATCCCAGAACACCAAACACCAAAACCAAACCAAAAACAAACGCCCACAACCACACACCACCACACCCACAAACAGACACAAACCAACAATCTCGGACACTAGAGCATGCCCTGAAGTGCCATGTCTACACAATTCTTAAATACCTTTAATAAAAATTAAATATATTAAATACCTTTTTAAATGTATTTATTTAATAATTATTTAATAATTTATTTAATAATTAAATATATTGAATACCTTTAATAAAAATTAAATCTATAATTTATTAAATTTTACACAGAAAATATATAAATCTTGAAATCTATCTTTGGAATACCTTTTGAAATTATAAAAGTCACTTCTAGCATTGTTTCACACTTGAAATACAATCACAGCGACCCATAGTTAATAAGATGTTTCTACTACAGGACACAGTCAGTTTAATGGGTGGTAATTTGAAGTAACTTTGACAAGGTTAGGTCATAGTTTGAGTGAGTTAATCTGAGTTCAATGACAAATGAACATGCTGTGTTAACTGGTAGAAGCATGGGAAAACCAGAGCTAATAGACATTATTTTAACAAATTGCCATTTTAAATCACCTTCCTGAGGGTCTTTAAACAGGATTTCATCAATTACATGCTTACAGCTCACATTAGTGATACACATTAAAAAATTTCCCACATGAATAATTTAGAAAAAAAATTGGCTATCAAACTCCTGTGTGAGTTAGCTCTTGTCTATTTAAGCAAAGTTTTACTTAAATGATGCATGACGTGCAATATTTCAAAAACATTCCTTCTGAGATCATGAAAACAAGATACAGAGAAAAAAATGTCCTTGTAATTGTTCTATATTCTTTCACGTCCCTTTTAGTTTTCCTGTTGTTTAGCACCTTGCCATCTTTGCTGGTTTTGTTATTTACTTCTCAGGACTGACTTGCTTTAAAAAACTTACTTTCCAGTAGCACTTCCTTTCTTTGACATTTCATGCAAAATGAATGGAGGCACGATGTCTCTAATAAATCAGTAGCATAAGAATGAAAAGTGGTAAGAATTTTTTGTCAAATAGTTTTCAATAGAAAAAATGTCATTAAAAAAATTGCAACACTTGTTTTTCCTTTAATAACAGCAAATTTCAAAATCTACCTGGAAGAGAGTGTGGAATAAGTTTTTCACCATGTGAAGATAACTTTTTTCCATTTTTCTTAAGAACAAAATTAGGTTGTTTCACAACTTTTCTTGAGGTGAAAAAAAAGACCCAGAACAAATAACAAAGAACAAAACTGAAGGAGTTTACTGATTTCTTAGAGCAGATCTCTTAGGAACGTTGACTTAAGCTTCCTAGTGTTACTGATCCAGGAAGGAAACCTGGACCTGTCAGAGCCAGCAATTTCTCATTTCCCTAGGCTAATCATTACATCCTGACATGGTTCCCTGTTCGAAACAGTAACTTATTAGAGCTTGTTATTAGAGTCTCTTTCAGAAAGAAACTGAGTCTATAACTGTGCATTTTAGGGATTTACAGCATTATGGAAAGATGTTGAACATGGGGAGTGTTTGTTTTAGATACCTGGGGAGTGGGGAGTGGTGGTGGGGGGGGAGGATTCCAGGCTAAGAAGAATATTCAAACTGTATCTTTTCACATTGAAGCTCAGCACTCAGACATAGTCACATCTAACCTTTCAGGCCCTCCATAGCTTCCAGGGTGATATCCAAAATAGCAAAGGCACTTAGTCCCAGATTAATTTCTAATCAAGGCACAAGGGTTAGGAGTTCAGGGAAAAAAGAATTATTGTTACAAGGGAAGAATCATTGCCACAATGCCATCATGCAATGATTTATGTTGAAGGTGGGATAAATCATCCTCTGGAGGGCTCTTTCTATTCATTCCAGATAAAAGGAGATTTTCACAAGTGTAATTCTGACTTCTCTGCCTTACTAGATTCCCAAAGCTAGGGTCCAGATTAATTTCACCTAAAATGATATGTAGAAGTACACTTGATTGGGAAATGAGAATCTTGGACCTAGATGAACAATGGGTGAGAAGAAACCTATATCTAATTTACTGATTATATGATTTCATTTGTAATGGGGAACCCTAAGTTTCTGATATATACTTTTTGTATATTGAAGGGAATTATATGTATGAACCCCTCTGGATTATTAATATTTGAATTATTTTACATATTCCCCTCATTAGATGCACTGGGCACTTATCTGAAAGTAACCTACATGGCAAGGAATTTTCGCTACATAAACAACAGACTGTTGGCCTTGTATAAAGATCAGTGATTCCTGGGATTCAGCCTTCAAATGAAAGTTGGTCACCTGTCCTGGTTTGATGTAAAACAGGACCAATTTTCTGTTCAGAAATTTTACTTTTCAGTTAAGCCTCTTCTAACTAACTGAACTCTCTGAAATTAACAGTATACTTTTCAGACAGTAGTTTGCTTTGAGAGAGATAAGACCTAATGTTTATAGCTAATACCAAGGGATGGTATGCAGGGAGGCTGTTGCTTATACTCATTGCTATAACAACCAAGGTCAGCTGAGTTTGTTATTTGTCCCACTGGAGGGTCAGAAGTGGAGAAGCGTAGAGGGATCACACCTGCAGAGTAGAGCACACAGGACAGATGACACACAACTGATTAACAGAGTATTCCATCCCATCTGGACCATGGCCAGTATAAAAGCTGAGGCATAAAAGGGTCAGGTCTCTTTCTTCAATGGCTGGCATCCAAGGAAGACTCTGTCTGCTGGTCTGTCTTTGATCCTGATCCGTTTCCCATACATCTCTGAGACCAGTCTAGGGCTTTCCCAGTGCCTGCCTGTGATGTGACTGTCATCCTGGGAGCTTGATACGGTTTTGCATATATCATATATATTTCATTATTTTCTTTTTTCAATACTATTTTCTTTGCTTTTTATTATTTTATTATTAATATTTCATTGAGTAGCTTTCATTTTCTTTTAAACCCATAAGTCTCTTTTTCTCTCATCCTTCTCTCCCTGAAGGGAGATGCTTTCCCTTCTCTGAAGGGGAGAGGAGTAAATGAGAGCATCTGTCATTCGTTTTAGTGACCAACCCAGCCCAAATCATGACAGACTTATTGTTGCCCAACATGGGGCACGATCAGGATTCAACCAGGGCTCTGATTAGATAGTTCGAATTCTGGCTTTCTCAGCTGAGAGAATATCAGAATTTTTTTCTACGAGAGTCTTAAGGGGTCAGAAATTAAAACAGACAGCTCACACCCTGTCATTCTTAAGTGAAATGTTACATCATGCCTTCATAGGGCTTTGTTTAAAGTTAGTTGGTGCAATGCTGCTTAACCTGCCAAATATGTTATATGGTTTGTTTGCTCTTTTTGTTTGTATGTAGTAGTTTAAACATGCTATTCTGATGTGACTTTTGATGCAAATCTGTAATATGATAAATTGGATAATGGTTTTACCTGCATATCTTGGGCATCATGCAATGGACTCTATTACTAATTAAACTTTTTACTTTACCTTGGGAAAGTTTACTTCACTTTAATGCTTATGCCAAATTGACACCACCAGAGTTAGGGGATGGAAACCTTTTGGATTTTGGAAATTATTGTTACTTTCTTAAAATTATTATTTTAATGTTCAATATCCTGAATGTGTTTCAGGGGTGGTTGGATATCAAATCTTGGTGTAAAATTAGGTGTTAAACTATGTGCACTGCTGCTACTCAGATCTCACGAGCCACTCTGCAGCTTGTATCAACACAAGCCAGTCCACCACCCATACCAGCACAAGCCACTCCACCGCCTGTACTGGCACAAGACACTCAACACGACATCACCTATATTGCATTCTATATTAAGTCTTCATCAACACTTACTCAAATGTGGGAGTTTTTGAGATTCGCTATAATTTAACAAGAAAAATCCAGTGAATATTTCATTCATATTTTCAGTATTAAACAGTAATTGCTTTTGGTGAATTTAGCAATAATAAATAGTTTTAACTACCATGGCCTAATGAGTAATGTTTTATGCAGTAATACGTATTTGGAAATTTAAAGATAAAATAAGCTTTGGCAATGACATCTGCTTATGCATTTCTACTACTAATGCAAAATACTGAGATAAAACAATTTCAGAAGATTTTTTTATAAAACAAAGTATTAAAATCAAATTTCCATTTCATATAGAATTCTAAAGAAACTGGTTTTCCACTGTCAAATGAAAACATATTGTGTAGTGTCCTTATTTGCCATGAAATGGAAACCATCTACATTTTGATCAGCAGTTCTGTGGGCTGTATATCAGGGGCTGGAGGGTATTTTATTTTGCTTATTGCTTTTTAAGTCTTTTTACACAGATTTCACTTGCAATGATTGCTGAGATTCAACCAGCAGATAAAGGAGAAAGTATAAACAGAGGAAGAAAATATTGCTTCAGACAAGAAAATTTTAGTCAGTACATGTAGAAATTCAGATTCATTAGAGTGGTCATCTGCATCATCCTGTATAATTCCTTGAAGAATCAATTGCCCAGAGTTGCTGTTGGGCCCCAGACTTTGGGAACAACAATCCTCATTGATGCACAGACCCACTGTCAGTGAAGGAAGAGTTGGTTTGTGAACTATTACAGGAACTTGACCCCTACAAATTGATGGGCCTTGATGCTATCCACCTGTGGGTGTCAAGAGAACTGGCTAATGTCAATTAAAGGCCTCTTTCCATAATCTTTGAGAAGTTGGAGAGATCGGGGGACATCCCAGAAGACTGGAAGAATGTCACTCCCATCTACAAGAAGGTCTTAAAGGAGGATCCAGGAAATTATAGGTCCATCACTCTTACTTCAGTCCCTGGGAAAGTTATGGAACAAATCCTCCTGGGGGCTATCACAAGTCAAATGAAGCAAGTGACTGGGAAAAGCCAGCGCAGATTCACCAAGGGCAAATCATGCTTGACAAACCTGATCGCCTTCTACAACAACATAACCTGCTTAGTTGATGTGGGACAAGCAGTGGACATTGTCTGCCTGGATTTCTCCAAGGCCTTTAACGCAGTTTCCCCCAGCCTTCTCCTAGAGAAACAGGTGTGTTACAGTCTAGACAAGAGGTCTGTGCAGTAGGTGGGGAACTGGCTGACAGGCCGCACCCAGAGGGTAGTGATAAATAGCTCTTTTTCATGCTGGCAACCTGTCACAAATGGGGATCCCAGGAACTGATACTGGGCCCAACACTGTTTAATACCTTCACAAGTGATCTGGATGATGAAATCAAGTGTACCCTGATTAAGTTTGCCGATGAAACCAAACTGAGTGGGGAAGCAGACGTGAGAGGGGAGAGCCACCCTGCAGGAAGACCTTGATAGGCTGGAAGAGTGGAATAACAAGAACCTTATGAACTTCAACAAGGACAAGCGTAAGGTCTTGCACCTGGGAATACATAATCCAGGAGTGCAGCACAGGCTGGGATCTACCTGGTTTAGGGAAAGATCTGTGGAAGTGGACCTGGGGGTCCTGGTGGACAACAAGCTCAATATGGGTGAACAGTGTGCTGCTGTGGGAAAGAAAGCCAACAGGATGCTGGGTTGCAACTACAAGGGCATAATCAGCAGAGATAAAGTCATTTCCCACTCTACTCAGTGCTTGTCAGGCCACACCTGGAATACTGTGTACAGTTTTTGTCCCCATATTTCAGTATATAAAAAAGCTGTGGACAGGCCGGAGAGGGTCCAGAGGAGGGCCACAAAGATGATCAAGAGAGAGGACAAGAGAGAGGACTGGGAAGCCTACTGTATGAGGAACGGCTAAGAGAACTGAGTTTGTTCAGCCTTGAGAAAAGACGGTGTCATGGTTTCGGCCGACTTTACCAAAACCAGACCGACAGATGGCCCTTCCCCCACCTTCCCCCCCCCCCAAAAAAAAAAAAAAAAAGAGGAGAGAGGAGGAGAAAGAGATAAGGAGATTCAGAAGTTTAGAATGAACAAAACTACTTTAATGAAGAATTAATATTAAAATAAAAATAAAGTTGAAAATAATGAAATAGATACAATATATACAAAACCGTATCAAGCTCCCAGGATGACAGTCACATCACTGGCAGGCACTGGGGAAGTCCCAGACTGGACTCAGTGACGAATGGGAACTGGATTCCATCTCTGGAGTCAGGAACACACGGATCGGGATCAAAGGCAGATGAACAGACAGAGTCCTCTCTGGACGTCGGCCATTGCAGGAAGGGGGCCTGACCCTTTGATCCTTCAGCTTTTATACTGAGCATGGGGCAGATGGGATGGAATACCCCAGTTGGTCAGGTTTGGGTCACCTGTCCTGTCCACTCCTCCCCACCGATGTGACCCCTCTACGTTTTTTCCGTTTCCGACCCTCTAAGGGGGCAAATAACGAAATTGGCTGACCTTGGTTGTTATAGCAATAAGCATAAGCAAGGGCCTCTCTGCACACCATTCCTTGGCATGTAGCACAAACATTGGTCTTATCATTCTGAGAATGAGCAGTTTTCTCCACAATATGCCATTAATTTCAGAGAGTTAGAGGAGGCCTAGCTAGGATGTAAAGTTACAGAGCAGAAAATTGGTTCAATTTTACTTCAAACTGGGACAGACGGCTTAGTGGTGACCTTATCGCCACGTTCTATTATTTAAAGGGTGGCAACAAAGAAGATGGGGACTCCCTTTTCACAAGTAGTCACATGGAAAAGACAAGGGGTCATGGGTACATATTACTGCTGGGGAGATTCCAGTTGGATACAAGAGGAATGTTTTTCACAATGGAAACAATCAGCCATTGGAATAATCTCCCCAGGGAAGTGGTGGATTCCCCAACATTGAACACTTTTAAGATTCAGCTGGACGAGATGCTGGGCCATCTTGTCTAGACTGTACTTTTGCCAAGAAAGGTTGGACCAAATGACCTTGAGGTCCCTTCCAACCTGGTATTCTATGATTCTGTGTTAAGGAAAAGCTGTGGGAGGACCTCAAGTTGGCCACATAACTGTAGTATACCTGCTGTCGCTTTTCATTGAGTAAGAATCATATAATCACAGAATATCCTGAGTTGGAAGGGACCCACAAGGATCACCAAGTCCAACTCTTGACTTAACACAGGGCAACCTAAAAGTTAAACCATATATCTAAGAACACTGTCCACATTTGAACACTGACAATGTGTTCTATGTCTCTAGGAAAAAAAAATAAATATCTCTTTCTGTGCATTAATTTATAGTGTTGGCTACATATTTGTTCCTTTTTCCTAATCTCCTTATCTTGCTACTCTTTGTGGAGGCCCTACTGTCTGCTTCTCTCTTTTGCTCATTTCCTTTCACATTGAAATCCAGAAGCTTGTTAAACCAGTGCATACTCAGCTGGTGTCAAGGTAAGCATAATCCCTTTCCTTTCAGAGAGTTTCATCTGACCAAGAATACAATAGCTAAGAAGCTGCAAGTAACTACTTTCTGTTTTGCTGCCATCTGTACCATTTTGCAAAAATGTAACATAGTCAATTCAGAACAAACAAGTCAAAACAAATACCATCAATCTGATGGGTTAATCGTGTAAGTCCAAATACATAATTTTCAGGCTTAGCCGAGTAATATTTCTGAGAAACATGTACCAGCAATCTTCTCATCTGTATACATAGAATAACAAGTACCTCACAAAATACGTACTGAAGCAAACATCCATCAATTTCTTAAAGTAACTGTACCAGAACAAGCATTAGAATAATGATGTTGGTCCTAAATTTATTACCATTTACATTTTTGTCCCAGTCAATTTGTCATTGACTGACAAATGTTTGTATTAACTTCTGTTTTTTTCCCTTCTTTTTTTATTTTCCCCTCCTTGTTCTGGAAGTCAACATAAAGAGCTGCTGTTAGCAGCAATATGTCTGACCTCTTCACTTGATAATGATATATGAGCAGGTCAATATTTGCTAGGCACTATTCATTAAAATTATTTCTTCAAGTAATGAAATTTATGGCTAACTAACAGTTTAAATAATATTAAAAATATGCAGTTTAAATCCCGCATTAAAAAATAATTAGAAATGACAAATGTAGACAGTTATGATCCTGTTGATTTCATATTTTCCCCTTAGGAGTCCTTAAGGTGTTGGGAGGTGAAATGCAGGGTTTTTTTTAAATGAAATTTATTTTAACTTATGTTCAATCATTTTATGCTACTGATAGTGTCACTGGCCATTTCTATGAACAGTTGTTTATCTCAAATTATAATGTAGCTTCATAACTGATTTATTTTAATTTCTTCTTCATTGTTTGGACAATAATGTGTCTAAGACTAAAAATGTTTAGCTTTCTTCATCTTTATCTGCCACTGCCTTTTCAATATTTTCTTCACAATAATACTTAAATGTGTATATATATGTGTTCTATTATACCTAGTCTACAGATTTTTTTTTTCTCATAATCTGGCTATGGGTACTGCCATGAGTCTAATTTCTTGCTCTGTTATGCCATTTATATAATATCCCATATAGGAATGTAATACAGCTCTTTTGGACATATCATTTGGCCTTTCCATCCTGCCTCCAGACTGGACTGCAAGGAAGTCACAAGACACGAACACATTTTTCCAAACAATACATACAAAGGACTGATGGAGGAAGAGACTGCAGTGTCTTACTGGGTGGGGAGACTAACTGGTGAACAGAAAGAAGGTAATGTTAAAGATGATAGATGTTTTCTCTTATAAGCTCTCTAACTCTCCTCATATATGCACTGAATCGTATGAGAGAATTATTCAAGTCTAACTTCAGGCCCCTTTTTGAGCAACCCAAGTCAGAAGCCTAGCTGCCTTAGGTTTGGTCTCTAATCAGTAGTACCTTTAAAAAGCAATTTGAATCTTGAATTTCAAACACTCTTGTAGCCATATTAAAGACTATGCCTAAGATGCATTACTCTTCATTTCATTTCTTACCTCGGTGTGCCAGCAATGCTGGACAACAAGGAAAGTTCAATTTGAAGAAGTATTTGCTCCATCAAGCCCTAAAGACTGAGAGTGCAATTGCTGGTGAGAGGGTGGCATTTTTCCTTCTCTGCCTCCAATTCCATCACATAGTCTGTGTATGTTAGTATATCTAACAATGAATTAACTTCATTCTAGGTTTGACTCATGAAAATTTGGCACAGACCACAGAGTTGTGATGTATCTTTTCAAGGATATGTTGATATAATGCATCCTACTGCATTTAATCAATTCATATAATAATGCATTCATTATGAAGTAATAGAATACATCCAGCTTTGTGTCTGAGGTATCATGAAAATTCAGAAAGACATAAAATACCAAAGTGCTGAAGTGTTTAAATTGCTTTGAATTTGCAATCAACCTCACTCATCAAATGCTTAAATTACTATGACAAAGATTTAAGTGAATAATTCTAGAGCAACCAACAATGATGGAATAGTTAACTGCCTCACCAGCTGATAGATTTAAATGCATTAAGAATGGGTGAATTTTGAAGAAGGGACCAAGATCCACTTTAATGTAAAATTAACAATTATGTGAAAAATTACCTTAAGTGAGGCTTTGAAGAAAAGATGGAAAGTTCCCTAGATTATATCTGCTCTGGATTTCAACGGGTCCATGAGAAACGCAGAAACAATATCACCTGAAGTAAAAGAAGGGGCTGATTCTGACCATAAAAGGCATTCTGGAAGCATAACAGCATCAGAGAATTCAAACTACCGTGTAATATATCTACAATCTACAGTAAACTCAAAGATCTTATTTCATCGTGTTTTATTTTAAGCACTTAGTTACTCCTGTAATGTGAATCATGCCTTTGGTTAGATTACATGGTAAGATGGTTGTCTTCACACACAAAAAGAAGCACAGGGGAATAATGGCAGGTGGCGTAACCTGAGTGATACCCCCATCAGGCTACTACCAGGCCCACCATAGGAGTAGCCTAGCCCAGGCATGTGATCAACCCAAAAAAGACACATCTCCACACACACAAAAGGAGCAAAGAGGCACAGTGGTAAGCAGGCTAACCCTAGCATCCCCATTGAGAAAGAAGCTCCTGCCCAGTTCCTCCTAGGGCTGTCCACAGAGAATCTCGTTCTCATGGCCCAGGTACGAAACTCACCCCATAAGTCACTGGGAGCAGCTCTCCAGAACACTTTTTGGGCTGAGGAGGTTCGATGTCTAGAGATATGGAACTCCTTACAGGATGCAGGGGAAGAACATTTGGGGATTGTACAAGGTCTATTATGGGATGTTAAGGAAGGAAACAAAGGCAAGGAAAAGGGATGGAGATCACTTCTGTGATGGAGTAACTGCATTAGTAGACAAGAGAAGAATTATCTATCTACCTGGACTTCTGTAAGGTCTTTTATATGGTCACCCGCAACATTCTTGTCACTAAATCGGAGAGATCTGGGTTTTAATGATGGACTGTTAGATGGAAAAAGAACTGTCTGTATGCTACAACCAAAGAGTCCAATGAGTTGTCTCAATGTCCAACTGGAAACCAATTACAAGTGGTGTCCCTCAGGGGTTCATGCAGAGACCAATAGTGTTTAATATCTTCATCAATAACATAGAAGGTGTGATTGAGTGCACTTTCACCAATTTTGGGGATGACACCAAGCTGAGTGGTGCAGGTGATACACCAGAGGGAAGGGATGCCTTCCAGAAAGACCTTGGCAGGCCTGAGGAATGGACCTATGCAAAACTCATGAAGTTCAACAAGGCCAAGTGCAGGATCCTGCATCTGGGTTGAGACAATCACCAGTATCAGTACAGACTGAGGGATGAATGAATTGAGAGCAACCCTGGGTACTTGGGGATACTGGTGGACAAGAAACTGGACATGAACCAGCAATGTGCGCTTGCAGCCCAGAAAGACAATCATATCTGGGGCTGCATAAAAAGAAGCATGGCCAGTAGGCCAAGGGAGGTGGTTATCGTCCTCTGCTCTGCTCTCATGAGACCCCAGACCTTTCATCAGGGCCTGTAGTGGCAGGACAAGAGGAATGAGTTTAAACTGAAAGAAGGTAGATTTAGATTGGTTACAAAGAAGATTTTTTTACAATCAAGGTAGTGAGACACTGGAACAGATTTCCCAGAGAAGTCATGGGTGCCCCATGCCTGGAAGTGTTCAATGTCAGGTTGAACAGGGCTTTGAACAACCTGATCTTATGGAAAATGTTCCTGCCTATTGCAGGGGTGTTGGACTAGATGAACTTCTGTTCTGTTCTGTTCCAGCCCAAACCATTCTATGATTCTATGATCTCAGCAATTGGTGGAGGAACAAGTGTGGGAAAGAAAAGGAACAAGGGGATAAAAGGGCCTGTTTCTTGTAGAGGTGGCTGGTCAGTACACTCGTCTGGCCATGCACTGTACCTGATCAGCACAGTCGATCCTGTCTTCTAATTAAACTCCATAACTAACTATTTTCTTGAGTGAGGGACTGTCTCTTATGCGTGTGTGTGTGTATGAGAGTCAAAATACCAGCATATGGAATCATACAGAGTTGGTGGTGTCAGCCCCTGGAGTGAGTATAAATCTGCAAGTGAGTGCTACTGAAGGGCAAGTTGGATTAGCTGGCAAGGAGGTTAAGTTGCCAGGGGTGGTGGTTGGGTCTCTAGGAGTGAGGTCATGGGAGGAACTGGTTATTGGAAGGGAGTCTCAGCCAGCTGTTGGAGAGACTGTGGGGTCTGGGTCTCTAAGGGTGAGATAAGTGTGTGTGTGAGAGAGAGTGTCCATACCAGCAACTGGAGCGGGGCTGAAGCCTTGGCGGCTCCTATATACAGGTTCTAGAAAATGGGGATACTGGGATCCAGGTGCAGCTATTGGGGAGACTGGGATATAGAGGCAGCTGCTGGGCAGACTGAGGATCTGAGCCCAGCTGCTGGAGGGATCCACACTTGTGCACATGTGTATGTGTGTGTGTGTATGTGTATATATATATATGTATATATTTTCCCCAGTAATGCATCTTCATTCTTCAAAGCCGGAGAGGGGAGTAGGATGAGGCCACTGGTGCTATTTGTGTTTGTGCAAGTGCTGAGTGTGCCTGTCTATGCTGCTCTGTGTGACTAGCCATGTATGCGTACAAATAAATACACATGTGTCTATGCCTGCTGGGAACATTTGCTCAGCCATGCTACTGGTCGGATCTGGGGGCATGGGACTGCAGCAACCTCACCTGCCTTGTGCTTCTGGATTTTGTAATTCCCTAACACTTTTCTTTCTAATTGTACAAGACAGGACCCTAGAACTACTCCTAACTTAGACACCTCCTTTCATCACCTAAACTTGTATTTGATGAATGTTAACCTAAAATTCATATGGCAAGAAGAAATATGTAAAATCAAAGTCAGATCTCTTGCTTCTGACAATAAGAGACATTTAATGTAACAGGGATTGTATAGTCCCTGCACTAAGAAGCAAAATTCTTGGACCTGTTCTAGTACTTTTATATATATCTTTCATTAATAGCATTAGTTATTGCAACTCTGGCTCCCTAAATGTTTTTTTTATTCATCAAAGAAAGTGATACTTATTCTCTTTCTTGGATCTTGTGAGGTATAATTAATTCTTCCATAGCATCCAAATTACTAGTACAACAGATTATATTAGTGGAAGCCATACCTATTAAATTAAAAGTATTTTCTTTTAATTTAATTGTCCTTGCTTTTGTATGTTTAAGCCAAATCTGCAGTATTCCTGGAGTTCAGTATTTGATGTATTACACTAAAAGTGTTCAGATCTCATTCTCTCAAGTTCTAGAAATTATCCAACGTATGTGTTTTTAGCAGATAGCTGATGCTCTGGAGGAAGTGAGTTTTACACCTTGGATACAGTGTGTCACCTTTCTGCTTCAGTGCATTGCATAGTTTTAAATCTCTTAGATCGCATCATCTTGTGTAATGTCAACTCACATTGACTTTTCTGCGCGACACAATATAACATGATGGGTGGTGACACAGAAAATGTAATGCAGTATGACACATCAGGAATGCAAAGGGTACTGCAGTTGGATAGTTGGTGTCAATTTAGGTAGGAGGCTTCAAATCCAAAATGAATCTGGCAGACACTAATGGAGTGAATGTTACAGTAACTACTGTATGTGTGAAACTGTGAATTCTGCAGTTCATCATAGTGCATTGAACAGGTGCAGAAGTAAAGTCTGAAACATTAGGAAGAATGAGTATTTTTAGTTGACATAGGTATACAGGTTTAAAATGTACTCAAAGGTTATGTATTACAAAATGACCCTCTCCCTGTTTTTAATCTTTTCTGTAATCATTACTTGTTTATTTTTTTTCCTTTTCTAAACTGTGGGCTACCAAAAAACAAACAAACAAACAAACAAACAAAAAAAAAAAAACGCAAAAAAAAAAAAACAAAACCAAAAAACCAAACCACTTTTAAGTACTCCGTATTGCTTAATTGTTTGGACATTCCAATTAATTTTCTACCAGATAAATCTGCTGCAGAAATAGGAAGTCCTAATAATTTTACTCACAAGACAGTCTGTGCCTTTCAGACTGTGGTGTTGTTTTACGTAAACAATGCAGTGTAATATTACTGCATTCGATTTGGTTCTTTTTTAGGATAAAAAAGAATAGAAAGTAAAAAGAAGAAAAAGAGAGTAGACACAAGCGTACAAAATATCTTGTTCTGTATCAGATGGTTGTGAAGTGATATAAGAAGTTTCTAAAATTTTGGTTCATTTTATTCTCTTGTCAAATCATCTGTAGGGCTGAGACTCATTGCCTTGTTCCCCTAGGCAAGTCTTCTTCTTTTTTTTCTTTTATTCATTTCTTGTGGCAACACGTTCTCTGCCATGTGTTAGCTACTGCTATGGTTCAGCTTTTTTACAGGGCAGGGACTCAACAGTTTTCCCAAAAGATTAAAAGTATTTTTAACTATTATAGAACTCTCAAGTTTTCTTATAATCTGTGCTCCAGAAGAGGAGAGAACTTATAAATTGTATTATAATATATAATATATATAATAAATAATTAAATAAATATACATGTATTGACACTGATTTTCCTCACAGAAAGAAACATTAAAGAATCTGTGATTGGTCTCTAGAAAAAGAGTAGATAGGAAATGCAGTGCTTTCATCTTTGGAGTGTGGGAGAAGAAAGGTCAGCATGTGGGACAGGTGTCCTTTAGGGCCATACTTAATATTTCAAATGTAATAAACAAACATAAGCTCAGAAAGTCTCTTGTGCAGAACAGCAACTCAGGGGGTATCACCAAGTCTACTTTCTTGCTTGGAAAATGAAAAAAAAAAGAAAAAGAACTCAGGGTGCTACAGAATGGAGCTGAAAACTAGGGCGCAACCAACAAGGGTGATGCACTGTAGCTGATAAGACACGAGAGGTTTAATTCCTTTTTTGTATTATGTAGTTTTAGCCCTTCAGCAAAAGATCTTTTTTGTGATAACTGCCACCCTCCTCCAATCATTCTTTCTTTTGTGACACTCACAATTTTTTTTGCAGTTTTTTCCCACTAGCGTAATAGGACAACTAACAGTTAGAGGGAAAAAATAACAAAAATTCCCCTTTAAGTGCTTTCACCAATATTTCAAAGGCAAACACAACTGTTTCACTGTTTCTGAGGAACAAGAAAATCAGCTTTACTGCCAGTTTCACCACCAGTGATTTATTCCCCTGCTCAGCTTTTGCAGTTGTCATTGTTTCCCATGAAGTTAGAGTGCCATGTAATTTTTGCAAAATCTCATGCAATGTTTCCTCATGAATGTTATTTGCGATCATTGTTTTGACAGGATCAATACCACGATGTGTTATAGATCAGACCAGACAAAACACTAAAGATAAATTGTAGGGACAGTCTCACTCGGCAGCAGACCATCCAGAGATGGTGATGGTCAGCCAGCTGTTTAGCATCACTCACCCCCAGAAGGGTATTTACAAGCTCATGGTTTGCTGCAGGTCCCACTTCTGGCATGCCATCAGCTTGTTGCCTGAGGCCCTATGCTGAACATTTCTGGATCATAACTGCATTAGCAGGCCACTGCAATCTTTTGAAAAGAAGTGACTCAGCAATCGCAACCTTCGTATTTGTAGAATCAAGTCTGAAGAGGGAGGGTGATAGTGTGACTCCATGCCCCGGTGAGGTACTATCTTATCCTAAAGGTATTGATTAGTTTGGACATGACTGATGTTAATCTACTAAAGTACTCATGAAGTGGCAAGTAACTGTCTATCCCTGATCATAGGTAGGGTAAGAGGATGACTCCGTATTTTTTCAATTGTTTCTGCATATTGATTGTTACACTACTTGTTCATATATTCTCTGCATTTCAGTCTCAGTTCTGTAAGCGTTTATTCATGTGTGGCTTAAATTTGCTTTTTCAACTGTACTAAAGTTCTTTGCAACCATTTACGCATGAAATTAAACATAATGTTTGGCAGACTGTGGCCACATTTTATAATGTTTTTGAGGAAAATTGATTCTTCCTGTGGATATTATATAATCCCGTGGTTTCTGGCAGTGAATCTTAGTGTTGACCTGTCTTTCATGTCCAGTTAGTATGTCTAGTATCTCTTTCAAATAGCATTTCTAAGTAGGAAACTGGTTTAGCAGAGTAAATTAAAAGACAAGATGCCTTTGTTGGCATTCCCAGCCAAGTTTCACTGCTTTGAATTTCAAATAGCTTTTGTTACAAGTAGGACTGATTTGAACAGATTGAGCTCTTAGTATAAAGGAAACAAAATATGTTTTAGGAAACAAGGAGAAATGATCATCCACAATTCATGTTTTCTGATGTTCATATTTCATTGGTCCTATTCTCCAATATCTATAGATCCCTCCCAGCTGTGTAGTCACTCTCAGTATGTGACCTGGCACTCCAGGAACCATAGTGTTTGTGAGTTTTCATATCTGCCCAGACTTAACTTGGCTGGGATTTCTTCCTGTTTTATTCACTCCTTCAAGTCATGATTAAAGAATCAAGTTCTTCTCATTGTTTCCTTACACATGGTATGATTTCTCTCATTCTTTTTTTGGTTAACTTTAAGCATGAAATGCACTTGGACTATTACTCACAGAAATACACATGCTGTCTATGATTTTGTTTGTCTATATGGTGCCAAGTCACTGGCCTCAGGAGGAGATCAAGTGAAAGGAAAACTGTTACAGGTAGGGCAGCACTTCTGTTGCACTGGATGTACTTCCTATTTCCCAGCGCTAATTACAAATTATTTTTTTTAGTTTATGACGGAATCCCACCTTTATTCCTTTCATACTAGTGTTTAGCAGAAAATGACCCATATCCTCTCTCTTTGAAATAAATTGGTCTACCACCAAATAGCAATTTGTTGTCTACAAAGAATGCAATTATAACACTTCCTTTAATCTTGAATCCCTCATGGGATTTTCACTCTTTACAACCGAGATGTATTGTGTGTATACTTTACTACAGTGCCTATGAATCTTATTAAATAGAAATAAATTGACTCACTAGACTGATTACAATTTGTTACAAATTAGTAGTTCTGTCACATTTTGATTTTTTACTCATCTGTGATGGCTGGATTTATTTTACTTACCTTTAGAGGTGGGATTCAACTCCAGAGAGTAAAGTATTTAATATGAACACCTGAAAATATATGCTTCTGCGAAAGAGAAGTATCTACAAGTAGTGTAGCCAGTGCTGATGTGGGACTTGATTCAGTTGCTCAAATATGGTCAATGACTACTATTCAAGATGTCCTGTGGTATCCGTCTTGTCACCCAGCAGCCACTCCAGGGAGGCATTTTTCTCATAGGTCCCTTGTCATATCTGCCAATCCAATGCAGGTCTTGCTAATATATGCAATGTCAGTTCAAAAAAGGGAAGTGCAAAGTTCAGCCCCTGAGAAGGAATAATACCAGTATATGCTGGGAGACAACCAGCCAGAAAGTACCTTGGTATGAAAGGATCTGGGGGTCCTTGCGGGGACCAAGTTGTACACGAGTCAGCAATGTGCCTTTGTGGCAAAGAAGTCTAAGGGTAGACGCACTGGCATTAAGCAGAGCATTGCCAGCAGGTCAAGGGAGGTGATCTTTCCGCTCTACTCAGCACTGGTGAGGACACACCTGGAGTGCTGAGTCTAGTTCTGGGCTTCTCAGTACAAGAGAGACATGGACATGCTGGAAAGAATCCAGAAAAAGGTCACCAAGATGACTGAGGGGCTGGAGCATTTATCCCATGAGGAACGGCTGAGAGAGCTGGGACTTCAGCCAGGAGAAGAGAAGGCTCAGGAGGGATCTTCTTAATGCATATATATATCTGCAAGGAGGGTGCAAAGAGGATGGAGTCAGGCTCTTTTCAGTGGTGCTCAGTGACAGGACAAGAGGCAATGGGCACAAACTGAAACACAAACTGAACATCAGGAAACACTTTTTTACTGTGAGGGTGACAGCATTGGCACAGGTTGCTCAGCGCAGTTGAGGAATCTCCCTCATTGGAAATATTCAAAAGCTGTCTGGATGTGGTCCTGGGCAACCAGCTCCAGGTAACCCTGCCTGAGAAGGGATTTTGGGCCAGATGGCTTCCAGAGGTCCCTGCCAACCTCAATCATTCTGTGATTCTGTGATATCCAGCGATATGAAATAACCCTAAGTACTTATGACTGGACATCTGAACTGAGTTCTAGTTATCACTGGTGCCTAGGGAGGTATTATCCCATTCTACAGTAAAAATATAGCATTTGGTCAAACAATCCCTTCAGTCCTACAGTTTATATGTGTACATGGGATCTAGCCCCTCTAGGCTCACTTCATACTCAGTAGAAAGAAATAGGCACCTTTTTAATGTAGATTAATTTGTGCTTTGATAGACATGTAAGTTTAGGGCATAATAACCTTACCCTAAAATGCTAGTCTCTCCATTGACTATAAAGGGAGCTTACCAAGAGACTTGAATGTAGGAATCTGCTGATCAAATCATATTTGTTCAGATAAATGTGCCCCAAAGTTACTATTACTGTGCAGAACCTCATTTAATTTTAGCAATTTGTGGCTGAAAATATTCTTTCTCTATAACAGTGAAAGAAAATGGGCTGTATGAAAACAAAATGCTCATTTTCATGCATGCATGCATTCAAGATACAAACCAATTGAGGTAGCTCTCAAAGTAATACTCATGACACTCATGGTATTTATATATCAAAGACTGTGTGCAATGGCTCCACAGACAGAATTTTTATGTTTTCTGTTTTTTTTTTTCTTTTTTATTTTTTTGAGTGATTCCAAGCTGATCAGTCATAGGCCAGATATGAACTGAAAGCTGTGTAGCCATGGCAGTATGGCTACATATTAAAGTTGAGTTACCTCAATGCTAGTCTCCCTTGCTCTGAGAACGACTTTCTGACATACCATTAAACTAAAGTAATTCAGACCTTGCTTCGTGACCCAAGACAGAAGAAAAAGTAAGCCTGAAACTAACTGCAAAATTGGCCTCCTGTTGGTTGGACAAAGTTCTTGACATCCTGAAATGAACTTGGCTGTGGAATCTCAAAAGTGTGCTTTAAATTTTTCACAGAATCACAGAATCTTCTTGGTTGGAAGGGACCTTTGAGATCATCGAGTCCAACCATACACACACACGAAAAAAAACCCCAAAAAGCGCAACACACACACACACAAAACAAAACACCCAACACAACAATCTCGGGCACTAGAGCATGCCCTGAAGTGCCATGTCTATACGCTTCTGTCCTGGGTCTGGCGGGGATAGGGTTAATTCTCCCCAGGACCTAGCAGGGACACAGGTATTCCATCCCATGTGAGCCATGCCCAGGGGGTAACAGGAGCTAGCCGGGGAAGGGGAGGGGCAGGAAGTCATCCCCCAGGGAAGCGGAGCGGTCGTGCGGCGTCCCGGGTGCGATCGGCAAGTGGTGGTGTCGTACTCGTGGCTGTGTATTCCTCTGTCGGTGTTATTATTGTTGTTGTTTCTTGCTCTCCTTGCTGTTCTGTTAAATTGCCTTTGTCTCAACCCACGAGTTTTTGCCTTTTTCTTCCGATTCTCCCCTCCCAGCTGCGCTGGCGGGGGGGAGGGCCCCATCTGAGCGAGCGGCTGCCACATGGTCCTTTGTTGCCGTCTGAGGCTAAACCACGACAGCTTCTTAAATACTTCCAGGGATGGCGACTCCACCACCTCCCTGGGCAGGCCGTTCCAGTGCCTGAACACTCTCTCAGTAAAGTAATTCTTCCTAAGATCTAAGCTAAACCTCCCCTGTCGCAACTTCAGACCATTTCCTCTGGTCCTGTCATTATTCACTTGGGAGAAGAGGCCAACATCCACCTCTCTACAACCTCCTTTCAGGTAGTTGTAGAGGGCAATGAGGTCTCCTCTCAGCCTCCTGTTCTCTTCTCCAAACTAAACTTTTTATTTAAAAAAATATTAGATATTATTCGTTAAAAACAAAATAAAGTTTTGTACATGTGATAGAATTCCGAATAACGTGTTTATTTATTCATTGTGAGGCATTATCTGTATCCTTTGAAATAATTCAGAGGCATCCTTTTGTTCCTTTCATTGACTGTCATCAATGGGTATCTTTTTCTATAAATATATAATTGTATATATTCATTGAAAATAGTTAAGATAATGCTGTCCATATGTATTTAGTGTCCATGGCAAGGTGTTGGCAACTGGTGGCTGAAGGGGTTTATCTTGAAGGACTGCAGCCCATGGGGAGGATCTATGCTGGAGTGCGGAAAAGTGTGAGAAAGAAGGAGAGGCAGAGAGGGGTTGTTGTGGACTGACCACAGACCCCCACTCCCCACCCTGCTATGATGCTCAGGGGATGGGGGAAGTAGAGGAGTTGGGAATGAAGGAGTGAAGTTAATCCTGGGAACAGGGGGGTGAGCGGACATGGAGTATTAATTTTTGGTTTTGTTTCTCAGTATCCCAAACTCCATTAATTGGCAATAAATTAAATTCAGTTTCCTCAAGTCAATTCTGTTTTGCTTGTGACAGTAATTCATAAGTGATTTGTAAGTGATCTTCCTGTCTTTGTCTTGACCTATGAGCCTTTTTATCCTAATTTCTCCCCCTGTCCTTTTGAGGACGGGGAGTGAGAGAGCAGGTGGGCGGCATCAGCCAGCCAGTCAAGGTCAACCCACCATACCATATCACCTCTATGATGACATAAGTGATTGTTATACTGGACTTTCTAGAAATTTCCAGAATTTTCATAAGATGATAACGTACAACTTTTAAAAAACAAACAGCTGAATGGGTTTACGTTATTTTTATTTTCTAATCTTCTGGTCTATGTGTTTGTTTTATAAGACTGAAAGCACCTGCAATTATTTTCACTAATCATCATCACAGGTTTACATCAGGAAATTACTCACTGTGAGGTTACAATACTAATATAAGGCTAAATCTTTCTTCTAGCTATACCTTTGCTGACTGCTGATTATCATACTCAAATCACTAGGTTACAAGAAAAACAACTGAAATCGGGTGCTGATGTTTATCTCTTCATGCGTATAAGCCAAGAACTAACTACTTGAAAAAATATTTAAAAGAAATCATGTTTTGTTCATAGTATTCTCACCCATCTGGGAATCTGCTGATAAGTATTCCACATGCAATGACCAAAGAAAATTCACATAATCACGGTCGAGATCCCCTAAAAGAAAACCATGTTTTTGAAGAAACAGCTGAGTCAACTGAGCTACTGAACAAACTTATGGAAATATTTAAGGCTGTTAAATATTAAAAAATAAGCAGCTCTAAATCATGAAAAACACTAAACTAATACCAAAACAATCTGCTGTAACAAAGCAGAAGTATCATATGAAGCAGATCACTGCAAAGGCATTTGAAAGTGAGTCAGCAATGCTGGATTATCCTTCCCTCCTTTAATAGTGAAAAAAAAAAGTATTGAATTGAATGGTGAAAGACACTTTTCTCATAATAGCATCCAGCCTTCGTTCAGCCCAGAGACGTTTGCAGTCGTTCTTCTAAGGAAAATAAATGCAGACGTTGCAGTCTCCAACAGCGCACATTTTCACAGAATCACAGAATAACATGGGCTTGGAAGGGTCCTCCAGAGATCATCTAGTCCAACGCCCCTGCCCAAGCAGGTCCACCTAAAGCAGGTTGCACAGGAACTTGTCCAGGCGGGTTTTGAATGTCTCCAGAGAAGGAGACTCCACCACCTCCCTGGGCAGCCTATTCCAGTGCTCTGACACCCTCAAAGTAAAGAAGTTCCTCCTCATGTTTAGGTGGAACTTCTTATATTCAAGTTTGTGCCCATTTCCTCTTGTCGTATCCATGGGCACCACTGATTACTGTCTGACAGTGCTTTACCAAACACACTACTCTTCCAAGGTTTCATAAAAATAATAATCTGTGCACCCTGATAGTCTTGTAAAGCTGAAAATTGTTTAATATATCAGGATGGTATTCAGATGATGTACAGAATCATAGAATATTTTGGATTGAAAGACATCTTTAAAGGTCATCTAGTACAACCTCTCCTGCAATGAGCAGGGACATCTTCAACTAGATCAGCTTGCTCAGAGCCCCATCCAACCTGACCTCAAATCTTTCCAGGGATGGGGCATCTACCACCTCTCTCTCTGGGCAACTTGTTCCAGTGTTTCATCACCCTCATTATAATAAATGTCTTCTTTCTGTCTAGTCTAAATATATTCTCTTTTAGTTTAAAGCCATTACCCCTTATCCTATTGCAACGTGCCCTGTTAAAATGTTTGTCCCCATCTCTCCTGTAAGAAAATGACTTCCTACTTTAAGTACTTTAACTTCCATTTGAAGTACTGAAAGAACACAATAAGGTCTCCCTGGAGCCTTCTCTTCTCCAGGCTGAAAAATCCAACTCTCTCAGATTGTCCTACAAGAAGAGGTGTTCCATCCCTTTGATCCTTCTTGTGTCCCTCCTCTGGACCTGCTCCAACAGGCCCATGTCTTTCCTGTACTGAGGACCCCAGAGCTGTACTCAGTACTCCAGGTGGGGTCTCACATGAGCAGAGGTGACAGGCAGAATTGCCTCCCTCGACCTGCTGGCCATGTGTCTTTTGATGCAGTCCAGGACATGGTTAGCTTTCTGGGCTGGAAGCTCACATTCTCAGCTAATGTCCAGTTTTTCATCCACCAGTACCTACATTAATGTAAATTACTGTAAATTAACAAAGTTTTGTTTTAAAGCCTTCCAGAACAGAAAGACCCTATTTTTATTTTCAGTCAAATGCTTAAAATTTTTGCTTTAATGCATCTCAGCCTCATTTTTATAAATTTTTGATGTACTAAATCTTGATATTCCATTTTCTCTTCAGCTTAAAGTTGACTTTTGTACTTATTTCATTTTTCTGGTATTCTTTTGCCACCCTCATGTCTTTGTTCTGTCTCAGGCATGTGTTATTGAATGTAAACAGAACAATTTAGATAAAATACGAATTTACCTAGTGCATGGATACCTAAATGTACATAACAAGCAAAATCTTACATTTCAGATTCTTGGCTAATTGCTATGATAAATATGAGACAGACTGCCACTTGTGTTTGTACCATCACTAATGAATTGTGAATGACTCTGAAATTGTAAGATCTAGTCATGATATTTTAGATTCATAAAAAAGAATAACCTAATAAAGCTATTTTTCCACTTGTAAGTTGTTGTATTTCAGAATTTGAAAATGTATCAGTGCTAACAGGCACAAAAAAACCCCCAAGACAACAAAGCAAAACAAAGAAAAATGCACTTGCCATACTTTCTTTTCCCTATCAGTGCTATTATCAAGCTCTTTCTATTTCACAGACAAATGTTTCTTTACAAAAAATGAAACACAAAGAAACATACAATTATATATTCAGAACACAATAAAAATAGAAATAATCCTCAGGGTACACCTGAAAAACCTGTACAGGGACAAGTCCCATTGACATAGTTCCCTATATCAACTGTGTCTAGCAGTATGAGTCTCTGGTGACATGCACAA
The DNA here is from genome assembly GCF_964106895.1 of Numenius arquata. Taxonomy (NCBI): domain Eukaryota; kingdom Metazoa; phylum Chordata; class Aves; order Charadriiformes; family Scolopacidae; genus Numenius; species Numenius arquata. The sequence continues at coordinate 102,207,756 of NC_133576.1, read as the reverse complement.
TGCTTATGTAAGTAAAGTATTTCTCATCTAAAAAATTTGGTTTGATCCCTCAACAACTTTGCATGACTGCTGCACAACTTACAAATAAAGGTAACAAATTACATCTATAAGTCTTTGGTTTTTATTAAACAAGCTGTTTGTAAAGGTAATTTTTGGTTGTATGGCAGCTCCAGTGTGTCATGCTAACTGTGGTCACCTCAGTGTCTTGTTGGCCACGGCTGTCCAGAATATGTGGGGATTAGAGTTGTATTTCAACACCAGTAATTTGTCAGTACAGTCATGACACAAAAACACCATTCATGTCAGTGGTTTCTTTCTGTTCTGTCTTCAATTGATTTTCATAAGTCTCAACCTTCTCATAATTACTAATTTCCTTCAATTGCTGCAGGCTAAATGAAATACTCACAAGCAGAAGTGTAGGTTTTATTTGTTTTATTGTCAGCTGTAACAACTGATATTTTCTTGAAAATATGCTAAGACTAGTGGCACAGGTGTTAGGTCACTTCTCGTCTACCGAGGTTATCCAGAGAGTAGAACAACATCAGTACTTATACTTTTGATCAGCTTATTCCAATGTGGTCTAGAGATGGAGTATTATGCATATATTCGTACTTTCATTGTTTGTTGCAGTGCATTAGAAAATCAATTTCTTAGAGGAATGTTGTTGCTGTACATTCTCTATTATTTCTGTTATCAACATCTTTCAATAATATTGACAATTCATGCTGCCACTGCTCATTGCTACGCACAATGAGGCTGCTCCTGCTGGGAAAGACCTTCTAGTATCAAAGAGATGCTTAGTTCAAGATGGAAGCATTGGAATTTTATATAAGCACAACTGATTGGACAAATAATTTTAGTGCCCAGAGAGTCAAAGAAAGGTCACAGAAAGCTCTGACCATTTAATGATGACTATTAATTTATTCATTACAGACAAGCAAGACAGTAGTGATAGAAATAGTTGCTATATTACAGGACATTACTAAGTCATTATGATATTTGAAAAAAAAAAAAAGGATATAATAGTGGAACTTCTTCAGTCTAAAACTGCAAAATATATTTTGAAGGGAAGAACAAGATGGTAAAGTATCAAGTTTATTGAACATAACAGCACACAGACATTCATTGAGGCTATGCAGTCTCAGTTTATGTGCTCAAGAACAATAACATTAGGTCAGGTGATAAGGTAAGATAGGTAAGATATGTTTTAATACTTGAGATCAGGAAACAAAACTTCGCTCATGTTATTGAAAATAAGACCATGGAAAACAAATTACAGACAAGATCTTTTCGAGTGAAAGTTTCAATCCCACACTCATTGCTTATTAATCTTTGTGCTTGGTAACAACATGGAAAAGTCCCACCCCTTGAAAATAAACTATTCTTTTCTTAAGATGAAAGAAAGTTATCTTGGACCCAGTATTAAAAAAATGTGAGTTGTTGCCTTTCGAAATTCTTTGCTACTGCAACAGAAATTCCTTTCTGTAAGGTGCAAGGAGCTTGCAACAGCTATTGCTGTTTGATTGCCCAGGCTTTGTGATAAAGACTTTTGGCTTGTTAGCTTCTCCCACCTAGCATTTATCTCTTCAAAGCACTTTACTCTTTTCAGACTCTAATCTATCCATTCTTTGTCCATGCACAAACATCACTCAAATACCCCATTACCTGTGAAAGTACTATGTCTCCCTGCCTCTGAAAGAAAGCTGACTGGAGATTGAGGTTACTGGTACACTTTTGATATTTTGGTCCATACTACCCACCAAATATTTCAGAAGAATTCTATAGCCTAAGCTTTTCTACTCCAAATCCCCATGAAATAGAGGTGAAAAAAGATAACCTACCAGTTTATTTGCGTGTAACTATTACTTCTAACAGCTCATACATACAATATTTAGCAAAAGTTATAGCTTTTTAATTAATAGCATAATTGTAGGAAAAAAGGAATACTAGGTTGGATTATATTAATCCGATAGCAAATGCAGTAAAATGACTACATTTTCTTTTAAGTGATCCTTCTATATTAAGGCAGTATTTTTTCAGCATAGTTTCCCTTGGAACAAAAGTAATGAGATAAAATGAAATCACAGTTACCACTTTAAAGATATTGATTCAGAAATCTTCACATGGATCCACATACAGAAATGACCATTGATGAACAAATCTCCATCTCTTGTATGTGGGGACTGAGACAATCATCTGAAGTACTGTGACTCTCACTATAAAACTTTCAATGGACACTCTCCAAGGTTGCAAACCTGTTCAATGGCTTGGCAATAGTCAGCTGTCACTCAGCATAGAATCAGAGAACACTTTGGGTTGGAAGGGACCTTTAAAGGTCATCTAGTACAACCTCTCCTGCAATGAGCAGGGACATCTTCAACTAGATCAGCTTGCTCAGAGCCCCATCCAACCTGACCTCAAATCTTTCCAGGGATGGGGCATCTACCACCTCTCTCTCTGGGCAACTTGTTCCAGTGTTTCATCACCCTCATTATAATAAATGTCTTCTTTCTGTCTAGTCTAAATATATTCTCTTTTAGTTTAAAGCCATTACCCCTTATCCTATTGCAACATGCCCTGTTAAAATGTTTGTCCCCATCTCTCCTGTAAGCCCCCTTGAAATACTGAAAGAACGCAATAAGGTCTCCCTTGAGCCTTCTCTTCTCCAGGCTGAAAAATCCAACTCTCTCAGATTGTCCTACAAGAAGAGGTGTTCCATCCCTTTGATCTTTCTTGTGTCCCTCCTCTGGACCTGCTCCAACAGGCCCATGTCTTTCCTGTACTGAGGACCCCAGAGCTATACTCAGTACTCCAGGTGGGGTCTCACGTGAACAGAGGTGACAGGCAGAATTGCCTCCCTCGACCTGCTGGCCATGTGTCTTTTGATGCAGCCCAGGACATGGTTAGCCTTCTGGGCTGTTAGAGCACATTGTTGGCTCATATCCAGCTTTGCATCAACCAATCCCTTCATCCCACAGCCTGTGTTTGTGCCAGGGGCTGCCCAGTTGGCCTTGTTGAACCTCATGAAGTTCTCATAGGCTCATTTCTCTAACCTGTGACATCCAGTTCCATCTGGATGGCATGCCATCCCGCAGGCATATCAATGACACCACTCAGCTTGTTGTTGTCTTCAAACTTGCTGAGGGTGCACTCAATCCCTTTATGTCATTGATGAAGATATTGTACAGTAGTAGTCCAAGTGTGGAACCCTGACACCACTTGTCATTGATCTCCATCTGGGCACTGAGCTGTTGACCACTACCCTCTGTGGATGTTACCATCCAACCAATTCCTCATCTACCGAACAGTCCACCCATCAAATCCACACCTCTCCAATTTAGACAGAAAGATGCAGTTGGGGGACTGTGACAAAGGCCTTACAGAAGTGCAGATAGATGACATCCGTAGCTTTTCCTTGTCCACTGATGTAGTCACTCCATCGTAGAAGGTCACTAGGTTGGTCAGGAAGGACTTGCCCTTGGTGAAGCCATGCTGGCTGTCTCAAAACACCTGTCTGTCCTCCATGTACCTTAGCATAGCTTCCAGGAGGATCTGCTCCATGGTCTTCCCAGGCAGAGGTGAGGCTGACAGATGGTAGTTCCCAGGATCCTAATTTCTACTTTTTTTAAAAATGGGTTCAATATTTCCCTTTTCCCAGTCACTAGGATCTTCACCTGACTTTCATGATTTTTCAATTATCGTGGAGAGTGGCAACTACATCAGCCAATTGCCTCAGGATTCTGGGATCCATCTCATCAGGTTCCATAGACTTCTGTATGTTCAGGTTCCTCAGGTGGTTATGAACTTGATCTTTTCCTGTACTGGGAGGGACTTTGCTCCCCTAGTCCTTGCCTTGAGGTCCATCCACTCCAGAGGTGTAGGAAGAGAGGTTGCTAGTGAAGACTGACACAAAGAAATTGTTGGGTATCTCAGCCTTCTTCTCATCCGTTGTTACCAGTTTGCCAGTCTTGCTCATCAGAGGAGGTACACTTTTTTTGACCTTCCTTTTCTGGCTGTAGAAGCCCTTATTATTATTCTATGTGTCCCTTGCCAAGTTCAGCTCCGTCTGTGCCTTGGCCTTCCTGACTGCATCCCTACACAACCAGGCAGCATCCCTATACTCTTCACAGGATGCCTGCCCCTTTTTCCACTGCCTGTGCATTTTCTTCTTGCCCTTTAGTTTGATCAGGGGTGGTTGAAGTCCCCAAGCAGGATGTGAGCCTGCAAGTGCAATGTCTCCTGTAGACAGATTAAGAAGGCTTCATCAGTAAGTTCCCCTTGATCTGGAGGCCTGTGGTAGACACTAATCACAAGGTTTTCTTGGTTGCCTTCATGTCTTATTCTTGTCCATAGGCTTTCAACTTGCTCATGGCTGTTTTTCAGACAGCTCTTCACACTCTATCCATTTCTTGATGTAGAAGGCAATTCCTCTGCCCCTTTTTCCTCACCTGTCCCTTCTGAACAGCCTCTAGCCATCGATAGCTGCACACCAGGTTTCAGTAATGGTAACTAGGTCATACAATTGACATAAGAAAAAATCAGTTTGCGTTTTCTTGCAATCATTCTCAGATCAGATAATTATGACAACTTAGTCCAAAGATGACAAAAGCTTATATTTTGTTCCTTAACAAGGTCTCTGTCTTAGGCACTGGCACTGTTCTATTTTGAATGAGGAGTGAATAACTGTAATGTGACCAAGACCATGTGTATCACTTTAAAAATGAAAGCTATTTATGGATCGGGAAGATGGACAATTAATCTCTTAGGTCTTCCCTCCACCATTAAATTTATGAAGGATCCTAGGAAGGATGTTTTCTTTGGTAAAATAAAACTTATATTTTACCAAAAGCAGTCATACTGAAAAAAAAATACAAAATTCTTGCTTGATTCAACTCTATATATTTAACACATTCTGCCATCTGCATGAAAAATTCATCATTCTTATGAAATAGAGAAAAGGTCATAGAAGGCCATTTCAATTAAATTGTAGTTCTTGGCAAATTAGAGTTTTCTTTCACTCATATATTCTCAGGTATATAGAAACCTCAAAACATAAAGTGGTTTTAAAGTATTATTTTTGGAAATTATGTGTATGCGGTGGTATGCAAATGAGTGGTCTGGTTGATTTATCTTTCCTTTCTAAGTCTTCTCCTGAGATCCATGGCTTCCAGTCTAAAAACTCAATCTGCTATGTATGAAATAATTGAGAACAGTAATGAGTTATCTACATAGGCAATGACTATCCTAAATATTCCCTATTTAATTCCCATAAAATTATCAGTGCACAACCTGCATCAAAGAGAAAATTACTTTTTTTTTTTTTTCTTTCCCTGGAATTTGGTTCAGACATAGCCTCAGGTTTGGCATAGTCACTGGAGATATCATATATCCTAGTTTCTAATAGGTAACAAATTCAGATCTGGTTCTCCTACTCTCAGTGGAATTTCATGTTGAGAACATAATTTAATTCTTCCCTTACAACCTTAGAAAAGGCAAAAATGCTGATCCACTAAAAACTCTCAGCTCTATAGTTTTGTTCTGTTTCAGTGAAGGTAGCAACATTGTTGCTATCCTACATTTGAAATGAAAAAAATTCTAAAAAATTAAAACACAGTAGAGCACACTGAAAATCAGTTTTCCTCCAAGAATATGATTTTATTCCCAGTAGTTAAAATATAATTATCAAATAAAGCTGGGATTGTTGTTGCATTTGGGAATGTTATTTGCTATACTTTTATTATCTCTGCAATTTTCAAAATGTTAATGTATGCCTACATTTGCAGATCAAGTTTATTATGTTTAAGTTAATTATGTTTCCAGTTCAGGAATTTCACTTTTGTTAGATTTTACTGTGATAGTTAATTATTCTATCAGTAGATGTGACCTTGCTCCTTAGCACAGAGGGGGATACATATTTATTCACAGAAACAGGCTTTTACATCCTAAATTAGATTATAAAAGTCTCATTGCATTCTGGCAGTATACACTACTACATTTAATCTTAGAAATGTGGCATTATCTCAGTAATATCATGCAAATGCTGAAAAAAAGAGATGGTTTTATAAAGCAGCAGAAAGAAGGAAAAAACAGCAGGATAACGTGAAAGGATTTCAGACTCTATATTCTTCTGCTTCTTCTGTTTGATAAATTAGTTTGATACCAATATAATAGCTGGCAGTACAAAACAATGCAAATTTTACTATGTTCAACTTTAACTTTCTTTTTTAACTGTTTCAATTCAAGCATCCACAAAAGCTTGTGGTGTGTTAATTTGCATGTTATGTAATTTCTTTCAGAAATAATGATTAGTGAGGAAATTCTGACTGGATTTTTTTTCATTATGTTCATTACATGACATTTTCATTACATTTGAGTGATGGAACTGTGAGAATATAAATTTAGACTTTATACAATGACAGCTACACTAGATGAAATTTTAAAATAAATTAATAGTATTGCAAATGAAAAAGATTCTATGAATCATTATTGTTTAAATGCATTACTGAGCTATAATTAGTACATAGATTGGACACAAGTTATATATTACTAAAATTTTATGTCATGGCATAATTGTTACACAAAAGTAACTTTAATTATAACATTAAGAACTCGGACACATAATGACCTAATTATAAATCAACCAATAAATAAATAAATAAAATGGACATTACTCAGTTTTTACAAACGACATACCAACCCTTCTCCGGTTTTGGACTTTCAGTCTGTCCAGTCGTTCCATAAGAAGAGTCATATAAGCTGATTCCTCTGAATATCTTCTACTCCCTAGCCTCTAACCTCTCTAATACAGTTGTCAGGGATCAGAACCATTCCCCTCGCTGCATTAAACATGTAAAGGGGATGATAAGGGGACTGGTTAAGTACAGAAGCAAAGGATTATATACAGATGTGAACGCTTGCAGTAATTTGCCAAAAAACCTCCAACATCCTTTAAAATGTTTTCATTTTTGTTCAGCCTCTGGTCACTCCTGCAAATCTGTTTGTTGGATACATGATGTAGCAATGGAAAAGTATTCCATGGCAGGTAAGAGAGAGTAAAGGCACTGAAGAGATGGCAGAGACACAAAGGCTTTTGGAAGCAACCCACTAGGGTCCTACATAGTCAAATAACTTCGTTCCCTGTCAATTTACAGGTTCTGCTGCCTAACTTTCATGTTTAGCTCATTTCCAAGATTTACTCTGGAATAAACCATCTACTTGGCTTTGAGACAAAACCCAGGGGAAGTACTAAAGAGTGCTTGCCACAGACACCCCTCATTTTCAGCAATGAGGAAGAGGATGTACCAGTTTTCTCTCTCTTTGTGATCAATAAATATGATTCTTTATACAGCCTCAGGAAGACTTGCATCTCAAAGGTCTCTGTGCAAGAGTGTGTGCTGTCATCCACAACCCAAGAAGCACATATTTTCAGTATCTTCTGCAAAATATGTCTCTGGGAGTTGAGAGATAGTCCTTCTCACCTTTTGTTAGCTACTATGAAGTTTAAAAACACTTAATGGTGTACCATAATGAACCAACGTGACTCCATGTTTGACTCCTGGTTTCATTTCTGCACAAACTCATATAGCAGAGTTGTGGATGCTCCAGTCCCTTGAAGAGTTCAAGGCCAGGTTGGATGGAGTTTTGAGCAGCCTAGTCTAGTGGAAGGTGTCCCTGCCTATGGCAAGGAAGTTGGAACTAAATGATCTTTAAGGACCCGTCCAACTCTAACTATTCTATAGCCTGTGATTCTATATCCTACCTACACCTGACTGCATTTTACATAAGAACACAATGGAACTAGTGAAAGATGTTTTAGAAGTAAGGTGGAGGTGCTGCAACTCATAGCTGATGACAGACACACCTCTGTAAGATGATTGGGACAAACCCAGTCTCATCGCTGTGGGAGGGTAACACCAACTATCCATCAAGAGGACCCTCTGGAATAAACAGAGGTGCTTGTATGTGTAATAAACTAGTGTGCGCTATTTATCAGGTTCTTTCATCTCAACTAGTTTTGCTTAAGATCAGTTGCTGTAGTCCTTAACAAAGAAAAGGAAATAAGTATTTGGTGAAAGTAACACAAGTGGCAGTGCAAAATTCATGCTTTTTAATCCTTTTTTTCACCATCAAATGAGTTGTACCTAGTAATTGTCTGTTTCTTGCAATAGATTATAAAGAAAGTTTGAATTATTCATGACTAAAAACACTTACTTTCGGGTGAAGGAATCTTACACAGCTTGTCTGAACCTTCTAATAAAGTATGTTTTAGATCTCATGAGTCTGCTTCCAAACAGGACTGTGCTGTTGCAGATAGACTGAGACTCTGAGTTCTCCAATTTATAGGTAAGAGAAGAAAAGAAATGAATGGGAAAAAAAAAAAAAAGGAAAGAAGAAAAAAAAAGAAATAAAAAAAAGCTGTGAAGTGAATTTTCTTATGGCTCTCTTGCAGTTTTAAAATGGCACATAAAAAAAAATAAAGAGTATTGATGGTCCCAACTAGGATATCATCTCATGCTTGGAAACATCAAAGTATTTTCTTTAAGTCATTAGGAACATATAAACAAAAGTTCTTTCACAGCTTCATCATAAATACTTATTACAAAATAATCACTAGATGTAATAATATTCTTACATTATCTTACCATAAAATGACTTACAAACATATTAAGGTCCTTTAATGGATAGTAATATGAAAAACTGATAAAGCAGTATGTATATTTTCTTAAAACAGTATATGTGCCTGCTATACTTAATGTATGACTTTAAGTTATGAAGTGTACTATAGAGTGCCATATAATTTGATAAATATAAAGAATTATCTACACAAAACTGCACATACAGTATAAATAATTTCCCTGAGGAGACCGGTGACATAATAATAAACCTCAAGAACTCAGCTCAAATGATTTGTTAATGTCACAAGTAGCCCCAAATGGAATTACAGTTTCTTATGTACACTACAAGTGTATGTAATTTTTATAAAATAAAGTAAAAGAAATCATTCTTTCTGATCAACGCTACTAGTTTAAAAATAAATTTAAGCAATATTTTCTCCTTGCTGTTCCCTCAAACTGCTTTCCTTTCTCGCCTTCTTCTCCAGTCTACTTTTGTCACTTTTTTATACCACTGTTTCTTCTGCTTCTTTTCCCCTGATTCTCTACCCATACTTCTCAGTCTTCTCCAGCAAATAATATTTTCAATCAAATTCACTTATTGCCATGAATTTCCCTAGACGAGGAGGACGTGAATCAATAGCAGATTAATGTTATTCAGAACCTTCAGTGACTTACTAATAAAACTATTGAATACTCATGAAAGAGAGACATTTCTTTGCAGAAGAAAACACATTCAAGAATATTTTCTAGGGCCCTACATGGGATAATCCCCATCCAAGAAAAAAGAATTGAGTAATTCTCTGTTGTGTTGTTTCCCTTTCCATCAATTATTTCTTATATAAGGCCTTAAAAATTAGAAGTTTTCCCTTCTTCTCTCTACTTCCCAGAACCTACAGTTTAGTGTGTTTCTTTCCCTAACAGAAAACCAGCCACTACTTTAGGGTTTTAAGGGAATAAACTCAGATTTCAGTCTAAACAGGTTATTTCCCCTCTCACAATCCATAATACCAAGAAACACCACACCTGAAATAAGAATTCAGCTCAATATTTGATTATTTGCTCTAAGTTAGGAAGCAAATACACTGAACTGGATTTGAAATGAAATGCTATTTCCTACTGAAATATTTTTACTGCCTACAATATTTTATTATTTAAATTTCAACCATCTGTTCAAATAAGAATGCAATGTAGAACAACACCTGTGGCATATATACATTATAGTAATCTTCTAAAAGAGTAAAATTGAAACATGAAAAATTTCTTATGCACAAAACCTAAACTTTTACTGTACTAATCATATAATAAACCTGTATGATTGATAGGTTCTACTTACAGTAATTTTTGCTTAAAACTTACAAAACTCAATGAATCTCAAGTAAAATGTTCTGCTTTTTTAAAGGCAAACCCCAAAATTTCTGTTTCAGAAAAATACATCCAGAATACCATATGTAGTTCTTCAGGTTTCAACCAGGATGTAGTAGAGCTAGGGACGGTAGAAAAGAACACCTGAAGAGATCAATTTGAAGGAGTTTTTTACTTAAGAAATGATACTAAAGTGTCATTAGTTTGGAAGGAAGATGACTGAGAGGAAGCAGGACTGAAATTTACAGAATCATGAGGGCAGAGCATAAGATGAGTATAAAGCTATTATTGACCAAATCTTGCTGTGTTACACCTCTGAGGACATTTGATGAAAGGAATCACGGATAATGGAATCACGGAATTGTTGGAGTTGGAAGGGACCTTCTAGAGATCATCTAGTCCAACTACCCTGCCAAAGCAGGATTGCCTAGAGCACATTACTCAGGACTGCATCAAGATGGGTCTTGAAAATCTCCAGAGAAGGGGACTCCACGACCTCCCTGGGCAGCCTGTTCCAGGGCTCTGTCACTCTCACCATAAAGAAGTTTTTCCTCATATTTGAATGGAACTTCCTATGTTCCAGCTTGTGCCTGTTACCCCTCGTCCTGTCGCTGGGAACCACTGAAAAGAGTCCAGCTCCATCTTCCTTCAACCCACCCTTTAGATATTTAAAAGCATTAATAAGGTCTCCCCTCAGCCTTCTCTTCTCCAGGCTAAAGAGCCCCAGCTCTCTCAGCCTTTCCTCGTAACGGAGGTGCTCCAATCCCTTAATCATCTTTGTTGCCCTATGCTGGACTCTCTCCTGTATTTCCCTGTCTCTCTTGAACTGGTGAGCCCAGAACTGGACACAGTATTCCAGTTGTGGCCTCACCAGTGCAGAGTAGAGGGGAAGAATATAAATTTAAAGCATATCAAAGAAATTTCTTCTCTTATACAGCAGCTAATAGCGAACTTCAGGAACTTCCTTTGCTACAGGAATTTTTGGTGCTGGACAGCAACATCAGGTTCAGAAACGCATTAAACAAATTTATGGACAACGGGTTCCTAAACAGAAAGACAAGAGATCTGCCATACTATCCATGCTACAATGGTTGTGAATGCTCAAGGGAAGAACAAGAGGAAGAACAACAGAAAGTGGCCAGGTTCATGTGCTCTACCTAAGAACCGTCACCTACTTCAACCATAAGAGACAGAAAGTGGTGTGGATGGTTTCTTTGAATGATTGAGGCATGGATAAGCAGGACATGTTTTCTGTTTCTGTGTAGTGTCTTGAAGCATTTTTTTCTCTTTCTCTCACTTTGTCATTTGTCATTTTATCAAGACATGCGCGAACTTCAAAAGCAAAATCTTTACCATTCAGTCTTAAGAAAATCTAGGAAGAAAAAAAAATCATGGTCACTATGGAAGAGATTTTTTTTTCCTTTCAGTTTAGACAAGGAAGATTGACCAGAACGATAACAAATAGTGGCAGGTAAAGTCTGGGTTGGCTGAAGTAGTCCTGTACTGGAGGTTGTCTGTTGCAGACAGAGTACCAGAAAACGATATAACGAAAAGCTTTAACTGAGCTCAGAATGAGAATTTTTATTAGGTTCAATCACAAAAAAAAAAAAAAAAAACTGTCTTGGAGTGCTACATTTCTTAGTTGTTAGTAACATTGTTCATCTTGAACAAAAATTATGTGCAATAATTACTTAGTTATTCTAGATAATCAAAATCCAAATTGTTCTGGAAACTGATTATACCTACTTTTCTAGTCATGGAAGTTATAGAGAATTTACAATTTATATAACATATATGATGTACTAAAATACATATTCAAAAATGTAATAAATTTCAGTAAATTATGCTTGTAAATCTCCAAACACACACACACAAAAACTTGTACCACATTTTAAAAACAAGGCATTTATTTGCAAAATATAATATCTAGTAAGGAGCATTTTTATTCCTTTAATATTAGGTATTAAACTACAATATTTGGTCAGAAAACTAACTATATAGACAATGTGGTTTCCTTTAATGATTTGTAGGTACAAACTAATGAGACACCAGGAGACAAAAAGCAAGAAAGATTTTTTGAAAGATGAAACATTTTAAAACTTCTCCTTTTAAAGACTGAAATTTTGAAAAAGCAACAATAAAAGCATATTCTCATATCTGTGTTTTCTTGCTAGATTTCTTCAAACTGCGGGTGGGTAGAAAGCATGAGCATTCTCTTTCCTTCTTTTTTTTTTTTTTTTTTTCTCTATAAAATCCACCAGAGAATATCTTCTTCAAAATTCAATTCATCTTCTTGAGTGTTAGTGTTTGCTTTGGGAGCTCGACATTATTGGATTGTATGGTATACGTTTGTAGCTATATATCTGCCTATCTCCCCAATGTATTCACATCTGAAGAGTCCGTGCATGAACAATTCTACCTAAAGGCACACATAGCATTCACCTCAACTGGTCTTTTAAGTGAATGTCAGAGTAGAGGAATCTGATTCAGGGATGCACAGACCTAAGAACACTTTTCTTTTGGTAACTTGTTAGTTATTTTGACAGAGCTAAATGAGACCATCTTGAAGAAGAAAAATTGAGATCTTCAGAATATAAAAGTTGGGGATTTTTAAGTCATCACTTGAATAATGTCCTGACCAAGGAGAAAAAAGGTCATATGTAAAGAAATTATTTGAATCAAGCTATGTTTGTATTAATTTAATTCTTTTGGGAAATATCTAAAATTATTTTGTGAAATACAGGTCATTATTTCATCTAAAATCATTCTACCCGGGAAAGTGCTGACATCTCAGCTTCTGGTTTCTGGCCTAAGACTCATATCTGTCCATTGTCCCATTAAACCAGCAAATAAGAAGGGGAGAGATTGTTTTTCTCTCCTTATCCCCCAGTCTTTGATACATAGGCTTAATAATCTCTAGAATCAGTGTCCTACCACATTCCGCTTTTCAGTGGGACTTCAAATTATGAGATTTTTATTGTATCTGAGTCATTTTGTGTAACTTGCAGAGCAACTCACAGGGCTGCTAAAATGATAAATCTAGGCAGTCCAATCCACTGATGCACATTTTTTTTTCTATTATAAATATGTTTATATATAAATTTCTATGCACAAATGTCTAGAAACACACACAACTATATAAAATTAAGCAGTAATATGTAGTCCTCACTGAAAAACTGCTACCATTCTATTGACCAGATATCCTTGCAATATCAGGAGGGTGGGGCTCATATACTCCAAATCTGAGAATGCAAATCTTTTAAATTCAAGCTATTTTAAATTTGTTCTCAGTTTCCTTGTACAGTCACCCTATAAAGTTTCCTGTTCCTTATACAAGCCTGGTAATGTCTGCTACCTCTCTTGAATGACTCAGTGTGAAATTAGCAGTATCTTGGTGCAGTGGTTTTTGTTGGTTGGTTGGTTGATATAGTTTATTTTTTTAATTGAAAAAGGACATGTTTATTTGGATGAAATAAGACATGATATGGTAATAAAAATAGCATGGAAATTAATAATAATATTGTCATAAAATTAGGTAAAATCAAAGAAAGTAGAATTTCAGTTAATTTTTAACTCGATATTGTATTCTTCTGAAAATTTTGTTATATAATTTGATTATACTTAGTTGCTCAGAAAATCAGATTTCCTTTAAATGCTGTTTCATATATTAATTTTATGGTATTATTCTTTTTTGCAGGAATATATAGCATGCATTCAATTCACAATTTTTAAAAACTGAAGCAATTTCCAAAATATTTTTGAGTCATACATATGTGCTTATGCATTAGAGCCAACAGAAGATTAATCCATGCAATATATTAAGTTGTGTCAACTTAGAAACTCCTGACCTACTCAGTATGGGTACGGAAGGTGAAAGAAATCACTATGCCTAAAGCACTTTGAGAAGTGAATCAATCTTCTCAAATCCCCAAGTAGACTAGAATAGTCACTATTTTCAACCAGAAAATTGATCCTATGCAAAGATAAAATGAGTGCCTGATTGACAGGAAAGGGTTTATACAGCTTTTCAAATGTCCTCAAGAAACAAAGGCTGATGTGCAGATTTTTTTCAAGGCTGCCTTTCCCAAATGCTAGCAGGGGAAGGGAAATCCATAAAAGCACCAATGTCTTTGCTGCAATTCTAAAGAGTCATGACTTCATCCATTGTAGATGCCTCAATGCCAGATAATATTTCATTATGGAGGAGCACTAGCTATTATGTAGTACGTAATCTAATCTGAAAAACCTCTTTTAAGTGTTTGCCTATGGCTGACTTCTGTAAAACTTGTCACAGAATTAGAATAATAGAATAGAATCATAGAATCATCTAGGTTGGAAGGGACTTTTAAGATCATCTAGTCCAACCATCAACCATCACCAAACCACCCTAAGCGTCACATCTACCCATTTTCTAAATACCTCCAGGGATGGTGACTGAACCACTTCCCTGGGCAGCCTGTTCCAACGCTTGACAATCCTTTCAGTGAAGAAATTTTTCCTAATACCCAATCTTACCTGGCATAGGTTGAGGCCATTTCCTCTTGTCCTATCACTTTTTACTTGGGAGAAAAGGTCAATCCCCACCACTCTACAGCCTCTTTTCAGATAGTTGTAGAGACTGATGAGATCTCCCCTCAGCCTCCTTTTCTCTAGCCTAAACAACCACAGCTCCCTCAACTGCTCCTCATAAGACTTGTTCTCTAGACCCCTCACCAGCTTTATTGTCCTTCTCTGGACTTGCTCCAGAACCTCAATGTCTTTCTTATAGTGAGGGGCCCAAAACGGAACACAGTATTCAAGGTGGAGCCTCACCAGTGCTGAGTACAGGGGGACAATCACTTCCCTAATCCTGCTGACCACACTATTCCTGATACAAGGCAGGATGCTATTGGCCTTCTTGGCCACCTGGGCACACTGCTGGCTCATGTTCAGCCAGCTGTTGACCAGCACCCCCAAGGCCTTTTCTGCCAGGGAACTTTCCAGCTACTCTTCCCCAAGCCTGTATCGCTGCATGGGATTGCTGTGACCTAAGGGCAGGACCCAGCACTTGGCCTTGTTGAATCTCATACCATTGGCTTCAGTTCATAATGAGTAACAGTCAGAGAAGCAAATGTTACCATCACAAATTTTGTGGGTAAATACAATCCAGTTTTGTAACCATTTGGCTACTTTTCAAATTCTGGATATGAAAAATGAATATTTAAATATCAGTTGTGGTTAGCAATAGTGGTGATTTGAGCATTCGGAGAAAATACTGGAACTTTATAAATAAGTATTTATTTTTAATGAGAATGTCCAGCTTCAATGTGTTTATTTAATGCTCGTGGGTCAAGAATAGAATGAGTTATTTTTGTGACTGTCCTTTCTCAGTGTTTAGGCTCAGACACCACCATCAAAAATAAATATTTTAGTATCTGGGCTGTGAAGTATTTTCGGTAAATGAGTGTCCCTGTCTGTCTCTGATGTTCTGTGCAAAGTATGTATCTCCTTTTCCCATGACTAAAGCAAACCCAAATCTATGTAGTACAAAACAATTTAGTACCCTATTTGCCATTACAAACAATGTATCCAAGAAAACTGGCATAATTTCTAGCACCAATTAAGAGGTTAAAGCTGCATCTTACTTCAGTAGTGACAGATGCTTTGTGCATATTGAGCTGTAGTAATCCCATAGTATTTGAATAACTGGTATATTGAACTATTTGTTACATTGCAGCAGAGAAAATAATGGGACCCATAACAAAGAATACTATCAAGATTTTCCTCTTGCTAACTCAAAATTTTAAAACTTAAAAATCACATTAATATAGATGCTGTTGTGTTAGATTGGTATTGCATTATTAAGAGCCACAGAAACTAAACATGTTCTTCAAGTTGTTTAATGAGTCAGGAGAGAACTTAAGCACGTGTTGGCCTAGACTGGAGCCATTTTTCTCTATAATAGACTGGAAGATGACAAGCTGTTCCACTGAAAATGGCTGAAATGCATTTAAATTTTTTTGTTGGAAGCTTAAATGAATTTCTCTATCTGGACAAATTCAGCATGGTTATTAGTTATGATTCTTTTACATACAGTACTTGTAGCTGCGAGATCCAAGGATATTGACCAGACCTTGTCTGTAGTTAAAAGCGGTATCTTATACAAAGCCTAATAGTATGACTAGAAAGAGGTAGCTAAGACTTCAGGAAGGCAAGGTCTTCTTCAGGGCTATGTAAATATATTACCCCCCTAAGGCCTACAAAAAGATATTAACCTTTATGTACTAACTTGCTTCTTAATAAGAGGCTGCAGTTTTAAACTTCATTATTAGCCTTGCAGATTCCAGTAGCACCCATTCTGCCTCTTGAACCATGTAATGTCCCATAGAGACTGTGCTTTCATTTATTTCTAGTTACACAATGTATTCTACACAATCTTGTTGCTACAGGTTGCTGTGTCATATTAACTAGGATTCTTCACTGCATATATCAAGTATCACTCAATTTCGTGATGAAGAATGCAGCTGTTTTTTTGGTTTGTTTAATTTTTGTTAAGAATTGTGATACAGGTCCAGAATCTCATCTGATCCACCATTTAAAAATGAAATGCTGTGGCTTCCTGTCCTTCAAATAAGGATATATAATGGTAATATATGGTTCTAAACTTCTGCATTTTTAAATAAATAAAACATTTTTCCAAGTTAAACTACTATTTAGATATTTTTAAATTAATTATAAACATAGGGCTACTGAGAGGCTTAGTTGTTTGGGTTTTTTGTCTTTCGTTTGTTTGTTTATTTTGGTTTGTTGAGGGTTTTTTTACTTTTTATTCCTTTCTCTTCTCTGTATGTTTTGACTGCTTTGGAATTCTCAGCACAATATTATACAGACACATTTGAGCTCAGTGGCTATTTCTGAAACTCCTTCAGACAAATCCAGATTTGAATGCAACTCTCTGGGCACCGGATGCATAATTTAGCAATCAGATTTTGTATTTGCTGCAGCATGACCTTGACATCTGTGTGCATAAAGTTTGTTATATTTTGCACGTATTTCAATACCTAGCAGTAGATACTTATATGAATTTAACATTGAAATCTATGTAACCATCTCAATTTTTTACTCTTATGCATATTAATGACTATGCACTCCAAGTATTTTTATTATGATCAGTAATCAAAATCATAGATGTTTGTCTAATATACATTAGATATTTTCCCCCCAATAGAATTTGTTTCGACATTTATTGTCAGTCTAGTATCATCCAGAGTTGTCCTTACCCCATGTGGGTATATTTTCCTTAAGGTTTTCTTTTCAAATAGAGGTAATATGTGCAGTTTAAACATTTGTGTGTGGATTGGTTTTATTTTATTTTCTTTCTTTCACCTGAAGAAATGTCCGAAAGATGCATGTGACTTTAGGATGGCAAAGTGCCACTTGTAGTAGATCTTCCTTAAATTAAACTTAAACATAAGATTCACAAGTAGTAAGTGAGGACAGAACAGAGACCAAAGTCTTAATCTACAAAGCAGAAATCTAACTCACTTGACGTGCAGTATCCTGCTTGGATGTCAACAGATGGTTTCAAACTGTAGCAAAGGTTGAATTTCTTTGACATTTGAAGCACAATGGTCTTTAACATCTGCTGTCCCCTGATGTGTGCTTGACAGCTCATTGCAGCAAGGGATACACAACATCGTATATGCTTTTTTTTCCCAGCTTGTACAGCTGGGAATAACCTGGCCCACAAAGGATAATACCTTTTAAAGTATTTGGATGCACCATCATATTTTTGAGATTTTTTTCAATTGTTTCAGCAACTTCTAACATTTACGATTAGAAGTCTAATCTGTTATAGAAAAAAATAAAATATTTGTTTACACAATAGCCTGCACTTTTCTATTTCTCAAAAATAGGTGAACTAAATATTGATTTTCTCGTATAAATGTCAATCATGTATGGTCAAATTGCTTCAACAGTAACATTGACGAAAGTAAATAATTCTGACAGAGTATTGTTAATATATCATTTATTGAACCATGTTTTTAATTCTATCTTATTGTTGCAGTTAATTTATCTTTTTTTTCTTCTTTTCATAAACTAAAAGTGAGAATACAAGGGAATATATAGAAGTGTTTGATACATTGTCAACATAGTAAATAAATTTTGTTAAAATGTGTATTTTAACTGTGAACATTTATTTGGTTTTAGCTGTAAGCAACAGCCAGTGCAATTACTGAAGATAATTTTAATAACATGGAAATATACTGAATTCATTACTTTCTTGCCTATTTCCTTTTCCTTGCCAAAATAAAGACTCTCATCCTCCAAGGGGAGTTGGCTCAGTGAGTTGAGATAAATGGCACAACCGTACTATGTATTCATGAATTTCTGAAAAAACATATCCCAACTGTGAGATCTCCAATTTATTTGTTAAATGACAAGAGACTTTCTCCATGTAGGGTGTTACTTTGTGGTTGCCTTCAGCTGATCTAAGACTGCTCTGCCATATCCTGTTTTCTCCACTTACTGACCCAACTGAAAACTCCCCATGGTGGATGGGAAGTAGTGGTTTTCTTTTTATTTTTTCCAGCTAAAGAAGAATAAAAGAAATAGGAAAAAAGAAGATTAGCAGATGTTACTTTCCACTGCTACCCTGATCTGCAGTATCATCAAATTCCTTTCATCAGCTTCCCTGTTCTGAAGAATAATTATTATTCAGTTTGGCTAAATTAACTGATTTTTATCACTACCATTATTTATATTTTTCAGTGATCCTTCTCTAAAATGATAGGTGACTTTTACAGAAGAAGCTGAACAAACACAGCTGACATAAGAATCCTACCAGGTGAAAACAAATTTCTGGGTTTTTAGATATAAAGTTCTGACAAAAGGAAAAATATTAAAATTAAAAATAATTCCAGTGTCTCTTTGTTTGACTCTAGAATTAGCACCTAACACACTAAACTTATTTACTTCAAGGTAAATGCACTGAAGAATTTTCATAAGAAATTGTCCATGGTAGAAGACATGTCCCCTATAGGTCTTTTGTCATATCCTTCAGTCCTGTGTCATTTGTCTTAGTCACTCTGGATTGTTTCAGATGGCACTAAAAGTCAGTGTGAGGGTAACTGGACTAAGCCAAAAGTACAACCGATGGAGGCTACAAGTTGATGAATCTTACTGACAAGTGATTAAATTAAATTAACACCTATTAAATTCAAGGAATACCTAGTAACACAGATGCATGAGCAAGCTTCCACCCTTAATCATTATCTGAACAGTGGTAACTGCTGTATTTAGATTATATTGTGCCCTGAAATGTATGATCTTACAGATCTGAATTTTGATGCTGGTAAAGTTCCCCAGGTCTGATTGAGTTATTAGCAGAGATATAGACCAAAGAGCCTATATGTTCAATCAGTCTGTAGAATTTTGTGGCACTGGATGTGTACAGAATAACTCCACATCATGTGTGCAATAGATGAAACCTGTTCAGTATCTATTGCTTGATGATGGTAGACACCCATTCAATGCCAAGAGCTGGGGTTTCAGCAGTGCACATCCATGCATTAAGACAAAACTGCTACTCATGTTGACTGACATGTGTGATCATTTTGTTAATGCATGATTTTTTCAAAAAAATCTGATCCTTGCAACCAGTCTTTTTCATAATACATAATATAAGCATTTGCTTTTGTCTGTATGGGAGAAAAAAATGTCATTCAAACACTGTCAGCTTTAATCCATGACTTTCTACTGTTTGCTGTTGAACACACTGAATAGATATCTAGCTCCTATGCAGATACCTTAGCAAATTTAAAATCTGACCTGTTACATTCCCTCAGAGAGACTTTTACAAATAAATATAATACTTTTACTTTGTCATACCAGGCTTGCTTAGCTTTATTATTATCACATATGAACTTCAGGCGTGCAATAAATCAGTTGTGCTGTCTTTGGGCTCACTGTATCCATGTCAGAGTTTCTACCCTCAGGCTTTCAATCCTAGATTATGCAGTTTTTCACATGGATGAATAAAGTACATGAACTGATGCACTGTGTATTCCTCGATTTCCAAATCATCCCTTTTCTATAAACTATGTGTTTAATGTTCAGGCGTTTAAAATGTGAATATCACGAAACTGTAAGTAAAAATTTGAGTCCATTTTAATTTTTAATTCCTTATTTTTTCAGGACAATACACTGAAAATTGTAGTAAAATTATCTTTAGATGGTAAAGAGCCTTAAAAATAGGAAACAGCTTCCCTATTAATTAGATATTTAAATATCAATGAGTCAGGACTATTATTTTGTATTATGTATTTGAACATTTTTGATAATGAACTACAAATCAAGAAATCATTAACTACAAGATTATCTTAAAGCATGTAAAAAAAACCCGCTTGATATTTAAGAACTTAGACTACTAAATGGCAAACAAAACCAGTGCAGTTTGGAAGCTGATTGCTCTTGCTCATGTGCTGTTCTGTTTCTGCTGAAGGCCAGTATACATACATAGGTGAAATATTCATACGTGGATCTACTGTTTGTGCCTCACCTATCTCCCATGTTAAGTTGCCCTAAGTGATTGGGAGTATTCAGGAAATATTTTTTTCCTCTGCAAGCTTCCCACAAACTTTTAATCTCTCTTTACTAAAGAACTTCTTCACTCCACGCATTTATTCTAATCTTCTGGGAGTCTATGGGGTTGGATTTTCTCCCTAATGTATTCCTTTCCACACCAGTCTTAGAAGCTAGAATGCTCCTATATTTTAATAAGAATGTGGTCAATTCATAGTAAATGTCACTACATCAAAATAACATCAGTCTGACTCATGTAATTTATTGAAGAGACAGGAACTTTTAGGATTTCTAAATGTGAATAAAAAATGCCATCACCATTGGCAGCAGGGATATAATACAATGAATCATGTTACACATCTGGCAGATACTTTCAGAGTTGTTTGAAATTGCCAAATGGTTTTGATCAAGGATATAATAGTGGTCCTCTGCGACAAGACTTCAGACAATTTAAGCTTGCATTTCTTGCCATTATCTCTTAGTAACTAACTCTTGAATTTGAGACATGAAATGAAGGAAATTCTTCTAATGTACATTTCTAATATGAAAGGATGTGCCTTCTGTGACATATTAGTCTCTTTATCTGAGTAGATATTCCAGAAATGGTGACTAGCTTTAATTCATTAAGCTATTTTTTAATGTATTTAATAATTAAAAAAGTTTCCAGTTTGCTCTTGTCCTTTTTAACTTAACAATTAAAGTAACCTTTTTTTTGGTTTGTTTAAACTGTATTACACTCATTTTTTAGTAAACCTTGTAGATATTCCTGAGATTTGTGAATAAAAAAATTAAAATATTATCTTCTTCCTTCAAAGACTAAGGATAATGTGGAAGTGATGTCACCTCTCTATTAACATAGAATTACTTCATATCTTAGAGTGTGAACAGAACAATTTCTCAGAAGACTTTTTTTTCTTCTTTTTATTAAAAGAAAGGAGAAAAATTATAGTCCACTAAACCAGCCTATAATATAGTGGGTGGAGTCAAAACTACCCTCTATCTATAATAAGTAAATGATTGAGAAAAGAACTGAGCTCAAAGGTACGCACAGAACTACCTTTAAAAATACTATAGATTTTTCTATATATAGACTTTTTATATAGACTATAAAAATACTATAGATTTTTCTCTATAGTAAAATCTATAGAGAAATTAATCTGTAGGTTAGATGTTGAGAAAGTGCTTACCTATGTTGCACGTAGGGTAGAAGACTAACACAGGTCTACTGGCCTATGTGGTCTAAGATTAGACAGAATAAAATTTAACTAGAGTTACATCTGGAGTTAGTTGATGTGATCTTTTCTTACACTTCTAAATATACGGACTACTAACTGTAGTTTGCTCATGAGGTTAGTTTTGAGGGAAGAAGCAGAATGTCTGAAATAACTAATGCTCAGCTCCGTACAACAAACAATTTTAAATCAAAAGCAACAACCTGAACAGCACTGAAGTGCCATTACTAAAGAAAGGAAACATCAGAGACAAAGCAGACACAACCAAGAATACCACTGACAGGCCGTGGCCAATGACACGTTCTGCATATAATAAATTGCCCTTTTAAAGTTTTATTATTTATAAACTTCAGAGAATAAACCAAACAAGACAGCATAAAACTTGAGAATCCAAAATCATAAAATTGGCTGAAGGTTCTATTTGAAAGATATGCCACTGCCATCCTTCATCACTGAAATATATTCCTGTTTCTTATTCACTTCTCATGCCCTGAACAGTAGTCACTGAAACTAAGTTGAAAAACTAATGACATTACAGCCATAGCTGTAGCAGTATCTCCGAGTGCTTCCATTGGATTTTGAACTGCTCTTTAGGCATAGCTTGACTGCAGGAGTGGAAGAGAAGAGAGTTTCATAAATGAATTACAGGAATACTGCCAAAATGGAACATGTAGTCTAGTCTGTGGATGAAGCGTTTCATTAGCCATTGGTCTTTTGATTACTTCCATGTGAGGGGGTATAGTGCCTAGAACTACACAGAATCACACAGAATAATATGGGGTTGGAAGGGACCTCTGGAGTTCATCCAGTCCAACCCCCCTGATAAAGCAGGTCTACCTAGAGCAGGTTGCACAGGAACATGTCCAGGTGGGTTTTGAACGTCTCCAGACGTGGAGACTCCACCACCTCTCTGGGCAGCCTGTTCCAGTGCTCTGCCACCCTCAAAGTAAAGAAGTTCCTCCTCATGATTAGATGGAACTTCCTATGTTCAAGGTTGTGCCCCTTTCCTCTTGTCCGGTCACTGGGCACCACTGGAAAAAGACTGGCCCCTTCCTCTTGACACCCACTTTTTAAGTATTTATAGGTGATTTATAGGTGTTGATCAGAAAGTTAGCACATCAGTACTATAAAATTCCAGAATGTTTTTCTAAGTAGAACAATTACAAATCACAATAGTCACAGGAATTAGTTGAAAAAATACAAATAGAATTAAATAATGAATATTTAGAGTATCTAAAATATGGTTTGGTACTATTATCCTGTAGACTAACTTAAGTAGCTCTAATCTATTCAATTCTCTCCATGACAATTTTTTATGTAAAAATAAATCTTTCTAATCTTTTTTCTTGCTCTCTGAATTCATTACAAAACTGAGCTGAAAAACAAAAAAAAAAAAAGGAAGTGAATGGAAGTGAAAACACTGAGTGAATGAAAAGAAGGTTTGTTGCCTCAAATTTATACAAACATACCACAACAAAAATGACATTAGCTGGATCTATAATTTGCCTACAGAAAGAATTCCATATAAGCTTTAAGGTACACTTTTGAAAGAGTGGTACAAGCTAGACAAGTAAAAATGACAGGTATATAACGTGATTTAATATTTACTGAATGATGCTCTTGCATTTGGAAATATAAAATGAGATTGCATTTGGTAAGGTTTGTGGATGCAAGAGAAAGCTATTAAAACATTTTTTTTCCCCTGAAATCTAATTTTCAGACTATTTCTATTTTTTTATTTTTTTAAAAAGACTCTTTTTTTTGTGCTTATGCCATGCCACCCTAGAAGTGAATTTATGAAAAAATGTAAACATTGCAAACACAAGAAACAAAAAAGGTCTCATCTTGAAAGCCCTCATCTTTAAATCTTACAAGCTCCTTACTAATAAATATATTCTTATTACTTATATTATTATATTATGTAAAAGCAAAAAAAGGAGTTGTGAGCCCCCTAAATATGGTCAAGGAGACTACTAAAAGCCTTTATATAAAAGAGTGATTGTGTTTCAGTAACCCGTAGCGATGGCACAAGTACTTCTTCCTTCAGTCTCCTACTTCCTCTGCTGAAACAATCTTGCAGGGAGAATGAGACTTAGAGGAAATTACTCTACAGCAATTTTGACTCTGCAAAGAAAAACTTCCAAGCGAGGATAGTCCAGGGATATAATATGTCTGGTTAGAATCATTGTGTTTAGTTTCTCTTCATGGAAATTTCCAAACATCTCCAGCAAAGCGTGACCTCTAGCCATCCCAGCAGGACTTCATTTCAGCGATGAAAAAATATCCTGCAGGACTTTTTGTTTTTTACATCACTTAGATATTTCTTAAAGCAATATAGTGAGCCACTGGATAAAAAAAAAATGTGCACAGTGAGGAGGATGTACTCTCTTCATTTTATTTTACTATTCTGTTGATGTACCCTTCAGTACAGATACTGGTTTCATAATTCACCTTTCACATCTATTTCATATAGTTTTCACCTCAGCTTGGAGGATTTTCATTCAAGTGTTGACCTGACCTGAACCTTTTGAACTTGTATGATCTGACTATCACAGCATAAGACAAAAAAAATTTTGAAACTGTAATAAAGTACTCAGTTTCATTTATGCACTGTAGATTTTTGCTTAACTTCCATTTCCTTTTCTCTTCCATGCTTGAATGCCACATAATGACAAAAATGCAGTCATAAGTCAAAACTAGACTATAAACTCCTAGAACATTAGAAGATTATGTATTATGAAAACTTTATGCTGTTTATTTCAGTAGAGAAAGACTAAAGGAAGCGGGACTGTATAATAATTCATACATATTGTATGCTCCATCTGTTAGTTATTTGGTATTGTTTAATTGATGAATCTAAGGGGTTAACTCAAGCAGAAGCTGACAGCATATGCAGAAGATGGGAGACAATGAGTTGACAGCAGCTGTTCCAGCAAATACCTGAGACAATGTAGAAAACTAAATGCTTTGAAGTCTATCCCTGCCCTCCTGCTGAGCTGTCAAACTGGTTTGATCAAGCTCCAGTCACAGGTGCAAACAGAAAGATTTTCATTAACTTTATAAAGGGACACACTTCCTAAAGCTGGACTCAAAGGTTAGCTGAAACCAAACTTCTGCACTTGAGATCTTCAGATGAGTTTGGCTTGTGTAAGTGTTCGAGTGACAGATATGCAATGAATCTTTTCTTGTATTGGAATTTCTTTTTTAGTTGTTATTCCCATTTTAAATTCAAACAATATTTTATTTGGCAAAGGTTGTTTCAGATCACTGTATTAACCAATTCGTTACAGCTCTGAAAAAGCTTGCAGGCCTTAAATCTATTTAGACCTATTCATTCATCACATAAAGCTCAGTAAAAGGATTAGGTCAAAGATAACATGCAGTTCCACTGTGCTGCAGGTCTTTACTCAGGTAGAGGTCAAAAATACAACTAGATTTGGTATCATGACAAGGATGACCTACATGCGAATACATAATGAGACAGCGAATCGCATCAGTAAATAGAAGAGTACTGTTCTAGCTAGTGTGTGAAGTGAGAACATACTCACATATCAATTACAGATTCAATGAAACAAAATTTCAAGCACTAGCAGAGCCCTATTATTAAAACTGCATCACATAAAAACATGGTTAATATGTGATACACAGCCTTATTCTAGAAAATAAAACTCTTTAGTACTTAGTAAGAGTTCTTAAAATATACCTGTAGTACTGAGTTAGTTGCTTGCTTAGCAGTTTTTACTGCTTAGTAGTATAACACTGAGCTTGCGAACACATCATTTGGTCTATTTTTCTTCTCTCATTCAACCTTGAGAGAGCTACAAGGGCAGAATCTATTTGGTGACAGTGGGATTCATCTAATCAAAACCAGACACCTAAAGTAGAAATGCTTATGTCTGAAATAATCATTCCAGACTCCCTTCATAGTTAATAGTGGAAAAAAAAGCACTTATAGGGTATGATTTATACTTGTAGGGTATGATTTATTTTATTCTGACATAGTCATGTAAAGTAGGACAGAAGAATTTCATTTAGTACCCAAGACAGCTTCCAGTTACTGTAGAGTTTAATGACACTTAGAAAGAAATTAACATGTTGAAGTCAGAAGGGCTGCAGAGTGTTAAAATCTGTGTAAAAGCCCCAAAGAGCAGTTTAAGGTCCTGAGAGGCTCTGTCTGCGAGTGGAAGTTATAAAGCCATCACGTGCCAGCCTGGAGCTCCATGAGACCTGGGGTGTCTGTCTCAGGCCAATGGACATGGCTGCTGTTTTCGCATTTGAAGGTTTGTCCACTTGGGTGGCTGAGCACGTATTGCAGAAAGGCACATACACACACACACTCACACAGAGGACACTAACAGCTGGCCACACCTCGTGCCATAGAGTGCTGACTTTAACAACAACCACACAAACACTACCAAGGCTCATGTAAAACTAAGTAAGGATGGCAAAGTCCTGATCCTCCTCTCTGACTGATCTGGAATGATTTTCACTAGCGAAAGCACACACCTGCGCCCTCTAGATTCACAAGCACACCCATATGTGTATCCCTCGAATATCAACATGGACTCGCAGCCTCTCTAATAGCCTGGCCCAGATCCTGGGCCCTCATAGCCAGTATACAGGTGTCTGTCTACTCACTGGCTAGTCCAGCATGATCTTCACTGGCAAACAGATGCACACACTCGCACACTTGAGTCACAAGCATCCCAATACTCACAGATCTTTCAAATATCATTATGGGCTCTTAGTGTACTTAATATGCAGCCTGGACCATGGGCACCCTTACCTACACAGACTTTGAGTCTTAAGAGAAACAGGCTTTCCTCCTATTTGTCTATTTGTCCAACTTGACATTTGCTACCGAATGACACACATACATTTGGTAAAATTCACTAGGGGAAAATACACACTCTGGTCCTTCCAGTGGCTGGCGCATAAACTTTGCAGCACTCACAGATGGGATGAATTCCACAGAAAGATATTTAAGAAAGGATTTAATGAGACTATAAGATAGATCACGGTGATCAGGTGCAAGACTCAACCATACAAGCACACTGACCGATGCTTGTTTGCATGTTGCTTATATCCTTCCTCTTCTCTATTTTCCCACACTTTCTCCTCCCTGATCTGCCCTGATTCCTCCTTTCCCCACCTCCAGCCCTCCCCTTAAACAGCCCAGTAATAGGTTTCTCACAGTTCCAGAAGGCACTTATGGATATGGAAGCCCATGATAAGTGTCACAAAGTCCCATGGGGACCTCTCCAGTATCCCATGATGTTCATGCTAGTCTTCTTTCCCCTTTTTTGTCAGTTACAAAGTTCAGATCAACTCCCTTCAAAGCTATACCTGAGTGTTTTCTTAATGGCTCATCAATCAGCCAGTGAAGATTTCTGGTCTTTGTCTCTGTTATCACCTGCTCCTCAGGTTTGTGTAGCTGTGTGTTTATCACTTTCTTTGTTATTTGTTATTTCTTTTATACCAAATAGTCCTTAACCAGATAACTTAATGAACCAGATGCTTTCACATTCCATATTCCCTTACACTGCCCAGACTGATTTTCTAGTGCCAGTTGATGCTTATTCTAGTTCTCTTATCTTTACTGGACATTTATGGGAGCATGCTCTGCCTCCCATTTGAGGCATAAGTCCATGGAGTTTTGGGTGCTTCTTTTATCGTTTTTGTTTTTCAAATGGAAACCAGAGATAGACAAGAAATAAACTCTGCATTAAAAATCCTCTGCATGCTCAGCTCTTTCAGACCACATAATCTGATTTTGGTTCGTTCTTAGATGTCGTGACCACATGTAGTTTAGAATTGACTGGAAGATTCACACAATCAGTAGGCAACAGACGGGCCAGAAAAGCAGCCTATTGCTGACAGGGAGCCCAAAGGACATCACTGTAAGAGAGGTGTCACCAACAAGAAAACAAGCTGCAATTGTGAATGAAAGGAATTAAGTGTTTTTAATCACTCATTTTTCAGTAATCCTAGGCAAATAATCTCTTAGAAATTCTTTCTTTTTCCTTGGACTCTTAATTATTTCTGTTGAGCATTGTATTTAGATCATTCCACATGGTTATGTTTGAGTTCATGACTAAGCAAGGATTTTGCTATAAGGTAACTGGAAGGAATTTGTATGCTGTAATTTCAAAAGTACATTTCTTACATCATCACATTTGCAGTAGCCTGTCTGGATATTAATGTTTAGTTATGGCTTTTTTTTTTCTGGTTGCTCTTCATTAGCTTACTAGTAATGCTGTTTCTCAGGCAAAATCTGATTCATTACTAAAGGCCTACTTAATGAAAATTTTGCTTTTGGACTAAAGCAATATAAATCTTAGATTGAATGACAGTCATACAGTCATAGAAAAATGCAGGCTGGAAGGAAGCTGTTGATGCTACAAAAAGGATGGGAGAAATGAAGGGGGACAGCTTATGAAGAAAAGCCTAGGGAAATTTCTGGAGAGTTTGCCCTGTTATTCTGACTATTGCTGGGAAACTAAATTAGAGTGATTACAGAAAATTCTTCCTATCCTAACAGTAATATTGATCCAAACCTCTTCTTTGATGACAGTAGCAGAAGCAACCAATCTAGGTTTCCAGGAATCTGTTTTATGGGGTTTTTTTGCAGGAAACAACAGGCTCTGCTGTTGTCTCAAGCAACTCCTACTTAACACATAACATTAGTTCTTGTCCTTTACTTCCACTTACATTTCTGCAACGTTGATCTCCACAACACATTCCTGCACCCACACACTGTATGCTTAAATCAGAGTTACAATACATGCAGAATGAAGTTTGTCTCCTTGTCATACTAGTAAATCATTTATCTCAGTAATTGTATTTGAAATCTAAAAATTCACATTACAGGTTGCAGTTCAGTTTAAAAATATTCTGGAAATTTGGAATTCGAGGAGAAGGCCTTGATTGTTGAGTAACTAGAACTGAACTCTTTAATAATTTACTAAGATCAAGGTTAATATCAGTTAAGACTAATGATGACAAGAAAACTATTGGAAGGTTTTTCAGGACCTATGCTAATATAGGTCAGAAACCAGTCAAATTACAGGCCGAAACTTCTTCATAGCTAATTTATGCTTACTCCTTCTGCATGAATATTATGTTTAAATAAGTCATCCCTCACTTCCTTCTTTTTCCCCCTTACATTAATATATGGAGAAAATTAATATTCCCTCTTTTTTTGTGTGTTTTGTTTTGTTAGGTCAGTACAGTTCTTTTTAATATGTTTTTCATTCCATTTCTTAAAATATCCCTTCCCTCCATTATTCTCGAAACCTTTCTCTACACCTCTTACTCCTTAGCCTCTTGCATCTATATGATGTTTACTTTTCATATGCAAACCAAGTTAACCGAGAAAAGCTCTGAATTATGAAGGTTGTTCACTAGTTTACAGAGTAATTTCTAACAAGCAGGAAGAGAACCACTTAGCAAACTGCAAAGTTTTTTACTTTTGTTTCAAAAGGTTATATACTTAACACTGGCAATGAAAGTAAGACAGCACAAAACATGTAAGCTTTAAAATTAAGTTGTATTAATGAAAAGCTTAACAACGAAATCTAAATGTACTCATTTTTACAGAAATAGTGTCTTTTGGTTTAGTCTCAGTCACTCTAAAGTTTAAAATAAATATTCAGAAAAAATTTTATTATTCTTCATCTTTAAAAGGAATTGGATAAATAGTAATTTGGAAATAAATAAATCATCTTGCACTGAACAAATATAGAGAAAAAAAAAAAAGGAAGCACTTCTTGGTGGGAGGCCCATGCATGTTAATTTGAACAAAGGTTGAATGGGGTCTGATAAAGCAGTTCCAACAAGATTTCCATGGTTATGGTTATCTTTTGAAATGACAAAGTATTTTTTCTGGAGAATTTTCACTACTAAATCAAATATAATTCATACCATGTATAGTCCATATAATAAAATATAGTGATTAACTAATTTTGTAAGCAGAAATGTCTAATATATGGTCAGAAACTAATTAGGAATACAGTATTTCTTCCAGTAGAAGCTCTCTATTGTAGTGATTCAGCTTCTTTTTTAATCAGTGTGCTAAATTAAGGCGGCCTTAAAATATTTCATACTGAGGTGCCACTACATAGTTTATGTTAATGTAAAAATAAAAATGATTTGTAAAGGAAAGGGTTTCAAATGTTTAATAACCTATATTTAAAAGGATAGTCATTTTTATTACTTGCATCCATTTCAGAGTTAAGGCACCTACTGCAATTATTTATATGGTGTATATCAGTGATACTTCAAATACTGTCACCCAGGTCTCTAAAATGTTAAAAAATATTTTTTAGTAAATTCAGTATCAGGAGTTTTATAATCCTACTACTTTAAGCTAAAAGGATAAAAAAAAAAAAAATCCCCTACTGATAGTTCCTACAAATAGGAAATGACCATGTGGTGAATAATTTCCTTAGGAAGCTGTGCTGACACAAAAAAAACCCTTATGTGTCAATCTTTTTAACTGTTTTGATGCAAACTCTAATAATGTCTTAGTTGTCCTTGAAAACTTTGTAAACAGCTTAGGTGACTGTCCTTCTTCATATTATTTACATTGCTGCATTGGTCTCTTTTTTTATTACTGAAATTACATTTATGTAATTGAAAGCAAAGTGCTTATTTTGCATTTTACCTTTGCCTACTCCTCCAGATCCAAAATATTAAAAAAAAAAAAGGAAAAAAAATGTCTATGATTAAAATAATGTCTCAAAGAGGAATATGTCTATTGTGGTTTGTAATAATTGTCAAGGCTCTGAGGACACCAACAGCCCTGCCTGTCCCTGCCCAGCCTCCACGGGGCTTCCCCCACCCTGCCCATGGCCTAGAACCCCATATCAGCCCCTGGGGCCACCAGCCCCTGCCTAAGTGACATGGCAGCATGGCCAGCCTCCAGCTCTCCACAGCCCAGCCCTGCCCAGCCATGGGCCCTACCAAGCTGGGTCCACCCATAAGCCCACATCCCAGCCTGGCCTCAGACTCTCCCCATCCCCATGGAGGTGCCTGATGCCTGGGGCTGGGACTGCCCCAGTGTCTTCTGGTTGCCCTACTCCTGGCTGGGGTGGTGGGATGGGCCCTGGCTTCCTGCCCTGATGGACCATGGCATTCCCTTTGGGTCCCTGGCCTTCACTGTGCCCTTAGATAAATACAGGCCTTACAGTGTTCAATAATAGAAACGAGATCTAGGAGTGTGTCAAGGTAGCAAAAATCACCAATGTGTCATACATTTACTTACATCCACATATCTGTGTTTTAGGAGTTTGTCACTGGAAGGACAGTTTTAAACTGACCATGTTCTTTTTGACATCTAAGGACAGGGTATGTATTTTGGTTAAGAAGTAGGACTGCACCTAGAATTGTCCTGGTGCATCAAATATGTTATGAAAATTTTTCATAGAATTTTGAATCCAGTTACCAATCACTAAAGTATCTGCATGATTGCAGATCTATGTATATACTATGCCCTTATGACTTCATGGAACTGCTCATCTTTAGCTTGAAAGCTGTGAAGGCATCTCCTCAGTTTACGCTGAAGATTTCTTCAATAAAGAGGCTGACTAGTTAAAAATCTGCAGAAAAGTACTAAATGCTGACTTTGCTGCCTTCATCTCATATAAATTGCTTATGTTGCCTTTTCTGAAAATGTCTGCATCCATGTCCTTAAAAAGTTTTAGAAAGGGAAAGAATTGTGCTTTTTCCTCTACCAAAAGGCATTATGCAGCTCGTGGTTACCTCATATGAGAACTTTTTTTGACTAAAAACTCCCGATGAATTTTAGCACACTGCCAACTGAGTCTTCTGTCATCATGGGTTAATTTCACAAGCAGAACACAGATATTATAATCCCCAACTAAGCATCAGTAATTCTTCAGTGTCTCTATTTAAATTTAGAAACAGAAAGTAGGTACTAAGTTGAAGTGTATATAAAGACCTCTGGCTCAGTGTTTCTACCTTGGAACAGGCTGTTTCTGGCCTAATGGGATTTAACATGATTTGCAGTACAAGTCTTCCCTTAGAAATATGCAAATTAATTTCTTCCCTAGATCCCAAATTTTTAAAATGAATTCCTTGCTTTTTAGTTAGAATTCTTACAAAAAAAAACAAACCCACATCACCAACAAACAAGCAACCCCCCCCAACAAACAAACAAACACCCCCCCCCCCCAAAAAAAAAACCCAAAACAAAAAAAAAGGAAAACTGCAAAATATCTAGGCATTTGGGCCTTAGGATACCTTTTTGGAAAGCAGAAGTTCAAAACCTTCTAAGAACAAATACGAATGTTGAGGCATACAACAGGCTATAATATTTTTAAAGTGTACATGCTTCTTTGTGTAGATGAAAAAGATGAAGTCATTGAAATAAGAATCTTATTCTCTATCTCTTCCAGTTGTCTCATCTTGGCATGTTCTTCTCTTAAAGGGTTTGTACCTTTCAGAATGGCTTTCAAAGTAAATATATGATAGATATCTTTGTCAAAAAAAGCAGCTTGATTCCATGTTCCAGTTACTATAGGTAAGCATCTATGGTCCCTGGATGCCTGGGACCATAAGGGCTCTCTCAGCAGTCCCAGGGAACAGATTGGCTATACAAACAGCACCAAACCAGCACACGCAGAAAAAGAGAAACCCTGCTGCTTCATTATTTTTCCTACAGCTGTATGGGTTGTTTCATGCCTCGCTTATAGTTTTATAGGGAGTAATCATATTGAGAACACCTGGGGTGACATGTAATTACAGCATGATTGTGTGGAAAAATGTGGGTCTATTCAAATTTCTCAGGGGCTATAGACAGCTGGTTCCTTTTAATTCTTACAACAGCATGTGTTCTGTAACAGCTGGAGATGTGTTTTTCTATTCAGCCTCATTTGATGGATTGATCATGAGGCAGGTGATCAGCAATTTCTAAACTGTAATCCAAACTCTGCTACTAACTTGTTGTTAGCCTTGGGCAAACCACTTAGGGTCAGATCCAGCTGAAGTATTTAAACACCTAAAGAATGACCTAGGTAGAATATAGATATTTGTGTCTAGAGCTGCAGTTTTGAAATCCAGGTTAATTCTGTCTAGCTGCAGAAACATCCCAATACAGAAACTATAGGAGAATGTTGTTTTGTTATATTTCTGTCTTAAAATTCTAGAGATAATTATTCATAGTTTGTCTGCAATCTTCGATTCTTTCCTCATATTTAAAGGATGAGCAACAGACAAAAAAAAATAATAATTGCTGGACTTGCTGAGATATCAATCCCATTGAACTCTTGAATTCTAAACTCCAACAGAAAAAAAAAAAAATAATTGCTCGAGCAATGATATTATTGGTTTCTTTTGAAATATGACTGCTGGAGAAACCTATTTAAAACCATTTTTATCCATAATCAGTTCTTTTTTCTGCCTGGGGGAATAGAGTTGCATATCTTCCTTTCCTTTCCCTTCTGTCTCCCCTCCTAAAAACCAAAGGCATGCCCTATCCATCAGATTATAGGTTTATTGAAAATAATTCAAGATTTTCCAATCCACGGAGCAAGAAAAATTGAATATGATTTGAATGTAATAGTTTTTCTTTTTAATGAGAATTCCAGACTCTCCTCTTTGACACAAAAAAATTGCATATTTATCTTATTCAATAACTACTTAATATCAAAAGCCTGAATATAGTTATCAAAACCTAATGTCTTTTCTTCCCAGTGCATGCTTGAATCACTTTAGCTACTAAATCACATTATCTCAGGTCTAGTAAGTATTGATTTTTTTCTAATTATTATATGGTGAACAGATTTTACAGAAAGGGAAAATATTGTCTTCCTGTTCTTCTTCCATCATGGGAAATGAGAGCTTGAACCTCTGTTAGATAAAGACGACAACGAACTAGATGTTTTTCACCATGTATTGTAAAGGAAGTCTAGGAGCTGAGCAATACAGCACGTATTTGCAGATTTATAGCCCTAGGAATACAACCCAGAGACCTGTTTCACAGGACTAAGGTTGTATGTTGCATTGTTTGTCTTCAAGAGAGCAAAGTCATTTAGGGAGAAGTTCAAAAATCCTATTAAGTCTGCAAAGTGCCATTTAGTTTACATTTATGTGCACAGAGCAAACAATATAGTTCACAAAATAGAATCATAGAATGGTTTAGGTTGGAAGGAACCTTAAAGATCATCTAGTTCTGACCCTGCTGCTGTCAGCAGAGACACCTCCCACTAGACCAGGTTGCTCAAAGCCCAATCCAGCCTGGCCTTGAACACATCCAGGGATGGGGCATCCACAACTTCTCTGGGCAACCTGTTCCATTGCCTCACCACCCTCATTGTAAAGAATTTCTTCCTAATATCTAATCTAAGTCTACCATCTTTCAGTTTAAAACCATTACTCCTCATCCTATCGCTACACTCCCTGATAAAAAGTCTTTCCCCATCTTTCCTGTAGGCACTGGAAGGCTGCTAGAAGGTCTCCCCAGAACCTTCTTTTCCCCAGGCTGAACAACCCCAACTCGCTCTGCCTGTCTTCATAGGAGAGGTGCTCCAGCCCTCTGATCATTGTCATGGCTCTCCTCTGGATTTGCTCCTGCAGTTCCATGTCCTTCTTATGTTGGGGGCTCCAGAGCTGGATGCAGTACTACAGGTGGGGTTTCACAAAGTAGAAGTAGAGAGGAAGAATCACCTCCCTCAACCTGCTGGCCATGCTTCTTTTGATGCAACCCAGGATGTGGTTAGCTTTCTGGGCTGCTATTGCACATTGCCGGCTCATTTTGAGCTTCTCATCCACCAATTCCCCCAAGTTCTTCTCCTCAGAGCTGCTCCCAAGTCATTCTCTGCCAGCCTGTACTTGTGCCTGGGACTGCCCTGACCCAGGTGCAGGACCTTGTACTTGGCCTGGTTGAACTTCATGCGATTTGCACGACCCCACCTCTCAAGCCTGTCCAGGTCCCTCTGGATGGCATCCCTTCCCTCCAGCGTGTCGACCGCACCACACACCTTGGTGTCGTCTGCAAACTTGCTGACGGTGCACTCAATCCCACTGTCTATGTCACTGACAAAGGTGTTAAACAGCACTGATTCCAATACTGACTCCTGAGGAACACCACTCATCACTGGTTGCCATGTAGACGTTAAGCCATTGACCGTAACTCTTTGAGTATGGGCATACAACCAATTCCTTGTCCATCGAGTAGTCGATCCGTTAAATCCATGTCTCTCCAACTAAGAGACAAGGATGTCATGTGGGACAGTGTCAAACGCATTGCACAAGTCCAGGGAGATGTTGTCAGTTGTTCTTCTCTTATCCACCAATGCTTTAAGGTTATTGTAGAAAGCCAACAAATTTGTCAGGCACTATTTACTACCCTCAGTGAAGCTATGTTCGCTGTCACTCATCATCTCCTTACTTTTCCTGTGCCTTAGCATAATTTTGAGATCTGTTTGAGATCTGTTCATGGATCTGTTCCATGATCTTTCCAGGCACAGAGGTGAGATTGACTGGTGTCTAGTTCCCTACGTCTTTGAAAATAAGAAATGAAAACCCTTGAAGAAATAAAAACTCTTGATTTTTAAAGAATATATTAAAGCATATAAATATATACTTTATATATATTTTAAACTAACACATTCATGCACTTCATAACTTTCACTCAAAAGCATGAGAAGCCTTGAACAATATTTCCATAATTTTGCTTTGATAAAAATTTATCCCATAATTACTTTTAAATTGAAAAAACGTGTTGCAGGTGTCACAGGCAAGACAGAATATTTGACAACCCATAGTAGATTTGGATAATGGGGTGTATTTAAGAAATAACTAGATTAGAGCTTTAACCCCACTTATTTGCCTTGTACACTCACTCACTAGCCTACAGCATCTTGTTTGCGAGGTCTTAGCTTAGCTTTCTTGCAGGAAGATTGCTGTTTTATAGGTATGTGCAGTGCTACTAGTCACACTGGCCAAGGTCCCTGAGCATCCCCTGAATTTCATCTCCATGCAGCTATCTGATTTCTGGCATCTTTCCTCTGAGCCTACTTCTTGATTGGCTACCCTCTTTTTTGGCCCCAAATCCCAGGTTTTTCTAGTCTTTATAGTCAATGTACAGAAGCATAATGTGTCTTCACCTTCCTAATTAGTGCTTCAGGACATACCATTATTGTTTAACACAAGGGGTACCAACGTTACAGCCAGTCTGTACTCATTTCAGCTCGCAAGTATGAGGTGTCTGATTGAGAATTCAGAAATCCAATTTTGGACTTCCACTCACCCCCACATATATATAATTATCTGCCACCTGTTATCATTCACGATATAAGTTACTTCTTTGCCTACAAAAAGGTAGAATGAGTCTCATATTCTTTCGATATTTAATGAGAACATTGAATGGAACACTTCTGAAGCAAAGTTTTGGATCTCAGTCCTACATGGCATTTGAATTTCACTCTTCTTAATATTCCCTATAATACATACTGTTCACTTTTTGACATCACTATACTAGTTAAAAATTTTTATTCATAAAGAGCTCCATGCCACTTCTGAATGCAGAAACTGGGCCTCTGTAGAGTTTTGTTTTGATCAAATTTAGTGTTTTGGGGTTTTTGTTTGTTTGGTTGGGGTTTTTTTCAGATGAAACAGAAAGTTTAATTCACACCTTAATCTACTGTCAAGTGTTGCCAAAGAAACAGTGGCGAGCTCTATTACTGCCAAAGCAAAAAAAAGGAAGATATTCAAAATTTTGAAAAAATATCTGATTTTTCAATGTTTATTCAAAGCAAATGAATTCACTGAACCTCTTCAGACTGCACATAGCTATAATTTTTATTTTTTTTTTGTGCATTAATGACTGATATATTTCTTTAGCTACTGAAGAACAATTACACAGATTACTAGTTTACTTTATATACTATCATTTTCTAGTCCTGGACATAAATTAGATTATTTCTCTGGCTTGAAATCTTGGAAGAGTATAATTGAAATTTGGGACGGACCTCAGGATGTCTTTATTGCAACTTACTGCTCAAAGCAGGATCAGTTACGAGATCAGACCAGGTTGCTCAGGGCTTTATCCAGTCAGGTCTTGAAAACTTCCAAGGTTGGATATTGCAATGATTTCTTGGTTGCTTTGTGTCATAAGTTTGAAACTGGGGAATCTGAGTCTAGTTAAATGCGTATTCTCAGAAACAAACAGTAGAAACCAAAGAACATCACCTTTTCTCCTGTATCTATTAATGACACATAATTTTTTATTATTGTAAGACCAAAAGAAACAAAATTGTTACTGCCTTCAGACTGAATTGTTTTCATTTACTATTAATACATATATTGAATGACTTTATTTTTTTTTTCTTTTGTACATGAGTTCTATTAGTATAACTTTTTTGTGTTATGTCTGATCATTAACTGACTTTTCAAGTTAGCATTGGACAGAGTCATGGTCAAACTACACCAGTGACTACAATTACAAAATTTTCTTTGATTAATATATCAAAGGGAGGTCAAACCAAAAGCAGATGAAACAGCTGTGACTCAGTTTTCCAGAGATACACAAAGCATCTTATAATTTTCAAGCACTCAGTGAGAGAACCCCAGATTTAGAGACCCTAAATGTAAAATCCCAAATATGAAACCTATTTGCTATCTGATCTACTTGGTTTACCTGCAAAATGGATATTTACTACTGTGTTTTAAGTGATATTTGCAAAAAATACATATATTTCAAAGATCAGTACTGTCACCAGTAGCTCCCTATATATCCAGCACAGATTCACATAATGATATAATAATCATTAAGAAAATAATAGAGAAAATTTAAGTATAATCATCCTTAATTGTAGACAGAAGACTACAAAAGCTAAAGCTGAATAAAAAATCACAATGTATCCATTAAAATTTCCTGACAAGTGGTTAGATAACTCAATGAAGACTTATTTAGTAACTCAGTAATTTATGAAATTGGAGGTGTGGTAGAATTACATTAAGAATTGATTCATCCAGTAACTATGTCATCATGGTGTTAACAGGTTAAAGTGCTTATAGCTCATGGGTCGCTGTTGCTTAGTAGGTAATTTAAACCTTTAAACATTCAAATGTACTGCTGTTTTCTTCAGAGAGAAAATTAATCACAAAAGTGCTTTGTGCAAAGTTGTAGAGAAATTTGACATAGTTTCAAATCAAGGCAAAAGTCAAGCTCGAATGAAGAATGAATCTCATACAATATGAAATATTTACAGCTCCAGAGATCATTATTCTGATTTTAACCTCATTTTATCAGTAATGTTCTTCTAATCAGAAACAGACACACATTTGTCACAGCAGGACTCATAATTACATCTAGTGGTTCAAAAACTCTGTTTGAAAGGTAGAAACTAAATGAGAGAAGACAGAAAAGAACTTATGTCCTGTAGAAAGTGGTAGGAATATGACTTGGCATTGTAATCTGGAATGTTCAGTATATTTCAGATGAATGTCCAGATAACTTCATTCATCTCTGGAGAGCCGACCAACACAGAAATCTCTGATCTCGTGAACAGCAGTTTCAGCTAGACTAACAATTATTTTATTATTATTTTTAAAAAGTGAAGAACTGTCTCCAGTTTCACTGATATTTAGCTTTGTAGTTTTCCAGTCTATAAATGTGCTTCTGATATCAAGGGATTTTTTTACCTGTGCTTATTTTTAGAGGAACATTTCTGCTTCGAAACTGTGACTGGCAAAATTGTTTCTTACTTTGAATAAAATGAAAGGTCAATCAGTAAAAAAAAAAAAATAAAATCTTTTATTTCATCATAGGAGACAATATATTTATCCTGGAAATTCTACATGCAGTCCTACTGTTCGTGATCAGAAGACTGGAAGACCATTGAGGAACCAGTTACTCATATAACAGTTGACCTGAGTAGGGTCAATTCTGTGCTGGGCTGCACATATAGCCTGGCCTGCAGGTCTGTGTTGTGTTGCAAAAAACCTTTGCCCACAGGATAAATTTAGCCAGTTGATAGTCACAGAGATACCTGCAAGCAGCTCCCACTACCAGCTCCCACAAATTAAGCCATCTGCATGTCCTTGCCTTTATCTAAAAGAAGTTCACATGTGAACATACTTTTCGTTTGACAGAATATATAAGGAATAGAGTTGTTTTCTTTTAAGAAAATTGTATAATGACTCAAATGACCAAAATAGGCCAACCTTTCCATGGACAGAATCTACATAGCGTACTGTGCCCTGATCAGAAGCCCATTTGATGCTGCAAAACTCAGGTTTCCCAGCATCTTAAGGGTCATAAGATTATCTGTGTTATTCTCTCCTTCTTTATAGTGTTAGCTCTAATATATATAGTATTCTAAATGGTACTTAACTGAATCTAAATGGTACTTAACTGAGTCTGAGTGTGTTTCTTACTGGGATCATAGCAAACCGGCACTTCTTGGTACAGAATAGCAATGCAGATAATCTCTAATAAATTTTCATCAAAGGTAATAGGCTGCCAATGGTTGCTGAGTGAGACAGTTCATAGCAAGGGTAACCATCTATATTCCTATCCCTACCGCAAACAGATGCTTTGATCTTGATTTACATGACATAGTAAATATAAAATAATGTAATTTCTTTACTTATTTCTGTTGTTGCCAAGTACCATTTTTTAAGGTTTACAATTATGCACATAACTTTAAAATTATTATGCACTCAAACTTGAAGTTAGAAACATTATAATTGTGCAAATTAAGTTTGTGGAAGTAACAATTACACCTTCTAAATAATGTTGTAAAAGTAGTAATTAGTAAAGGAATTATCTCCAAAGTGAAACAATGAAAACATTCACTGAAAATATCAAAATTTATCTAGCAATTATTTTAAACAGTTTCCCAGTAACATTTGGAACACCTGCATTGTAGGACAGTCTCACTGTTAGGTCTCTGAAGCTGGTTAACCAGTGGCAGTTACATATGTACGTGACATGCTCAGAGGACCTCTTTGAAAATTAAAGTTTGCTCCAGCGCAAACTTCTGACTGTGAAACTGGATGTGAAGTACACATGGTCAGTTTCCAATGTCTTCATGCCTAGTGTCTCACATTTGCAGCTTCTGAGGCTACAAACCCACAACACACAACAGCTTATTAACACCAGTCCTTAGAAGATACTGTCAAGCCACAGGTCGTGATTGTTTGAGACAGCACTAGTTAGCACAGATGAAAAGTATTTTCTAAGAGTTGAACAACATACAGGATCATGTTCCAGTGCTCAGAAACTTTCTGTGGCACTGTTGTTTTTAGTATAGACATAGCCTAAACAGCTAGGTGCAGATTAACTTTGACCCAAAAGGCAATTAAGTACATTCCAATGGGACACTGTATTTCAAGATTGGTATCTGCAGCCACTCAAGAATTTAAGGAACTGTTTGATCAGCTGTGGGAATTCTTTCTATTTTAAGTCAGTCATATTGTTCTTTCCTTCTCAGCACATTTTTATTTATTTATTTATTGCATAATCATGACCTTATAGAGGCCTTCCTTCCCTTAATGTATTCCCACAACACATAAAAGATCTCTGAGATCTAGCTTTTATATCAAAGACTTTCTGTTGCAAAGAGATTAGACTTGTTTATATTTCTTGCCACACATGCATGGCTGCTAGCATACTTTTCTCTTCATCACTGATTTTAAACTCAGCTTTCCCAACATGCTCCTACATTTTACCTAGTTTAGAATTAACAACTATTTTTTTTTCAAGTTTTTATCTTTAATATGTACTATTAATGAGTATTCTGATATTTTAATGTATTTTGGTATATTGTACATGATTGAATCAATACCCACAGCTTTATTCCTAGGAAGCCAGGAGCAGAGACTGACATAGAGGAGCCCACTCATTTATTCATGAGCAATATTTCCTTCTCATTCTTCTCTTGAGTGATTAAAGATTCTTCCGTCCTTTGCAGCACAAATTTACTAATATTTTGTGCTCTAGCAGAGACAACAGGGAGAAGGAAAGCCACTTATCACTGCTGTTAACAGTTTTAAAAAACAAGAACAAAGCACGCTAGAGATGCAGACAGCTGCTCAAACAGAACAAAACCAAGCTGGGGTTTCCAAATTATTTAGACATTCAGAGGGTTATGTCCTTTTGTAAAGCACTTTAAAATCTACTCATGAGGACTGCTGTATGTTTGATATTGCTGTAAATTCTGCTCCTGTTGCTACCACTACTTTTGCCATGTGAAAATAGGGAAAGCTATCTTTTCTGATCTGTCTGTACCATAGGGTGTAAATACAATAGACAAGATGCTTTGGTAGTCAAAATTAACAGGAAAAATAACAGGTGATTTTTTTTAAAATGCAACTTTTAAAACAGCAACTTCATAGCTGTTACTAACCTCAGCAGGAACTAAACTTTCTGGAAACCAGAGCACATATTTAGGCACTTTATATTTAGGCCTTTCTCTCCAACCCCTCAGGATAGTCTGTCTTTGCACTTGAATCTACAGTACTTATTTTTTTTCAATTCCCATCACTGTGAGTTAGAGAAATGAAACGGTCCTTTTTTTTCCTTTCCTTTCTTTTTTTTTTTTTTTTTTTTCTCACTTTCCCCCTTGCTTGTGATGTGTGTGATTGCACTGTAGGAGATTTGGCTGCCTAAACTTATTTTTACCCTACAGGTGACCTTCTACAAGTATTTCAGCCACAACACAATTATTTCTTTTCAAATCTGTATTGCACTGATAGAAATGGAAATGGTTTCAACTCAATTCTACTGTAGAATAAGAAGCCAGGATAGAAGAACTGTATTACTCAGCAAATCTCAGTTCTATGAAAAGGCTTATTGAACAGCTAGTGAAGCAGAGACTAGGTTAAATAACTCACTGTCAGGTACCAGCTGTCATAAAAGATTAGACACAGTCATTGAGCACATAGAACTGTTAATTTGATTCAGCATTTGTATTCCTTTCTGGTATGATTCAAATGTTTCCACTTGAGCTGGCACTGAATGGACAGATTTCTCTTTATGGACTACTCTATAATCATA
This sequence comes from Numenius arquata, assembly GCF_964106895.1. Lineage (NCBI taxonomy): Eukaryota > Metazoa > Chordata > Aves > Charadriiformes > Scolopacidae > Numenius > Numenius arquata. The sequence continues at coordinate 102,165,958 of NC_133576.1, read as the reverse complement.
AGAAGGAACAGTGTAATATAGACTATTAGCTTATACCATAGAAAAAAAACAACAACAACCTCCCAAAGGCTTCTTGCTGATTGAGGATATTAGTTACTTTTTATATTATGATAATATTTGCTACACTATTCTACAAAAACCAGTATCACATACAGGTAAAAATAAAAATATGCCATAAACCTTCTATTTCAAAGTCTCAGACTACACACAGAAAGAATTTTAGTGTAGGTGTTAATGGACCAGAACTCATAAGATGATAACAGACTCATAAATCCTAAAGTCAAACAGCTTTTATGCTAAGGAAATATTGTGTTTGCATTTAAGCTTTCTTTTAAAATATGTATGTTAACAGTTGAAAACACCTATTAAAATCAAATAAGAGAATGGGTAAAAAAATACTTTCTCATGCATATTTTTATTTCAGATGTCAGTGGAAATTCCTTTTGCTACATTCAGTGGAATTGCTGGATACATTCAGTTATTTAATGACCATTGATTGATTCACCAAGTCACAGGTTCTATATGACAGAAGTAAATTTCAAGTATTTTCCACTCTGTGGGGCTATACTTATGAAAATGTGAGCAAGATGTGTATTTGAATCTTCCCTGTGTAATAAAGCATCTCACAGAGGATAGATTATCTCCAGCATTTCTAGTCATGGTTTTATATATGCAATTGTTTGCTTATTTATTTATGTATTAAAAATTAGTATTAAAATAAGTATTGATTTTTTGTTTATGAAATAATCTTCAAAAAAGAACCAATAAAACACTTTTCACCTTGTCCCTATTATCCGACTAGGCATCTACATAGTAATAAAGTTCCTAGTTTTCAGAACTTGTCAAATTTATTCCAGTTCTTTGAGAAGCTGAAAACTGAAAGTGAAGCATTACTTTTTTGCATTTGCAGGCTGAAAAACATCTTATTTTGTATAACTTGTCTGTCAGACTATTCCTTTCATAAGGTAATCATATTTCCTTCATGAAAGCACAAGAAGACAAGGCAATACAAGAAAATTCCTATTTCAGCTTTAAACTGCTGTCAGTAAACTGTTTAGTAGAATTAAAAAGAGTTTGTCTCATGCAGAAAAGCTTAAACTGCAATGAAAAAGTGTATAACCCCGAGGAACTGAGATCTAGTTTATTCATCCAGTGGACAGGTATGTGATGAGTTTACTGACCTTTTCCTCAATAAGGAAATTGATATGCTAATAAAAGATATCTCAGGCAAATGAAATGTGTATTAACATATTTTTCTTCAAGACATTAGTTCTGTAATCCTATAACCTTAATTGGAATTGACCCTGCTGTGACAGATTGGGAATGCTAACATGAGTAACCCTGTGTGAACCTACCAGCCTAGGAAAGGAAAAGTAGTAAAAGAAATACAAAGGAGGAAATAAAATTCAGACAAAGATACCCTAGAGGCATCAGTGAGTCACAGTGTTGTTATATCAATAGGCAGTCTTCAGTAATAGAGTTTCTGTAGAGATTGTCAAAAAATATCATAGCTGATTACACCCACTGCAGTGTGAGTTGGAGCACCTGTTTTCCTGTAGAGAGATCAGCTGAAAGTACCAAATATTTCATTGTTAAACAGTTCCAAAGATGTCAGTTTGCATGCCTTCTCCAGTTCTCCTTTTGACTTACCTCACCAGAAAATCAAATACTTTATCCATCAGTACGAGATGTTAAATAAAAACAATTTTCGCATTCTTGCCAGACTAAAGAAAGGGTATATACTCCATTCTTTGAAATTTAAAGCAAAGATATTAAGAAAAATCATTCTTCATATTTAGTGTCACTGAAATCTAACTAAAAATTTAATTTATTGTATAGGATAACTCAAGTACTGGCTACTTGAAGCTATCTTACATTTTTCTTTACTGAAACTCTGCAAACTTTTAGTTAGCTTTATGTAATTTGGTTCATTATTCATCTACATCTGGCAACTCTTCTATGTCTTTAAATTGCATTGTAAATAACCACATGAAGCTAACTTTGCTTGTGTGTAAGGTGTGTTTATAGAACCTTTATTTTCTTTTGCATTTCTCTTTCCTTTTCTGAAGTCCATATTCTTCCAATAAACACTGGAAAAAGTCCTTTTCACAAATAGTTATTGCGATTTTTTTCTCCTGTGTTTATTGTTTAAAGTGATGGACAGAGGTGTAGTGAAGTTTAAATTAATAACATCCTCTAACTGTAGCATAGTTCAAACGTATCCCTTCCTAATTAAGCTCAAAAGCTCAGAATTGAAGCAACGGTATGTTCTTGAAATAGAAAAAATTACAGTATAAAAGGTTAGAATATAAAAATAGAGAAAAACCTTTTACTGCTTTGAAATTGGAAGTTTTATTTTTCTTTCACGAGTGCCATGTATTGCTAAAATTAGAATCACCACTAAGGGTATATACAACTTAAACAGTCTCTTCTGACAAAAACATTTCTTGATGTTTTTGATAAAACAAATGAATTTATTGTCCTGGATTACATATATAATGTTTGAAGCTTTGCAACTGAAACAAAGTAGTGTCAAATCATGTCCTTTTGTAATAACGTTCTTTCTTCCTCTTTGAAATTGAAGGTGAAACCTCTCTCCCTTATTTCTCATTATGTACATATAGAAACTTAGTCAACTTCTTTAGAGTCTTCAGTGAAGGAAATCTACATCTCAGGTTTGCTCCTGTCATTGTTGGTTTAACTTTTGATTTATTATCGTGTTTATCTTTCCATAAACCATTTTCTGTTAGTGTACAGAAAAATTTCCTTTAAAGTTCTACCATAGTAGTTCTTTTCATCTGCAGAAACAGCAGAATAACTTTGCTTGTGAAAATCTTGATAGTTGAAAATAAGTGATCAAATGGAGATTTTTTTACTGTTACCAATATAATAAACTGCAACCATGTTAAAGACAGAATTTTAGAATTAACTTTGTAATTAGCAATTACCTAACATCATGAAAAAATAAAATCTCCAAGTCACAAGAAGATGATGAGTAAGTCAAACTGCCTCTAAATAATTCTGCTAGGAAGAATGTTCTTTAAATACTCCTTTACCTGCATAATCTACCAGCCTTGATAATTTTTGTTGATCATGGATCGAATGTGATCATTACACTTAAAAGAAGATTAGGCCCATTAGAAATATCACCAAATTCAGTAAGGTAATCAGTAAAATGCTCTTTATTATGAATAAAGGGGCAAAACCCCCTTATTTTGGATATTCCTTTAGAATTGGTGGCTGATATGGAGAGAGAGATAGATACGAATTCAGAAACAATAGTCATATATTGTTCAAGATTTCAAATAATCTCGGATCGTGATTCCAGCAGATTCTGTATTTATTCATACAGTCTAGAAACTCATAATATTATCTTTCCTAGCTCACAAGGAGAGTAAGAGTAAAGGGACACACCAGTTGGCAGAACTGACCATTATATTAATTCATTCTCATGTTTCTCTTATAGATTTTTTTTTCAGGAAAAATTCAGATTTCAGATATATGCAGCAATTACCAGTCTGATCCAGTCTGATCCATCCATCATCCGATCCAGTCTGATCGATCCATTGATGAAATGAGTGATCATTTAACTGACTTGCTGGATCCTGGATCAGGAATTTAAACCATTTTGGCTCTTTCTAAGGTTGTAACGGATATTTCATCTGGGTAATATATATGGAAATTACTTTTTTAGACCTGAGTTCCAATGTAACCTCAACGCAAGGTAACCTCAGATTCAACAAAACCAGAATGTACCCAGTGAATGTCTAACCACTTCAGCCTATTTTATTACTTTAAATATTACTTTAATGACCTGGGAATAGCCTCATGAATCAAGGTAGGAGCTCCAAAGCAAGGCTTGTCTCTGTCTCTCATCGCTGTATTTTCTTAAGTATTTGCTTCTGCTTGAGAGCCCCAAAGAATAAGTTGGCAGACAAAGGCTCATAAGAAATATGATTTCTCAGTTCTTCCTTCAAACAGAAAGATTAATAGAGTTAGTAAGTGGAATATAGACGATTACATACACCAATATGCATAAATTATACTTTTAATATGAGCACAGCATACACAACATCAGTTTATGAAATTACTGCATTGCAAGGAAGGATTTCTTCATCATTTTTAATTACTCTGATACCTTAGAACTTGCTTTATTAGCTTAATTATGACACACCTGTTAATAACACTTATGTGACTGGAAAAAAAAAGTTATATAGGAGTTATATTGTGCCAGAAAGCATGTGACAAATAAGCAAGTAATTCTTTGCAGAAACACATTTGGTGAACTGCTTTGGAGAATTAAGTGCTGAATTTTTCTTAGAGGCTCCAGCTGATAATCGGTTACCTCTAACATTTACTCTATCTAGTATTGTTTTAATTTATGGCAATCTCAATCAGATGACCCAAGATAAGATAAATGTTGAATTCCAAATTAATTCAGTCTATGAAAATCCCATTTGCAACATTTTAACTGAATTTCAGAGGAATTGTCTTCATTCAAATATAGTTACTACCTTGTAGTATATTATTTCGCCCAGTACCACGATTTGGAAAATTTTCTTAAAACAATATTTGATTAATGTCATTAATGGAGCAAAGTTAGGATTTGAGACAAAGATTTTCAGTGTAGAGATGCTTTCTGTTTATCTGTTATATTTACAAGGAAGAATAATTAAAAAATACAAATCCTCAAATGTGTCTACCTCGTTCATTCAGTGCAAAATTTACTATTGGTTACTTTGAAAAGAAAGAGTAAGAGCAGTTGGAAGATTCTTGTAAGAGGAAAGATTATGTGTCTTGACATATATTTGTCATACTAAACTCATAGATGGGCAAGTAGGAGCAGTAAAAAGGTAAGGAATATAAACATTTATTCAATATTTGTACTGAAACAAAATGAAATGAACACTATGTTTTAAAGAAGAACAAAAAAAAAAAAGAAAAAAGTTTGCATTTAATTCATAAAAGCCAAAGACTCTGGAAACATTAAATATATTATTAAGGCAATATTGCCGTAAGTATAGACCAGTCTAATCTTTACACATTTGAATAATCAATATAATCAAGAAATTATCAAATATCACCACACTGTTTTTCCTTTCACCTGACTTCTACAGTTGTTCTTTGTTTGTCCCTCATTAACATTTTAAATTACCTTTATCTCTATATAGAATACTCACTATTTTTAAATGGTGGAATTCACATACTATATAAAAATACATTTTGATGCCCGTCATTTTTTTTTTCATAAGAAATAATTACATATCCAATAACATTTCTACAAAATTATCTCTCCCTTTCACTTTCTTATTTTCTTCTGTAGTGTAACCAAACATAATGTGTAGCTCCCCTGACATGGGACTAATACATTAGCATTTTCACTTGATTTCATCAAGTACATTGCTACTTTAGAAAGTGACTCTGTGAAAGGAAGAAAAGGAAAGAAATTCACTGGGAATACATGTTTATTGTCTATGAAGTTTTTTTTTTATGCCACATTCTCCCATTTGAGTAAACATTTGGATATTCTTTTCAGCCCTGCATACTCAGCCTGCGATTTAAGAATCAAGCTGGCTTCTTTCCATCTCATCAATTATCACCAATAGTACAGGTTTTGCAGGCCAAATTAGTCCCTTGTTTGCACCTGTGCCTCCTAATGCCATCACTGGGTTTGCACAGCTGTAATTGCTTCGAATATAGCAAACAGCTCAGATGATGCACAAGGTGGAATTGGATCCACATATGAATGTCTTTTAGCTGTGTTGGCTGTAAGGTCAACTAGAATAAAGAGCAGCAAAACTTCCCCTTATGACTGGAGGTGGTAGATGCAATGTTTTCAGGAACAGCTCTGTACTCCGATTGCTGGGAGCAGAAATGCATTTTGTTACACTGTTGCGATGGACAGAAAACAAAAGGAATATGATTAAGATTTTCTGCAGAAAGCAGAATTTGAATTTACTATCTGAGTAAAACTTTGTACTTCAAACGTAAAATCAGGCCCATATTCACTTTTTCCAGATTTGGGGAGTTCAGACATGTAGTAAAGAGGAAGCTATCAATGATTAGTCTAAGATTTCAAGATCGTTCCTGACTTAAATGCTTATAGTAGGAAGTAAAGTTTTACTCTTTAATCAATGGGATTAAAAATAGTTTTAGAGTCTTTAATCCACCAGATTTAACTTCTTAGTGTTATCTATACATATATATTTTTTTTTCCCCCAAGCCAAACAAAGAAATCCTCACACTAAATCTAGTAATAAAAGGCCTGAATTTTAAAGTTTCTGACTATTTATTAAGTGTAATCATGTCTGGGTATTCTCTACAGTGACGATGAACACAGCATGTAGTACACAATATTCTTCCTTGCAGAGGAAGAGGAAGTCAGAGAGCACAAACACAGAAGGCCAAAAGCCCTTAATCTCTTAGGCAAACCTGTCCAGGTTGCAGATAAGGGCCTCTCAAATAGTTCTGTGGTCCCAAAACACAATTCTTTTCAATCCAGCAAACTAGTATCTAAATCAGCTTTTATAATTGCATCACCTGCTGGAACCAGAAAAGCAGAGCCTGATCCCAGCCTTCTACATCAAACAGAAACATTCTCATATTTAGTAGAAATATGTTCAGAAGCTTAGAAAACTGATAATACTTGAATGCCAGCTACATAAAGCTATATTTGAACAGTCTAATGTTTCCATTCTCTCTGGGCATAAAAAGTACACTTCTTATAACAGACTTTTGTTCCTTTGAACCTGTTTTCCCTTGATACCAGGTTGCAAAGTGCTATCCACCAAGGCATCTCTCCAATCATTAAAGAAAGACCTTTTGTGATATTTTTAATTAGTTTTAACCTTCTTCACATCTTCAAGCATGGTTATGGACACTCATTGATTTTAATTACCATACTGATAACTTACTGCTTTGCCCTCCTTATTAAAATGACCCTCTAGCATTTCTTTTGAAACATAGGGTTTTTTACTTTTAATACATTGATTTGAATTTGTTTGGATTTTCTGTGTTAAAAAGTTGAGCATTGTAAAAAACAAATTCATATTTATCAATTTGCATATACATAACAGTTTTGAAGCCAGACAAGAACTTTATAAAATGTTTTATCCTGAGTACTTATTTTGAGGCTTTTTGGGAGGAGAGTGTTTGCATGTTTGTCACATAAATGTGAAGCTTGTAAATTCATTACATCCATGAAAAGAAGCAGAAATCTGTTACCAACAGCAGTGTCCAATATTAATTCTTATTTACTCAGCTTCCAGCTAATCTCACTAGGGTGTTTATCACCTAGAAACCAAATTTGTACACAGTAATACTCCTTGTAAAGCACTTCTTATTAAAGTTTTATGCACCTTCTGTTCCAAAGGAAAGGAATTTTCCAGTTGGCTGACAGAAATAAATCATATATTTTCCCAGTTTTTCAAATACCACCTTTCAGTTCTGTAAACTCCAGTCTCTGCTGTCAGTTTTCAACATAAAGATGTGCAGTACTCTTCTCTTCTCTTCCTTGAATAGGTCATACAAACCCTGTAAATTCCCTACTTTATTACTCATAAAAGATGTTGAAGCAAGGTCTTACCCTACCCTACATGAGAGAAAAATTTGAAGACACGCTGTAAAAATATTTCCTTATTTGAGAATTGGATGCATCAAAATCTTTGCACTCCCTCAAGATTATGAAACAGAAACACAGTTAGAGGTGAAAGTCTTTCCAAAGAGAACAGAAACACTGTCAGGTTTTAGTCCTGTTTTTTTTTTGTTCATCAGTCAACAATTCTGAATAAAACATAGAGGAAATTTGACACTGTCTCTTTTCCTTTTTTTTTCCCCACCCTGAAGTAGCACCACACAGTATTTCTCCCATCTGAAGTGTGATCTATATTTGTTGACACAAAGTCTTTCTACTGGGATACTGCTTTTTGTGTCCTCATAGTTCAAATACTGCTGTAGATTGGGGAGTACCTGGCTTCCAATTCAAAACAGTAGGTTATTTACACAATCTAACAAGCTTCAGTTGTTCTCAAGCTAATAAGGTACAGGCATGCTTCTTTTACTTTGCCTTTGAATTAGTGAATATTTAATTTATTTGGGAACCCTTTGACTTTTAGACCTATGTCCCAGTTTAGGGACCTATGTTCTTATTTGGTTTTGACACATCTTCTTTACTGGTAAACAACTATTTAACTTTTATTGCTGGTTTTATGTTTTCATTGATCCTTATCTCATAACGCATTCAAAAGAAAAAATACAAAATAAATACAGATATGTAATTGCTAAGCCAAAACAAGACTGTCTAGAAACTAAAATTCAAGGTGGAAGACCAGTTTCTAAGGAAAATAACAAATAAGGTAAGAAAAACAGTGGTATCCTCAAATGCCAGACTATGATAACTGTCATTACTTAAACTGTCTAGAGCTTCCAAGTTCTAGTGAAGGAAAGAATCTTGCCTTTTTAGGTTCCATTAATAGCAGTAAATATTTGTATTAATTTAATTTTTTTTTGTTACAACTACTGTTCATAGAAAGTTGGCTGACCGTGTGTATCATAAAGGACATTCTTATTTCTGGCTTTGATTAGTTTTCATAGAGTCATTGCTGCAAGTTGGCTGTGAAATAACTCTTAAGCCAGATTTCCCTGACATATACTTTCCCCTGTTCAGAAAAAACTTTGAAGACTTTGTAATGATAGAGGCATACAGACTGTTAAACTGGTTCAATTTCCATAATCCTTGGTAAAGGGAGTTTTGGCCATAGCTCAGGCCTGACTTGGAGGAGTATCAAGACAGATAAGAATTACCTTGGTTTCAATCGTTTCTATTGTACCATATTTTCATCACCTAATACCATAAGTTTCGTTAATCTTCTAAAAAAATATGACACATACACAAACAAAATTTCCTCCTCCTGCAGCCTTTTATTTCGGTGATCCCTTTATAATGCCATATTCACCACTAGCATTTGCTGTGACTCAAAAGGATGATATTTATCCCAAGTGAAAAAGTGATTCCTGGAACACCCTTGATTGCAATGAAATAAACAAAGTCCTTTAAAGTTCATACCAGAATTTGAACTAACATATAGAAGCAAATCTCTTTATGCAAATGGACTAGGTGATCTCCAGAGGTCCTTTCCAACCCCATAATATTCTGTGATTCTGTGATTTTGTGAAATGCAACTTTTGTTAAAACATGAAGTTCCGCATAAAGCTGAACGGCTGACTGCACTATTGGACATTTAAAAAAAAAAAATTAAAAATTAAGAGTAATTGAACCCAGAGATTATTATTATTGTAGAATAAAGCATATACAGTATGTATTCTAAAACACAGTGATGCAGATCATTCATCAGATGCCTGAATCTCAGTCCACCAAGCATTTCAGCTACCTTTCTAAGCCATTTCCCTTAGTGAAAAGTAGATTAAAGATTCTGACTCCTCTCACAATGACTCTACACAGTGATGACATTAAATATTTTTTAGACCTAATTTTCTAAGTGTTTATTTTCATGATATCTGTGTCTGTCTATCATGTGCTAATCTGTTTTTTATGTAAAATGTAAATGAGAATCCAAAGCTTCAACATTTGGTAAAGCTGCAATGTTTTATGCTTTCTGATCTCCCTAACTGACTTTGGAATTACCCATTCTTATGCGTGAATATTTCCAGATATATGCCAACTGCACCAGGCATAAATGAAGTGCAAATCATGTGCATTTTAGATTAAAAGAACTCATAAATAAATCATCTTCACACTGAAGTATCTCTGCACTTCCCTAATGGAAGGACTCTGGGAAACAGATATAACTGGTCATAGCTTTGTTTGATAACTTTCTAGCTTATTCTATTGGGCAGACTGTCTGATATTAGAGAGTTCAAGGAGTTCAAGGCCAGAACAACCCAAAAAAGCGTTCAATTTTACTTCATATATACTCAGCCAATTAGGTTTTATGAAAGAGACTTTTAGCTGGTCTAAAACACTTTGATAGCCAAGAGACCACTCTCTGTGCCTCGGTTGAGAAGAGACCAGCATATCATGATGTCCAACAATGCTGCAGTGGCAGAGAAATGATTCAGTGAGGTACACCAAAATGGTTGTAGGCAGCAAATGACATCCCATGTAGCAAAAAAAACAGTATTTCTGCAGTCCTAGAACAGTCTTTGAGGGGAATTCCCTCCAGTGTAAGCTTCAGTGGACACACAAAACCTCAGTAAAGGATGACAGTCATTCCATCTTCTCCAAGTTAGAATCATTATAAGATACCGGCGTTTCTAAATCAGAGAAGTGAACAGACTGTTTAATGAGTAGGTTATGAACATTCTCTTAAGTGAATACAAATTAGACTTAACCCAACAATAGTAAGACCCAGTAAAAGGTTATTCAAATGTCAAAAACTTGATACAGACTGGGGGTGTCTGAAGCCTCTGAAGTTTAGAAGTAGGTGCGCAAATAATACCAGAGCTAGATGATTACCCTTTGCTTTTCTATAGCCTTCACCAAGTTTTCCTTTTCTTTCTGTGTCTGGGCTGTAGTAAACAGGCTCAGGAATGTTTAAATTATGTTCCAGTTAGAGAAATGTGAATTAGTCAAGAGTCCGGGACTGTTCCCAATTTTTTCCCCTATCATCTCATCTAAATTTACTTTATCCAAGATTATGTTAAGGCAAAGAACTATGTTTTTCAGCCAGTGAAACTTAAGGGTATGTAACTTAAATTATTTAAAGGTAATTGGCCCTAAACATAGTGTATAATTAGCATCTAATCTTCCTGTTCCTCAGAAAACAAAATGCTTTATCACACCAAACAATAAGAATTAATAATTTGCTTTGCCCATAAAAGTTATTTGCAATAATTATCTCTATAGATGAAATATCTACCTCCATAGATTTCTCTTACATTTTTAGCATATGCTGAATTTTTCCTTATTTAGTTTTAGAATATAGTTAATAGGTAAAAAACTAATTATCATAAGGCAATCAAGGTAGTAGTTTAAGATATCAAAACACAAACATATTTCTGCTCTACAAACAATTCTACAATTCAGAACATTCCCTGTGGTATTCGTTGGCCTAGAATGGACCTTTCGCAATTATAATTACCACTACATTGCATCTGCCATGAACAAAAATCAATCAGTTCACAGATAAGCGAATTTTACTGAATGCTTAACTCCCTCAGTCCTTCTTCTCACCATGTTCTGCCACTCTGTAGCATCATGTCTCAAATCTACATGAAAACTATAATAAAATCAAAGGGAAAGTAATACATTCTTGCTGCTAGCGTAGCAAATCCCACCATGAAAGACAGATTTTTTACAGTGAAATCTATGACTGTAAACAATTCCTCAAGCAAACAGAAATTGGTCTTTTTCCTTAAGAGAAGTGATCTTTGAATAAAAAGAGTTGAAGACTGACGCTAAATAAAAAACAATGTCATAAAGTTTAAAGCATATTGATGAGCAAATGTTTATGGTTGAGCAGTATGGTACAGGAAATACACCTCAACTTAAATGTTTAAAACATCACAACTAGAAATACCAATCTTAATTAAAATAGATATACACAATTTCGGCTAAACAAATGTGAGATGCTGTGGTGTAATTGACTGTTTATATACATGAAGAAAAATATAATATTTTTATAATGTCGAAGTTTATCTGTGAAGGTTAAATCCATAAAAATAACCACACTATGCAGAATGCAGACTCTTTGATACATACAATGTAAGCCACGTTCCTTGCTGGTGGTAGCTACTGCATTGGATTCAATAGTTGCATTGATATAAAACTGTGAAGAATGTGGTCAACAGTTAACATTTGTTGGAGAAACTTATTTACATTATCTCACAATTTGGCAATGGACAAGATGCTAAAAAGTTCACTAATAGAAATAAAATATTGTTTCATTGCAAGAGTTCAAAGAAAGGCCATTGAACAAATGAAAATTTGAATTACTTAAGCTTTAGGTTGTGGAGCACTATACAAAGACTGTAGTCATTTTTGACACATACTAAATAGCCTTTCTTGTTCGAGTATGAAATATTTATGTGGAGTAGGAATTTTTTCATCTTCAGTGTATTGATTGGTTTTAATTAAAATTTCTACAGAATAACATAACACTAGATGCTTAGGAACAGTTACGAAGTTTTATTAAAACCACACAATGATATGATTCCGAAAGTTCAACTTGCTGCATAGACATTTATTCATGAAACAATCATTATCATTATGACAAAACTTATAATTGCTAGGTTGAAGAAATTATAATTTCTTTATTATAACCAACAAAATAAATTTTTCATTATAGTACTAGTCAATTGGTTTCTTTGAGTGTATTTCATTTATTACAGTTTGAATATACGGATGTAATACAAATAACTATCCAAAATTTTTCTTATGTAACTTAATTGCTGAACATAGTAACTAAATTAGAATTTTATAGCAACAGGCTTTTGTGAAGCTTGTCAGCTTCTTTAGATAGTAAGCATCATACCCTTGGAGTAGTCCTATCTTTTTTTCTGCCTCAAAGTCCTTAAGTGAAAATGTGCAAAATCTATGTTTGTATCTATAGTTATAGTAAAATAAATAAATAAATAAATTGCCATTTAACTTGAGGAGAGGGTGGTTTTCTGTCTACTAAAAGCTGTCCACCAAGGCCCAGTTTTTATGAGTGGCTAATGTGATGTCAAGAATTTAGAAGTGAATGCAATAATATAGTTATTATAAGCATATATTAGTATGTTATATTATGATTATATGGTTTGCAAATATACATTATTGATCTTTAACAGTTAAAGAAAAAAAATCCCAGACTAATTTCAGAATTTACTATAGTAGTTTCTCTAGAGGTCAACATGTATATTTTCTGTGGAACTGTCACACTTCCCTGAAGTGTAACATCATTCAGAAATGCATTGTTAACATTAAGCCATCTATGGATATTGATTTTTTGTACCTTATATAATAATGGAATAATAAATGTTTCTGAAATTTATCATGGAAAAAAATGTTACACAAAGGTTCATCTAATCAACTTAAATCAAGCTAAAAACTGGATGAATGACAGATAGCCATTCTAACAGAGATACAGGTGTTACAGAATGACAGGTATTGGCACAGACTGATCACAGAGTCAGTGTCTCTGATTTTGTATGGAAAAAGAAACTCGGCTGAGTTGTGACAAAAATAATGAAATAGTACTTCAAATATAAAAGGAGTTAAAATAATTAAGCCCTTTTTTTTTCCTTCTTCCCACATCCAACACCTCAACTTAATTTAGAATTTTCCTTAAAAAAAAAATAAAAAGAAGATATGAAAGCATTAAGAGATTTTGTATTTAGTATAAAAAGTTATTACATCTTAAAATATTAAATGCTAAATACAAAGTAGTAGTTGCATGGGTATTGACAGAACTGATGTTTCATAGCTTTATTTTATTTCTAGTATGCATTTTCGCCACACTAATGGCTTTATTTGAATGTATTTTCATCAAACTTATTTTCAGTATAAGATACTGTCAATTAGTAAGGTTGTGCATGTGTTACATTAAGATTAAAAATTGCAAAACTGTTATTAGGGTATCAAATTTAATTAATTTTGATTCACGGCTTGGTAATTTTTATGTCCAGAATAAGTTGATAGAATGTATTTTGTATACTAGTGAAAACTCACTTAAGATGATAGAAGTGATTTAACTGGTACAATATGCTACGTTGTATGAAGTACCAACCTTTCAGATAAAACATTTTGAACAATTACAGTACTTGACATTCCTTCATTTGCTTTAGAGAACATTAAGAAAAGCAAAACCAACTTACTGAAATACTCTGATATTTAATTTGTTCATGTTTGATTATTTAAGAAGTCATTTGATCAATGGCTATATACAAAGACTCAGCTTTCTAGTGAACAACACAATTATAGAATCATAGAATCATTTAGGTTGGAAAAGACTCTTAAGACCACCAAATCCAACTGTCAAACTAACACTACTAAGTCCACCACTAAACCACGTCCCTAAACGCAACGTCTACCAGTCTTTTAACTCAACCACTTCCCTGGGCAGCCTGTTCCAATGCTTGACAACCCTTTTGGTGAAGAAATTTTTCCTAATATCTGATCTAAACCACCTCTGGTGCAACTTGAGGCCATTTCCTCTGGTCCTATCACTTCATATTTGGTAAAAGAGACTGCCACCCACCTTGCTACAACCTCCTTTCAGGTAGTTGTAGAGAGCAATAAGGTCTCCTCTGAGCCTCCTTTTCTCCAGGCTAATCTCAGCTGCTCCTCATAAGACTTATTCTCTAGAACCTTTACCAGCTTTGTTGCTCTTCTTTGGATGCACTCCAACACATATTTTAAAGGAGTACTTAAAATAGAAAATGGATTTTGATTGGTTTTACGCTTCTTGGAATTTCATGGTTGCATCCACAGAAGTGTTGATACAGAGCATGAACTATGGCATTGACACCTTTTCCCCATAGATCAAGTCCTAATTTGACAAATCAAATAATTTCAAAATAAAAGCGATTCATAAATTGTCAGGGAAAACAAAAGAAAACAAAACAAAATATAGGAAAAGAAAGAAGAAGTAACAGAATTGACTAGATAAAACTTTTTTTCTTAAGATATTACAGGTCGGGACAGTAAGTGCCCTTGCAAACATTTGGAAATGTTCTCTTTAAATCTGGTCTGATCCCAGGGCATTGATAAGTGTGCTATTTGCCTTCAGAGGTTACTTATATAAATTTATTTCCCTATTGATCAAAATGTTATCATTATAATTAAGACAGAGTATACATTTTCGTAGTAAAATTTAGTTATGAAAGAACAGCTTAGGTTACATCAAAATGTCTATCATAATTCCATTTTCCCTCAGGTATGCTTCCTTAGCTACTTATGTTGGAAAGAAAATAATCTGTTAGTGAACTGTGATTACTTCCTTTCCCTTTATCCAGATAGTTGCTCAGATTTCTTTTTTTTAAAGGACATCTCTACCCTGTAGTAGTACGGAGAAATAGAGCTGCCCAGCAGAGTACAGGGAAACCAATACAAGATTTGAAGAAGTTAGATCAGTTACTGGATATAGTCCAGTTAAGTGGCCTGGAGCTATGGCTAGGGTAATTTATTTTATCAGGAATTTATCTTATTAAGAGCCCACGTGGGCTAATTTACTTTATGTGAAGCTCTGTGCTGCAGTAGCTGCAGTATTCTGGGTACCTAACACAGTCTGGACACTTTTATTCTGTTCTGCAGTGTGTGATGCTGAAGAGACCATATTAGTTCTTGGTAGAGTGGAGCAAAGAAGGCAAGGGTGCAGACTAATGGGAATGTCTGGCAGGTCAAAAACTCCCCAAATTATTTTAACTGTCAGTAAGAAGCGTGGGATTCAGAAGAAAGAAAAACAGATAAGACCCAGTGCTAAATTCATAAAGACATCTTTATGCAACATTGTCATACCTTATTTTTCAGTACTTATCTGAATTCTCAGTATTAAATGGGGAAAATAACTTCTTATTTTTCCCTCCACAAAAATCTTAACCTTTTTGTGAATAACAGTGGCTACAGGAAGATAGCTCAGACCAATATGGGACTAGGAAATCTGAGTTTCTGTTGAGGATCCCTATTGATATTCTTTTGAGTTTATCCTCTGATTTCAGTGCTCCTCCTCACACTTTTCCCCTGCTCCAGCCTGGGTCCTTCCCAGAGGCTGCGATCCTTTAGGAACTGCTCCAGCATGGGTCCCCTCCAAAAGGAAAAAGTTCCTGTCAGTATAAGATTGCTCCAGAGTGTGGGCTCCACTGTCTGCAGTTCCTTCAGGGCATATTTATTTGCTCCAGTGTGGGGTATTCCATGCAATGTGGATAGCTGCTCCACTGGGGTATACTTAGAGAGCAATTCAATTATCTGAATATAGGTATCTAATACCATTTTAGCCTCTGTGGGCATCCAGCTGCCATCCGAGAAGGTGCAAGTCTTTTATAGTTCCTCTGTTATTTCTGGCAACATTATGGAGACACCTTGGATACCACGAGACGTCTACAATGTTGTTAGACCCCTGTGTTTAAGAAACTGAGTCACTTCTTCACTATTCTTTTGATAAATGTTAACTCTCTTTCAGAGAAGATCATGGTTAAATGAATATGTATGATTTTTTCAAGTGTCTGGCATAACTAACATATCAATTTCATTGGTGTACCTCAAATGACTGAGCTGGATTTATTCTTGCATTCATTTCTATCACTGCCTGCTTGAACACAGAGGTGGATTTGAACAGAATAAGCTCCTGAGATAAAATACTGGATCACAAATTTATGGTAGGGAGTGAATATTTAGGGTTAGCATTTGGGTGTTGGATTTTGGTTAGTATTTTTAATTTTTAATTCTGTGAACAATAGTAGATACACTTTATAATATTGGGTGAAAAATGTCTGCAGGGGTGTAAAGTTCTCCAGGAGCTTCTGATATCTACACGTATATCGGGTTAGAGAAGCACGGTGGGAAGAAAAAAAAAATATTGTTTTAAAAATAAATTAATTTCCTCCTGAAATTACAGAGGAAGCTGGATTACAGATATGTTAGATTGATGGGAATCTTGATCTGCTCTAGAGAAAGCATTCCTGAGGAGGATGGAGATGGTCCTGAAAGAAGACACAAGAGGCACTGTGCTGGTCTTGCCTGTATGAGTTATCTGTGTCAGAATACGAGGCACAGAGTCAGAAAGTTATCATGGAATGTCTTGCAGGTCTCCACAAAAAATTTAATTCCTTTGACAGAAAATTCTTGGCTCTTATCCCAAGTACTTAAATGCAGAAAGTAAGCTAGAATGGGATGCACATATGACCCGAGATCAAAAAATCAAAGTATGAAGGTGTTTGTTTTTATATATTCACTTTCCTTTCCTTAGCAGAAAATACACTTGAAAGGGAGGAACAAAGGAAAAAGCGTAGTCCAATTTAAATACATGCATTTTACCTTTCTGATTGGGACACAGGATTCACTACACAGAGCTTGTATCTTGTGCAGTATGGTATCAAGAACTGAAAGGACTCCTCTGTGCATAGTCTCTTCGCATTACCTTCAACCATAATAGAGGTGTTTGTGCAGGAGAAACTGTGATGACTCTCTCCACAACAGTGCTGGTACCACCTTCTTTGCTTCTGCCCAGCAAAACAAATCCTGCCCTCCCTACATCCCCAGGGTCCTCAGACACCTGGTCCTCCAGTAGCCAGACAGCATGGTAGAAGCTGAAGCTGCAAAAGTAAAAGGCATCATGAACATGAAAAATTCCTGCACTTGCAGTGAAATTGCTTGGCTCAACAAGTATCTCAGGCCTAAACCTGCAGTTTGGGGCATTATAGCCTGGTTTTGAGCCTGTTCTTGTGGAGTGTGAATGAATATCCACAATAAGCCAATCTCAAGGCACCAACACTGCTACTGAACCTTCACTTCCAATTTTGGCTGGTTACCAGACCAACAGGATACAGACAGCAACATTTACCTCCTAGAACAGCACTCAGAGACTACCATAAGAACAGAGACCACCTAGATGAGATGATAGATACCTGAATTCATCTCCTCCTTACCATGGAAAAATCTGACCCAGGCTGAGAATGGTTTCAGCTCCAATCCACACAGGCAGTTGAAGGTGCAAGAGGTCCTGCAGCAAAATCTTATTTTCCCTCTGCTTCCAGTATCACACCTCTCTGTGATGGAATATCAGTATCACCCCTGCTGACACCAGCCAGACAGTGATCAACAACTCAGCAGCCCGAGCCACCATGAAGATCTCCCCAGTAGGACCACCACTCAGCATAGCAGTGCATTACCCACCCAGATGAAAGGTCTGTCCTTAGGTACATCCTCTGGGTGAACATCAGCTTCAACCCTTCTGCACACAAGCGGGGAGAGTGAAGCAAGCCTCCATGATACGTACAGAAGTATTCTAATGTAATAACAAAATTACGATTCAGGAATATTTTTTTTAGTGTTTCCTCTGAATTTTAGCCACTGTTAATGTTTTTGAAAATTATGAGTAAGCCTGAGTGATGTCATGCCCATTACAGGTTATGGTACTACTATGAACATTATTTCTAGACAAGATCAAAAAATACCTCTGTGTCATAGTAATTTAAAAGGTATGAAGGCACTCAGTGTTAGCTGCTTAGCAAATATCAGAAGAAAATTACGTGCTTATAGAAATTAGGAATAGTATTCATAATTACTATTTTTAATATTTTAAATTATGTAACTTCTTTGATAGCCACAGCAATATGCAAGGCAGATGAGCCTGCTACAATATCTGCTATCAAAAATATGGGAGTGTCAAAAATGATCAAAAACTAATAAAAAATAGAGGAGTTCAGTTATTTTGGTAAACCTACCCTGTAGCTCAAGTATACTTTGATGATCAACAGAAAACAATGCTTGCCCAAGAGTCTTTTCTCCTGTAGCTGCACTGTGTAGCAATTGTTTTTCTGATTAATTTTGAAGCTGGAACTAGTAAATTCAATTGTAAAAGAAGTCTTTCGCAAGCAAAATTTAGAATCAGTCCGAGAGATTTCTATGTCATTTTGGGCTGGCTGCTCTAGTTCAAGTCAGTTAATCTCCCACCCTCTGTTTTGGCACTACTCTGGCATGGTGTTTAGAATCCAAATAATGATTTCTGTGGATGATATTAAACAAAGATTATTTAAACAATAGCTTGTTATAGTACTGGAATTATTTTCTACTAAAGTTAAGAGATACCAGCTGGCACCTCAACTGCAGCAGTACAAGAAATATCTGTAAACACAAATATTTAATGGCAGTCATTGCTGTCTAAAAAGCATTTTCAATTGCTGCCATGTATTGTAGTACTGTTTCATGTGTATAAATAAATGGAGATAGGAAATCAGTGGGAGAAAATCAGGTACGTTTGTAATTTAAATAAATTAACATCTAAGCAGACAAGGTATTCCTGGTTTCAAGCTAGGGAGCTGAACAAGCAAGAAGTATTATTCACGGAAAATATTATTCACACCAGGTAAATATAATCAGATTCCTAAAAAGGGTTTCTTTGCAGTGAACTCTAAACATGCCAAAGAAATAACCACACAAAATAAATCTAATACTGTTAAAATTCACAGCAGTATACTTACATATAACTCATCATAAAAGCAGTAACCTTGAAAGCTACTTAAACATAGTAGACTTCACAAATCCGGAAAAATATATGAAGAACCATGCCTCTATTTATTTTCCTCGCACTTCCAACATTCAATTTGGCTGGGCACACAGAGAGTACAAGACTGCTGTTGATGTTAGTTGATTGCTACCATGTATAACTAAAGGGGTTAGATGTCTTCTGTTATTAAACAGGAGCCCAGAAATGGTTTTGTTCAAGGGCTGCTATTTGTTTTGAAGGTATTTTATTTTTGGTTTTTTGTTCTTGCTTTATAAGATGTAGAATTTTCTAAAATGTGTATACTTAGTACTGAATTAGATATTGCTTAATGTCTAGATTTGTTTATTTCTTCAAAATCTATGGTTAGGAAAAATGCATGCAAGAGTTATGAAATTTAGTAGGAAAATATTTAACATAGACCACATAAATAATAGCTGGATGATTTCACACATTTCCATAGATAAAAACTAACTATAATATAACGAACTGGCATATTTTAAATGATGAGGGATGAAAAAGTTAATGTTTACTATCATCTTCACCCCTTTTCCCATTAATTTCAAATTATGCCTTTAAGTTGCAGAAAACCTAGGTTCCCAGATCTGCAAAGGAAGGCAGGAATGAAATACCAACATTAAGGTCTTCTCATGATAGCTTTTCTCATATTGTCCCTAAATGAGAAGCTATATGAAGTTTTTTACAGCAGGCTCTAAATGTCTGCAGCTTAGGAGATATAGAACAGCCTGCATTCTGATAATGCCATGAGCTAAAGTGATTAATTTGGAGTTAAATCCTAGCAGGATTTACAATCTGAGCATTTCTAGTCCCAGCTGCCAAGGGAAAACACCAAATTCCCTGCAAACATAGTCCAAGATAGTGATAATGCTTCTGTCAAGCTCTTTTTTCATTACTTTCCCCTGCTTTTATCCAACAAACTAATACTTGGGAGAATTTGCCTCAGGTAGAGATTTATTTTTTTTTCCGTAGAAATTCTCTACCTGTCTTTCGTCTAAGCTGTTTGTCTTTTCATACAATATTTATTAAGCCAGAGAGACAGAAGGTGAAAATGATTCATCAAGTAAGTGATCAGGGCATTTATTAGAATGAGTGGACATAATGATTCACATTCCTATCCCAATGAATGTATGCTGAAACCCTACAGATCCTGCACATCTCTCTGCAGGGCAAAAATGTTGTGACTTCAACTTTCTTTCTGTTATCTTTGAAGCATTATTTGGTCTTTCAGTATTTTCCTTTCTTTTTCCTATCTAAACTAGGGAAACACTGCTCTCCCTCAAACCTGATGAATGGTCCTTTTCCTAATTTTCATAGCCCAATTTAAAAAAAAAAAAAAAGAAAGAAAGAAAGGTATCCTAATTCATCTTTTCTCTGAATACTTCAGTTCAGGATAACCTCTGTTTTTTAAGTGTTTTTATCAAGAATGTATTTTAACTTATTTCATGATAGCTTCTGTCAAGCAATAAAAGTTTAGAGTTAATAGGTCAGTAAAATATAAAATTAGTTTCCAAACGTATAATTTGAATTCCAATTTCCTTGAACAAGTTCCTCATTGGAAGTAAATCAGCATAGTTCCTTGTATGAGTTCTTTGCAAATCAGACTTCTCAAAAAAAAAAACCCACAAAAAAACCACAAAAAAAACCAAAAAAACCCCACCAAACTAAAACACCTTTGACACTGATAGAAAAGGCAGTATGCAAAATCTTAAGAAGATTGGTTTCTTTCTGGGATGACTGAATGTTTCTGTATCTATGTAAATATCAAGCTTATAGGTATGATGTGACGTGCATAAGCATTGAAAAGTTTATTCAACAATGACTTGCACTAAGATGACATTTTAACACTTAAATTATTTTCATCAGAGATTCAAAATAATCTGCAAAACAGCAGCTGCTAATATTTGTCAAATTAGATCTTTAATTAATGATTGAAAGTAGAAAATTTGGAAGATATTTACCTTAATATTCAGCAAAGTTTTATTAATGGTATTTGCTATGTACTTTTTGAGTCTCTTACATTTATCTTTAAGGAAAACCAAGGAGGCATATAAGTGTTGTTAATTTAATCCATGTCCGATCATTGTATTTGTTATGAGTCCTGAGTCTACTTCAGTTACCAGACAATAATAAAGATAAATAAGCAACTGACTGAGCTCTGCAGATACTATTCTAAATGACTGAGTCAGACTGAAATTTGTCATATTATCTAATGCCTAACAATGAAAGTAATTCAAGGACAGTTACATTCTGCAAAGGTTCTTCATCATTTCAATAGCTTAAAGCCACAAGGATAGTTTTTAATTGTTTATGTGATATATTGATTGTCTCCTTCACTCTGTACCAAAAAAGAACACAGTAAATTAATAATAAGCTCAGGCACAGCTGCAAAGTAACTGCTACAGGATAAGATTGATTTATATCTAAGGTGATGACGCCTGGACTCCAGATAACTAAATAGGGAATATAAATTTCCTGCAATATCTCAGATCACGATCACAAGTTTGGTATGCAAAATTTCTGTTGATACAACAGACTTTGATATATGGCACTATGGTATACACTTGTGTGAATTAACTTTGAAAGTATAAGAGTAGATGGGAGGTGAATGACTTCCTAGGATATATTCTTTAGCTCTTTCACACATTTATATGAAACAGCAGGTACCAAGTTTCTCCACAAAAGTAATAATGAAAAGTAATGCAGGCAGAAATAGCTTGCCTCTAGCAAGACTAATGGCAAGGTCAGATTGCATCAATTAAATGAAAAAGCCTCCAAGATAAATTTCACTCCACATATTATGAGCTTTTTCACTCCTTCCAAACAAGTGCCTGGTTTTACAAGTATAAGGCTGCTTACCTGTAAATTCATAGATATACAGCACAAAGTGACTGTGAAAAAAGGCTTCTAAAACAGTAAACACGAATATTAGACAAGTTTGTTTTTTAAAAAAAAAAAACCGCAACTGATAAAATACAGAAAGTATCTTCTTTAAAATATTCAGAAATACAGCACAATTGCTGTCAATATGTTCTTAACTGCTAAATACTTTTAAAATTTCAGCATTATTATTCCTTTTACATTTTGTGAAAGATTCTGAATAATATTTAGAAACAATGTTTAATAATTTAAAAACAAACAAACAAACAAACAAACATAAAACCAATATGCAGATCGACATTTTGTCTTTTGAAGCATGATTACTTTGCAGTCATCTGTGAGAAAACTCTCTTCTTGCTAAACTTTGGTCCTCAAAGCTGATTATAGATATCTTAACATTACACATCCCTCACGGGCAAGAACTTTGCATTTGAATTATAAAATCATAGAATCATAGAATTGTCTAGGTTGGAAGGGACCTTTAAAATCATCTAGTCCAAACATCAACCTAACTCTGATAAAAAAAATCACTAAACCATGTCACTAAGCACTATGTCAACCCATCTTTTAAATACTACCAGGGATGGTGCCTCAACCACTTCCCTGGGCAGCCCATTCCAATGCTTAATGACCCTTTCAGTGTAAAAATTTTTCCTAATATCCAATCTGAACCTCCCCTGCCACATGAGGCCATTTCCTCTTGTCCTATTGCCTGTGACTTGGGAGGGGAGACCAAGTGATAAGGTCTCCCCTCAGCCTTCTTTTCTCTAGGCTGAACAACCCCAGCTCCCTCAGCCTCTCCTCATAAGACTTACTCTCCAGATCCCTCAACAGCTTTGTTGCCCTTCTCTGGACCCGCTCCAGCACCTCAATGTGAGAAAGAATTTCTTCACAGTGAGAGTGACAGAGCCCTGGAACAGGCTGCCCAGGGAGGTTGTGGAGTCCCCTTCTTTGGAGATTTTCAAGACCCGCCTGGATGCAGTCCTGAGTAGCATTCTCTAAGCAATCCTGCTTCAGCAGGGGAGTTGGACTAGATGATCTATATGGTCCCTTCCAACTCTAAAAAAAATTCAGTGAAATTCAGTGAAATTCAGTGAAATGTCTTTTTTGTGGTAGGGGCCCAAAACTGGACACGGTACTCAAGATGGAGCCTCACCAGTGCCGACTACAGGGGGACGATCACCTCTCAAGTCCTACTCACCACACTGTTCCTGATACAGGCCAGGATGCTGTTGGCCTTCTTGGCCATCTGGGCACACTGCTGGCTCATGTTCAGCTGACAGTTGACCAACAACCCCAGGACCTTTTCTGCCAGGCAGCTTTCCAGCCAGTCTTCCCCAAGCCTGTAGCGCTGCATGGGGTTGTTGTGACCCAAATGCAGGACCCGGCACTTGCCCTTGTTGAACCTCATCCCCATTGGTCTTGGCCCATTGATGCAGCCTGTCCAGATCCCTCTGCAAAGCCTTTCTACCCTCCAGCAGATCAACACTCCCACCAGGACAAAGGCAAGAAATCTTGAGACATGTCCCAGCTGGTTATAGAATATTTCATCTATCTCTACATTCTGACTGGGCAGTCTATAAGAGACTCCCACCATGATAGCAGCCTTGCTGGCTCTCTCCCTGATTCTTACCCATAGGCACTCAACCCTACTATTACCCTCAATTAGTTCTTGACATTCATCAAGAAAGAATTCTTGAAGTCTCTGCTTGTTCAATTTAAGTTCTAATCTTAGTTTCAGCCCTTTTTAGGTCTAAAATTAGAGGTAAATTAACTGCTGTCTCACTAAACTCTAATATGCAATTTGGACAAAAGCCAGTTTCAACTGATCCTGCATGCAGCCTCCTAAGAAGGGTGGTGCAAGGTAAACTTTCACCATTAGTTTTATTCCCTGTGAGCCACTGACTTATAGCTGATGCTTGACTACAGAAGAAAAAGCAAGAAGGCGGCAGAGCGCTCCAGATTTTGGAGAGATAGATAAGACCGCTATCACAGACATTACAATTTGCAGAGACCTCTGTGTGCCTCTACAACAGTGAACACTTTGCAGCAACAAACAGGAGGAGATGGAAGCCACTACTGCTGCTAAAAAGCTATGATCTCATTGCCATTATGAAACCTGGTGGGAAGAATCCCATCACTGGAGTGCAGCTATCAATGGCTATAGGCGGTGCAGAAGAGACAAGTGAGGAGGGAGTGGCAGAGGCATTGCCCTCTACATCAAGAAATGGATAGAGGTGTGAAGAACTGTCTCTGAAGAATAGCCCTGAGCAGGATGAAAGCCTATGGATAAGAATAAGAGATGAAGGCAACAAAGGAAATTTTGTGGTTGGTGTCTACTATAAGCTGCCTGATCAAGGGGAACCTATTGACAAACCCTTCTTACTCCAGCTGCAGGAGGTATCACACTTGCAGGCTCTCATCCTGCTGTGGGACTTCAAGCACTTTGACATCTACTGGAAAAGTGGCACAGCAAGTTGTAGGCAATCGAGGAGACTCCTGGAGTGCACTGAACAAAACTTAAGTCACATAATAGACAACCACATCAGAGAGGTGGTACTGGACCTGATGGTCACCAACATAAGTGAGCTAATTGGTGGTGTCAAGATTGGAGGCAGCCTGGGCTGCAGTGATCATGTACTGGTGGAGTTTTCAGTCCTGAGGGATGTTGGTCAGGCAAAGAGTAATGTCAGGACACTGAATTTTGGGAAAGCAAAGTTCCAGCTCTTTAAGGAGTTAGTCAGCAGGACCCCCTGGGAAACTGCCTTCAGGGGAAAGGAAGCAGAACAGAGCTGGAAGACTTTTAAGGGTGCTTTCCTTAGAGCTCAAGAACTCTTGATCCCCAGGTGTAAGAAATCAGGAAAGGAAGGCGAGAGATCAGCATGGATGAGTTGAGACCTGCTGGTCAAACTAAAGGGCAAGAAGAAAATGCACAGGCAGTGGAAGCAGCAACAGGTGTCCTGTGAAGAGTATAGGGATGATGCCTGGTTGTGTAGGGATGCAGTCAGGAAGCCAAGGTGCAGCCGGAGCTGAACTTGGCAAAGAATACAAAGAATAATAACGGCTTCTACAGGTATGTCAGCCAGAAAAGGAAGGTCAAAGAAAGCATACACACTCCAGATGAGCAAGACTGGAAAACTGGTAACAACAGACAAGGAGAAAGCTGAGATACTCAACAAGATTTTGCCTCAATCTTCACTAGTAACCTCTCTTCCTACACCTCTCAAGTGGATGGACCTCAAGGCAGGGACTGGGGGAGCAAAGTCCTTCCCACTGTAAGAGAAGATCAGGTTCATGACCACCTGAGAAACCTGAACATACAGAAGTCTGTGGGACCTGATGAGATGGATCCCAGAGTCCTGAGGCAATTGGCTGATGTAGTTGCCAAGCCATTCTCCATGATATTTGAGAAGTCGTGACAGTGAGGTGAAGACTCTGGTGACTGGTGAAACAGAAAACAGAGGAATTAACCATGACAGGGACGTATATCTCAACCTTGGAGGGGAGGAAAGAAAACAAAGACTTGCCCAATTAGCGGAGGCGGGCCCCAGCCTTGAAGGAACACTTCGCAAGCAAATGGGAACATCCTGATTGATAACAGGAGAAAATAACCAGAGACTTTACGACCCCTGCCAGACCACGCAGAAGACAAGCGGAACATCCTGATCAATTACAGGGAGATAGCAAGAGACTTTTACGGCCTCTATCACCAAAACAATCGAGTCGGTTCAGTGATCGTGGAACTTACTCCCTAAGACGCCCCCCCAAAGAAAAACATCAGGAGAAGATGCTGATGCACCTCCAGGTGCAGTTGACACGCTGGAGGGAAGGGATGCCATCCAGAGGGACCTAGACAGGCTGGAGAGGTGGGCTCGTGCAAATTGCATGAAGTTCAACCAAGCCAAGTGCAGGGTCCTGCACCTGGGACGTGGCAACCCCAGGCACAAATACAAGTTGGGTGGAGAATGGCTGGAGAGCAGCCCCGAGGAGAAGGACTTGGGAGTGCTTATGGATGAGAAGCTCAACATGAGCAGGCAGTGTGCACTGGCAGCCCAGAGAGCCAACCATGTCCTGGGCTGCATCAGGAGAAGTGTGGCCAGCAGGTCTCGCGAGGTGATTCTGCCCCTCTACTCTGCGCTCGTGAGACCCCTCCTGGAGTACTGTGTCCAGCTTTGGAGTCCTCAACACAGAAAGGACATGGACCTGTTGGAACGGGTCCAGCGGAGGGCCACGAAGATGATCAGAGGGATGGAGCACCTCTCCTATGAAGACAGACTGAGAGAGCTGGGGTTGTTCAGCCTGGAGAAGAGAAGGCTCCGGGGAGACCTTATAACAGCCTATCAATACCTGAAGGGAGCCTACAGAAGAGCTGAAGAGGGACTCTTTGTCAGGAAGAGTGGTGACAGGACAAGGGGCAATGGTTTTAAATTGGAAGAGAAGAGATTTAGATTAGATATAAGGAAGAAATTCTTTACAGTGAGGGTGGTGAGGCACTGGAACAGGTTGCCCAGGGAAGTTGTGGATGCCCCATCCCTGGAAGTGTTCAAGGCCAGGCTGGATGGGGCTTTAAGCAACCTGCTCTAGTGAGAGGTGTCCCTGCCCATGGCAGGGGGGTTGGAACTAGATGATCTTTAAGGTCCTTTCCAACTCTAGCCATTCTATGATTCTATGATTCTATGATTCTAAGATACGCACATGCCTGAAGGATGAGACTTATTATAATGAGGCTCTGGAAATAATTAACATAGTCACACCTATTGTTAGAACTAATTGTATTAGCCCATCCCATAGTTTGCATATGTATGATTTACCTTATAAATAACTACGGGTTTAGCCTAAGGGTGTGCAAGTTTGGAGGAGCGATCCCCCTTGCACCCGGCGCCGCAATAAACATACCTGCTTTATAACTCTCTGCGAGTTGTAAGGTTTGTTTCCGCGCGTCACTGGAAAAAGGTTTATTTAACCCATTTTTTAAAAAAGGTAGAAAGAAGGACTCTGGGAGCTACTGACCTGTCAGCCTCACCTCTGTACCTGGGAAGACCATGGAGCAGATCCTCCTGGAAGCTATGCTAAGGCACGTGGAGGACAGACAGGTGTTTTGAGACAGCCAGCATGGCTTCACCAAGGGCAAGCCCTGCCTGACCAACCTAGTGGAATGGACAAGGGAAGAGTTATGGATGTCGTCTATCTACACTTCTGTAAGGCCTTTGACATGATCCAACACAACATCCTTCTCTCTAAGCTGGAGAAGTACGGATTTGCTGGGTGGACTATTTAGTGGATGAGGAATTGGTTAGATGGTCACATCCAGAGGATAGTGGTCAACAGCTTGATGTCCAGATGGAGATCAAGTGGTGACCTTCAGGGGTTTATATGATACCTCTTCGTTACTGAGAAACACATTCAAATTCATTAAAAAACCCAAATTCACTATTTATATGCTTTGTCTAAGTAGGGAAACTTCAGAAAGTGTGTTTTCTTCCTCATAATATGGTCCATAAGAATGGTGGTGAGAATCAGTTTGACTTAGTTAATGTGTGACAAATTCTGTGCAGACAAATTGTAACTCTCAGATCTTGATTAGAAAAGTCACTGTACAAAACTAACTTTTCAGACTTGGTTTTATGACTTTAATTTTTTCACTCCACAGTTTAATCATTTTGTTTATTGATTAGTTTGTTGCCTATGGATATAAGAGAGAGCCATGTTTATCAGAAAAAAGTTATATATGTTTGGAGCCTGAATGAGGATAAATACACACATATACACAGAAACCAGTTATATTGAAATGGGTTATATAAAGACAGAAGATATCCTTATTATTATCTAAGAATCCATGCAATTTACATATCATTTTTAACACCAAATAATGCCTTAACTGGCAAAGTACTAAATTGTATGTGGGCCTGGTTAGGTATTTCTGGCAACTTCTCATTGGAAAGCCTGAGCTCTAAACCTAGACAGAATTCTAGACAAAACCTAGAGAAGCCTGATCCCCTTGTGCACATATGGTGGTGTGAGACTCCTATTTTTGTTTGCATTTTTTCTAGTTTTACTTTTTCAGCAACAAAACTGTATGTAAATGGTGTGATAGTATAGTTGGTCAGTAAAGAAGAAACACAAATTTAGCTCCCCTTCTGCAAGATTTGGAGTAAGTATTTGAAGGTAAGTTTTCTGGTGCTGAAGAGAATATATACATATATACATTTTACATATATACATATGCCTGTGTGTACTATAAATATGTACACAACCCTGGTAAGTGGATTGTGGAGCCAATATGTCTTGAACCAATGAACATCTATCATAGCTTAAAGAGGAGAAACTGAATGAAAACTGTCAAATCAGGTAACAAGTAGTCATATTTATTAGCTGTGATCAGATTCAAATCAATTAGGTCAAAACAGTGATTTGAATTTAGAATTCTCACCTTTCTTGAGAGTATGAAGTTGGCTATTTCAAGAATCCCTCTTCCCTCCCCTCTCTCACTCTTTATTCTTTTTCTTTGTTTAAAATCTTGAATGAAGAAACAATTGAATAATTGACCTGCATAATTGAAATCTCAAAAAGCTTTGTGGGACAGTAAAATAATTTCCCATGCAGTTTTACTTTTTCCCTGTGATAAAAATAAGTGGAACTGAAGGACTTTGTCTGCTTTTAAAAATAGAATGTAAATTATATTAATAGTTTTTAATCTAAACTACTAAGATTTTCAAACACAATGGAAATACTGTCTATGTAAAAAGAGCCACAATTATTCCACCACTCAATCATAAATATTTAATTCTTTGTTTTTTATAGAGAAGCTTTAGAGAGAAAAAAGCTTCCTCATGTATGCAATATGATTACACTCCAGGTCAAGTTATAAAAGAAAATAAAAGTCTTTGTACTATTCAATTTAAATGTTGCTTTATCACATAATTGTGATGATATATTTATAATTTAAGCAAAAATATCCAAAAGTCTGACAGGCAAAAGGAGATTTAGGGTACCTTGAATGTTCAGAGCAGAAGAGATAAGAGTGATGAATTACCAGTGATAACAAATAAAGACAATCAAGGTACAATTTTCTTCAAACTGTCATTATTTTTATTGCATACAATGTATTAATGAGTCTTCTGTAACATGTTGACTGTCTTCATTCTCTTTAGGAAATATTCAATGAATTCAGATCAGAATAAAATCTAGGCTTACAATCAATTTCCTTATTGTCCTTGATGCATAGCAGTCGGGCATTAATTCTGTGACAGTGAGTGCATAACTCAGAAAGGAATCTGAACTGTAGTATCTAATTTGAATAGAAATTAGAGTTCTTTTAAGGAGACTCAGAAAGCACAAAACTCTTAGGAAAAACAAAACAAAACAAAACACCATAAAGCAAAATCCTTGGAAGTGTTTTTGAATTATTGATCAAGTTGCTGCAGAATCATTTTTAAAATGAAGTCAAATTATAAAGGCTTATTTGTATTGCTGGGATGAAGAAGTGTTCAGTTTCTTCCTTCCTATTTTCTTAAGTCACAATTCCTAGGGAGGATATTTTGATTGTACCATTTATTTGTCTCATTTATGAAAAAAAAATATCAAAACCAACAAAACACACACCACTAACCAACCAACCAACCAACTAACTAACCAATATCTTTTCTAGTAAGTATTAAGCAAAGTGATTGCTGAAACTTATTCAAGGACACTGTTTAAGGCTTTCTATTTCTTTATAGTTTTGTTCAACATCTCTTCAATATTTTATGTAACTTGAAATGGATGTGAGGGCGATCTGGCTGTGACATCTGTCACCACATTGATCGCCAGGGTTGATTTGGCTGATATGGCTGGCTAAGCGGGTGCCCCCTTCCTCTGTCACTGCTCCATGTGCGTCCCTCCTGAAGCTGCGCACTTGGTCGAAGAGGAAGACCTTCCCTGATAGAGACGTACCATTCATCGGTCAAGGGTATATGGTAGCTGCACTCCCCCGCTAGAACCTCCAAACAAGTTCAAGGTCCATTTGTAGGAGAACGTAGGGTAGTCAAGCTACTAAGATTGCAGACACATCCAAATGAGGCACTGCATGTTTTATATATAATTTTTTAGGAAGGACATGGACCTGTTGGAACAGGTCCAGCAGAGGGCCACGAAGACGGTCAGAGGGATGGAGCACCTCCCCTACGAAGACAGGCTGAGAGAACTGGGGTTGTTCAGCCTGGGGAAGAGAAGGCTCCGAGGAGACCTTATAGCAGCCTTCCAGTACCTAAAGGGGGCCTACAGGAGAGAGGGAGAGTGACCCTTTATTGAGGAGTGTATCAATAGGACGAGTGGTAACAATTTTAAACTGGTAGAGGGTAGATTTCGATTAGATATTAGGAAGAAATTCTTTACTGTGGGGGTGGTGAGACACTGGAACAGGTTGCCCAGAGAAGTTGTGGATGCCCCATCCCTGGAAGTGTTTAAGGTCAGGCTGGACAGGGCTTTGAGCAGCTTGGTCAAGTGGGAGGTATCCCTGCCCATGGCAGGGGGCTGGAACTCGATGTTCTTTAAGGTCCCTTTCAACGTGAACCATTGTGTGACTCTATGATCTCCAGTTAAAAATTCCCATGGAATTACATAAGCATCTTTTTCTATTAAGGTTATTTGATTTTCAGTTTATGTTTTTTGTGTTTCTACTAATCTCACAATTTCATTTCTAGGTTTTATAGGAACTTTGTAAACATTTCTAATCCAGATAGAGTTACTCTACAATATACCTAAGTATATAAATTGAAATTTACTCTCCTTGAAGGTAGCTACATTAATTTTTGGGGTTTTGTATTTTAAGATGTCAAAATGATCATGTAAATAAAAAGATCTTTTACACACTAAGGCCCAGGTTTTACCACTGGACTCACATGTATACCTGTGGATGTATAAAATATTTGTAGATGTATTTGTTAGGATCCCTTATTTGTGAGGATTAAATGTAAGGATCCAAAGTATCTATAAGGAACTTTCTTCATCTTCTTTCATTGGGTAAATTAGAATGAAGATGTATCTCTTGTCTTAAAGATAGACAAACTTATCTTTTAGGATAAATCCTCACTCTGTGAATTACTCCAGTGAAGTACTCAGACTATCAATGGTATGAGATACATCTACATTTGAATTATAAAGATAAAAATTGGCACATGGAACATGAGAAGAAGGGTGTGTTTGTATATATACATTGACTTTTTAATAACCTTCTCAAGAACAAATCCTAAACCCTTTTCTTGAAAATGCATTGTTATCTTTGACATCTCTGAATTTTTTATTGCTTTTGCCAAGTCATATGAGTGTAATAAGGATCAGAACTGAAAAGGCCATCTTGCTTGGCCTGTAATGACCAGCTTAAGACTGGAATAGACCACCTTGTTTTTACTCCAGGTTCTTTCTATTTGTTTTTCATTTATATAGCATGGTTTTGGCAGCAGGGGAGCTGCAACGCTGGCTTCTGTGAGAAGAATCAAGAAGTGCCAGTTCCAGCTGGCTCTAAGATGGAACGGCTACTAGCCAAAGCTGAGCCAATCAGTGATGCTGGAGGCACCTCTGTGATAACATAATAAAGAAAGGGTAAAAAACACTATGAAACAGTATCTGGGAGAAAGGAGTGAGAATATGTGAGAAACAACTATGGTCACTGAAGAAAGAGGGAGGTGCTCCAGGCACTGGAGTGGAGACTCCCCTGCAGCCTGTGGAGAAAACTGCGCTCAAGCGGCTTGTCGCCTTGCATCCCATGGAGATCCACAGTAGAGCAGATATCCACCCTGCAGCCTGTGGAGGACCCCACATTGAAGCAGATGGATGTGTACTTGTATTGGGTTTGGGTGGCAATATTTTGTTAGCAGGTGGGGTACAGAGGTGGCTTCTGTGAGAAGCTGCTAGAAGCTTCTCCTATGTCCGATACAGCCAAAGCCAGCTGGCTACAAGACAGACCCACCGCTTGCCCAAGGCTGAGCTAATCAGTGACCATGGTAGCACCTCTATGATAGCATGTTTAAGGAAGAGAAAAAAAGCTGTGGCACAGCAGCAGCTGAAGAGAGGATAGAGAATACGTGAGAGAAACAACTATGCAGACACCAAGGTCAGTGAAGAAAGAGGGAGAGGAGGTGCTCCTGTAGGGAGGAGGAAGTAGAAGAGTTGGGAGTGAAGCTGAGCATGAGAAGAAGGCGGGGATTGGGGAGTTGGTTTTGTTTCTCGCTATCTTACTCTATTTTTAATTAGCAATAAATTAAATTAATCTTTCTCAGGTCGAGTCTGTTTCACTTGTGAGAGTAGCTGGCAAGG
The DNA here is from genome assembly GCF_964106895.1 of Numenius arquata. Lineage (NCBI taxonomy): Eukaryota > Metazoa > Chordata > Aves > Charadriiformes > Scolopacidae > Numenius > Numenius arquata. The sequence goes on along the minus strand of NC_133576.1, from coordinate 102,133,607 downwards.
GATCTCCCTCTCTTTATCTCAATGCAAGACCTTCTTCATTGTATTTTCTCCACCTGCCCTGCTGAGGAGGGAGAGTCAGAGAGCAACTTGGTGGGCACTTGGCAACCAGCCAAGGTTAACCCACCACACCATGTTACAGTGAAAGCAGAAAATACCAACAGTTCTCTTCAGTGTAATACAGGAAAAAAGTCCTCCCAGATCTCTTATCTAGAAGTTTGTTAATACTCTGAAGAATGACCACTGAAAACTTTGTATCTATGTACAGTTTCTGTTATTCTCACTTTATTCCAGAATGTATTTAATTGTTTAAGAAAACAACATGTAAATTTTAATTCAAACATCTTTCTGTTACACATTCAACACCACCCTTGTCTCACTCAAGTCTTTGGGATTTCAGTCACAACTTAATGGCTTTTCCAAGAATGTTGTTTTTTGTTCTGAAGTTTTTCCTCAGACTCATTTTGCACTGTTGAGTAAGTCCTACCTAGCCTCAGTGATTTATTGGCTTTGAGTTGCCCCAGCCAACTTATCACTTGTGCCTTGCTGACCCTGAAGTAATCCAAGATAGCAAGTACATGGCCAATAATAGATGCCATCGGTTAATGTCTTTTGTGTTGTGCACTAAGCATTCTCCTTATACTTCAGTCTTCTGAATGGATCCCTCAACAGTTTAATTGAGCCTAAAATCTTCTCTTATTGGTCTACAAACTTAATGTATTTAATATGTTATTGGCTATTTACTCAGTATCCATGCCTCTATTCATGTACTGACAATATATAGAAAGTTTTAACATGGTATGAAGATTTTATTGATGTGTTTATAGCTAAAATACTGACAAGTGGTGAAACTATAATTGATTTTTTTTTATTTTAGAAAAAAAGATGTCAAAAACTTGTATCAATTCTTAATATTAATTTCTCTTACTTACTAGATAAGTCACAAGGGGAAAACAGCAACTCCCTCTTTAAAAACCAACATAACAGCCAAATTCAGTGTTTCAGAGAACTTTGTAAAAAAAAAAAATAATTTTTTATGCACCTTTATAACACCTTAATACATAACTATTATAGTCTGAATGTGACCTGAAATAGGTTCTCCATACTAAAAATATCATAATTGTAAACTACTCTCTAATGTTACTGAGACCTTGATATGCTGGGTGAAATGGGCTGACAGGAACCTCACGTAGTTCAGCAAAAGGAAATGCAAAGTCCTGCATCCACATATGAGGAAAGGCCAACAGAGCTGTAGCTGTTTAACCTGGAGAAGAGAAAGCTCAGGGGGATCTCATCAATACCTGAAAGCAGAGTGTAAAGAAGATGGAGAGAGGCTCTTTTCAGTGGTGCCCAGTGACAGGACAGGAACTAATGGGCATGAACTGAAACATAGGAGACTCTGTGTGAACATAAGAAAACACTTTTGTCACTGTGAGAGTGAAAGTGAACAAAAGAGTTGTGGAGTCTCCATCCCTGGAGATACTCTCGCTGTCTGAAGATGGTCTGTGGCAACCAGCTCTTGGTGACCTTGCTTGAGCCAGGGTGTCGGGCCTGATGACCTCCAATGTTCCCTTCTTCTAACCTCAGCAATTCTGTGATTCTATGTTTATATTCTGGGCTGTGAAACAAGTGCCATCTTTCCATATGGAACATATAGAAACATTTTGTGTAGCATGAAGATTCCAGATACTAAGCCCACCACTGCAGGACTTCATATTATACACCCTGAGTTTATTTTCTTTTGTATGTAGTAAAATGACAAGTGAAGGGTCACGTCTCTTCCAAGATGCTTAAAGCAAATGACATCAAGGCGAAGAACTTTAAAACCACTAGATATTGGAAGAAGTCCATGACATGAAATAAAGTGTAAAATACGTATTTTGATAACTTTGTATTTGCTTTGAATTAGAAAACATATATATATGTAAATTATATATACACATAAGTTACGGTTGGTTTTTTTTATATCAATGAAAACACATGAGTTTAGATTCTTAAATCCAGGTATTTAAAGCCTGAAGTTAGACTTTTAAATACACCACTTGTGCATGTATAAGTATTGTCTTCAAATGCATACTCCTGAGATGTTCATAAACAGTGTAAATTGTTGTAGTGAATGAGCAGATAAAATATCAATGGTATTTGTGGAAAATTTTTTTTTCCCCATTTTACACCGAATACGGAATTTAGTTTCTGAATATGACAAACATATCCATTTCAGGAAAGCTGAATTGCTTTTAGTTGTCATAATTTCTGAGCATATAATTGAGTCTTAAGCCTCCATTGATTATAACTGTAATTTATACACCTCAAGCTCAATTCAGTTACTAACAACAGTCTCCAGCACCATTTGGAGTAATTTAAAGTTTCTGAAACACTGCCTTGAATTTGACAAATATGACTCATTACTGGTACCTAGTGCCATTTCAAGTTGCAGAAGTTCCCACCTGAGCTTCAGTTACCACCATAAAAGAAGTGGTTCTCTAATAGTCACATCTGCACCTCTGATGGGTCAGATGACATTATACAGCCATGTATAGACATTTGCATGCTACCCCAGATGAACTGTTGGTTTGGTCAGTATTACTTGTACTTACTGAACATATGTCTAAACTGTGCATGTACCTGTGTATAATGTAGGGTGATTTTGTAGTTTATGAAGAATTAAATATGTCCTGTTGCCACTTCATAGGACAAAATGAATTCTGGAATGTATGCTTGAGAACTCTACTGCATTACCGTAATAAACGGTAGCTGGATGAACTTTTTTGCTTGTGGGAACTCTAATTAAAATGAATGAAAGCAGACATTTGCAATTACCATTGCAGAATAAGGGGATCAGTTTCAGATCTAACAACTTGATGCTTGCTTTTCCCCAGCTGAGTCTCCCTATTGATAATAATTGGATGCTGGTTCCTTGAAGAGCAAAGGTATAAATTACCAAATGTGTTGCAAGCTAACAGAACAGAAGAAGTCATATTCATGTGAATGGAAACTAAGAGATTCTCTTCATATAACCTGAAAAACAGGACCACAAAGAAACTCTGAACTTGTTAATATCCAGAAAAAATATGTACATGAAATACAATAATTTAGTTTTAAAGTTAATTCATTTCAATGCTATAAATTAGTGATTTTCCTCCCAAGAAATTTCAAAACCACTGTTTTAAATAAACTGTGATTCCTAGAATTCTCAACAGTTATCATGTAGATTGGTCTCATAACAACTCTCAAGAACCCTTCCCCCTCAGCTGAGATTTTGGTCTTTTGAACAGACTGGATGTCATTCATCAAGAAAAATATTCTCTCAGAGGCACAACAGTGCCTGAGAGTGCCAGCTTAAATTGAATGAGATGGATGAAATTCAAAGAAGGGGTCTTATGTGTTAAAAAATTATGGAAAATCTTTACCAACTGTCATAGACTGACACATTTTTCTTTCAAGGCTCTCATTGACAGAAAAAGAGTGTGTAGATAAACACAAGAGTATTCTTCAAGCATCATTTAGTTGGCAGTTCATTTTCCCCACACTCTATAGTATCAAAAACTCCATATTGATTTAAGCTCCATTGCTTCAATTGCTGAGAACAGTTAAATTCAAAGACACATTAGGTTTGAGGATAGAAAGCCTTTATCCTACAGTGAGAGTCCTTCCTACAACAGTTTAAGACGCCAAGTATCTGCAATAGTTCCAGTAATAAAATTGGTTGATCTATTGGATGGACAAGAAACATTTTCTTTACTAAGCTTGTTGCATTTTTCTGAACACTTGTGCAAACTTACTGTTAGTTAAAATTACTTGGTGATTTTTTAATTATTTTTTTTCATAAACACACCGGTTTCCCTGTGTTTAAATGCCTTTGAGACCTATTTGGAGTATTTACAAGATTGATCTGGAAAAATACATGACAATTTCTGTTAGCTGTTACGAAATCCTAAACAGTAAATCTCTAGGCAATAGAAATAACTTGACAGTGAGAAGTACTTGATGAGAAGACTTACTAGAAGAGAAGCAGTTCTAAAGGTTTTCTGTAATCATCTGGGTACTTTTATTCAACATTTCATCATACTGCTTAAACAACTTTTCAGACTTCAGTATGATTCATTTTTTCTCTGGACATTTTAATAAAATAAGGGAGAGATGTTTTCTGCATTTTGCAAATAGAGAATTTAAGTACAAAGTCACCAAATCTTAGTGCCAAGAGACCTGGACACTAAAATGGGTATTGAGCATGTCAATTTTACCTAGATCACAATTATAAACTGATTGTTTTTAGATATTTCTGGAGAAATATGTTGCCCTGTAATACAGTATTGCCATAACTAGTAGCAGGCTCCAGGTTTTGTACCGAGTTTGCAAATCATGAAGACTGAGGCTTGTCAGCCCTCCTCTGTTTGGGCTTTTTTGGACCTGTTTGCAGGTTAGTTCTACTTGTCTTGCCTGCAACAGTGGGTTTTCTAATTGACCAGATAGCTGTGGTTAACTTGTTTTACTTTTGTTAATATTTTTATTCTAGCAACATATTTTGTGACTATATTCAGTGAAGGACTCCAAATGTTACTGACTCACCATAACATCCAACTATCAGCACCAGAATGAAGCTACCAACCTTAGGACCACTGAAGCACAGGAAGGGGTAGTATAACATCAGGAAAAGGGGTAGAAACTAATCCTAATCACAGTGTCCTCTCTTCCAGGGTAACTGTTTGCAAGAGACTGACTGGGCATTGGTCTGCTTGTGGGAGGTGGTGAGCCACTGCCTGAGCAACTGATTCAAGAAGCATCTTGCTTCTTTTCCTCTTTCATAGAATTGTTCGGGTTGGAAAGGACCTTTAAATATCATCTACTCCAGCCTCCCCCTGCTATGGGAAGGGACATCTTCCGCTAGCTTGTGTTGCTCAAAGACCTGTCCAGCTGGACCTTGAACACTTCCAATGATGGTGCATCCACAACTTCCCAGGGAAATCTGTTCCAATGTCTCACCAACTTCATCATAATAGATTTCATCCTTATATCCAAACTAAACCTACCCTCTTTCAGTTTAAAACCATTGCCCCTTGTTCTGTCACTACAGGCCTGGTAAAAAGTCTTTCTCCATCCTTCTTACAAGCCCCTTTTAAGTACTGAAAGGTTGCAGTAAGATCTCTTCTCCAGGCTGAACAACTCTCTCAGTCTTTCATCATCAGAGAGGTGTTCAGCCCTCTGGTCATTTTTGTGACTCTCCTCTGGACATGATCAAGTCCATATGTGTAATATGTGGTGCATAATGATCAGAAAGCCAAAGCACAAGACACAGTGGATTGGAAGCATGTGCCTCCTCCATGTAAAAGATGACTTTTTTTTTTTTCTTTTTTAAGATGGAATGATATAAAGAAAAATAAGAGAAATCTGCTGACATAGCAGAAAGTGTGCTTCAAGTAAAAGGCAGTATAACAGGAAAGCAAACTTCTATTTTGAATAAAATGAATGTCATTTTCTGCTGCATTTTTTTATCCTGGGCCCAACCTGTGCCCAATCATTAATAAAATTACCCAGTTGAAGGCATGCATTTTTCTGAATTCCAAATACATACACGTGGTAACCTTATCTACAGGGGAAAAAAAGCCCCAAACCAAATCTTGCTGCCTGTTTCTGGAGGCAAAATTGGTTGTGTGAATTTCCACGGTAAAATGAGGGAAACTATACATTAATGATTGATTTGAAGTATCAATGAACTATCAAAAATATTTTAAAATATATTTTTATTAGCTGTGCTGTTGTATTTTTCTGTTTTCAAGAGGCTGGATGCTTGAGGTGTACTCATCTTCATAAGGCTACAGACAATGATTACATTCATAAAATAGGATTTTTTTAAATTCTTTTCATTTTAAAGGTACTTAGCTTTACTGTAGTCAAGAAAAGAGAAAGTTCAACAAATGTATCTCTAAGGAAATCGCAAAAGTTTATGAGAAAATTAATTTCTTAGAACTTAATCCAGTTATTCAAAATGTCCCTGTGTCAATCCAGTAATAACTAAATGTGAATTAATTGACTTAAAATAAGTTTATTACATATTATTAGATTTTATCATAATTAAATAATATATTTTTAGATTCTTGTCAACTTAGCACTGTGTTTATTATAAACACACTGAACTAATTTCCTGACCAACATGTTGTGCAGCAACCTTAAAAATGGTCATACAGAAATGTTTACTATGCTAACTGGTTATCAAAAGTGAGATGAATTTTACTTTGAAAGCAGCAGTGACTATTTAATTTTTATATTTATAATTTTTGTGCTTTTTTCTTAACTGTGCTTCAGTAGAACAATACAAAACTGTTGGCCTTAAAAGACTAAATAGTGAAAACTCCCCATCTGTTTTGTCTGTATTTGACTATTTTGTCCTTTTTTGTTTAAAGATGAGTCAGGTTAAATATAACAATTTTGGATGTTAGAAGTTTTAAACCCCTTGTTTATAAATTCCTGCTTCCCATAACCTATTGATATATGCTGTATATTGCTATCTACTATTGCATATTAATGTAATTTATATAGCCAATCAAAATTCAGTAATTTTGCACTTGAGTTAAATATTCACAGTTCACATTTAAGGCTTTGTCAATTAAATCATGCAGACAACAGACTAAATCAAAAGTTTAAATTATGCAAAATATTTATTTGCTATTAACTGTACTACAGTTGTCACAAAGTACAGTCTCAAATATGAAATCATTCATTGACTTGGGCATCAAATAAGCATAATTAGAGAGAAGAGTTACTTAACAGCCAGGAATCTAAGTCAACAGGATAACTCCACAAAGGCCTCCAGGAACATGTTTATTTTCCTTGCTTACATAGAGACTACAGATGTTTATTTTAATGGCTAGGTGATTCAGATTTGTGCCTGGTTTAGACATCTTATGTAGTCACACTGAGTAAAGGTGTCATAAAATTCATGGGTTAAACCAGGTCATCCAGGAGTTCCCACCTAGTTCCAGCAATTAATAGTCATCCACCTTTGCAGTGAAGGAATCAATAAATATAGCATGAGTCTATATTAGTATTTTGGTTTGGCTCAGGAGTGCACTTCTGAGGTAAATCTTGCAGTCATTCCCACTAATAATGCTTTTGTACACCTTGTGGGGTGGTCTTCCATGTTTGAACTGGATTGCTTCCTAAAGTAAAAAGTAGTGCTGACTACCAATGAGCGCTCAGCTCAGAAGGTCATTCTGGAGCCAGTTAGAATTAACTCTCTTGAAATATATATACTGTACATTTCAGGTCCTCAGCACTAGCTGTTTCACCTTAACAATCTTAATTTGGCTGAATTATTTGCTTATATAGATGTACCTCAGAGGTACTTCACAGGACGAGGCAGGTAAGGTGGGAGGTTGTCTGGTGCCACGACCACAAACCTGCTTCTACTCGCTCTTTTCATTTACGCTTTCACCTTCAGCCTGACCAAGGGTGCCTACAGGGGCTCCTGGACCCTTGCTGCCTTTCTCCCTGTTATCCCTCAACCTTTCAACTTCTTCTTTCAGTTCTGCCACCATGCTGGGCAGATCATTGATCTGTTCACATCTTATACAGCAGGTCTCACAGCTATCACCTGTTACCAGTAAAAGGTCCTGGCACTCCCTGCATCCTGTGACCTGCACGGCCACATGTTTCTGTGGGAGCTCTGTCGGGGTTCCCACATCCATTCTGTTTAGGGTCGAGCGCATGACCTTCCTCCAGGTTCCCCCCTGTGAGCCCTGTGCCACACCCCGCATCTTGCGTGCTCTCCTGGTGCTCCTGAGAGGCCCATTTTAGGTGGGGCGGGGGACAGTGGTTCCACCCACGCCGCCTCCGCAGCCCGCCCACAAGCTGCCAGGTTCTGGCAGGGATCAGTCGCTTTTACCGGCTTCAAAAGCCCTCAAAAAGAGCTCCTTGCTGGTCCTTTTAAGTTTTTTTTTTGTCGTGATCCCTTTCCTCAGTGCCGCTTACCTCCACTGCAGCTGATCTCCTCGGCAATACCGAGGATTTGAGTTTCTTCCATATTGATTGATTGACCTGGCATTAATGCATGAACTATGTTTTCATGTGCATTCTTCTCTTCTCCAACTATTGTTCTTAGTAGGAATTTTGTACGTAATGTGGCAGTACTAAGCAAAGCATCATAATAAGCTTATATTCTTATTAACCTTGAGGCGCTGTAGGCCAACTAAAACATTTTAAATGTTATTATTGGACCACCTTAACTGGAACTTGATAATAGACAAATTAAGATCTGAAAAAGGAACTGAACTTTTTACACAGCAGCCATCAAATCAGTACCAGCTGTAGCTGCAAGTCTGAGGTAGCTTGTATGCAACGTCAATAAACTCTCAAAATCCTTTCTATGTTTACCCTATCACAAGGTGAATGTGAAAACCATTGTGCTTAATTCTTGCTGACAAATACTTTCACATGTATTGGCAAACAGTCAGCTACAGTTGAATAGAACAAAGCAGCTGCTTGCAAAGCTCAGCCAAGAGCCAATAACTGTTAGTCTTCTTTCTCCTCTGCAGATCACTAAGGGATTGTGTCAAAAAGTCAGACACATATTTCAGATGCCCAAAAGAGACATTCTTGCATTACAATTCTTTTGTCTGTATATGCTCATGGAAGAACATCAGTTATTCCCCAGGCACAGACTTATTACGTGATCCGTTCACTGAAGAGTCTGGGAACTCCTGGTGGGATCCTACTCTGAAACTGTTGTACTCTGCATGATGATAATAAACTTGTCTTGGGGCTATTGACTTTGTTCCTGCCAGTCAACAATTGTCCTTTCTTCACCCTGAATGTCTCTCATGCCAAAAAACTCTCAGCAGAGCTGTAACACGCAAAATAAAATAAAAATGCATCCCTTGTATAGGCTCCCGATCACTTCTCTGACTAAAATCCAACTGTGTGTAATCATCTTAGGAACAAATTTTAGAATTGGTCCTTAATGATTTTGTGAAAGATAACGAGATAACATAAACCATGCTTGAACCTTCACAAAACTATGAGAAACAGAGTCTTTCTAAAATTGTAAGCCAAGTATGATGCACTGCTTAAGCTGTGATCCTAGATATGGTATGTTTATTCCTCTAGACACAGAATTCTAGGACAATTCCCTGCTGCAAGGGATTAAAAATAAATAATATAAAATTTAGCTTAATGTTTGAAAATTACAGTGATTAATGTCTTCTCTAAAGAAACTATGAATTGACTTTGCATTCTGTCTTCAAAGAAAAAAAAATGTTATTCATTGTCATAGATTCCCAACTATTAAAGAAATGGGATTGGATTTTTGAGAAATATCATGAAACTGCTTGTGGTATTAACCAATTCTCATTAACTTGTGGCTCTTGATTATGCTATTTCACAGAATCACAGAATCACATGGGGTTGGAAGGGACCTCTGGAGATCATCTAGTCCAACCCCCCTGCCAAAGCAGGTCCACCTAAAGCAGGTTGCACAGGAGCTTGTCCAGGTGTGTTTTGAATGTCTTCAGAGGAGACTCCACCACCCCTCTGGGCACCCCTCTATTTAAGATGTACCTTCTTGTAAAGTTCATGGAATACATAACTAATGGATTATAACCAAGAAATCCTAGTTTTGGTTGGTTTTGTTTTTGTTTTTTTACTCCAGGCAATGTTAGCTATTCAGATGATGGGGACTGAAGTTGCCTCATCTGTACAGCTGGGCTTTTTGCCTTCATGAAATCCCTAAAGGACATAATTTAAAATTGCTACATGAAAACATAGACCCTGAATCTCAAACATGAACAAGTGCTACTAAAGGTCCTTTTAATATAGAGAAGATATCAAATTCTTTAAGACCATTTTTTTGTTTGTTTTCTTCTGTTAAGAAGTAAAATGAAAGAAATAATACAAATAACTGGAGGTTCTAGTAACAGTTCAACAAAATCATGACCATGAACTACATAACTCAGAATAGGTCCTTCAAAATGTACTTAGTTTTGAAATTATTGTCATTTGTATTAAGACAAATAAAACACTTTATAATCCATCTCAATGTTTTCTGAAAAGCAAGTATCAAAAGGAAGGACTAAAATCTCGAGTCTCAGCTTTTTTGTGAACCGTTCATCAACTTTTTCCGGCTTTCAGAAATTCATCCTGACACATTGTTTCCTATCTGTTTTCAAAAGGCTTCAAGTTGTATTCAGCTGATATTTCTGAATTCCAGTAATGTATCTTCATTCAAGTGCTATCTTATCTCTCCATAGTCAGCTGTGTTCTGTTTACCAACAAATGACAGGCATTGTACTGGCAGATAAGTTCAAGCTATTCTGTAGATATAAGCACAATAGCAAGTTGCTCATGCAGGACTTGATTTCACTTAAATGCACACACACACAGAGTTTATTTCATGACTTGAATTAGAGGAAAAGTGAATCAATATCCACTTCCACTTTTTAAAGTTTGGTAGTTTGATAGTTAATAGTTTTAGATTTCAGCACTTTAAAAAGTCTGTGAAGAAAAGAGGAGAGGAGAGGAGAGGAGAGGAGAGGAGAGGAGAGGAGAGGAGAGGAGAGGAGAGGAGAGGAGAGGAGAGGAGAGGAGAGGAGAGGAGAGGAGAGGAGAGGAGAGGAGAGGAGAGGAGAGGAGAGGAGTCCTTCTAAGGATGTCCTTCTAAGGATAAGGAAGATCACAAAATTGGAAAAAACTCACAAAACTAAAACAAAATTTTCTTAAGAATCATAACAACACTGGTTTCATAAGAACTATTATAATGTTTCCCAATTTCCTTATCTCATTTCTTTAATCTTTTTTTTTTTTTTTCCATCCCAGACACCATGTTGCCCTTGCAGTAATAGCTTAAGACTCAGCGATCCATTTCAACCCTTTTATTCCATACAACATTTATTCCTGAAAGGTATGTAACTCTTCAAATGGGGTGAATTTTAAAAGTTCCTAGAAAGCTAGCAAAAGTTACTGGGGTTGTCATTTTCTCCTTCATTTCTTTTTTCAAGGTCAGTAGTGGGCTTTGTTCAGATTTTCTTCTAACTGAAGAAAGTGACTTGAGATTCCTCATAGCCTTAAATGAGATCTCCAGGATCAGTTAATTAAAACCCACTTGTCTCCTGTAGTTTTGCTGAGCATTAAAGCTGGAGCAGCAGGCAGAATTCAGCAGGATTCAGGGGAATATTCACAGCTGTTGATGAATAAGGAAAAGATTGTAACTTTTGGACTTACAATATTTGTGTTAGAAATGAAGTAGTAAGTTTTGTTAACAGATTTGATGGGCTGGAAAGCAGGAATAAGGAGAATGGCATAAGAAGAATTTGTTTCTGCATTTAGATGGTAGGTATATAATTATGTGCCACTCGGTTTATAATACTGTAAATTACTGTCCCAAACCATTTTGGGTACCCATTGTCCAAAGACTTAGTTTACTTTATTTTTAGTTGAATGGAGTTGCATGCTTTGCCTTTGTGATCAATCTACTTTGTCACATTGGTTTATTTCACTTATTTGTTGCTAAATACGTCAATATGGGATCTAATATCGACCCTTTCTTTCTGTGTAAACTCCAAAAACAAATACTGAATGTTTCCCAAACTCTGTGTCGTTCTGTATGTGTTGCATGAAGGGTGCAGAATTTGCAGCGATAGAGCGTGTATTTGCTGGCCACTTGTGCAGGGAGCACTGGTGCAGCCGGCAGGGGTCATTGTGAGACTGCGTTGGTGGATCACTTGTCCTTGGCGAAATGTGCCTTGACTTCAATCGGCATTGTTCTACTGCACAAAACACACACAACTCACCCTGTTCTAAAACCCTGGAAGAAAATTTCCATTTTGGTCTAGCTTTTTTTTTGAAGTGGTTTGGTTTTTTTGTTTTTTTTTTTTCTGTACTAAAGCAGAAAAATACATCACCTAAAAAGAGTAATAACATTTCACTCAAAAAAAAAAAAATCCTGCAGTGAAGTTTTTCTAATTCAAACCAGTAAGTCCATCAACATTGCTAAGGATACTTTCAATAGCCCAGTAAGTTCAACTTTCTTCACAAGCCTTGAAGGGACTCATGAATCATAGCAGTAGCCTAAAATACTTTACATAAACTCCCACAATTAAGCCAGTGGAATATTAAAATACAATAAGCTATGGAATCGGGAAATACATCTAACATTCAAGTTACAGAGAAAGGAAAGGTATTAGCCCAAACTCGTTTTCACTACATTAAAAAGACAGGGGAAAAAAAGGCTTTTTATACCTTTTGACAAAATAGTTCTAAAATAAGCACTATAAAGAAGTGCCTAATCGAGACAAGGCTGTAATCAGACTAGTAAATTCTTCAAAGAGAGATTGGGGTAGGAAATGTAATGATAAAGTCCAAATAAGATGCTTTAAAAGTAATTGCTCTCTCCTCACATATACATAGAAAGGTCAAGTGTAACTAGACTCTCAAAGCAGGCTGGATTTTCCATATCCTATCCTAAATAAGCAGATCTGCCAATGACACTAAGGAAAGGGCACTAAAAATTAGTGCTAACATCTACCAGGCAGATTTGAACAGCAAATGCTTTTCTCTGGAAGAAATGAATCAAAGACTGAATTTAGTCCACCTCCCATTTAGAATGTGCTGCTGTGTTTCTCCTCTATTCTGAAATTTACTTGAAGAAAAAAGGAGAAACGTCATTAATAAGGAAAGCAAACGAATGTTCTCTTCTTTGTAATGAAAATAAAAAAAACCCAAAGCTTACCTATGAGCAGAGAAAAAAAAAAAAAAGGAAAAATGAAGATCAGTTTGGTCAAAAGGCTATTGCTGATGACGAGAACAAATACTTAATGTTGCTGGTTGGATTCATTAAGCTTTCTGAGCCTTGTAACTTGTATGCATCCATGGAGTTAAATCCTAGAGCTACAGGATTTATGTACTACAGGTACATAAATGCTACAGAATGACATCCTTCAAGCACCTACTAACCCACCATTTTTTCTGTACCAGGCCTTATGGTTAGCTGGTTACTTTTCCATGGATTTTTCTAAAGAAATTTCCATGTCCTGTTCTTTAAATTTTATACAGCAATTTTATTTTGTTTAGGCCTTTGGGGATCCGTTTAGATCCTTGATAGAAGAGGAGAGAATAGGAAAAAGCAGGAGGAGAAGGTAAATATTTTTTTAAAAGTTATATTTTATTGAAGAAATTTATGCAGTTCAAGAACATACAGGAATACTTTTGAATGAAATGAGCCCTCTTTCTCCTTTGAAATGTTATAGAGTTATGGGGAGACAATCTCTGAACAGTTTTTTTTGAGAGTGTTCTGCTTTTGTTTGTGTTTTCAACACTATAAAATATACTTAACCTACATTCTGTGACTGCATAGCATGAGAAAATGAGTTATAGAAAAATTATTCTCCTTCCACTACTGAGTATCTTTTAATTGAAATTATTACAGAAAATTATTTAATTTCCGGGAAGCTATAAGTGCTTCAGATCACTTACTGGGTCAAAACAAATGAACAAACAAACAAATAAATAAATAAATGTAAAACTCTTTTGAAGTCTTTCAGTAAAAGGCAATTACAGGTAAAGATTAGTGATTTCCTTTTGATAAGATCCCTAAAGCAGCTCATAAATTTTGTGTGCATGGCAACATTATTTTTCTCATAGTGATGATAAAGAATGACAGAAGTACTTTGTGTAGACCAAAGTGTGTTAAAGTGCAAGAGTATATACATATATCTCAAGAGAGAGAGATTTATAATGCTACTTAATCATTTTAATTTTGACAGAGTTTCAAAGTACTGCCAGACCAGATGTGAGAGGGAATTTGGATGGTTGCGGATTGCTTCTCTTGTTGTTTCTATTTCTCCTTCTTATGGGCTGATGCCAACACGGAAGCTCTAAATTAGGAAACTGTAATAGGAACGTATATGACACTACTTTGGTTAGCCAGTCATGCCAGCAAGTATGATAAGTAGGAGAGAGTAGGATTATGTCACAGCTGGTGATATAATTACTGTATAAATTACTCTTTAATAGCTTCTGTGCTATGTATTAAGGAACATGTCTCTCAGTTTTACCAATTAACCTACTGAAAAAACCTCCCAGTAAATTCATCTGTGTAACTGAAGAGACAGAGTATTGCTCCTGTTATTTTCACATTTTTCTATCTGAACATATATTTTTTCATTAATTAAGTTCTATAAATTTCCAGTGGAACAATAGAAAAAAAAAAAAAAAAAGAAACTCATATGACTATATAATTTTCTGACACACAAAACGAGAACATATTGCTTTCCCTTGACATTTTACCTTTCAAAAATTCTCAGCATGGGAAGAAATGTGTTTCTACCCCAAAATGACATTCTCCTAGCTGGAGAGTCACCTTACTCAATGTTTAGATCATATTCTGTAAGCATTAGTATCTCAAAAGGGTTGGCCTGAATTACAAGTCAGATGAAACCAAATGTCAGTCCCAGCAAAACACTAAATGGATCACATCTATTTTTTGGATTTGACAAAGAAATTAAATGCTGCTCTTCTGTCCTTTCCTGTGTGGTTTTTTTTTTTCCCCCTATCTTTGATTAAATCCTGGTTTTAGTTTCTGTTAAAGACTTAATCCTGTAAGCCATTCAGTCTATTCATGATGCAGTAAATGTCCTCAACCGATTGTTTAACTTAATTTAAATCATTGTGAGCTTAAAAATTAAATACTTGTCTACGTGTTTTCTTGGTCTAATGCTTTGTACTTCAAAGGATCAACAAGATTTCGGTGCCACTAAGCAGCTCTTAGTCCGGGGTGGGACTTAATTTAAAGAAGACATCTAAAATAGATCACATGAACTTTGCTGAGAAGCTGAGTGTTTCCTCCACTGACTATAAAGCTGGCCTGAGATGACTAGTTTGCACATTTCAAGCCTCAGTTCAGATGCCCTCATACAGATGTCTAATGCAATTTGGGATGCCATAAGGTACTATAGCTCAGCTCTAGCTACTAATCCAGAACCATGTGGGTTTTCCACAATCCTCATATATATATATGTCACCTCTAAGGTATGCTTGGTCATTTTTAAAGGCCTGTTTATGGCCAATTAAAGTGGGCTCCAGCCTGTTGTATGACGAAAGTTCTCTGCCTGTGTTGCACAGAATACTTTTAGGTTAGGGAGGAAGTCATCCTCCTGCATCCCACTCCAAAAGATAGGTAAGCAGGAGCCTACCACATGCCAAAAATAAAGGATAACAACACTCACAATTTTTTGAATGTGTTTTGTTTATATGTTTGGTTGGTTGGTTAGTTGTTTTCCCAGAGTAAATTGGAGTAAATTCTGGGATATCTGGGATCAGGAAACACATAATATATATTCCAGGAAATAATAATATATATACAGGATATATATATATATGTATAAAATAATATATATACAGCAAATACAAAAATATATTCCAGTTTAAAAAAATAAAATAAAGAAGAACCAAAAATACCAAAGCATTATAGAACCTCACAGACCACTACAGGAAAATCTCTGCAGTTAAGTGAGAAAAATGAGAGAGCGCAACCTACCCATTTGTCTCACTTTCTGTATACACGAATAAGTATCAGATTATATGCTCAGAAAAATTGTTTGGGTTGTTTGGGTTTTTTTAATATAAATATGTAAGATCTTGTTATTTCCAGGAACCAATGGGTTGGATGGATCCTCTGAAGTAGAAGTCAGATCATTGAAGAAATAACCATGGAAAAATACCAAAGGCTGAGGACAAAACTCAAGTTTAATTTTGGCTTAATTGCTGTTATTAGAGCACCTATTGAAGTCTCAGGGAGGATAAGTTTTAAGAATCATGTGCGAACCCAAATCAGACCGTATTCTGTCTTCACCTAGTTACTGTCTATGAGAATAAGAATAAAAAAAAGAAATCATTGCCAGTTTAACTTTTGCAGCCTTCCACTGAAGTTTGTCTCCTGTTATGTCAATAATCCCAGTTAATGACCATAGTGCATGACTCTTTAAAATCCTTGTCTTTGTCAACAAAAAGTTGTTCAAAGAGTTGTAGAATTGGTTTTAGAAGATTTCCACAGCTTTCCTGAAACAGGTAGAACTTGAATAAACATAATCTAGTTTGTTAAACAATGTAATGAATATCAAAATTAAATTGTCAGCATATCCATCTCTGCATCAACTCAAAATCAATAAACTGAAACAGAGCAAATATTAAATACCTTCTACTTGCGGGGAGGGGTGGGGTGGAGTGGTGGTGGGGGGGTGGGAATGAATAAAACTTTCCTTCTAATTTCAGTGTTTTGTTTAGAGAGCGGATGTACAGAATAGTAAATATCAGTATTGTTATTCTTAATTTTTTTTAGGAAAAAGATTGTTTTTAAAGCATACTAGGAATGGATGGAGTGCTGTAACTTTTTTATCATATATTTGAAACTGTTGTCTGGAATGATAAAATCCAGTCAGAGATTGACACCAAAAGTAGACTGTAATTTTAGTAGTTAATGATAAAGTCTGATCACTGTAATACACAGTTCTACTCATACGTACAGATAAGGGTGTTATGCTTTCTTCGTTTCTTTCCTTTTTTCAGTAACATACAGAATGTCCAGTCAAAAAAAAGACAAAAGATGTATTTACTGATAAAATGTCGATTACTATATTTTTTAATGAAAACTTTAAATTAATTGCAGAGATGTGAAGTACTATATCAAACCAAGTAATATTTTCTAAAGTTTGGTAATAATTTTTTGTATCTTGAATACATCCAGGAAGCATTATCTTGAAGAGCTGAAAGACTGATGAAATTAGACATATAATATTCTCACTGTGATTAGTATTGGTCTTACATTTTAAGACATCTGCTTAGAAATACTAAATACCTTCGGAAGAATAGTGTGATATTTTCAGATCTGGGTGTGGGGTTTTTTGCTGTTTGGCTTTTGGTTGTGTTTTTTTTTCCCAATGCTTGAAATTGAAGTAAGAAAAACTGCTGATTTGTACAGAAAAAAAACAACCTTGCTTTGGGAAATGTCATTTACAATAAAGTTTCAAACTTTCTGAAAAGTTTGGTTTATTCCTTGAAGAAATATTCCCTTTGTTAAAGGTTTACATTACAGAAGGAAATTAATTTGTGTAATTTCTGTGCAATCATTCCATGATAGGTAGATAGATAGATAGATAGGCAGATACAGATAAAATATATAGATATATATTCACAGACACATGTATGCCTAATACATTTATACATATATCTATACATATAAGAATATTTCCACTTACAAAGATATTTATACAAAAACACAGCATCCATTATGCTAGTATATACTATTAGTGGACTTTGAAGATGTAAACAAGACAACAAAAAACCTTTAGTGTAATTAATGAACATGAACACTATTAGTTAAAAAATGTCATGAAGAATCAGACTTTAAATAAAATAGCTCCATTGTTTCTGTAGCAACTGTGAAGATCAATTTGGTTCAGTACCAGACGATCAATACACTGATCTGGGTCTGCTGTCAGAGAATTCTTTCTTACAGAAAAGATTAACATTTTCTTTACAATCTTCTTAAGTTTGTTAGGACAAACTTTTTCCCACCACCCCCTTGTACCTACACAATGTCAAGCATCAAGCAGAAGTAGCAAAGTCAGTTTGATGAACTGTTATAAAATTTTGTAACTATTTCTTTTGCCATCATTCTTTCTCACTCTGAATGGTTTCACTCACAATCACGGTTAACACAAGTGTATTGTATAGTCACTTGATTCTTGCCTGTGACAAGACTGGAAGTGTGAGAAAGAATTACAAATGTCCCTGAAACATCTAATTGTTATTACTGAAATACCTTAGGCTTAAAGAATTGACAAAACTGTCATTTATAATTGCATTTGAACACTGAATATGTGTGAGGACTCAACTGCCACTGAAACTAAACCAAATAATGTTTCTATTGACTAAATCAAAGTAGTGGATATGATTGTATTAGCATATTTTAATCTGCATCCATTCACTCTCTAAACTAAACTCAAAATACTATATAACACATTTTTCTTGTAAAAGATAACTTTTCAAATATGATTACATTTTCCAACCTTTTTCATCCTTTTCATGATGTTTATTATAGGTTTATGAGGGTATTTCATTCTTTGTAATATGGTAATGTACTTGTCCTTGCTTAGAAAAAATATGCTGTTTTTTATGTAATAATTATATTTCACATAATTGGAAATGGAACAGTCAGCAAATTTTCACCTGTGTTTCTGCATGTCTAACTTCTTTATATTGCTAAAGCTTCAGCAAGCTTTGAGTCAGTCTTCTGAAACTTTATTACAGGATTTTTCTTTGTGCAGTCACTCATGTATTTATTTGTTTATTTAAAAACAGCATTTCTTAGCTCCTTGGCGTACTCACAATATTTCCTAGGTGACTAAGAAGTTCCCATAGCTTAGAAAAGTTTTCAGAAATGTTCAGAATCTTACAGTCAGATCACACTAAAAACAACTGGATGACTGAAATAGAGGGAAGATTTCATTGCAAACATTTTAAAATATTTTCAGTTGGTGTGTTTTGTTATTTTTTCCTCACAGAAAAGTGATCAAAATGTTGATCTTTTGGTTCAAATGTAACCAATCATAGATATAGGTCACTTTATAGTAGATTGGGCAAACCCTAATAATAATAAATCAAGTTCAGAAGATAACTATATGCCATTTCCTTCCAAATAACAAAGGCAGAATTTGTCCAGCTTACAAAAAGAAAGGTCAGATCTGAAGTTTTCATTCTTGTCTATGCAGAAGCTTAAACCACTTGGCTTGCTTTTCTCTTATGGGAAGGACAGAAAAATAGGATAATATTTCCAGAATCACATAAATTGTTTGAATTACTAAATCCCTACATCATATAGGTGATTTTGACTTGTTTTTCCATGATGCAACAGTCACCAGCTTTAGAGTAATTTATATCTATTTGAGCATCATTAATGTTTATGAGCTCTTACTTTTCACTACCAGCCAGGAAATGTGAGCTCTGGGATACAGAGATCATTGTATCCCATTCTGGCCCATCCTGGCAGAAAAAATGGCTTTAGGTACTAAATTATGTATGTGTATTTTGTAAGATAACAGGTGGTGCTAATGTGAATGAGAAACAGGATCTTGGTTACTTTGTTGTTTGTTGCACTGCAGAACACTTAAATGATTACATCAGATTTGTTGGTTTTGTTTTCCCCAAAGGGTTTCCTGCGACACTACTGTAACTTTGTCCTTGCCAAGAAAAGTCAAACGGAATATTAAAAAGGTAGCAGAGCATATACCTGAATAACTGCAAATGAGAGGGACAAAATGAAAGCTCACCTTGTAAGTGATAGAGGTTTAGCATCTTTCCTGGGCTTATAGAAGGCTATGAGGTAGATAAAGCCAATACACATTCCCCCCTCCACCCTTAAAGGAAAGAAATCAACCCAAACAACCCATCATGGTTAGTGAACTCAGAGATAAGTAACTATTGGAAAGGTAGTAATGTTTTTCAACATTTGTCTGCAATATCTTTTGAAGTAAAGATATTTTTCAAGTCCTTTTGTATCCCTCTGCTAAAACTCAGAGAGGATGAGTTTTGCTCCAGTATAAAAGGTATTTCCATACATAAGTAAACAGAGATATAATTAAAGAAATTCAACATGTTTAATTTTTTTGCCTAAAGTACATTTCCAAAACTAATCCATATTTCTGTCACTTTCTTCTGAAATGATGAAAGGGTTTGAGGATGATAGTGAGATCAGTTTGAGCTGTGCTCCTGCATTCTTTAAATCCTGGTTCCAACTGCAATAATTACACAGTTTGCGAATAACTTTGCATTGATATGTGAAATGAGTCAATAGTTTAAGTCAGATAATTTTCTTTAACTTTCTGCAAATTGATCATATGTAATATTTGTCTGAGACATTCTCATTCCAGACTATTGTGCTGCAATCCAAAAAAAGGTTTTTTCTTCCCAAAAGATGAAACTACCACCTTCCACATGCCTGACCCAGAACTTGCCCTGTTCATTCATCTGCTTTGTTCACTTTCTATTAATCTCTGATGTTTTTTTATTTCTAAGGGTAATAAACATGAGTAAAAGCAGGAGTCCAGATCTAGAAAATTGAGTACTTAGTGGAAGTTAACTGTCAAAACCAAAGCTAGTGTCAGTGCTGCACTCATAATATTTTAAGAATATCACAACTTCAGAGATAAAATCTTGGACACGTAGTTTGTAAGGACTCTTTGCCTTTGAATATATTTTTCCAGGAGTTAAAAATTACATACACATATGTAAAATACACTCAGGACAGGAAAAAATACTGGGTTTTACATTAGCCCGAACAATTTCAAGCACATTCAATTGTCTCAGGGGAGCTCAGCTGTAAGGAAGATCAAAAAGGTCATGGAGTTAGTCCTGGTTGTTAGTGGCATGTGGGTTGCAAACACGGTATCTATAGTGATAGACCACCTACAGTCTAAGGTATGTTGATAGAAAAATAAGACTACCAGGTGGGCAAAGATAATACCATTTCTAAACACAACAGCTTTGCCCAAAGTCACTTCATATTTTATAAATTGTGTTATAAAGTCAAGAATGCTCCATTCCACCAGTGCACAATTCAATAACAGCTTGGAATTGGAAACTGGAAATTATAACTGGCACAGAAGTCAAGCATCTTTCCATCATATATTTACAGTAAATGTGCAATTTATTGCATATAACTGGAAAGATGAATATGATTAAATACATAGACTATGTACATTATTCAAATATGCATAATAAATTTAATTTATGCATATTTATAGGACAGTTTATCTATCATTGATACATACGCAGATTTAAAAAGTAACAAATAATTTTGAACTCACCAAAATTTTCTGGTCAAGTGAGTGCAGGCAAACACAGTTTCATAGCTAATTTCTATCACTGGTAATTTCATAAATGCCTTTAAAAACTCTCTTAAACCAATATATTACCTTTGGGAAATGTTTAAGGCTTAACAACACGGTATGCAGCAAAATGCATGTTGTTATTTTAGGTCTCCTAATCCCCAACTCGTTTTTATAGTCTCACATTTCTTTGCATAGCATGTGTGCTTTAGCCATTAAAACAGACGAATATTGAAAAGATCAGTTTAGCCTAGCATATTATTGACTTTACTCATGTAAATTGAGCATGATATTGTTCTGTCACAGTGGAAATTTTGTGTGGTAACAGAAACAGAAAATACCAGAACACAGGATTCCTTTTTAGGTATGAGGAGAATTCTGGGTTGTTTGGATTTCACTTATGTAAACAGATACAGTCCCACTCATTGATAGTAATGACAATGTATGAATGTGATACTGAACACATCTTAACCTTGAAAGAATCTCCCTCTTAGATGCAACTGGAAGAAACCAATTCGATCATGTCAGTCTGAGTCTTGTTCCATCCAATCATATTTCCTATTCAAACTGTTACTCTGATTTAAATTACTTGGTTTTAACTTTCAAGTAACAAATATGTAAATTTTCTAATGAGAATTAGGGATATTGAAAGTCTCACAATTGAAGCATTTCATGGTTAGACTGAGGTAAAAAGCATCATCTAGATTAACAAGAAAAATGGGCTTATTTACTTTTGTCTTTCACCATGAGCACATTATACAAGCAAACTTTTGTTTTCTAAGTGCCTTCCTAGTTTTATCTTTAAAGCACAGCATTCCAGTGATTGGGTTTTTTTCAGTGTCATACATACAGATAGCACATCATCCCCATTTGTCTCAATGTCAGCTGACATACTAAAAAAGCAACTAATTTGCCTTTCTTCCTTTCCAGTAGTAACACCTTCCTTATTACTCCAGCTAATCTTTTACTTAGTATTTATCAGTGTACCTCTAGTAGCAGGCTGATCTTGAGCCTTCAGAAACCTGTGGGCAGTTGCCTTGAGCTGAAAAACCACACACATTTTAACAGAAACTCTATGGTTTTCAGTGCATGATTAGGCTTTTAAATCCCATTGTAATTCTGGCAAAGAGCCCTTCTTGGAACAGACTCTCCTGTTATACAAATATTATTTAACTTTGTGGAAGCGTAAAATTAATTTATACAATTATTATGGTAATTTATTAATATAACCATCATATGACATATGGCAGAATGTTAGAATGTTGGGTGATTATGGGCAGAATGTTTTTCACAGAAAATAAAATCTGATTAACTGCACCATCTAACAGTAAAACAAAAAGTAAATGAGCAAAACCTCTTACCTAAATTAATTGTTATTTTCAAATCCAGTCCTGCAACACTTTGCATATGGTAATGCTTGCACTCCTTTCACTGACAGACAAACACTATGAATAATGGCAATAAAACTACAAGTAAGTCTGAAAAACTTACAGTGTGTATACCATATACCCACTAGCAAAATAAATATACAAAAATATATTATTTCAGTAACAATGACATGAACCTGTCTATTTAGTATAATGAAATTAAGAAGACTCAATCCTATTGAAATAATATGGCATTTCTGTGACATTCAAATCCTGCAAATTCATAGATGCAAGATGTGTGGTGGACCAATTTGTCTTGTGGAAAGGTCAGCCTAATACAAAAGACCAAAGCAAAATATGCAAGCTATGAACCAGGAAGCTGCCGAACTAATAGATAGGCAGTATCTGACAAAATCTACCTAGACATTTAAGGCTAGGCATAACTCTCTACTGAAGTGATGATAACTTAAGAGGAACATTCATTAAACAATGAAGAAACATATATATTTTATGTACAATGTCTTCATTAAGACTTGCTCTTTTGCATAAATTCTCTGGAAAGTATGCACTCAGACTGGAAAATTTACCAAACCACAACTGACAATAATGATATTTAGCAACAGAGAGAAAAACATTATTATCTTCAGATGAGCTGTTGGTGAGGATCTGAACAATACCCTGCACATTTCTATGTTTAGGCTTGGCTGCTTTTGCTATACGAGCATATCTTAGCAACAGTTTATACTCAGCAGAATTTATAATTACTAAAAACTGAGGAAGGCAATGAAGCGTGCATTTTAAATGTGGAGAAATGTAACCCTTGAGAAAAATCATACATGAGAAAATGTATGACTAATAGATTCATTTTAAAATGTGGATTTGCATGTTTTGGTGACACCCAGGAGACAATGAACTTGCAAAACAGAGAAATGAAAATTTTCATGATGGCAAATTCAAAACGATTGGAGAATAGCAAGTATCAACAAATATGTGTTTGAAAATACAGGATAAATAAGGGAGTCTGAAAGTGAAATACAGCTTATATAAACTAGAGAATGTGAAGGAGACAGACTACAGAAATGAGTTTTATTTCTGCCTGTGACATTAATTTTTTTCATTAATTTGTGCATTCATTCATTCAGTCATTTCATCTGCCTTTCACCTCACTTTCAATATTTTAAAGTGAAGTCTAATGGTTTATTTCTTTATTTCACAGAGTACTGTGATGATTAATAAGTTATCACCTTTAGAGCTCTATGGCATTTACAGCTTAGAAATTTTGCACACTATGCCGACTGCTGGTTGTGGCATTTACAGAGATATCATAAGAGATTTTTAGAACTTCTGCTTAATATTTATATTGTGGGTATACTTAGAACAGAGATAAGCTGTGCAAGAAACCTAACCATAATGGCTTTTTAGCTTTGCAGATCAAAGATAAGAAGTAGACTAGAGTGCAAAAATAAATAACTCATCTAATGCACATATTTTTCTGCAATGGGAAATTCAAGTAAAATTTGGATTCTTGGGTTCATGTACAGATAATTATGGATGTAATGTTGCTCACTTAACATATAGCTGCCTCAGAAGAGGGCATCTGCTTTAAGGATATCTGCTTTTAATGTACAACACAGAATTTAATTTACAAGGAGCTTAATTTGAACAAACGCCCATCCACATGAACACACTACCCAATCAAATTTTGAAAATTGAAACCATTGTCTGTTTACTCGGCCTGGAAGGCATGAAAATGTGACTTAAATATTGAACAAAATTAGAAGTTCAGTTGCAGACAGCAGGGGAAAGAAACCTCAATGCTGGTGACTAGTCAGAGGGAAACACTACTTTTACTTTTCCCATTGTACTATATTTTAAAAAAAAGTAGGAAAAAAAATCATGAGACAATTCTAAAGATAGAAGCAGACTGCTCCCACTGAAATAAGGCAGTTAAGGTAAACACACCACATAATATACAGGACCTTATTTCTTAAGAATAACTGTAAGCATTCATTATCCTCCCCTTTAATAATGCAATTACCAGGTCAGCAGACTGCTTTCCTTCTCATGCAGGAGCACCTTGCTCATAGTCTAGTACCTTATAGCAGCCTTCCAGTACCTAAAGGGGGCCTACAGGAGAGATGGGGAGGGACTCTTTATTAGGGAGTGTAGCGATAGGATGAGGGGTAATGGTTTTAAATTGAAAGAGGGGAGATTTAGATTAGATATTAGGAAGAACTTCTTTACTGTGAGGGTAGTGAGGCACTGGAACAGGTTGCCCAGAGAAGTTGTGGATGCCCCATCCCTGGATGTGTTCAAGGCCAGGCTGGATGGGGCTTTGAGCAACCTGGTCTAGTGGAAGCTGTCCCTGCCCGTGCCAGTGGGGTTGGAACTTGATGATCTTTAAGGTCCCTTCCAACTCTAACCATTCTATGATTCTATGATTATCAAAATTTTCTGGGTAACCGGGCCTTACCGGGAATACAGCTGATCTTGTGGCATATAACCCAGGTAGCCGCTGCTTTCCTTCATCCCACAATCCACGCTTCGTACTGCTCAGTGAGTATTCCTCACTTTTCTAGCTGCTCTTACCAGACACTGCTACTTAGCCTAAAGTTTCTGCTAACCTAGGTCTTTGCCATGTGTTAGCAGTAGCACACATCGAGCACAGACACCTGGAGCAGTCTCTCAGCTCACATCAGATTTCCAAAGCTCTTCTTTCATCTCACAATTTATGAACAACACAGTCTTTTCCTCCTCATCATCCTTGCTCTTTCTTTTAAATAGTAACTTTTATCTTTTCCAGGACTGGAACTTATTGCCTTAAATAAGGTTAATCACACACTCCTGTTTGGGCACTATTTATTAGTTCAGATTTTTATACATCATTGCAATTGGAGGGTTTTGGCACCTTTTTCAAATGCATGAAATAAAACCATACAAAATAAATGTGCTTATTGGTCCATTTAATGTAACTACCCTTCTCTCCATCAGATGCCCGCAGAAGGCTCCTTCTCTGAGTTCCTCTGGAATCATCCCTGCATTTTTGTAGTGCAGGGGAATGGGTAGAGATGTAAAGAGGTGCTGCTTTTTCTTAATCCCAATCTCACAACAGAAAGAAAATAGGAATGGATATGGCTATCCAGCCACTTCAATGAAAAAATCAAGAGTAAGAATATGGTTGTACTTTTGCCATATGACAGGAGCTTTCACAGTCTCTAGAACAACTAAGTGGAGGTTAAGCTATAGCATGTTCTATCTGCATTACAATTAACCTCTCTGTTGTAAAAGCAGAGCTTTGAAAGGCTTTTCCAATTCCTCTGCCAATGCAATCTCTAAAACTGATAAGTAAGGTTACCACCAGGGCTATGTTATTGGCATAACTTTGTTATTAGAAAACTCTAGAATAAAAAACAACTAAGAAAAAAGAAATAAATATTCATTCCTTCAGTATCAGAATTCAGTCAGAGAAGGAACAGAAAGGCTGGTAGACTCTAACCTCTGACGCTTTCACTTAAAAAAGGAAAATTCTAAGCAGGTTAACAAGTAGCCTTTTTGGTGCTCTTTGCAGCTCAAAGCAGATTTACCTTTTGCTTTGCTGAATGCAATATAACAGTGTTCTATTTGCACTTCAGGACTAACTCCAGAAGCCCCAGAGGAAAAAGACAAAGAAGTTTCCTAGCAGTTTTCAAAAGCAACAGCAAGAACTGAGCTATATGTGAGGCTTGGGATACTGCTAAAAGGGGTGAAAAGGGAAAACAGAGAAGAGGTCAGTAATTGGAGAGCAGAAGGTTAGAAGCTACCTGCTCATTTGGGAGATTTGTACTGAGAAAGAGACCAGGCTTGTTTAGCTGGTTGACTGATTTCATGTGGGAAATGTGATTTTCTGTGTGTACTGAGTAGAAGGAAAGGGAAAATCAGGAATAATTATTTTTGGCAGAGTTAGGTAATTCCCAGTCCCAGCCATCTTCATTTGATCACCAGCTGTTACTGCTGAAAAGTATTTTGTGTTACACAGTATTAATTCTCCATTTGTGTTCCTTTTCCTGATTGCAATTGCTTTCCCTGTTGCTTTCACTCTAAATTTTCTGGCTTTTAGATATTCTGCTTTGCAAACTACTGCTGCATTTCTAGAATATTTACAGCCCTTAATTTATCGATATTTTTACTCACAGCTATAACTCCTTCTGAATGTATTTTTGGTCTGCAAATGTATTGGTCTTTTTTAGTTCATATAATTAATGTGTTGCATCTTGGGCTTATTGCCTGAAGTTCACCCTGCTGCTGAAAGCTAGTCAAATAGACCTGTATAGGGAAAATCACCAATGAACTTAGGCTGAAAAGTTTATGATGTACTTAATAACGTGGTCACACATTATCTAGAATGCTTGCAAGCAAACAGAGCCATAAAATATTCCAAATCTCAATCAAAACAAATTTTCACCCAATAAACCTTGAATGTCCCAAAGGATTTGATAGCTCAGTGAGTAAGATAGTCATACAGTAAAAGAGAAAATGAGTCTCAGAGTCCACTAGGCCAGGGCTAAATTATTCTCTTTACTCCAATTTAAGCACATATTCAAGTTTGGCCCTCAATTATCCGTATTGCCTATGTATTGGTTTGCTCTCTGACTGATCTTGGCACACGTGGACTGTTTCTCCAACTGGTAAAATTGATTTGGAGGTGAGCAGTGCAGAGCAATTGAGTCAGGCTTGCCAGAAGTTCACTCAGCTGTGTTTCTCCGAGGATTTCTCAGTAGAAGTCTCCCCATGTTCTCCAATTCAGTATTCTAGTAAGTTTATTAATAGAAGGATGCTTTGAATCTTTGTATCAAAACTTCTGGCACCAGATTAATACCTAATGGCCAGAGGGGGCACTCTGGTATCAGAAAAGCACATTGCTTAGCTCTAAGGACGGAAAAATCCAAACACACAGCAATGCAGAACATCCTCTTTACACCTTTTAGACTATTACAGAACATTTAACCGATTCAAGTTTAAAATGAAGATATAGTGGAGTGTATCTGATTTTTGACATTACTAGTAAAGGATTCCAGTCTCTGTTGACCTGTTAGGGCAGGGTCTCCAGTATTTCTTTGCTCTTGCTTTAGCAAGCTAAGCTGCTCTCGGCTTGTAACAATCCCTTAAAGATCAAGTGGCTATGGCCAATCAGTTGTAGCTGAAGCCTTGAGAATACTACATGGAGTAAAGGTTTGACACCCCTTGGTTGCCCTCAAACAACAGCCCTAGCAAGCAATAGTCCTTTTTTTCAACCGAGTCTAGCAAATTGTACGATTTTTAAACTTTAACTGGGAGCCAACAAGAAGGAAAGAGTCTAATACAAAACATACCAAAAGACCCCAAGAAATATTTATGACCGAGGAGAAAAAAATCCTACCATGAAAATTGTGCCAATCTTAGTGATGACCTTGGGATACTGGCAGTTTATCATAATCATTCATTCCCTTCCCTGGTTCTTCCTGAAGAAACTGTCAACTCCAAGGCAAAACAAGGCAAGGAAAAGATTATTTTCCAGAAGATGGTCAAAAACATACTTCTGTGGTTGATGGCGTTTAAAGTGAATGACTGAATGTATCAGGTACTGCTTCTTTAATTCTAGTTTTTTATTGTTCCTCAGCTCTGAACTGGCAGAGCATATCGGACATGTACCCTCCATTTCTTTTGAAGGATGCCTAAGCTAGATCTTCTTGTCAACCGAGAATGTAAGCTCCAGAAGAATCCAACAGTAGAACACCATTCAGTTTCTCCTTCAGGAGGAGGTGTAATATTCTCCTTTAATATTGCCTCCTACTCCATTAATTCCTTCACAAGGAAAATAGAAGAACATAAGGAATCAGAGTGAAAGGTTTGGCTTTGAGCATCAGAGGGAGAAGCATCCTTGGAAAATAAACTGTCTCACAATGGGATGGAAAAGCAGGACACACTTAGCCACTCTAAAACATTATTCTATGGATGGAGCAAAACAAAAAAATCCCTCTGTAGGGTTTCATAGAATCATAGAATGGTTAAAGTTGGAAGGGACCTTAAAGATCACCTAGTCCCAACCCCCCTGCCATGAGCAGGGACACCTCCCACTAGACCAGGTTCTCAAAACCCCTTCCAACATGGCCTTGAACACTTCCAGGGATGGGGCATTCACAACTTCTCTGGGCAACCTGTTCCAGTGTCTCATTGCCCTCAGAGTACAGAATTTCTTCCTAATATCTAATTTAAATCCACTCCTTTCCAGTTTAAAACCACTACCCCTCATCCTACTACTTCATTCACTGATAAATGTAAATATCGGGGAGTGTAATTTCATGTAAATATCTTTTGTTGTGGAGGGTGTCATTTTAATATCTTTAATATTTATTTATTTATTTATTTATTATCTCTGCCTTCCACCACCCTCCTTCAAAAAAACTTACTTGTTTCTGTTGTCCAAGCAGAATATTGTCATTTGTATTGGGAGGCCTATCTCTCTCAATATCTGAATTTTGGTGCATACTAAGTGACTATGTTCTAAATTACTTCTTTGTGTTATCTGACCTTTGTACTTTAATACTGCATAGTAAGAGACATACCGTAAAATTTAAAAGGCAGTTAATTACAACATAATTGGGGGTTTCTGAGGTATAAATACAGGTAGAAATTGTAAGAATTTTGTATGATAGTAATTTTTGAAACACAGTGAATTACAAACAAAAGCCAACAGGAATGGTAATTCAGATTACATATTGATAACAGCTCTCTGAGATCTAACTTTCTGGTTATTCACAAGTTGTTTATAAAACAAACTGGTATTCCTTTCGTTACATCAGCTTTTCACTCAGTTTGAATGAGGAGCCTTCTTCCTGAATAAATATGTTAGGTTATTGTATGGGAGCACCCAGCCAAACCGGATCCAGAGCACAATAGGTGAGATGCAGGGGGTTGTCATCCGACTCAGCGTCATCTCTGCCTTGCCTTGTCTATGCAGAGATAACTTGGGGGGAGCTGCAAAAACGGCTCAGCCCGGGGTTGTCTCAAGATTGCATCACAATAAGAACCGAAACCGAATGGAGCCTTAACTCCCTTAACAAATAAAATGCCCTGAGTCCCATCCCACCACTAGTCCCATGACTTTGAGTGCTAGACATCACAAAATTGGCAACAGAGACTTGGCCATCTCACCACCAGAGGTAAACATCCCAGATACTGTAATCCATTCAGGCATAATCCTGCACCCCCACAGAATCAGGAAATATAAACCGCAAGGTTTGAGGACAAAAACGGGGGTAATCTTCCAACGACACAGCTGGCCTGTAGGAGGTTCGTCCCCCCCCTTGTCCAGGACGCTGTACAGGGTAACTTCCCAGGGATTGAGCGACCTTACCTGAGAGAAGGGGTAAGTGATAAAGAAACATACGTATGGTATAAGGCATGCTATTAAGATCGTGATTTGTGCACTCTTTTAAGGTATTAATATCTAGCGCGCTTGAGGTTTGTGTTGTTACTTTTCGGGATCACTTGTAGGTTGCAATAATGTATTCCGTGAATTGCTTTTAAATTGCAATAGTGTAATCGCCATTGTACACATAGAACTCGCAATAGTGACGTATTGGACCTGTGAGTGAAGTCCAAATAAATTGTTAATTTGAACCTCTCAGTGAAGTCCTTTTTTCCCGTTTTGTCACAGTTATTTGATGAAAGCTTGTCTGCACACCCACAAAATAGTATAGAGAAACAACAGCAGGAGGGGGAGCCCAAATAATACTCTGCTAGGCTACTCCCAGTCCTATCACAGACACCATCATCTTTTTAAAGGCACATCCTCACAAGCCCTGAGAAGCACAGCGGCACAAAGGCAGGTGAGAACAAAAATTAAGGACTCAGAGGAAGAGACACCCAGTCTAGGACCCTCCCAGGACTGTGCCAGAAGATCCTCAGATCCGTGATCCAGGTATGACACCCATCAAGATGAGTAAAACACTAGGGCACCTTTCCAGCTGAGAGGCTGTTGCTATTTAGGGATATGGGACACATTGTGGGATTGCACAAAGCTTACTTTGGGATGTGTAGGGGAAGAAACAATGAAAGGGAAGGTGACTGATCTAGGTGATTTGGGGAGAAACAAGCATGGGGAAATGGATGGATAAGGGTATAAAAAGAGCTAGTTGCCTGTAAACAGTTGGCTAGTGGGTACATTTATCCTATGCTCTACACTTGATCAGCACAGGCCATCCTATCCTCTTATTAAACTCAATTTCTAACTTTGTCCTGGGTGAGGGACTCTCTGTTTGGTGTTCATGTGTGTGTATGGAGGTCTAAGTGAGAGCAGTTGGAGTCCAACCAGAGGTCAGAGGGGGTCAGAGCCAGGTGTCAGTGGTGTCAGCAACCAGAGAAAGATTGGGTGTGAACGTCAGTGTGTGAGTGCTAGCACAGGGAAGTCAGACTAGCTGTCAAGTAGGTGAAGCGATCTGGGAGCCAAGGCAGGGTGTGAATCTCTGAGCGTGAGGCCATTGGAGGAACTGGTTACTGGAGAGACCAGGGAGTCCCAGCCAGTTGCTGGAGAGCTTGTGGGGTCCAGGAATCTCAAGGGACAAGACCTGCTGCTCTGTGGATGCAAGTCAAAGCAACCAGCCTGTGTGATGTGAGCAACAAGGCCATTGCTGGCTTTGGGAAACCATCTAAGTTAGAAAACAGCAAATAGTGAAAATAGCAACCCCTTCAGGGAGAAGAACTGTACCCAGAGGTCTAACATTGTGCAGAACTCAAGTTTGCCTGTGGGTCCAGGGGGTCAGCCAGGATCCCTGCACAGTGGGGGCTTGGAAATGGTATCCTGTCTGTGGTGGAGGAACAAGCAAGACCAGACCTTAGCAGAGATGCCCATTGGTGTGAGGGTATTGTGTACAGAATGTGCAAGTATGCCCTAAAATAGAACCTTAAGAACAGAAAGTGCTTACCCCTTCTTATACTCATCATGATTTAGAGATGAGTTTTAAATGTTATGTCATGGGTTCTGTCCTTGTGGCTACCTCACTCTAAATTCCTCTGTGACACAGAGGAAACTAGATCAGCATATGAACAAAGAAATGTTTCTTTGCTCAAAGGCTATTAGTAAGGATGGCTATGCTGCTAAAACATATTTTTAAGCACCTTCTGTCAAAAAATTCCCAATCTTTTCTCAAATATATCGCAGGAAACTGGCATTTCACTTTGTCTCTCTCTGTGACAACACCAGTGCAGGGTAAGTATAGTCTTCCCTGCCTTTAATATTTGAATCTGAGTGCTGACACACCAAAAGATAGCAGTTTAATTGCTTTTTGGGTATTTTTCTACTCTCAGATACTGGAGGATTGAGATGCTTTTCTTCTTTTACAATCAAACTCTCTAGATGTGTTGTACAAATCAACTCCTAAAGTACAGTGTACAGCTATAGCTTTGAATATGACACCAGAAAAAAAAAAAAAAAAAATGTTTCCGTTAAAGTCTCAATGCCATAGTTGTTTATGCAGAGTGATTTTAATTGCATTGCAACCAGGTATTATTTGCCAAGCATCAACTTCCAGCCAAGAGGTAGTAACCTCCAGCTAAAAACTAATTTAAAAATAAA
The DNA here is from genome assembly GCF_964106895.1 of Numenius arquata. Taxonomy (NCBI): domain Eukaryota; kingdom Metazoa; phylum Chordata; class Aves; order Charadriiformes; family Scolopacidae; genus Numenius; species Numenius arquata. The sequence continues at coordinate 102,101,781 of NC_133576.1, read as the reverse complement.
AAATCCTCTTATCCAGTGGATGTATTGCAATTGCTGAAGTTTTAGTCAGTTAAAAGCCTTTTCCTTACACAGGAAGTTAAAGTTTAACACACTGAAACGCTACAGTGAAACCACATTATCCACTTTTCAAGAGTGACACCAACAGCAGATTATGATTTTGAAACCTGTCCCTGTTCCACATGCTTGGTGGAGAAGGAAAAACGTGTGGAACATCTGTGACTGGCCTTCTATTTGCTTTGATTATTTAAAAGTATTACAAAGCCTATCGGCATTTGTTTATACATTTTATATACATCATTTATACAAAGTACAGATGCTTTGATATTCATTTCCAAACACTGTATTATCAATAAGCATTTACCATAAATTTTTCACCTAAATGCTTTCAAGAAACAGTGAGTGGGGACAGGCTTTAGACAAGTTGTATTTATCAGCTGAGACAAATAATTTCTTAGCAGTTATACCAGTTGTACTTACCCGTTTCCAGTATGGATATGATCGTTCAATGCAAGTAGCATGGAAGTCTGTGAACCTGAAGCTAAATATGGAAGCTGGATACCACTGTGCTTATTGGGGCATGTACCCATCATGGACAAGATTTCAAAGTGTGTTACATACAAACAAGCTCTTTCAACATAGTGTATTGGTCTAGCATGAAGAACAATCACCTAATCAGAGCATGTACCTATCAGTTTGGGTACATGACAAATTATTCAAACATTCCTGTTAACTGACAGGCAGTTTAATAATTTTAATTTGAAGTCTCCCTTGGTGGTGGATGAAATTAAGGATGAAATTAAAAAGTTATATTGAGTTGAATGATAAACCAGACTTTACCATCCATGAGCACCCACAAAGGGAATTTTCTAAAGGGATTATTAAAGGAAGGTTAATTAGCATTTCATCTGGGAAATGGTAACAGATGAGCTAAGGCAAACCTACATAAAATATTGAAACAATTAAAGAAAATGCTCAAACCGAACCAAACCGAAACAAAACAAAACCCAGACACAAAAAGCTCGATTTATTAAGTAGATAACATGCGTAAAAAGTAATTTATATTACTGTCTTATTAACTGAAAGAGAGACTTTTTTGCCATACTCCAAGCAAATAGAGTTTCAAGTTAGGGAGTTCAGAGAAAAAGCTATTGATGTATATATTTCAAAATGGAAACCATGGAATTAAGCTATTGTGAAGAATCCAAGAGGGAGGACTCACAACCAATCCTCAGAGTTATAATTATAAAAAATGAGCTTCATTTTTCAGTAAGTCTTAATATGTAATTATCTGATCTTCATAAAACTAGATGCATTAGTCATCTGTTTAAAGTTAGAATTATCAGCACAGACATTAAAATTTAAGTGTTGTAACTGTGAATTTAGAAGATAAATGATTACATCAGAAAATGTCCTGATTTTCTTGTCATTTAATAAATAAAAATGTATTTTTAGACTCAAAATTTCATCCTCTGAGTAGGACCCAATCTACTTATAGCAGATTACTAAGATCAGTACTCAAAAACAGTACAGCACAAATGTCTTAATAAGATTACTCAGAAGGATATCACAGATCAGACCATGGCAGGTCACCTAATGAGTAACCAAGGCAGCTAGAACGTTACCCAATTAGTGACAGATGAAACGTACTTTTAAAATATTTAAAAATGGGTTATCGCAGCTCTTTTTTTCCCCTCTCCAGACCAAGTTACAGCACTCAAGCTCCAAACATCTTTTGTGAAGAATTTTAAGGACCAGACAAAGATGACTTAGCCTGAACAGAAGTAATACTACCTATTCACCACCATAGACTCTTTTGAACCTTGTCTATAGTTTCAGGAGCAGTAAATGGCCTCCACAGTTATAGCACAGACATCAATCAGCTGAAGTTGCAAATTCCCCCAAATAAATACATATAGCAGGGTCCTCAAACAGGAACATCTGTTCCAAGTACTTTGGGAAAAACAGCCAAGAGGCAAAGACATATCCAGGAGAACAAATGTTGAAAAGAGTTTTTCAATGTGAATTTTTTAAGAAGCAGAGGTGTCCATGTCGTGCTGGTCTCTTCCTGAAGAACAAAATAAACATTATGATTTACATTTGTTCCAAAATGAATTTTAGGGAAAAAAACCAAACCAAACCAAAACAAAGCAAAGCAAAGCAAAGCAAAACAAAACAAACCCACCAAAAACCAAAACAAAATAAAACAAAAAAAAAAAGGAGAAAAAAAGAGACTGCAAAAAGAACAAGGGCCTTCTAGGCTGTAAAATAGATCTAATAGAATCAAAGAATCATAGAATCATAGAATGGTTAGAGTTGGAAGGGACCTTAAAGATAATTGAGTTCCAACCCCCGCTGCCATCGGCAGAGACACCTCCACTAGAGCAGGTTGCTCAAAGCCCCATCCAGCCTGGCCTTAAACACTTCCAGGGATGGGGCATCCACAACTTCTCTGGGCAACCTGTTCCAGTGCCTCACCACCCTCACAGTAAAACATTTCTTTCTGGTATCTAATCTAAATCCCCCCTTTTCCACTTTAAAACCGTTACCTCTTGTCCTGTCACTACACTTCCTGACAAAGAGTCCCTCTCCGGCTCTCCTGGAGGCTCCCTTCAGATATTGGAAGGCTGCTATGTGGTCTCCCCGGAGCCTTCTCTTCTCCAGGCTGAACAACCCCAGCTCTCTCAGCCTGTCTTCATAGGAGATGGTGCTCCATCCCTCTGATCATCTTTGTGGCCCTCCGCTGGACCTGCTTCCACAGGTCCATGTCCTTCCTGTGTTGAGGACTCCAGAGCTGGACACAGTATTCCAGGTGAGGTCTCACGAGCACAGAGTAGAGGGGTGGAATCACCTCCCATGACCTGCTGGCCACACTTCTTTTGATGCAGCCCAGGATGCAGTTGGCTTTCTGGGCTGCCAGTGTGCACTGCCAGCTCATGTTGAGCTTCTCATCCACCAACACCCCCAAGTCCTTCTCCTCAGGGCTGCTCTCTAACCATTCTTCACCCAACCTGTATTTGTGCCTGGGATTGTCACGTCCCAGGTGCAGGATCCTGCACTTGGCCTGGTTGAACTTCATGCGATTTGCACAAGCCCATCTCTCAAACCTGTCCAGGTCCCTCTGGATGGCATCCCTTCCCTCCAGCGTGTCGACCGCGCCACCGAGCTTGGTGTCATCGGCAAACTTGCTGAAGGTGCACTCTATCCCACTGTCCATCACTCTGACAAAGACGTTAAATAGCACTGGTCCCAGTACCGACCCCTGAGGAACACCACTCATCACTGGCCGCCAATTGGACATTGAATCATTGACCTCAACCCTTTGAGTGCGGCCATCCAGCCAGTTCCTTATCCACCAAGTGGTCCATCCATCAAACCCATGACTTCCCAATTTTGAGACCAGGATGTCATGCAGGACAGTGTCAAACGCTTTGCATAAGTCCAGGTAGATGACATCTGTTGCTCTGCCCTTGTCCACCAAATCTGTGGCAGTATCGTAAAAGGCCACCAGATTTGTAAGGCACATGTTTTGTAGAACTTTGGTAAATAAAATATTTTGTAGCTTTCTACGAATAATTTAAAATTCCATTGTACTATCTCCTCCCCCTTTTTTTTTCAAATGATATTTCCAAGTAGGACTGAATGAAAATGTCATCTTTGAACCAGTCTGGCCCAAACTCAGAAGAAACAATTAACTTCCACACTTCATTATTACCCTGACCTTCACTGACTTAGCATATTTTTTTTTTCCTTTCTGTTTATAATGTCTTTATTTTTAGGTATTTAGAAAATGTCTAAAGTAGGGATGAACCATGTTGTCGCCTCCAAGTGATATTAAAAGTTAGCTAGATAAGAAGAAGAAAGGCTTATCAACACAAAATCCAGTGTGAGTTACTTTAGAGTCTACCTAGAACACAACCAGTTATAGGTCTTTCAGGATTTTACATGTATATCTGTTTATATACATGGTGCTGTTTTCCATGTATGTATAGGGATGTAAATCAGCAACAATTTCTGTGAAAGCCGCTAAACTATTGCCATAAAACAGCAGCATGGAATGTAAGCAAGAGAAAGAACACTAATGGGATGAGAAACAGTAAATTTTTCCTCTCATGTCCTATACAGATGAAGAGAGATTTTTACATCTGGAGAGCTCAGACATTCTACTCTTAGGAGATAGGGAGAAGCCAATTGCTCATCCCTGAATCATCCATTCCATCACCAATAAATTGAGATTACATTAGGAGAGAACATCCACATGTGTGTTCCCCCTGTGTTTATGAATCTATCACCATCAGAGAGTCAGTGGAAATGTGTATAGCTGCTTCCATGTTAAGTTATTGGAATGGATATTAAATCTTCTTCCTGCAGGTGATGTTTGGAATGAACACTGATTTTTTTCTAGAGGAGAGTTAATAGAGCATTAAGTTTAGAAAATATTAATTTATGCATCAGAATTCTGATTGTGATACACTGAAAACAAAGGAAAAAACAGAAAAAAAATCATTCTGTGCGAAATGTAAAAAGCAATTAAAATTAGAATAACTGAAATTTACCTATTTTCATATTTGCAAGGCTTTTGCAGCTTCACCCTATTGTATCTGATTGTACGTCCTTTCTCTTTTTAAATGAATTCCTTGGTGTGCATACCGCTTCAAGAAACAGTGTTTGTAAGTTCCAGCCTAGCTTCCAATTCATGAGGTGAGAAAACTGTTCTAAGAAGTCTCAAAGTCATCAGGTCCAGGATGATAAAAAGGATACAATTCCTTCAGCTGCCCAAGACATCCAAAAACTTGGTCTGCAACAAGCTTCCTTCATAAGTGCTGTCAGAAATACTCAGATGAGCTAGAACAGCAATATGATTCAAGTGACAGCTAATGATTTGACCTGCTCTTCCAGGAATAAGACTATGGCAACTTCCTTTTCTGTGTAGGTGAGAAGTTTTAATGCTTACCAGTCTTGGGCTCCCAAGTAGTTGTACAGCTCATTATGTTCATACAAGAGGAATGTTACAGGGGTGCTAATAGCTGACCAGGGATGGGTCTACTCCTTCTGACCACACTTTCAGCCTACCTGTTTGTAGAACCTGTAAGCTTCAGTTAATAGAAGAGATTGTCTTGGGATTTATGGAAGCTCCCCAATATCTTCTGTATGTCAAACAGCCTTCCTCATTAACAACGTTCACTAGGAGATCCTCCTACTTCTCCTGATGTCTGTGATATACAGATCACCTCTTCACCATGTTCACAGAGCTTTACATGTGATTTTCACAGTTACCTTATAAAAACTGTAGAAGAAGATGTGAGCTGAGGCAGGTTTTTCAGGCCAGTGTTTTATAGTCATACATGCCTGGGCAACTAGTTTATAGTTATTTTTAAAGCCATCTGATTTTCACCCACATCAAAAGGAAATAGAAATAAAAGCAGATTATTCACATGACCTGAAGTAGACAACATCATTGCATATATTTTTAAAAGAAATAGCTGAAGGAAAGAGACAAAAAATGTCTACAAATTTTCTATATGAATATTAAATAAAAAATGTTTTCTTTTCATCTCTTCCTAACTCATCTGAACTAACTAACATGCTAACTAACAATCATGTTACCAAAGGGTAAAGATGAAACAAGCTAAGTAACAGCTCTGCTATTGGAAAAGAATGGCTTTATACTTACTTTCTACCTCTCCGGCTAATCTTTTCTTTTTAAAACCACACTCTTATCCACATAATTCCCCACATCCAGACATCTCTTTAACCCATATACTTGTCAAATTCAACTAGTCAAACTGGTGAACAGTTCAGATTTGAATGTAGAAGAACAATAATAAAAGTTTTATTTAAAATTTGTGATTTAATATACGATATAAGATTGTTTATAGCTCATTAACACTAGGCCACTAAAGACCAATAGCAGACCACTAAAGATAGGAACTTTCATGTCCAGTACCACATTGTAAAAGCTAAAAATCCTAGACAAGTATTTGTCATATAAGTTCAGCCCATCTTGTATATAAAAGCTCTCAATGTGCTCGTTTTTCTACTATATGATTAATCTTCTGAAGTAGTCTACCTAAATCTGTACAGTAATATACATATGCCATTTCTTTCAATCAAGCATATGTGGCTTATTGTAATCTTCTGACAGAGACTAAATTATGTAGTAGATAGAATCATAGAATCATAGAATGGTTAGAGTTGGAAGGGACCTTAAAGATCATCAGGTTCCAACCCCCCTGCCATCGGCAGGGACACCTCCACTGGAGCAAGTTGCTCAAAGTCCCATCCAGCCTGACCTTAAACACTTCCAGGGATGGGGCATCCACAACTTCTCTGGGCAACCTGTTCCAGTGCCTCACCACCCTCATAGTAAAGAATTTCTTTCTGGTATCTAATCTAAATCCCCCCTTTTCCACTTTAAAACTGTTATTAGCCGAGTGAGAAAAATTTCCAGTTTCCAACATTTTTTTTTTCTTAAACTTACTGCATCAGCTTGTCAAACAGTAGACTACAGGGAAGTTTGAAAACATTTACTATGAAAACTAGGCATTTTAGTTGCAGGGAATGCCTCCCTTTGAAGTTCTGAACTTTAAAACAGGAGGGACTGAAAGCAGTCATTTTTAATGAAATCATAGTCTCCTCCCTTTCTCAAATAACTCAATGATCAGAGCACTCAGCTGGAATATAGGAGTCCTTCTCCTACTTATATTCACTGCCTAAAGGGAATTAAACTACAGATACAAGACAGACTAATTTTCAGTGTGTTGTAAAAAGACTTGATTTGTTCACTATAGATTTTCTTGAAAGGGACTGTGACAAGGCAGCAGAGGAGAACAGGGAACACCTGTCTGCCTTGCTTCGGCTGCTGCAGTCTGCTGGGACCTTCTGGAGAAGGGAAAACTGGCTCCTTTCACAAAAGCAGCTGAACATGGCCATCTGGGAAAAAAGTGTGGAGTAACAACTTGGGGCAGGAAAGGGATGAGAACAGCTCCAAGTAGAGAGGTAGCAATAGAAATGAACAATGGAAGGCTCCTGAGAGGAAAAGAGCATTTGCCTGAAACAGAGAGCTGAATCAAAGCTGAGCTGCTGAAATGCCAGCAAAGGGATCCACAGAGAGTTTTGTTTGGCCCAGGAAGTCATTTAAATCTCCTGGACTGTAAAGCAAGCTGGAGAGAAAGGGTTTATCACTTCTTAACATTTCTACCACTGATATACTGGAAGCTGTTGTTAAGTCTTCTCTGATGATGACTTTGTGGCACTTGCAATGTCTTTTTCTAATATTTATAGTAAAGATCTGCCCCTTTTTCCCTGTCAGAATCCACATTTACCTGAGCTCTTAAACTTGCATCTGATGATTTACCATAGGTATACAACTTTTAAAAGTTTTGCTGATAAATATATTAATCTCAAACCTTTACAGCTATTTAGAGATGGTGTGACTCTATTTGATCACTGAATTTGTGGTGCAAAATGTTAGTAGTAGCCATAATGCTCTCTAAAGAGGTTTATGTTCTGAATCTAACTGTAAGAGTATTGTATCCCACTTTTGTTTTCCAGAACTAAGGTGTGTTTTTTTATTATTTGCTTTTTTTAAAGCTCTTAAACAAAGTATTTGTAAAAGCATCTAGAAAATCTTAATAAAAAAGTCCTTACAGTTAACTTTGATGATGTCAATAAACTATTTGCTTTGTAAAGAACTCTGATGCACATATGAAAAAAAAATAACTTCTGTTTTCTGTTCACGTAGCCTGGTTTTACATTGCTCTTTAAGATCAAATAACTTCCTGATGAATCACTCTATACTATATCCTGACACTTGGTTTTCACCTAGCACACAAGAGTTCAAACTTAATTCTTATTTTTTTCTTAATTTTTCCTTGAAAATGCTTAAGCCTTATTTATAAACATTGTTTTTTGTGTCAGCCTTTATAGTAATGTCAAGAAAACAGTGGAAAAACTGGACCTTATTTTGCTTTCCTTGTAAAAATATTAGGCTTGCCTTAAGGTTGGAAGGCAACCGTTACTGACATTTGGGTTTTATTTTTCTCTTTGGCTCTTCGCTTGTCTCTTTCAATTCTGAAAGAAAAAAAAAAATCACTCACTGGGGAACAAGTGATCTTTTCATTTTCTTTTTTTTTTCCCCTCCTCCTGAATAGTCCACACCAAAATGATAGCTGGAATCCTGCCGTCCAGCCATAGTCGTTTCTATTTTCAACCCATCTAGTCCATCCATCCAACTATTTACCGTGGTCCTGTGGATAAGGAGAACACAGTGGATGTTGTGTGCCTAGGCTTTAGAATGGTCTTTGACACACTCTCCCATAGTCTTCTTTTCATCAAATTGGTGAGATACGGACTGGATATGTGGTTGATAAAGTGACTGCCTGACTCAGAGTTGCAAACTCTGGGGGAAAAGTCCAGCTGGTGGCCAGTAAAAGGTGACATTCATCAGGGAATAATGCTAGGACCAACATTGTATAATGTCTTTAATGACCATGATGATGGGAAGGAGAGCACTTTCGGCAAGTTTGCAGATGACATCACTTTTGAAGGAACATGCAATATAATGAAAAGCAGAGCTACTCTCCAGTGGAACCACAACAGCCCAGAGAAATGGGCTAATTGTACCTCCATGAAGATCAACAAAAGCAAATGAAAAGTCCTGCACCAGGGCACGGATAAATCCAAGCAACAGTACAGGCTGAGGGTTGTTTGTCTAGGAAGCAACTTTGGATAAACAGACCTGGGGGTCCCATTGGACAGCAAGTTGAGCAGGTCAGCAGTGTGCCCTGGCAGTGAAGAAGACCAGCTGCATCCTGGGTTGTATTAGGAAGAATGTAGCCAGCAGATAATGAACCTTCGCCTTTACTGAGCACTGGTGAGACCACATCTGGAGTACTGTGTCTAGTTCTGGGCTCCTTGGCATAAGAAGGATATTGCAACACAGTAGTTCAGCACAGGCCACCAAACTGGACTGGAGATGGTGACTGGAGAACATGGCATATGAGGAAAAACTGAAAGGTCTGGGTTTGTTCAGCCTTGAGAACAGAAATTCAGGGGAGATCTTACTGTTCTCAACAGTTACCTCATGAAGGATAGAGATGAACCCAACCTCTTCTAGGAGGCATGCAATGATAGGACCAAGTTGGAACATGGAAAACTCTGTTTAGATACAAGAAAACATTTATTTACAGTGAGTGTGATTAAATACTGGAAGAAGATGCCCAAAGAGATTGTGGGATTTTCAGTCTTGGTAGGCCTGAGCAAACTCATCCAACTACTTCTTTCAACAGGAAGAACTACCTCTTATGGAACGTGGCCTCCAGAGGCCCCTTCCACCCAGAATTATTCTATGACTCTATGAGACCTCGTCTTTTGCTGTTGCTGAATTTGTTAAAATTGTTCAGTTCTTTCTTGACAAAGGAGCAATTTAATCATGAAGCAAGCAAATATGATTCTTATTTTTATTTACTCTATCATCTTCTCTTAGTAATAAGTTCAATATAATTTCAAAAGAACCTTAACATGCCTCTCCTGAGACTGTCAATTTTGTGTATTGTGGAGAAGTCTGTTCAAATTTACTGTTGTCCACTGTTGTTCACAGTCTGTCTCAGATCTCTATTACACTTATCAGAGTATCGTGAAACCTGTATTTTATTATGCAACAGCTTTTGTACCGTTTTAAGTGAAATTGCATAGCAGAACATACTATATAAATAAGAAAAGTTAAGCAAGCTACTTCCTCTGTTGCAATTTTAATTAGACATAATCAAAACAAGTCATTTTGCATGATAAACTGAACAAATGATGGGCAAACAAATTACAGTGATTACTGATAAAATACCTTCATTATTATCAACTACTTCACTTTGATAGTACACTATGAATATGTAATTGACAGTTCTAAATTCTTTTAGAGTTTATTATTATTTTGTCTGCTGGACATTATTTCATGCTAGCACTTTGAGTGTGTCTCTATTTTCTACACACAAAGAAATACATTAGATTTGTCATTTATATTAATTCAACTATAAAACCCAAGCAGCCTATTAACTTTTAATCGTGCACTTCAGTGTTCTAAAATGGCTGTGATTTTATGTGCTCTTGTATTTTAATTAACTAGATTCAGTAGTTAGAAGTTCAAATTGTCCTGTTTTCAGACTTTAATTAGGTTTAGAATTTGATTCCCAAAAGTTTTTCATTTGTCAACATCATAACAATTTTCACTCCTTAGATATTATCCCTCGGTATGTAGGTAATCATAATGAAATACGTTGTCAAATTAGTTCAGACGTGTGCACTATCTTTCACTTATTAAAAGGTTATAATTTGTGACAAATTACAATCATTTAATCTCCAAAATGAGAAGACTTTTGAATCAGCAAAATAGGTGATACCAGGAAGATACTTTTTCTGGAATCTGCTAAGTGCAGCTGTGTTGGCAGGTGTATGCAGTTTAAAAAACATAATAGATTCCTGCCAGCCGAATTCAAAACAGCTCAGAGATCTTAACAAATCTCTTTGAAATTAGCTTTGAGAGCTCTAAAAGAGGGGGAAAAAACCTGACAAAACTATCAAGACCTCAGAATCAGGACTTCTAAAGTCATAACTTTATGTCTATTTATGTCAAAACTAGGTGGTATAAGAACTTGGAACTGGTAGGTCTGACAACACATTCTTCTCTGAATTTTGTCTTACTGTGTCACATGTGATTTAATATATTTAAGTAATAGTGTAACAACATGGGTACAAAAAGGACTAACAAAAACAACAGCAATGATTGAAAGAAAAAAATAATTCCAGATTTTAAGAAAATTTAGCTCTGGATTGATAGCCAGTCTTAAAATACTTAATTTAATGTAGAAAGCATTAAGTGGCATTGGGTTTGTATTCAGACTTTTTTATTGAACCTCTCTTGCCTAGCATATCTGAGTTCTCTTGGTTTAACTCATAGTTTATATTTTCAAGGAAAATCCAACTGTAAAGAAAAGAAGTATTTGGAAAATTTTTGACGTGCTTCTAGAAAAAGTCAGTCTATCAAAGAGGGTTGTGTCAGGACATTTCTGAATGATCTGTTAAATCTACACATTACCTCTCTCTTCTGCAAAGTCCAATTCCTATTCTTGGTGTAGGAAAAAAAAAAAATCTGTTTCTAGACAGTGCAGTAAAAGACCTTTGTGTTTCAAGAACTTTTATAAAAGCAGCTGTAATGGGTAACTTATGAAAATAAAGAAATTAATGTTTTTTTGTGAAGTCTTGATTTTATAAGTGGAAGTTTATAATATTGCTTGAAGTTCAATAACTATAGGACTCTAAAGACAACCCTTATTTATCCAGTATCACCTCATAAGTACTAGAAGTCTTAGAAGGGATCACTATCACTTAATTAAATCTACAGGTCTACTCAGTCTTGTTCATTCTATGACTGACAACAAATAAGAAGTCAGAAAGTTTGACTCCTAATTAGAGTCAAAGATTATTTTTTAACCATCCTTGCATAACTCAATGAGAGCTCTAAAATAAAAATGTATAGATATCAGATTTCTGCCAGTTGTCTGCAATTTACTATACACTAACAAACGTGGAATCGTTTCTACACTGTGGCTGAAACGAGATTCTGTTTCATTAGAGGATACAATGAAATACATATTTTGTATGGTTTGTATTTTTTAAATCACACTATTGTAGAATATAATTGGCAATAGCATTTCTTAAGTGTAGAGTTTCCTTCTGTTTTCCCATATTTTTTATGTGTTGAGTAGAATTGTAATTACTGTACATTTTGTCTACCATCAGTGGAGAGTGAGGCATCTCTAGACAGTTATTCAATTGATCTGAGTTCACAAGATGGAAACAAAATACTTTTGATGCCAGGTTGCAGGTGTATCATCTTAAAGTATTTATCAAACCTGCAGTCAAAGTGCCCAGAGCTGGAATGAATCTGGACATTGAGTCAGGAAGTACTGTAGAATTCAGTGCCAAGCAAATGATCCTTATAGCTTTAGCTAATGGAAGATCCTTGTTTGTTGTAGGACATTGTACGCATATATATCACATGTAGCAGGTAACTGCTAGTTGAATATACTATTTGAAAGAGATTTAAAAGTTACCTGATTCTTAGTTTGTAGGTTTACAGCCAGATAGGACCATTAGAATCTGCTAGTCTCTTTATTTTTATAAAACGGGCCAACCTGTAAATATAATCTCTGAAATAAATCACAATTCCTATTTAATTAAGAACTTTTTTATAGATATATACTCTTGATTGTAAATTAATAGCTACCATATTCCCAACTAAGTTTTGATAATGAATGTAAATTTTCAGACCTCATAAGGCTTTTGTAACTCTTTTATGAATAATTTCCGGATTTTAAGCACTTTTTTGTGTGTGTAACCATCAGATCTGGATACAATATTTTACGAATATATTGCTAATTCTATAAATTCAATGAAAAATGTTTAAAGAGAATGATGGCACCATTTTTCTGCTCCTAGTTGATATGCCTTTTCATTTGAGTGCTATTTTTACTGAAGTTTTTTCTGTCACTGAAAAATGACACGTTCTAAGTTTGCCTATTGTAATTTATCATAGGAAAACAATAAATTTTTTTGTGCCCAGGAATTATATAATCTAAAGTTAAAACAAATTAAAAAACCCCACAGGATAGGTTCAGAGATACGAACAATAGGAGAATTCAAGGAAGCACTGAAATACAATTCAGTGATAAAGAAGATGTCAGTACTGATTTGTTTCCAGAGGTGCCATTTTCCAAAGTGTATTTTCAGCTATCAGCCAAGTGCAAGTATATCAATATTTATTCATAATTCCTCTTTGGATTTTCAGAGAACATTTTTACTGCTGTGCTGGAAAGTATTTGTCAATACATAAGAGTTAAAGCATATAAGGCAGTCAGCTTTATTTTATGAAGTAAATATTGAAGGTATTAGGTCTGGAATAAATTTATTTAATATATACTCGAAGAAGAAGAAATGCAGGTTTTATTAATTTTAGTGAAATTAATTACCTAATTCTGCTAAATATTGTCAAATCTTTTGGTCACATTTTGATTCGGGGTAGAGGGGTAAGGAAAGAGGAGAAGGGAGGGAAATGACAGACACACAAAACAGGGGAGAGAAGAATGTGTTGGCTGAGGCATCGCTATCAGATTTTTTTAACCAGCTTTGGAAAAGAGGCATACACTCACCAGGAGATGAAATTCCTAGAGTCCGCTTCTTTTATTATCTGAAGATATTTGTAACCATATCTTTCATTTCATGGGGATTTGCTAGCAGGACAAATTTCCAAGTTCTGTTTCTGATGAAAATCCACTCTGCTTGAATAGATATTCACTGAACCAAAGACTGAGTTCAGGTCTTCTAGCTCCTAAATACACTGCAGTGCTCCATGTTTCATTTTTATACTAACAGAAAATTTCCTAAGAAAAAATAAGAAAGGCCCTTCTTATAGCACTGCTTCCTAGGATGGTTTGGTATTTAGCTGCTCTTCTGCAGCAGCTGCAGAACAGCTCTCAGTTATTAAAAGAAATGGACAAATGTATATTTCTAGTCTGAAACATCCGAGTTCCTGTTAGTATTTAAGCAGGATGCCCAAAACAAAAGTATAAAATACTATAGTCTATGAAAATAATCTTTAATATATTAGCTCAGTTGCCTGTGAGCTGAGAAAAAACAGGACAGCTGAGAAATGGGACTAGAAATAGGTTGAGGAGAGATGTTAGTATGTGTATGTTCTTTAAAAAGTGAATAGTACCGAACTGATCGGTTTTATCCAAATCATCAAATGGTTAGAGTTGGAAGGGTCCTTAAAGATCACCAAGTTCCAGCCCCCTGCCATGATCAGGGACACCTCCCACTAGAGCAGGTTGCTCAAAGCCCCATCTGACCTGGCCTCAAACACTTCCAAGGATGGGGCATACACAATTTCTCTGGGCAACCTATTCCAGTGCCTCCACTCTCACAGTAAAGAATTTCTTCCTAATGTCTGATCTAAATCTCCCCTCTTTCACTTTAAAACCATTACCGCTTGTCCTATTGCTTAGTAGCTTAGCTTTGCTGTCCTTCTTCATACAGTCATCCTTTGGTTGGGTAAAAATGAATGACTTCAGGTGAGATTACACTCTAGATGCAGATATTTAGATATAGGAGCCTAGAGTATATGCATTTAAATGGAGAGCAGGTGATTAAACTCCTGTTGTCAATGAAGCTTTTCAATTGACTGAATGTAGATGTCTGCTGTTGGGTAAGATTAGCAGCCTCCTAGACCACCCTGACATGCTCAACTCAGGTAAAAAACATGGGTGGTTGGTGCCACCTGAGATGCCTTAGGACATCACACCTGGCTTTCAAATGTTCCAGGAACTTTCAGCTTCTCTGTAGATCTGGTGTCTTGTTTGTAAACCCAGTGAAGATACCCTAAGGCACCTTAGCTGACATTATATGCCTCTATTTAGACAACTGAATCCTGACCAAAGTTTTTCATTAAATTGTTTTAGCAAGAACTTATATTCAGTTACAGCATTTTGTTTCCCATTTTACTAAATTCAATCAAAAAAAAAAAAAACATTGAAAGTAGAAATGAAACAGTATCCTAGTTTTTATGTGAAATGAAAAAATGCAAATTTTGTATTAAGACAATCCTATACATCATCACTATACATACATCAAGTAATTTTGGCACTCAGGAAATTATCAAATAAATCCCATCTGATCAGTGACAATGCAGTATCAAACATATCCCCTGCCTGTATGAGACAGAATTTTCTAATCTTAAGAGCTGCAATGAATTCAGTATAATTTTAAATTAAATGTTGATTATCTACAGCCTGGACTATGTTTAAACACCTTTATTATTAATAATTACATTTGTCAAATTATTTTTTTTTAAATCTTGAACCGGACTGATGAATTATACTTTTTGTAAGACTTTTGCCAGTTCCTGTGTGACCATATACACAAAAAAGGTCACACCAAGAAAATCTTCAACTGAAAAGATCTTTCTTTAGCCGATGAATTGAAAGTTTGATTCTGCTTCTTATTAAACTGTTTATTTAAGGTTTTTTTTAACATATTTCTCATGTTATAAATATGCGTATGACAGTTTTAGAGAGTAGAGTTCTTGAACTCTAAACTTTTCTTGGGTCAAAGCATGTTAGAAGACAGGATAAATAACATCTTTATGATAATTAGGCCAGTTATATAACATATGTACATGAAATAAGAAAAATTACAGCACAGTGGAGAGCTTCTACTAATATATACAGACTTTAACGCTATCTGATGGGTTTTCTCGAGATAGCTACTAAATTTAAAAAAAAAAAAAAAAAGTAAAGTAGAACTGTTTATGCATACAATATAAGGCCAAACAGCTTTTAAATATTTCTTATGTGTCTCCAAATTTGTTTTTGACATAGCATAAGATACTAGATTCCCACTCTGGTAAACTAAGATGAGCCAGTGGAAGATATATATGTTCTAAAAAAAAGTAATAATTCAAGCACTTGTGTCTTAAGCATCCTCACTGCTTAGATGTTATCTTACTCCCTAGCTCTGGTCTGGATTGCTTCTGATAGTTTTTAAAAAAACTAATCTGCCTTGCATAACGTTCCTGAGGTACAACTAATCTCCATGGGAGGTAGGGCAAGACATAACCTTGACTCTGTTGCAAGCACTGTAGATGGAAGTCAATTTACACACCTTGGTCCCAGGGACAAGGACTAGTCTCTGACTTCTTTTATGTAGCAACACAGTCTTAACTTCCCTTGTCTGTGATAAGCATAGAGAGCACACCTGATAAAGGAGATCAGGATGAAGACATTCAGAAAATGAAAAGTTTCTTGTCTGTTTTCACAGAACCACAAAACTGTAGGGGTTGGAAGGGACCTGTGGAGATAGTCTATTCCAACCTCCCTATTAAAGCAGGTTCCCCTAGAGCAGGCTGGACAGGAACTCATCCAGGTGCGTTTTGAGTATCTCCAGAGAAGGAGACTCCAGAAGCTCTCTGGGCAGCCTGTTCCAGTGCTCTATCACCCTCAAAGTAAAGAATTTTTTCCTCATGTTGAGACAGAATTTCACGTGTTCCAGCTTGCGTCTGTTGCCCCTTGTCATGTCACCAGGCACCACTAAGATTTTGACCCCATCTTCTTGTCATCTGCCCTTTAGATATTTATAAGCATTGATAAGATCCCATCTCAGTCTTTTCTTCTCCAGGCTGAGCAGACCCGGGTGTTTCAGTCTTTCCTCATAAGAGAGGTGCTCCATTCCCTTGATCATCCTTGTAGCCTTCTGCTGGACTCTTCAGTAGTTCCCTGTCCCTCTTGAACTGGGTGACTCAAAACTGGTCACAGTAGTTTCTAATGTTCAGTAGTGGCAGAGTTTGTATCTTTTATACCGTACAGTTTGTGTACATATTAAGGATGAATAAAAAACCAGAATGCTGAGGCTGAGGGACAGAAGCCAGAACTCCCCACTCCTACCTGAGTTCAGTAAATTCTAAGAATCTTGGTCTTTTTTTATTTATTCCCTTTTTTTGTGGTTAAGGCCCAGTGAAATTTGTATTCTCTTCTGTCCACTACACATGAACAGGTTTAAGAAGAGGGATGAAGGCACCTCAGACACACACATTTTAATCAGAGAAGCCTGATGATGGCCCTTGAAAACTATTTTGCTTCACTGTTTAAAATATCATTGATCTCTCAGTTCTCTAGCAAAAAGGATTACTTCAATAATTATTAATACTGAATCTTAACATAATAGTAGCAGAAATATTAACGTGAGTCCGAAAAGGCATATAAAGGCATGGCTAGAATAATACCCCAGACATTTTACTGACTTGGCAGTGCTGGGTCTTACTTCACTTTTTTGGTCTTTCCTTGGACTGAGCTGGTTTCAGCTTGTAAAAAGTCCCTAGTGACCAATTGTCTATTGCTTAACTGTTGTAAATGATGCTCTGGGAAAACTACATATGGCAAATGTCTGATGCCCCTAGGCCATCACTTCATAACAAACAGTAGCCCTTTCTGTCAGCTGAAACTGGGGAGGCTGTTGTGCAGCTTTCAGACTTTAGCAGGGAACCAAAAAGAAGGAAGCAGATTGGTAAAAGAAAACATGAAAAGTGTGTTTGAAAATTGCACAGTGTGAAGCTGGAAGAACCAGAAGAAGCCTCCACTACGAGCATTATACTCCTAGCAAAAACCTCAGGATGCTGCTGACTCTGGGCATGTTTAGTTTGGAGAAGAGGAGGCTGAGGGGAGACCTCATTGCCCTCTACAACTACCTGAAAGGAGGTTGTAGAGAGGTGGGTGTTGGACTCTTCTCCCAAGGGAATAATGGCAGGACCAGAGGAAAAGGTCTGACATTGCGGCAGGGGAGGTTTAGATTAGATATTAGGAAGAATTACTTTACTGAGAGAGTGGTCAGGCACTGGAACAGCCTGCCCAGGGAGGTGGTGGAGTTGCCATCCTTGGAGGTATTTAAGAAATGTGTAGACATGGCACTTCAGGGCATGCTCTAGTGCCCGAGATTGTTGGTTTGTGTCTGTTTGTGGGTGGTGTGGGGTGTGGTTGTGGGCGTTTGGTTTGGTTTGGTTTTGGTGTTGGTGTTCTGGAATTTTTTGAGTGTGGTTTTTTTTTTTGTTGTTGTTGTTGTTTTTTTTGTTGGTGTTTTTTTTGGTTTTTTTTTTGGTTTTTTCTGTTGGTTGGACTCGATGATCTCAAAGGTCCCATCCAACCAAAAATATTCTGTGATTCTGTGATTATGTGACTTGTTGCAACCTTGCACCCTCAATCATGATGAAGGAAAAACAGGTGTGTTAACTTTGGCATTCAGAGCAATGTTAGCTGGGTCTAACACCATAGCAAAGGGGCAGATACTAGGATGTTTTACATAGCAACTGTAACCATATTATTAGTAAAGTTTTTCCATATTAACTAGATAATGTTGACTATTTCACTGTTAAAATATTAACTGGATGAACAAGGAGTTCTTGTTTCCATGAGTCCGAGAGGTTCCCTTTTGCCCATAACAAGAGTTGGAATGCAACTTCAGAACATATCTACACCAGCTCCTTTGTGGACAGAAGCACATTTTTTTTTCAGTTTCTAGATCCCATTGTGGTTTAAATAGGACTTGGCACCCCACTGTTTATATAGGTCAGTTATAGCAAAAGCAGAGCAGAAACATAGATACCAAAGAACTTTGTATTTTAATAACAGAAGAGTGTTCTACCATTAGGCACCTCTGAAGGTAATACTCACTGTGTGAGCTTTTTTGTGCTGCAATTTCTGTCCAAGTCCCACTTGGGACTGAGCTTTAATTTTATTTTAAAATTGACACTATGTAATTGATGGGGGAAACAAGAGTTTTCAGTGCTGAAACAATGGGTGAATGATTGGATATTACAGACTGGGTAGTGCTCAAACTCAGTTTTGGGCCTGGTCTCAAACTACAACCTTACTCAGGAGTTGTTTGGGAGTGCTATGCTGCTCAGCCAGATACTGCCTTAGGGTGACCCTAAACAATTTGACTGCATAGACAAGCAAATACTTGGAATGCTCCTTTACACCCTCTAATTCACTATTGTGGATATAACATCTATGTATTTGCGTTTGGCAGTCACCAGGGAACAAGGGAGGGGTCTCAGGGAGCACAGCTTCAGTATTTCCTCTCCCAGGTGAATGCTATATTCATTAGATGAAAGAAACGCTGTCATGTCTGTTCTCCTTCTGATCAAATGAATATAAACATTTGACTGTACGATACCTCAGCTTCAGCAAAAGACATGTGATGTACACTTGTATAGACTAACTTAGAACCTGTGCCCCATTAATTTTATTTAATTAGCATTCTTAGTCTATGATTATGCAAAAAGTTCCTCCTACATTGTTGTTTTTAACTGGACTCAGTAAAAACTGAGTGTGGTAGGACAGTGTCAGCACACCTCTGGGAATTTAATTACAGAATGAGGTGGCTATAAGGGGTCTCAAGAGGTCATCTAGTCCATCCCTCTGCCCTAAGGCAGGATTATTTATGCTTATGTCATGCCTGACAGATATGTGTCAAACTGGTTCTTGAGGACTTTGAGTGACAGAAGCTCCACATATTCTCCAGGCAATCTATTCCAGTGTTCCGATGCTCTTTATTACTAAAAGCTGTGGGATTTCTGTGAAGTTTTGCTGTTGTTTTACTAATACCTGACCTAATTCTGTTTAACTGTAATTTAAGCCATTATTTCCTGGTTTATTTACCATTAATACGGAATAAAAAAAATACTGAGAGGTTTCCCTTCTAGAAATCATGCAATCTCAGGTACCTTGGTACATTATACAGTAAATACTACCTTGTGTCTTTTGGTCCCGGAAGAATTTTTATGAAAAACTTAAGGAGGAATTAGTCCAGTCTGTTGTAGATCTGCACGTAACTAAATAACCAGAGTTTTTTTTCACAGATTGGAAGATAGAAAACACTTGTACCAGGTGCAGGTGCCAGCAGTGGAGGCTGCAGGGGTGGCCTCTGAGGAGGGGCTGGGGCTGCCCCGAGCTGGACACAGCCGGTTCCAAACGGCTCCAACCCACCCACCGCAGGGTGCAGCTGAGCCCTGCAGCCAAAATGGTGGCGCCTTGAGGAAAACAAGTTTAAGAAAGGTCAAAACACTGCACAGCAGAGAGGGGAGTGAGGAAAAAAGAGTTTTCATCGAGGTAATTTAGACAGTGTACAGCAGGTGAGTAGGAATAAACTCAGTGAGTGTCTGTGGATAGATGACATGAAGTTCTTCATTTCTGCATCCTCTGCTTGGGCCTCTGCTGTTGAACTCCAAGCAATGGCTGAAAGCCGAGATCCAGAACTAGGGAAGTACTTAAGTCTATATATTTATATAGTAACAAAATTTCTTGGCATTAGGGTGGATAATTCTTCCTAATAAAAGAATTATTGCGGCTCCTCTGATGAAAAATAAAGGCAACAAATAATTTTAGTCATTACTGGTTTACTTTTATATCTAGCTATCAGCTAGACATATCAGCAGAAAATAGTAGGAATGTGGTATTTAATTTTCAGAATTATACAATTTAAAATGGCCACATAAGATGTGTGTATAGAAACAGGAAAAATAATGACGATGCATAAAGTGCAGCTTTCAACACTTAATAAGCACTTGCATGGACAGACTGGTGATTATTTCACTTAAAATTATCTACCTATGCATTAACCATTTATTTTATGTGCACAATTATCTGTATACTTTCACATTTTTTTCCAGGCATATTTTGCGGTCTGATTATGAAAACTCTGTCAGAAAAGATCAGTAAGAAAAGGCTATGAAGACAGCAGAAAATATTTTGGACAAAGAAGAAGCAGAGAACAGTCTTGTTTGATTGAAATTGAACAGAATTAAAGAGAGAACAGAGAGAGAGAGAAGACACAGGGGAAATGTAAAGTGTTCAAAAGAAAATTAATATTATGCTGAGGGTTATATGTGTCCTCTTTCTATAAATATATTGTGAGCAGGAAATAAATGAGCAAACTAACAAACAGCATACTGTGTGAATATGAAAGGAAATGCCAGAAGTAATAAAGAGAAAGAAAGAGAAAGAGTCAGCTGCAATGCATTAAATGTCAAGAAAAAGGGAGAGTTAGAATGTCTGTAGAGCAAAGTGCAAAAAAGAATGGAATAGAATCATACAATAGAATAGAATATCATAAAAAACAATAAAATAAGATAAAACAAAAAGTAAAGAATATGTGAAAAAAGATAGGAACTTTCAAAGAGACTGAGAAAAAATAAAAAAGTTTCAAGTACAGGAAGAAAAGAGGTCACTGAGACTGCAGACCATGTAAAAAGTAGCCAATTCATTTGCCTTGTATAACATCCTTGAGGTACAACTAATCTGCAGGTGAGCTAGGGCAAGACTCAATCATTTTCAGCAAAAATTCCAAATAGTTAAAGGTATTGGCTCTCAAAGTATAATGCTGTTTTTCACACATCTTTCCACCTAAGATTCAGTACAGTAAATAACTTGCTTGAACATCGCTTGCTTATCTGTTTTTTTTAAACATGAAATTGCTGGAAGATAGAAGGAATTGTTCCCTCTGATGTTCCTTTCAGGATGTTGAGATTTTTTTTTTCTCCTCTGATGTTCTCTGCTAGTGTTTAACATTAACCACAGGCTCAATTCCCAATACTTTCTTTTTGAGTTTTATAGGAAAAAATAATGAAAAATAAACAAAGCTTTGGTAGAAAGTTTATACCCAGATAGCAATTCTGTATGAAATGAAATAATTGTCTCTCTTGTTTTTATGATGCTATTATTTTATTAATAATTCATCAGTGCTAGAATTGATTTTATATTTGGAAAATGTAGATATAGAATGATCATTGAACAGGCTTTGCATCAATTCTACATATTTCCAGGTAATAGTTTGATACTTTATCAGTATATGTAAAATCATTTTGATCAGATCATCCTAAAATAGCCATATATATTTATGAAAGCTAGCAGTGAAATACTCACTTATCCTACTTGAATATTTGCCCTTTGATTGCTCAACAATGGGAAATTCTCATTCTTATTTCCATCATTCACAAATATCCAAATACATTCAGATCTTCTCCATAACTTTTGCAGACCCTTCAGAAGTAGCTGCACTATATTATTTAAGCCATAAAATGCACAAGATCAGAAAGAGAGCTTCCATTGGAAGTACTGCAGTGGCTGAGATTGCAACTCAAGACCTACAGAAAGAAAGAAAGAAATTGCCTTATTGAATTCTACATTTTTTTAATCCCAAAATTTGCCTAAATTATGTGCTAGAATGCTCAAATGGCTGAGAACCAGCAAGGAGTTTGGCATTTCTAAATTTGATAGATTGGCTCAGAAAACAGATTTAAAACATCTAGTTCTTTTACAAAAACCCAACCAAACAAAATCCTCCTTCCATAGGTGATTCATGTCCACAGATGGAACAGTTAGATTTGGTTTACTGTAACACAGTACTTTATTGATAAACCAAGACATTGCACATTTCAGTTTTCTAAATGTTCTTTATTATAGACTTTATCTCAGAATGTTTTTGCACCAGTTTAAGCAAGCCATTGGCTACTTTTTAAAAAGGGAAGGTCATGTTACTGATCAAATTAAGCTTATTGACTTTATATGTGTATTTCCATGCATAGTATAATAACTTGGATCCATAAAAATTAATCACAAAAACTATCTAGGCTTTGCTTGGGCTGGGATATTTTAAAAATGCCTATTATATAAGCTTTGGAAGCAAAAAACCTGGTGTGGAAAATTAGCTCATGGAGTGATCTGAATTAGTTTACCAGCAAGCTCACGGATAAGAAAATCACCTGCTCAGACATCTGCTCAATTTTGACTCCTGCAGTTTGTAATCCCCCAATGTTTTGGGTTTTGTTTGTGATTTTTTTTTTTTTTTTTAGGTACAGAATGTTTACATGTACACATATACTTTTATATATTTATCAAGCTGATACTATACTTCCTATAATCATGGCACTAAGAAATATTTAATTTCTAAGTTTACACTTCATTGGTGGTTTGTATAGTAATTCTCTGACCTATGTACACCTGAATCACTATTAATTCAGGTGAGTTTAATTTTGTGGAGAGGGAGTTGTGAAACATTCCTACTTCTAGAAAAAGAAAAACAACATGAGAAGTGTGTGTGTGTGGGGAAGAGCTAAGTAAAAGAGAAAAAAATAAAGCTTTGATAGATGTC
This sequence comes from Numenius arquata, assembly GCF_964106895.1. Taxonomy (NCBI): domain Eukaryota; kingdom Metazoa; phylum Chordata; class Aves; order Charadriiformes; family Scolopacidae; genus Numenius; species Numenius arquata. The sequence goes on along the minus strand of NC_133576.1, from coordinate 102,079,035 downwards.
AGGATGTACCCAGAACAATTTACAACTCTGTCCTTACATAGTAAATATTAAATAGTACAGCAACATTTATATTTAACAGAAATATAGTAAGTATAGCATATAATGCAAATGATTTATTGAACTTGATTTCATAAGAGTTCTTTAAAGCTCAATTAACTAACTAGATACAATAAAATTATTACTCTCCAGCAAAGAAAGCAAAATAATGTTGACCAAAGTGGTTGGAAAAAGATGGTTATTCTATATCTGGAGTGAAAGAATGGACAAATTTTGGTACAATCAGATTTCACAAAGCCTGTTTATGCTTTATCCCACTAACAGAAATTTCTATTGTGGTATCTAGATTGCACATAGACCTTGTTAAGAAGATTTTTAGTGCCATTTTAGTCTATAAAGGAACACATTTGGAAAATAAAGAAACTGTTTAAAAAGTTCAGCATTGACAGGGCATTAATTAGCTGTTTGTCATTTTATATAAACATATTAATAGAACTATAAAAATATATTAAGTCAATCATTTCTTGTTTGTATAATTTATAAAACACAGTCTCCAAGTTCATCCTTTCTTTGTAAAGCAGATGTTCAAATAAAAGCAATGACACTATAATTATATTAAATTCCTGCGGTTGCTGTGTGTCTCTCAGTCTGCCTGGCTTTGTACCATAACAGTGTCTTGATACTATTGATCAAGTGACAAATTAAGATAGATTGTGCTGGGCAGACAGGGTGATTTTTAAGATGTTAAACTGGATTGTAGGTATTAAGTTGCAAAGACAAACTTTCTTCGAGAATTCTTTCCTACCTTTATTCGTACAGTCAGTTTTGTTTTCCTAGCTGTTGAAAAATATTTACGATAACACTGAATATAGAATCATCTGATGTTAAAGCCTCTAAGTTACCATGCCTGGTATTTTACATGCTAGTAAAATACTCCTTTTGTAATTCCGAAGAATTACACTAACGAGTTGCACAGAAAGAAGCAGCAGCAAGGCAAGTAACAAGACAAGGAAAAATCAACAACCCACATAAAACAGCTAACCTCCTTTCATACTGGCATGAAGTATAGAGAGCGATTTATTACATCAATATTGAAAGGAAAGAAAAATCACAGAATCATAGTTTGGGTTGGAAGAGACTTTTCCTTTAAAGACATTTGAGTTCGAACCTCCCTGCCATGGGCAGGGACACCTCCCACTAGACCAGGTTACTCAAAGTCCCATCCAGCCTGACCTTAAACACTTCCAGGGATGGGGCATCCACAACTTCTCTGGGCAACCTGTTCCAGTGTCTCAGCACCCTCACAGTAAAGAATTTCTTCCTAATACCTAATCTAAATCTACCCTCTTCCAGTTTGAAGCTGCTACCCCTCATCCTATCACTACACTCGCTCATAAAGAGTCCCTCCCCATCTTTCCTGTAGGCCTCCTTTAATTACTGGAAGGCCACAATAAGGTCTCCCCAGAGCCTTCTCTTCTCCAGGCTGAACAACTCCAACTCTCTCAACCTGTCTTCATAAAGAGGTGCTCCAGCCCTCTAATCATTGTCAAAAGCCTCCTCTGGACTCACTCCAACAGATCAATGTCCTTCTTACACTGGAGGCTCCAGAGCTGGACACAGTACTCCAGGTGGGGTCTCATGAGGGGGAAGATCACCTCCCTCGACCTGCTGGCTGTGCTTCTTTTGATGCAGCCTTCATACAGTTGGCTTTCTGGCTCTTCCTTTATCCACCAACCCTGTAACCCCATCGTAGAAGGCCACCAAATTTGTCAGAAACTGTTTGCCCTTAGTGAAGCCATGTTGGCTGTCACCAATCACCTCAGTATTTTCCATGTGCCTTATCAAGAATCAAAGATATTGTTTATCTCATGCAAGATTCTTTTATATTAAGTTTTACATTGGATTTTTAGGTGCTTGTATAGCAACCTCTGCTCCACATTTTCACTGCGAGCCATAGCCTGTAGATTTGGTTTCCATATTCAAGATCATTGCAACATGGGACGAGCAGAGGAAATGAAAAAATTACAGCTCATGTCATATGACACTGAAAGAAGGCCAATACAGAGTGCCTAACAGCACTCTCGTGTTCCAGCTATTTTGCAATGAGAAAAAAGTAAACACAGAGAGAGAGAGAGAAAGGAAAAGGAACTCTGTCAACAGACAAACTCTTAATAATCTGTTCTTGATTACCTGAAAATCAGAATGTAGTGTTTGATAAATGTGTGAAATGTATGAAGTAGAATAAAGTGTTGTAGGAGCAATAATAATAATTAAAAGTATGATGAAGCTTACGCACTGACCCACTGCATTACAAAACCTAATATATTTTGTTAAACAATAGCCATTCTTCTTATTTAGAAAAAACGCAATATATATCTTAAGCTACAGATAAGGAGAGCTGGTAATTATAAACAGTTAAGGACAGTTAAAGAGACAAAGTATTTAGCAATAAAATATTTAGAAAAGCCTGCCTTTTGCAGGTCTTTTACTATATCTAAATTGAAAAATACAGTTCATACAAGTTTGATGAAACACACAGCTATTATTATATACTGATGTATTTATAATCAATAATTTCATCTTACTGATATCTTTTCTATGCAATTTATATTTCAGTTATCAGTAATTGTAAGATAATTGGTTTTCAAAAAGAAGTCAAATAATCCATTGTTTTTCATTTCTTGCCTATGAAAGTCCATTTTAATTATGAATGTTGGACTCCATGTTCTTTCCCAGATATAATTAACTTATATGAAAAGCTTTATCAAAATAGTGCAAGAACTTTAGAATAATTAGTCATAAAGACCTTATTATTCAGAGTTATTACAGTGGTTTATAATAACAGTTCTTGCAGTTCTGAAACTTTTAAAATATCTAATAAATATCTATATATACACATGTATAATTTTCTTTATATTTCTGGTTATAAGTTCTGGTATGAGGTGCCTGAAATAATACTGTGAAGTTTATTTTAGTTTAAACAATCTACCTCAATCTCTTCTGATTATCTCTCTTTATTTCTGGCAAATTCTGTGGTTTGTCTTTAGTTAAAGTCCAGTATTTACTATGAGTCAAAATGAAACCACCAAATTCATTATCTATGTGACCTGAGGCTGTATTTGAATGTGCATCTCCAGAGGACACAACTCACTGATACAATGGACCTTAAACATTGATGTTATCTCACTTGTGTACTTCTGTCATTATGCTGAAGGACTTTTATAAGGAAAAAAGATTTCTTTCCCTCAGAACACGTGGCTACTTAGTATATTGTAATGCATAATGTGAATAGTAGTATTGGAAAAGGATGGTATTTATTTCCTGCTGTTTTTCATATAGATGCTTTTCAGTCAACTGAATTTAAAGGAATTATATTCATTGTACATAGTTATTAGAATTTTTATCTTTAAGAGTCCTCTCATAAGCAAAGCAAGAGATAATTTACCCAGCATCTGTCAAGGCTGATGAAATAATGAAAGCTGAGAGACAGAGTATTTCTTGATTCTGTCATCACTTAGAGATTTTAACTCCATCCCTTTATCAAACATGTCCAGTACCACAAGAAGAGGAAGGAGAAAAAAAAAAAAGAAAAATAGAGAAGTCTTCTTACCACAATAACATATTGTCATGCATCTATTAATAAAGATGATACAAAATTCTTTATGTTAAAATGTTTTACAAATATTCTACATTGAAGTTTGTGATAACCATGTTCTTAAATTAAATCCCTTATAATAATTTATTGTCAGTGCGTTGTTCATGAAGATTGAGCATGTTTTTCAAGTTGAAGAGATACATCAAGAAGGTTCCCTTCCTCTCCCCTCACCCTGCCCCATTTCCCTTCCCTTCCCTTCCCTTCCCTTCCCTTCCCTTCCCTTCCCTTCCCTTCCCTTCCCTTCCCTTCCCTTCCCTTCCCTTCCCTTCCCTTCCCTTCCCTTCCCTTCCCTTCCCTTCCCTTCCCTTCCCTTCCCTTCCCTTCCCTTCCCTTCCCTTCTCATTGCTCTTACTGTGAACTGTAGGTGAATACATGTACCTGTACACATACAATCCAGAAGAGTCAGATCTGTGTTTGTATCAGGGGACTCTGGATGACAGAAGAGCTTTTGCTTTAAGTCTAAGTTTGAGAACAGTAAGAATTACCTGATTCTCTGTATTGTATAGAATTCCTTAGAATAAGAACAACAACAGAAGACGATAATAAATTTTTATTAAAAATTATGGCAGGATGGGTTTTAAAGTTCTGCAGAAAACATTGTCTACCCTGCAATGAAAGCAAGCAAATTAGATATATAGAACTTACAATCTGTTTTTTTATTATATCGTAAACCATATAGCTTTGAAAAAATTGTAAACCACTGGTTAAATTTTTATTTTGCGACTACTTAAAACTCTACTGGTCACTGTTTTGCCTAGGAAAATTAGAAAAAAAGGCAGTTCAAGGTTATTGGGACAGATAGTTCACTGAAATTTTAAATGTCTCAAAAAACTGCTAAGCTTTCGTGTTCTCTCTCTTGCAAAGCTTCATGAGCTTTAAATGTAATGAGTGGTAGGCCATTTGTCAGTTGTAAAAGTTTTGTACATTAATACCTTAATGAAACATACTAGTTCAGCTGTAATGAGAGATAGTGAGCATGAGAGAATTTATTGAGCTTGACTAAACTTTTATGTAGTATGAATACATTCCAATTGTTTAATTTTGTTGGGCAGGTCCCTGCTGGTCAGAAAACGACATCTAGATTAATACTGTTAACAGTTCCAGCCTTTCAGTCTTCTATATATTCAAAAGTGAAATAATATGCAAAAGAGAAATGGTTGTTAAAACTTGGATGACAAAAATAAGCAGACTGAAGTATACATGGGAGGGAGGCAGCTAATACGCATGCTCTAGTGGCTGAGATTGTTGGTTTGTGGGTGGGGTGGTGTGTGGTTGTGGGTGTTTATTTTGTTTTGCTTTTGGTTTTGGTGTTCTGGGATTTTGGGGTTTTTTTTTTGGTTTTGGTAGGGTTTTGGGTTTTTTTGTTTGGTTGGTTGGTTTGTTTGTTTTGTTTGTTTTGTTTGTTTGGTTTTTTTTGTTGGTTGGACTCGATGATCTCAAAGGTCCCATCCAACCAAAAATATTCTGTGTGATTCTGTGTGTTTTTTCAGGAATTTTTGTTTACTGTTTTTGGGGTTTTTGTCTTAAGTTAATCAGTCATATCATTGCAAAATCATAGAATCATAGAATGGTTAGAGTTGGAAGAGACCTTAAAGATCATCGAGTTCCAACCACCCTGCCATGGGCAGGGCCACTTCCCACTCCCATTCCAGTGAAAACGGAAGTGAAATTTTCAGTCCACTTATCCAGACTACCTTCTCAGCTCTACTTTCTCACCTTCTGCTGAAAATTTGGCGAGGATTCTTCAGTACTACTCCTTATACAGTAGTAAAATATAAACACAGAATTATGTTTATCATGAAATACGAAATTGTTTTGTAGTAAATGACCCATAAGTACGCTTTTATTCTCTAGTTTAATGCTGCCTCGCTTTTGTAGAATGGTGACTGATGCTGAATTAGCTCACACAGGCTTCTTTTGAGCTCAAAAGCTGGGGCCTAAACATGTTGTCCTTAACCTCTCATCCTACTAAAGCGATGGGATGGGAAATAAGAGAGTATCATTAGAACAGGAGGATACCCTCTACCAACTCATAGGAGGATTCCTATCAAAAAAGGGAGTTACTTCAAATATTTTATGAAATAAGCCACTATATAACAAAAATACTACAGAATTATTTTACTACAGTAATTAGAATTTGCATGTCTACATTAATCTTGTCTCCATCAAAATGCTTATACTAGAATAACAGTATTTTCCAGCAATTCCTTGCAGAACCTGGAAAGAAACACATGCTGTATATTTTTTCAGAACACTTGCTTTTTAAATTGTTACCACTGCATATGTGCACATCAGAAATATAAGTTAAAAAATAGATTTACTTCACATTTCTTGTGATAGTGGATTTATACATGATCCCTTGAAATCAGTGGTGTCCAGATGGATTCTATTCTGTTCTTTTATGAAAAGGGAGAAGAAAAATCTCAAGAGAATTAAACTTCTGTTGGAGGGTTTAAGAAAACAGGTTTTGGAAGAATAAAGAGTATGAACACATTAGCTACAGATTTAAATTGAACACAAATAGTTTGTGCATGAAAAAGATGAAAGCAGCAGCCAAAATTCCTCAGCAGAAACAAACAGAAAAGAAGGATAGCCTGAATCATTGTACTATCAATGTAGTAACTATGGGTTACTAAAAAGAAATTACAATGTAAATGCTGTGATTCTTTCAATTATTTGCCATCTTGCATATAATACATGTTCTTGCCTCTCAGCACTTAAATATGCTTCCTGAAAAACTGTCTTCTACTCGGATGCATAGGAAGAGTCACAGTGGTTGAGACTAGATTTCCTCCTAACTTTGTTTCTTGTCTTTGAGAGTGACCATTAACAGTCTCTTAGGGAAAGAGCATAAGGAATATGGAAAGAATGGAATGGTCCTTTCCTTGTTACACTTTCCTGATTTCTAGCAAGTAAGTAGTACGCATTTTTTTGTGAAGGTTAGAGGCAGCTTAAGCCCTTGGAATGTATATGTATCTGAACCAGAGGAGTTACTGGACTGAGCGTGTAATGGACTGAGGAAAGGAGGGAAAACTTTACATGCAATAAATTGGGACACAAAGAGTAGAAGTTTATACTTAATTAAGTCAGTTTAATGTGCCATTATGTTCTTATGACCTGGACAGCAACTCAAGACATTACATGTTAAGCAATCTAATCACAAAAAGGAATCTAAAACTAGGAGTAATTTTCTCCAAGTGTAGGAACTCTGCTCTGTCTCCCTCCTATGCTAAAAAAGGCCTAAAGTCTAGATGTCCCAGCCTCTGAACAGTAGGCCATTCTTTCAAATGCATGCACTGCTGGCAACACAAGTGACTTGGGAGTTTCATATTTTGGTACCCTGCATTGATGGAAGTACTTACTGAAATTCCCGTTCAGGCATATTCCTGTGCTTAGTTTTTTAATAGGTGCCTCAGGTAAAGTGCTTATTCATTATATGGTCAGCTGGGATCAGTAAGTGATTCTGAAGTATCCCAGAGAGTCTCACTCAATTAGGCAGATAGAATCTCCCCTTGAAAGCCTTAAGGCTTTTATCTGTCTTCATGGCTATATAAGGAACATAACCACTTAAATGTCTGTTGTGTTTTTTTGTTCTGAATGCAAAGAAATAGTGAAGCCAGCAATAAGTTTATGTAACTTCCCTATTTTTACCAACATGAAAACAGCATCCAAACCAGGATTAACCATTTGCCTCACTGCTTCTACATGAGCAAAGCAAGAATAATATCATATTACCTAAGCTCTTCCTGAATCAGCAACATATTGTATGTATAACTGTACACCACATGGTATATTAACTGAGCATTTATAACATATCAAGTTTTGGTTCCCCACCCTGCACATAGACAGAAGCACATCAATTTTACATGTAAGTACTTGAAATACCTAGGAGAAGGTCGCCTCTTGAATAACTCAAAAAATGAAGATATTTTTAACTGGATTTGATCAGTGGGCTCAAAGGATTGAATATCAGTAAAATTAATCTAGATACTATTTTTGTTGATGCTCACATTTAGAATCTCTTGACAGCTTCAGTGCTGTATTTTCAGCACTCATAGGTCTATTGATACATTAATCAAAGGAATTTGTGTTTAAAGATTTGTGAGTGGGAGACAAGGGCTTTTGTTTTGATGGTATTGAAGCCCAAAGGTAAAAGCTGAATTTATGTCTCCAATCAATGAAGAACATCAAGTATACTATAATATAACCAGAACTCTTTTTATTTGGTATATACTGTTGTTTTGATACTAGGTCTGTTGAATTGGTAAACGTAATAACGTTTCCTAGAGCTGGGGGTTTTTTTGTTTTGGTTTGGTTTTTTGGTGGTGGTGTTGTTGTTGTTGGTTTTGGTTTTGGGGTTTTTTTGTTTGGTTTTGGTTTTTTTTGTTTTGTTTTGTTTTGGTTTTTTTATTTCTCTAACTTTAAATATTTCACTTTTTCAACTATTTATGAAACTTCAGAAATACTTACAATGATTCCACACAATGGATTCTGTATTTTTATTTTGTATTTTTAATGATGTCACTTCAGGGTGAACAGGCAGTTTGCCTCCTCAAGGTGCTACAGCTCTTCTCAGTACTCGTTTTTTTAATTTTTATTTTATTTTTGGTGAAAGCCTTCTCTTTTTCCATTCTCATGCATGCTGAGTGATGTTATTGGAGGATAAACATCTGGATCCCTCCTGTGGGATTGATATCTGAGTCAAATAAATGTTAGTTTTCCTTTTTGTATGAACCAAAAAGAATAGAAACAACAGGAGTAAACAGGAAAAATACATGTGTAATTGCAACATGTTAAAGCACAAACAATTCAACAATCATCCCCAATATGACTTTGTACCTCAGCCCTAAAGTTCTTTTAGCTGTGCCAATACAAGCTTGGATATCCTCCAAACAAATAACTGTATCATACTGCATCGCAATATGAAATATCTTCATGTTTGTTGGGGTGTGCTTAATTTCAAAAAAAGGCAGCACTTCCTACCCATATGGTTATATTGGCTCCTGGGGCTTAAGTTTTATCGCTTTTCCAGAAATCTTCCGTTGCTTCATTGATGTTGGTACTTTCAGCAGTATTTAGAAAATATTGATGTCCCTCAGAGTACATCTGAAGAGAGAAACTGCCTTTTAGTGTTTGGATGATCTACCATTGTTTTGAAATATTGTTCATAAAGTATCCCCATAATACATAAATTTTAATTTTTTAAAGTATTAACTTTAAGCAATAATACCGTTTGGAACTGCAAGAATTTGAAGTCTCTTAATCTGAATTATGATTAGATGCTGTAGATCTAATCAAAACTTCCTTAAACGTAACTACCATCAATCTAGTATTTTTTTAAGAATCATGTATATTTTACTGTGTATCCACATCATGTAAGTTTTCATGCTGAAATATGCATCTATTGTGAACAGAATATCATAAACATGTCAGTGCAGGGATACGAAAACTGAAATCTAAAAATAAAATGAGTGAACAAAAAAGCAGTACGAGTTTAACCAATCTCTGAAATACTTCTGCGATCTATAAGTCTTCAGAAGGGGACTTTAGAGCATCAGAGTACTCAGATATGAGGATAAATATTTAGGAATCTTACCCATATCTTTCTTTTAATAAATCTCTAGCCAATGCCTACATTCAGCTTATATGAATTGTCTTACATAATGGGAATACTGTTATGCAGGCAGGCATCACGTGCAAAACATTCAGATACATTTATTTAGCCACAATAATGAGAAATATTGTATGATGGACTTGATGAAAACTGCAGTGGTGGCATCCACTGCAGTGGCATGTGTGTATGTACTCTACATATGGCCAAAGTTTTTGAGAGTAATATTGCTCCAAATGATTAATATATCCACAATCTCAATTCAGTGAAGCTGAGTGGTATTAGAAATTTGATAAAGAAAACCGATTTGGCCTCACCTCCCTTTGAAGATAGTCATGGGTTGCTCATAGGCAACAGACATATGTATGTGTGTGTGTGTGTGTGTGTATGTCTACTTATGTGGATCTTCCAGAACCTTCACAAATGGCACTAGGCTTTTTTTTTCTGTATATATCTGAAATGAGCCCATTAATCTTTGTCACAAGAACAAAAACTTGACAGAAAAAGGCAAATGTCATGTTAAAATAAACTTTGTTCCTCTCTTTCAAAACAAAAATATACACCCTCAGTTGAGACAGTGGTGTATGTGAAAGATGAAAATCGCACTGATTGGTGCTATTATAGTACCAAATGTGTAGAATCAGGAGTTTTATGACATTTTAAAAAAAGTTACAAATAATGTTCCAACAGCCATCAGAGGGTTCATTCCAAATTCTCTCTTCAACTGGTTTTGTGGGAAAAATGCTACAATCATGACTAACAGCACTCAGAACAGCAGGAGGACAGAAAAAAGGTCATAAAATATATGTTCTAAGAAGTTCTTTAAAGATTAGAACTACCTAAACTAAGAAAATCACATCAATGTATTTCACTTTCTTATTTTAAAGGCTTAAAAAAGCCTGTTTGTGTTTTGTCTGGTTCTGGGGATGAAAATCAAACAAAGAACTTGTTTATTCAATTTTAGGGAGAGATGAAAACCATAAAAAAGAAAAAGACAAACAGAGAGCAAAGAGAGGAAACAGTGAAAAGTGGTCATCAGAAAGTGTGCATGGAGGCTATGAACTTATGCTATAACAGTAACATAAAAATGTAAAGGACTGATTCAACCAAAATCTTCCCAAGGACCATTGCACAATTACCTTCAGAAGAACAGTGATTGCCTTTCATATAACATTTGTGGAGGGTGATAAGGTAAATAACCACAGCCATGTTCGATAATGTGAAACAGAAAGTCAGCATGAGAACAAAGATGACTTGTACAGTTTCATTATAAATTAAAACAAGTCGGGTACTTTTTGAATAAAATGGATAAATGCCAGCCATCTATTTATCTACCAGTCTCTACATTAATATATAGATGTATAGATGATGTATATAGATATAGAGATATATACACATTCATAATATTTACTGTTCTATTCATATAAAAATCTGGGACATGATACTATGATCTTCTATCTTTGCTAGAGCTAAGCAGCAGTGAATTAGGATGGTTTTTTTATCTCCTGCTAAATCATTTGATATTTCCTTTCCTCAGATTAGACAATTTAGAGTTTCAGTTCTGCAAAATGTAAACCAGAGAACAGCATAACTGAGCATGTTTAGCTGTGCCTCTGTTATAGTGCACCTCTTCAAGAAGAATAATCATTCTAAAAAACTGTGCTACTAATCTCTTTAAATTAATGGGGTGACTGGAACAAGGTGAGGTACACAGCCCTAATGATCCCATGAACTACAGTCAGATCTTTCCCCAGTTCCTTACAGGGAAAGAATTATGCATACGGTCATGCATAAGGCAATGTCCGGCTTTTCTCCCACACTGATTAGTGGACATAAATGGTGGACCTGCATCATAATTATGCTTACATCAATCCTTAAATTCATGACTTGCTATTGATAAGGCAATTCTATTTCCTGTTAAATCTTGTCTGTTGCTGATATCGCTTAATGACTTATGATGGTCAGATAAGCCCACTGCATTGAACCCCAAGATGATACTCATCAACCATAACATGACTCATCAGCCAGTGCTACATACAAGGCACTGCCAGTCTATTTTCTACACTCCCAGCTTTCCTCAGACAAAGCTTCCTTCCTTTTTCTGACCAGTTAGCAGAAACTCACCATTTTTTCAGTGTGGTGACTTAGCCTGGGCTAACAGCCAAATACCCACCCAGTTGCTCACTCACTACCACTCCTTAGCAGGACAAGAGGAGACAATAAGATTGGAAAGCTTATGCATCGAGATATTGCTTACCAACCATTTTCATAAGTAAAACAGACTTGACTTTGGGGAAAATTAATTTAATTTACTGGTAATTGAACAGATTTGGGTAGCAAGAAAAGAAAAGGCAAGCATTAAGACAATGCCTTCCTTTCCCTCTTTCCCAAGTTCAGCCTTACTCCTTCACTCCCAACCCCTCCACACCCTTCTCCCAGTCCTCTCCAAGTGGCACAGGAGAGGTGGATTTGGGGAGTTATGGTTGGTTCCATCAGAAAATATCCATTTGCTCTGGCAGGCTGCAGGGAGAAACTCCTCCGAGTCCCTCCTCTTTATCTTCCTCCTTCTCTGAAACTTGTGTTTGCGCTGCTGCTTCTCACTCTTCTTGTTTCCTCCTTTGTTGTGCAGTGTTTTTGATCTTTCTTATTTACTTTTTCCTAGAGGCTCCAGCAGCTTGGCTTCTGGGCTCTGCTGTGTGCTACAGTGGGTCTGCTGTAGCTGGATGGAACCAACTGGTATAGGGCAGCCTCAGCCTCTCCTCGCAGAAGCCACCCCTGCAACATTTGGACACCTGCAACCGCTACACACAAGCATTCAAGCTGGCCATTACATTACCTTCAAATTCACAGTAACATGAAGGAAGAGGAACTGGATATTGCTGAGTACCTCCAGATTTAAATCATTACCCAGCTGTTCCAACCCGACCATTTCTCTCACAACCCACTCTTCCTCCCTCTTTCTGTATTTCCAACCTCGGGTGGTACACTGAAAAGCTACAGAGAAAGTTAGGTCCCATTCAACCAGCTCAAAAAGATTCAGAGCCATATTGGTTTTGGGGCAGATACTTTGTTTTAGGGAAGGCTGTGAGAGCCTATTCTTTGTCCATGGTCTGTATGAATTGTGTGGTAAAAGATCATGCTTGTCTACTGCATTTTTATAATGAGAAATAGTAGCCCAAAAATATAACATTCCAAAACAAATTTAAGTTCAGGTCTATTTTTTAATTTATATTCTTTTGTACATACTGCCAATCCATTTTTGATTACCACGTGTGATCACAGCTTTTGAATTTGTCCTATATGCATGCACACATACACATATATCCCTGTGTGTTTCTATGTATATAAAAAATATTTCATTAAAAAAATCATAGCCCCAAAATAGTTAAATTATTTTCATAATTTAAAATATCCTTACAAGGTAAATTTAAAGCATGTAACATTTAATCCACAACATTAAAGAGATATTTTTACTGTACTTACACTGCTGTGGAAGAGGAGGTTTTTCACTTTATCTGGAATCACATTATCAGACTGACAAAATGAAGTTTAGCTCAGAGATTGGAAATACTTACAGTTTTTTATTACATATACTTTTAAACAATTTTCAATATTCACAGCTATATACAGTATGGTAAGAACCCTAGTTCATGCTTCTAATGGCAAATAGCTAAAATACTTCAACCTAGCATTACTCAGAAGAGCCTCATGCATTTAATTGCCAGAGCACTGTAATGCGCTCACATTGAGATTATTTCAGGGTGAACATCAAAGCACTTGTTGGACTCAGATAAGTTTGCATCCCTAATTTATTATTACCCAAAGCACTTGAACATGGAAACAGTGCTAAAATTCCAAGGCAATAGGCTTACTAAAAAAGTATTTGTTTCTTAACTCTAGCCACATTGGAAATTAGACCCTTGCACTACCCCACTGTCCTAGCACAAAGAAATACATGAAACTTGGAAAAAATTATGATAGTACGGAAGAAGAATTTTCATCTTGGAAGCAAGCAAGCAAAGTGCAGCAGGGAGGGTGAGCAACTGATATCAGCTTATGATTGCTATTTTTTTAACACATAAAATGTGTGCAGCAGCTGCAGAATAGTGGCACTCTCCCTTCAAATTCACCCAAAGGTAGTACTGGAAGATATTCTTGCATGGCATAACCATGAGCATTAACATAGTCATGCAAATATAAAATGCACAAAGCCTTCCACTAACCCTGAACTGGGCTACTGAGATTTTTCAAGACTGGTTTGTGTTATATTTGTGTTATATACCACTGCAATTTAGAGTAAACTAACTCACAGTTTTAGTCTTCAGCATAGGAACTGCCTGTTTGAAGTATCGCCAGGTTGAAAAACACTGCAGTTACCTTGAGAAGCAAAGTATTTTGTCCAGAGATTTAACCTGCTTGAATTCATATTTTTGTGTTTTCAGATCACTATATTTAAGGTCAGTCCAAGAAAGACCTGTCTCTTTAAAAGTGTAAAACAAAATGTGTCTTATTTAAGCAAAATCAACTTTGGTCTAATACTATTGAAACTCAAATCAATTGTCTGTGTTATCAAGTTGTCTTGTAGAATTGTGTCATCCCTTACTTGCTGTTCTGTCTTCTTTTGTTCCTTATTATGTTTTTGAAACAATCTTGAACCACTCTTAAAAGTCTGTTGTAGAATGTTTTCACTCTTAAAAGCAGGTGATCATGCAGGAAATACTCACCACCTTAGGTACCATACAACAGACAAAAAAGGTCTCCTAAGAAATTTGTGGTCAGCTAGTCAGGCCACTCACCTGGAGGATAAGATAGGCACCAGGATATGCTCATTGTCCCGCTCTTCTATGATGAGTAGACAGACAGAAGCTTCCTGACAGCAAATGAATTATGTAAATGTGCATGTGCACAAGTCTAAGGTTAGGCACCTACAAGTAAACTTTAGGGCTATACTTATGTGAGACCTTAATTCTTTTAGGTGTTTGAAAAATAATTTAATTTTAAATTGTTTTATAGTAATTCAGTTGTATTATTTTAGATGTATGATTTACTTTGCCAAGAAACATATACAATTTTTATAACTGTGGAAATTTACAGGACTGAATTACAAGTAAGATATATACCACTCCTATGACCCCTAATATGTAAAATTTAATGCTTGTTAAATACCACAAAATGTAAAAGGTTTTTAAACTTTCAGACTTAAGACTTTCATATATTTTAATATTTTATTTTCTATGCCCTAGAACTTTTTCTACCAACCAGCCTATAGTTTTGATGCTTAAGTGTTGCTCTATACTTTGGCATTTTCCAGGCAGCATGACTCCTGCGGGATTCATCAGGGAAAGCCATTAGTGCACTCACTAGCATAAAACTTGCATGATGCTATAAATCTTTTAGCAAGCGGATTTGGAAGATGTTTTTGTGAAGGTTATGTGTGTAAGGTAAGCTACATTACATGAGCCTTCAACGCGTGCCTTCAACATTACACTTTCTGACATTTAATAAAATAGTGATTACAAAGAGCTGCATCCTCAGAGGCCTTGTTATGCCAGTGCCAGTGTGAAGGGAATACCCTCAGACTGTCTTCCATGTTTTAGTTGCAAAAGAATCAGTTTTATTTTTCTGAGCTATGTAGTAAAACCTGGTTCTTTGAAAGATTTTGCTTTTTATCCTTTCAGGTTTTAATAAAGTAACATCTTACTGCATTAAATACAAACAAGTATTTAAGGTAGAGAAGACTGAATATAAGTGCACAGACATTTCAAACCACATTAAATTACTTATAGCTAATTTATACTAAAAAGACTTTATTGTTCTGCTCTTGTCAGTCTATACAATTCTCATACATTCGTTATGAAAGTCTGATCTCCTTGATTTCATATGCCAAAATTGTCTTCTTTGAAGAATAAAAGAATGTGTGCTTATATCTACTGAACTCTTGCTCATTTTGTAACTAAAAAACATGATGACAAAGTGACATGATCTCAGTTCTTCTTTTAATTAACATCTATGATTCATAAATCTGGAGATGAAACTGAAAGATGAAAACTTTTTACTATTGCCTGCTCAGGGAAGCTGAAACTCCGGTTTAAATCTAAGGTCTGTACTGGAAGTTAGTGCATCTTGGTATCACTCCACAGTTTTCAAAGCTCCTCTCTCACGTGAGATAATTTTTATCTTTGCCTTTATTTCTATCCTTCCCCCTCTGCAAAGCAAAACTAGAAAAGCAGGATGATTTGCAGCTGAATTTATTAGGCACCTGTTGTCACTTAAAGGAGCCTAATACCTACGAAAAGAACAACAAAGTAATTTCTTTTTTTTTTTTTTTTTTTTTTGATTGTTTTGGTCAGATAAAAAGCAGGAGATGAAAATGTTCTACAGCTGATTACCTTCATCTCATTTAAAAGTGGAAGTCTGAGAAAAAACAGCTGTTCAGTGTTGTGCTGCTGTGGCACTGCTTGTCCATGATGCTAACCCACTTTCTGGGCTTATCTTCTTGGGTAAACCCATGTTCATGTTCTAGTTCAGATCAGGCTGCACTTCTGAAGCAAGTGTCCCAATCACTTGAGCGCTGACCAACTTCACTGAGTAGTTTCAGAGCAGCTGAAAGTCCTGCTGGCTAAAACTAACATGGAAAATGCACCACCAGCTATGGTGGTCCATCTGCTGGGCATTCAGTCCACTAGCCCCATCTCAGGCTGTTCACTGGTAAGATCCCTGAAATACATGTTCTGACAGCATCTGGTACTCAGCATCAACTGTTTTACTCAGCAGATCCATTGTTATTCTGCTGCCCTACCTGCTGACGCTGCCCTGGTCTCCTAGAACCAGAAGACATCCCTCATTTCAGGCTGCACTTCCACTGACAGGGGACAGGACATATCCCATAGCCCCACCTCTCTTAATTTTACTTGCTGTATAAGGAGGTGGCTAGTTGGCTTAGACTGTGCAGCTCCTGGTGCATTGAGCTAGGTGAGATAGATCAGACCAGAATATTAAACCAATTGTAACTTAATTACTAATTTACTATTCAATAAAATATACACCCAAGCCATGTTTTAAACCAGTGCTCTTCTTGAATCAATTTTCAAACATATCCAAAATAACATTTTAACTCTGCAATCAGAATCATGTGTGAAAATCACTGTGCATTGTTGTAACAAAGATTAAAATTAAGAGAGAAGGATGCTTCCTGTAAAATGTTAATTAAGCTTTGGATCAGCTACTCTAATAGTTTGACACCACCTGTAAACTTTGATTATATAAGTATTTCTCAGTCTCTTCACAAACTTACTCCTTAGCGGGCACCAATCTGTTTAGACACCAAGAAACTGTAACAAATACTATATAGATATAATTATGTAGATAAAGGTTGTTAGGTTTGTGAGTCATTGTGAATATTTAACCTCAAGCTTGCTTGCTAGTTGCAGGCTGTAATGAGACCCAGCAGGATGAAAAAAAAATAAAATTAAAAGAACACCTTTGGGCAATTTCAGGATTTTAAATGAAGAAAAAATTCAGTAACATTTCCAAGGGCCAGTTGAAGAGATTATTTTTAACAGGATTAGCATTGTCAGCATATAGACATGAGCATTTTGAAGTTAAACTTTTGAAAGACTTAACTTCAGAGTTTAGGGAAAAAAACAATGAAGCAAATAAAGCCGAACAAGAAATATAGAGGGATTTAGAGAAATATTAGCATGAGCAGTCTAAAGACCTGATCTTTATCATTATTGCCATCACTAATGGATTGATAGCAAAGGTCTTCCACTCTTAAAAAATCCTGTGGTATCATGGTATCAGTAGAAGTCGTCCTGGAAGGATATATTGGAATGTATTACTTTAAATTGCTCTCAAATGTATTGCCCACTTCCATTTCTAAAAATATATGGTAAATAATGATTAAAAGAATGAACACTATGGATTGTTCAAAGAGAATGATTTTCAGTCTTGACCAAACAAATGGATTATTTGATTTTAATATCTACCAGTGGCCAAACTGACTACAGTTAAATATTAAATCATACCGTTAGAAATATATACACTTTTTTTCAAATTTAGGGATGCAGTGATCAAGATACAGAAGGAGAAATTAAACAGTTCATTTAAAAGAATCATCTAGCTCCTGAATTACTGATGCCAGGGAATATTCCAAATCAGAAGATATAAAACCCAGATTGTTGAACTGCAGCTCTCAGTTAAAAAAGATGCAGCTTTTTTATACAGATTGATAGTAGTCAAAGACATGCCGGTGTGTTAACATTTCTATTTCAGGAATGAAGACACTGTTCCTTGATTTCTTGACCTGCTTTGATATTTGCTTTGAGATTCTCACTGAAAATTGCTAAATATTATACTGGCAGGTATAGTTTCATTTTAATCACATTCATTTCACTGACTTATCAAGACTGTAATTAAAAATCTTTCCCCGTTTGCTTTGTACAGGCACAGGAAAATGATGACATTTTCTAATTGTTTCTTTTATGCTTGTTTTAGCTGGGAAATGTGTTTTCCCTGTATTCTCTGTTCAGACTGACATTTTATCTACTAACTAAATATTTGTTTTTAATACCTGCAAGATCACTTCTGCTCAAAAAAGAACTTTCTTTTGCCCTCCCTTATACAGCCATATTATCTGAAAGCCTTTTGCTGACTTTTTCTACACCTAAAAAAAAAAATAATCTTTGGTAATTTTCACTGCCAGTACTGTGCTGGTAGTAACTACATCATGAAAATTCTTGACCTGAATGCAGTTACTTAAAAATAATGTTTTGTTTTTTTGTCACACTGTTTTGTCATACTTGCTAAATATATTAACCTGCAGATAGTCAATGCTACTATTGGTCTACTTACTCATTCAGAACTGATCTGCTGAACTAGTTAATGGAACAGAAATGCAAACTACTTATTCAGATTTCTCATTTTTATTTCAGCACAGATTATGCATTTCCAAGCATAAGATGCAGAAAAAAAAAATTATCCTTGGATAGATTGACTCTATACAAAAATATAGAGGACACCCCTCTTAGTCATATGATTTGGTTTTACGTAGGAGGAGCAGGGAGTTGAACTTGATGATCCTTATAGGTCCCTTCCAACCTGAAATATTTCATGATTCTATGAATCTATGATACTATAATAATAAAAAGATAATGGTTTACCATCTCTGGCCTAGTGAAAGATGTACAGGAAAAGTACCTTTCATGTGAAACCTTTAGGAATCAAAATAAGTTGTTTGCTGCACAAGAACAGCAGATTAATCCACATGTAGGGCATTACATGTGCTGGTTTACTGCTTATGTGCAAAACTACATTTTCCCCTTATTTTTCGAGACTATGTGAACATTACTAATGAAATCCCCAGACATGACTTCACCTTTAGAAACAAAGAAAGAAAGAAAGAAAGAAAGAAAGAAAGAAAGAAAGATAATAAATTCTTTAGTCTGCTTTTGTGGGAATGGTGTTTTTAATTCGCCAGCTCAAGCAGCCTCAAGCTTGTAAATAGGCACTGAATAAAAACAATTGAGATTCTAGCTTTACCTCTCTTTTTTTCCTCTTGCTGTTATTCTGTTTACTTCTTAGTGATTTCTTGGGCTTCTTGTTATGCTGTAAGCTTATGGAACATGAATGCAAATGTAGATATATAAAGATATTAATACACACCACTTGTACAAAATGAGAACTGAACTGAAAACTGAAATGGTAAAATGTGAATATTGCAAAACAAGGTAATGACAAACTAATAAGTATCTGTATTACAATTTCCTTCTCAATCTTAATCTAGATGCACTACATTTCAGTCTTTAATTCTATAGTGTTCAAATACATCACAAATATTAATGAAATCATTTTCCTGAGGTGAAATGCTTTTGTTGATGGGAGTCCTCATGTAGGTAATTAAAATATTTATATACACATGTGAAAAAAATGCATAAGGGTGGGAAAAAAAATCTTTATTCTGTCTCATCTCTCTCACTCTCGTCCCTCATCTTTAGAAGGACAAAGTTTAGTTTTGTTCATATCACTGACAAACAACACCTAAATTCTGGATTAGATGATCTGAGTATGTTTAGTTCATTACACACTTCTCTTTTCCTTTCTTTTTTTTTTTTTTTCCTTTTGTTTAACTGTAGTAAGTAAAAGGGTTTTCACTAAAGTGTGTCACACAGTAGCAAGAGTGGGTGGCTCAATAAGGATGGGTCAGAGTCAGGATCTGAATCCGTGAAGTACCTGGCCAGGGTTGCAGTCACACAGACAGATACCAAGGACCAGGGCTGGAGCTTAAATGCAGCTTCCCAGTGAAGGTGAAGCAGCGTGAGAAACCGACAGAACAGGATGTCTCAGGTGGAGGACCCCACTTCTCACAGATCTTTCTTACAGCAGTGTGATGCAGGCCGCCTTCAACACAGGCAGCCAAAACCACTGGAGAAGGCAAGGTTGAACTGAGGCCTTTCTTAAGTATGATTTAAACATCAAATATTAGAAGACTTTTTTTTTTTCCCAGGTGAGCATAATTTATTATCACATAATCTGAGTGCTAATAAACCTAATATTTATTACTAACAATATATTTTTTATCTTAACTTCTGTGAAAAGGAACATAGGTGACATAATCTGATTCTATTTAGTGATGGAAAAATCAATGTCATGAAACATATTTGTATCCCATTCTAGAATTAAAGCCAAACTCTTTAATTGCTAACATGCTACTGAATAATTAAGCATCCACAAGTGATCTTGTTGATTTAGCTTCCTGAAATTGATATTTTTCTTTGTATGACAGAAATGCCTAATCAAATCAGAGAAATCATATATATAATGCAAAAACTTGTCTCTTATTTTGGCCACTATTGGATAACTCACAGGAAGTAAAAAGAAAACAAAATAAAAAGTAATGAAATCACTGGACATGCAGTCCAAGCAACTTCCTTGCTGATGCAAGAAGCAAAAAATGCAGAGTATTTGTGTAAAATTAATCAGTTACTGCATATATTTATAATAAAAATAGTTTGTGCTTATTAATATTAAATGTTTTTCCTTTTACCTCTACTGAAACCACCCCCTATAAGTGCATTATTAGATGTAAATAACAGTTTCCAACATGCTGACTTTATTTTATTTTTAATATAAATCTATGAAGGGACAAACTGAAACTGTCTAGGTTATTATGGTATGGTGCAACATAGCATGGCAGCCTCCTATTCCCACATTAATCATTACTTCTTTGTCCTGTAAAATGTCTAGGAAAGAAATCTTTTTCTTTAAAGGGACTTAATCTTTCCCTGTATGATCAAATGTCCCCCTGCGTAGAGTTTCACCTTGGGATGTGATTACTTAGTTCAAATTCCTCATCTAAACCAAGTTAAACTGAAGTTCTGAACACAGGACTCCCTTTTACCCATGTGATTGGCATAGATTTCTATATTTAGGTGGGACTCTGTGTATTTCTGTATATGCATATGTGTGACATATTTGCTGGTTGTTTCAGGGTCACTTTGAACCCCATTCTGAGATAGGTACCTCTCCCCATGTCCTGTTATGCATGCCTGAGGTATTGATTCCTCTAGCACTTCTGTAAAGCTGAGTCATTTTGTATAGTACAGTTTAGAAGACGGGGCAATTATTTGGGACAAAGAAACACCTTCAGAGTACCATTTTTTAAACTTGATGTGGTAACTTTCCTCTATCATTCTGTATACTGCTTTGTAATTGTTCTAGATGCTAAGCATAGACTTGTTGTAGATTTACATTATATAAGCTCATTTTTCTTTCCTGACCTTCTTTGAAAAGTTATCCCTTGCAGTATATTTGTCAGTGTCTACTCTGACTCACTTGTCTGGCAATCTGACCGTTGGCATCCTCATAACATCTGTCATGAACGTCTATCTGCACCATTCTCCAAGTCCTTCATTTGTTGCCTTGTCTGTTCACAGTAATTGCCACATTCATCATAGCACTTCTTTTCAAGTAGAAACAATTTCATTCTCTGATGTTGCATTTAATATCTTCTTTGTGGTTCTTTGTATTTTATTTCTTTTTGTACCCTGAGATGTCTGTACTCAGCAAACAAGCATACAAATAGTGACAAAAATTTTTTTATCACTTACTTCACATGCTGAGATTCTCATCTTATTGTTACATAAGAAAAGATCACACATTTCTATCACTCTCTGTAGATCTACAAGAGGTGTTGCCTTGAACCTGCTTCAAAATAATGTGAACTAGAAATTGAAGCTGCAATTAGCTGCAATGATGCAGTGAAAATTATAACTTGGTACTGTACAGAAGCATAATAGCAATAGGTGTATTCACTCCACAGTATAAATCATGATATTTCTGTCCTCTTTTCATCCAGAGCCTTATGGATACCAGTGACCTGGTATGTAAGAGAACAAAGGGTAGTCTGAGGGAATCTACTGGAATCCTACGATTTTTAGAGGACATGTACCAAATATTCAGCAATAAAACCAACCTTTACTAATACTTCTTACATGAGAAAAGATATGTTTCTTAAATATGTGACCTTTGTTTACAGCACCCTCTCGAGCATACTTATCTTCCAAGTAGATAATCCTGTGACACTGTTCTGCCTAGAGATTTGCTATTTCCTGTTTTAGTAACAGAATCAAGAATCAGGCAATAAATAAATAAATAAAAGAATGAGCTTACTCCTGTCTGATTCCTTCACAGCTTTCCTAGCACATCTGACATTGCCAATTGTACAGGTAGATGAGATTTGTAGGCACAGAAGGGGGCTGGGAATATATTACTTTTTAAAAGCTGTCTAATTCTTTACTTGTAGCATAATGTCATATTAGACTATGATTATATGCTGATGTGACATCAATGTATAATGTTATAGCATTATCTCTGATGATACTTTTATATGAATGGACACATTACACCTAAGTAACATCATCATTTGTTAAATACCCACTGTTCTTGGGAATTTTGCCCCTATTTTGGAATATTTTTTGCGAACTCATATGAATTTTCTTTTTTTTTTCTATTTCATGTTGAATTTCTATGGATTGCAAAAATAAGCATAAAAGATAGACCGATCTATAAGGTTTTATTTTAATTTTGTTCTTAAATGTATGACTTACAGATTTTATTTTTTACCCAGATTTTAATGAGTAATGTTGTTTTATTTATTATATTTTTTATTTATTTTTATTATAGCTTTTTCCATTTTCTGTGTAGCTCCATCTTGCCCTTTAGTTTGACCAGCAAGTCACGGCTCAACCATGGTGGTCTCTTGCCCTCCTTGCCCAATTTCCTATGTGTCGGGATTGAGATCTTTTGTTCTCTATGGAGAGTGTCCTTAAAGATCTGCCACCTTTGTTCCACTCCCTTGTCCTTGAGGGCCATTTCCCACGGGGTCCTATTTACTAACTCCTTGAAGAGTTGGAAGTTTGCTTTCTTAAAATTTAGAGTCCTAACTATGCTTCTTGTGGGCTTCAAATTTCTTGGGACAGCGAACTGCACTAGGGCATGATCACTGCAGCCAGGCTGCCTTCAACTTTGACATCCCTGATAATTTCGCTTGCATTTGTGACCAACAGGTCCAACAATTCATCTCCTCGAGCAGGGCTTTTAATTTCTTGCATTAAGAAGTTGTCATCTAGGCACTCTAGGAGCTTCCTGGAGTGCCTGCAGCCAGCCGTGTTGCTTATCCAACAGTTCTCATCCCTAAGATCATAGTCTACATTTTTTATAGGAACAAAATCTTTTCTTTTTATCCCACATAACAAATTGTGTAGCTCTCTAGAAAATATATATATATATTCCCAGTCATGTGTACAAGTTCACTTATACATTATACATATTTATTTTCTTTGTAGAAATTTGAAATAGGACAATGGAAAACTGATCTTTGAGTGAATTATTCAAGTAACTCATTCAACTATTGCACCTAAGGAGCTAGAGGTGGAAGGATGTTTACTGCAGACCAGATTACGTTTTCTGTTTTCTTCTCAGTTTTTATTATTTATTACATGTCCCCAAAGTGCTGTGGCATTCCACCAATAATGTTCCAGGACTTGTTTTGAGTTCTGAAATTCTTGACCCTTAGGTTTCAGAATAAAACATATACATTTTTCTTATGTCTTCATCTAATTTAATTCTTCTCTAATGTACACATGTCTATAGCCTTCGGTAACGGATTGATATTAGGGACACAGAAAATCCCAGTTTTTAAACAGATTGCTGCAAACAAACCATATTGCCCCATTTGGTTTCATAAAGTTTTCATGTGGGTTTATAAAGTTTAGCTGCAGAGGCAACCTTTACAAGTCACAGTATAATTCAGTGGGTGACGTACCACTCTATGCACTATTTGCTTACTCTTTCAATAATGGAGTAAAGTAATACCAACTGCAGCACTAACTCTTTGAGTTGTGGACATTTGCCTGAGTCCACCAATTCATTTCACAAAGTCTGCTGAACAGCAATCAGATAATAATGACTTTTTGGTGTGTAGTTAATGATGCAGGGGTTTAGAGGACCCATACCTTATTAAGTGTGCAGGGTAGATGGTGTGCAGTTAATGTAATGTAAAGTAATGATAGAGTAAGTAGAATAAAAATAAATAGCTTAGCTGCCACATTCTCTGCATGTTGAATGTGAAATGCAACTGGTATGTAGAGGCCTTATTTATAACAATTATCAGTTAAACTCTCATAATAGGGCTTATGTAGGATGAACTAGACCTTATATTAGCTTTCTGTCCTGGGGTAGGATTCACCTAGGAAATTGGGTTGTTCAGAGAAATCGTGCTACAAGCTCACATAGATGAAATCAGCTATCAGTATTTATACATAACACTAGGGTTGGGATTGTACGTAGACACCAGGGTGATAACACCCGAGTGACTCATTTTTCAGTCTAAGAATTTTTTAATCTGTTTTTGTGATCTTTTAATCTTGATTTATGCTATGCTTTGCATCTATTATCACATTAGACTGCATGGACCATAGGAAAGTTGACTACATGGCAGTGCTGATTGAAAGTCTTTCTTTTAAAAACAGAATCCTTACTTTTAATTCAAGAGCATCATATCAGCATCAATTGACATCAAGTTATTTTCTATAACTAGTTCATGATAAGTTCTTCATTGCTTATCAATGCTAATGTATAATGTAGCTTTTTTTCATTGGGTCTAGCACTATTAGGTGGGTAAATCTGTTGGCTGTTATGTCCAGGGATACCTAGTCTAAAGTATTGCTAACAATACCTTTCTTCTGCTAAAGACTCCCAGAATTATGAGTCATTGTATATTTATTAC
Source organism: Numenius arquata (assembly GCF_964106895.1). Lineage (NCBI taxonomy): Eukaryota > Metazoa > Chordata > Aves > Charadriiformes > Scolopacidae > Numenius > Numenius arquata. The sequence continues at coordinate 102,054,486 of NC_133576.1, read as the reverse complement.
TCTGGGAAGAGATCAGTTAATATATATAAATATAATCCTAAGTGTGTGTAGCAGACTGCCTACAATGTTACATCTGAGGATTACTTTTATTGTCGTATACCAAATTATGTTTCCACTTTTATAATTTTTTTCTTTTTAAAAGGGAATACCTGTTCTCCAGTCCAGTTCCCCCAAAATATCTCATTCTTAAAATGTAAGATTATCGTATTCTTAAAATGTATACATCAGTAGTATTTTTTCCATGCCATTCCCTAGGGCCCTGGGATTAGGTTAAACATGGCCATTATTTCTGCTCAACCAATTTATGCGCAAATCTGAAAGGGACATGGATAAGCCAAATAGTCTTGCTGGAGAAGTGGTTCTCCTTTGTTTTAAGGGGAACCAGTCTGCTTCTCGCTGTCTGTCTCAAGATATAAGGTAAGAAGTACAGAGACAATACATTAAAAACTGATCTTGAGAGGACACATACTTCTTACTAAAGGAAAAAGAAAACCATAACCATAAATAAACAGTAATAAACAGTAAATAAACACAGAACAAGCTCCCTTATTAAATAAAATGAAACAAAACATTTCATTTCAGTAACTGAGAAAAAGCACTGAGAAGAAAACACTAACTCTATTCTCAGAGGAGTTCAAACACTCAGCATAAATTAAACCTGCCTAACTCTTAAGGGAATTTCTGAGCCCTACTAAGAATTGTTGTTTTAACCTTTCTCTTTCTGATTGCTCTGCTCTTGTGTGTAGTTAAACAATATTTGCTTTGAAGAAACTGGTTTGAGTTACTGCACCTTTCAAGTGATCAAAGACTCCGAAGGGAAGAAACTCTGTAAGAGTAGAGTCTTGTGGCTCTGGCAGGCAATGAGGTGGGGAACAAGACGTTCTGCAATTCCATTCAAAAAAGGCAGGGATTTCAGTCTGAGAAAAGTATAAACACATGGCATTTGAAAGAAGTAACCAGAAAAAGTCAGCATCCAGGTAATTTTGTTTTTATTGAAAAGCAATCTTTAATATTACTTCATATTCAGCAACATATATTAATTTGCTTATGCACTTCAAGCCTACAAAAACTTCACACATATTCTAAGCCTTTTGATAGTCACAGGAAGGGATCACAAGATGTTAATCACAGCTAAGTTTAGCAGCAGGATACTGGAAATTGTTGAATGTATAATCACAAAATTCTCCCACCCCAGGTCTGTTTTCCTCTCCTTTTTTTAACTATTAAACTATTAAAGTATGCCAGCAAATATTACAACATTAAGTATAATTCATTTTTGTTTTAGAGAAAGTGTTTAAACGATGAACTGGTGATCACAAGAGGCCCTGTTTTAAAGGGGTGGATTTTTTATACACAGCCTCAGTAGTGAGTGTTTTCTTTAAAGCAGAGGTGGTTTGGTTACTCATTATTTAAAAACCAAACAAACAAAAACCCCAACCATGTAAATTATGTAAGAAAATATAAATGCATAAACAAGTTTCTACAGTTTCAACAGTAACAAATAGAGACATGGGGATCAAATTCTTTCCTCCTGTATATGAGGATCTTGTGTTTTCATATGGATCATTTAGCAGATCCATACTTTACCCTATTAACCAGCACAATGGAATAAAATTTAAATTATACATGGTCCTGCGAGTATCAAGGAATTCTGACATCTAGAAAGATAAAGAAGCACAGCAGCATTTTACCTAGCCTGCAGACAGCTGAACAGATGTCGCAGCAGCCAGCAGCAGAACCAATCAAGGAGTCAGAGAGGGGAATGTGCCAAGGGAGCAGACCCAGGCCCAGATGCCAACAGTAGAAGAATTCATCTCTTAACATCTGGTTGTACCAAGCATTCCCCATATGTGGGTATTGGCTTTGGGCCTAGTACAAACAGAAAAAAAGAAAAAAAAAAGAAGAAAAAAAAAAAAGAACTGGAATGTCTTCAATACTGTCAGGAATAAGGAGAAAATCTGCCAAGTTTTTGCTGAAATTCTGTGAATATGACAATTGCTTTTCTATTTGTAAATGCTCGATGTGTCCCTGTGGTAGCTTTGCATGTGTGTATGTTTTAGGCTGTGAAACAGGTTCCAACCTGTTTAAATAAAATCTTACCTAAAATGTCTTGCTGGAATTAACTCAGTGTGTTAATAGACCCTAAGAAACCCCCAAACAAACAAAAAGCCAAGCAAAAAAAATCCCACCCCTATACAAAAAACCCCACCATGAATCAAGTTAACCTCAGTTAAATAGGGGCTTACTGGGTGTGTCACTCATCAAAATTGTGACTGACGTTCCAATAAACTTGCACCTCCTCCTGCCATCCACTACAAACAACATGAATTAACTCCTAAAGAAATTTTAGACTAAGCACAAAAGGACAAGGATCCGGATGCCATCAAATATGACACTTCTAATTAGGTCTTTACTTTCTAAGTTTTTATTTAAATATTTTGTTATATAAGGATCAAAAACAAATAAAAAACCCACGAAAAAACAAAAGCCATACATATCTAACTACAATTTATGCAAACTTCTGCTTGGTTACTGGCAAACCTACTAAACACCTAAAATCACAGTATTTGGGACATGTGAACTTCTGCCAATACTTGGATGAAAAATCATCCAGGTCTTGAAAAACTGCCAGCTTATAGTTCTCACTCAGACCTGGTTATCATGGCAGGGTTTAAAAAAAAAACAAAACCTACTGACATTTTGTCCTAAATTACAAGTAGTCATTGCTGGCAGGAAGCCTGAGAACAGGCCACTGGAATGGGCTTGCCGAAAAGACTGTGGGGAATGTTTTAAAGACAGGAATTCTGAGTAGGTGAGAAACTAAAACACGACCTCTTGTGGAACAGATGATTTGAAGAACTTTGCTAGACAATGGTCAGCCAAGGAGCCTATTATAAGAGGAAACTTCCTTTTCATATAAATCCTCTCTGAGAAGAAATACAGAATGAGTTTGCTACCATGCATCCTCACAACTGTTGACTGAAGATATTTTGGATATCAATTCTGTATAAAGAAAGATAAAGATGTCTCTGGTCTTATTCTGGTGTCAAAGACATATAAAGGATCAGATTCTAACCGTAAGTATACAATAACAAGGAACAAGGACTTTAGGGAACAAAACAGTTAGTGCTGAGGCCCCAAAATCTGTTTCTCCACAGGCATTGTTTCGCTCAAAATCTCGCTGTGATCAAAAGGGACCACACTGTGTATATGACAACAGAAATATATTGCTTGTCCAGTTAATGTTTTAACCGTCTAATAGTCCACATTATCTAATTAATAATAAAAAAATCTCAATAATAATAATACAGTTCAAATTTTTATGCATAAACACCCTTCTTTTCTGTGGTGCAACGCTCACTCTTTTGCTCTTCCCCAGGGTCCTAAGATTGATGGATGCAGTTTTCTTCAAGAACGGGAGGGAAAGTTTGCAGTGAATGAGTCACATTATGATGTCATGGCTTGGAGTGGAGTTCCTTACTTCACAGAACCAGGGCCTACTTGGGGCTATTTTTATATGTTTTGTGTTTTTTTTTTTTTTATCACTGTCTTCTTTCCTCTGACTGGGCCTCAGCTTAAGGTGGAAAATCACACACAGCGTAACGTAAAGGTTGATTTTCTGCTACTCTGTGACAGCCAAGGAGTGTCAGAGCTTCACCACATATGCTATTCCCAGGGCTTCAGCTACAGCAGGGCTGGCACCAGTCATTTGAGCTCTAGGACTGTTGCAATGAGCTGCAGCCAGCTCAGGGCAAAGCAAGCCTTGGGAGGTCCTTACAGTCCTGAGAGGGTGAGTGTGTGCTCTTGAACATGAAGGATAGTGAAGGGCAGGGGGTTGGGGAGTGCTGGCAACTGGGAGATTTACTTCAAAGTGCACTCCTGATTTGAACTAAAATGCTGATGCAGAGGCATTCTAAGTGGGTTAGGAGTTTGTGTTCTTTGAAAAGTGATTTTGGCACTTAGAGTTCATACATCTAAATGCCTAGGTCACTTCTGAAAAATACAAAAATATACCTTAGAATTCTTATCGCAAGCCTCTATTTCCTTGCTTGCATGTCAGGCTACATCCCCTGTACAATTTTTAGAATGTCTTCCCAAAGGCACTACTTCACACCAGCAGACCCAAGATACTTGCAATTCTCAAGCTGCAAACCCTGGCTGAACTGCAAAATGCTATTGCTGATCTGAGCTTTTGTAATTTTTTAATAGCTTTTATGGCTGTAGGCAGATATCTGCTCTCAAGTGTTTCTGAGGCAGAGAAAGAGAGTCCAAAGGCCAGAAACACACACATCACCTCTTCCCCTCCTCATAATGAGATGGGAAAGAGAAGATTGAATCTTCAGTTATCTCTTGCATGTGTAGCACAAAAAGAAAAGCTATATGCCCGCTACAGTCACCCATCCCTGCAGGCACCTTTTGCAACACTATTCTAGCAGTCAACATAAAGTTATGTGGTTGGCTTTAGAGAATGGAATAACATACAGAGCTGAGATTAATGTCACATTTGCTATCAGTATAAATATGAGGTACTATGTTGATTATAACATTCATTACTGATCATTAAAAATTTGTTTAGTGTGTGCCAAACACTGAAACCTGCACCAGACTGATGTTATGCTCCCTAACAAAGAAATTGGTTAAAATGAACTGAAAATCACTCTAAAGAAGTGGGCTATAATTGGTGCTTTCAGCAGTTCATGGTAAATGACAACTCATTTCAAGTCTGAAATTTAAGTTTCTCCCCAATTCTGCATATCAGTATTAATCATAACATTATATTTCTTTTATTACGTACAATTTTTTCCATTGAAGAAAACATGGAGTGGTACTTCACCTTTTTTCTTGGTTTTAATAGCATCATTTTTTGTTTGGTTGATTGGTTTCCACTCAAACACAAAAATTCCTGAGAAATATATGATTTCTAGGATTTCTACACTTGATGCCATTGAAACGGCAGATCATCTCAAGTTTTTCCACTTTTTGCTCCTCCTTTAACTGAAACTAATCACTTTCCAGAGGGCTTTCCAGTGCCTAAGTTGGAGTTGTCAAAAATATCACTATAATACATGCTTATCAGGGTGCTGGAGACACTTCAATCTACCAAGACATACAATGAATCTAAAGTTAAACTTTGTACAGATAAATAAAATTCAATATCCAGAGACATTCTAGAATATTAAATAAAGTTAATCTATCTTAGGGCTGCAAAGATTTTTACCCAGAGAGACAAAGAGACAAAAAGACTTAGGACTCTAATTTTAGAACCAACAGTCATCTCACCGAACTAAGCCTGACAACCACTTTTTTTTTTTTTTTTTTTGTCTTTATTTTGTTGCTATATTCTGTGTGTAGGACAGCAGAAGTTACTTTTCACCTTTTATCTTACCTGCAGTTTTTTCACTTAGTCCATTAGGTTGGGAGCCCTTTAGGAAAGACACATTTTTATCTATATTTAGAAAGGCACATCTGCAGGCACAGTCTAAAGTCCATATTCTACCTTGTAGACAAATGTTCAACTTCTTTTAGTTTGGTTCACAATATTTGGTGCCTGGTGTTCTTTTATAGTTATCTTCTGATTTTAAGATCCACCACCTCTCTTCAGCCAAATGACACCAAAAGTCATTCTGTTCATGTCAGTCAAGTTTTCGTGTACATCTGCTTAAAACATTCTTTGAACTTCACATCCCTTGTAAAAGTAGTTCTCTGCAGTCATTGGTGTCTGACCCTAAGGCTTCCATCAGGATCTTTCTGTATTATCTAACAGTAACTGGTTTTGCTTATCTAAACGGAGTACAAAGTTAAGGAATTATCTCTATGTCTTTTTAGATAATTTAAAATGTGTTTTGAGACACTTTGGAACAGAAAAAGAAATTCACTTTTATCTCTAATTGAAAAGAAGAGAAAAAGGAATATCTATTAACTTCTTTTTTGTTCCCTTAGACAGTATTAATTCATAACCCATAGGACTCCCTCTTAGCCATGGTAGCAACATTTTAATCATATGTAATTCTGACACCCTAGACATGTAACATAAACTTATCAAAATTTCCACTTTCTCTGATAAGTCCCTTAAGTAACAAGTTTCATTATCCACTTCAGCTCTAAGAGATAAAAGTGTATTTAACTAACATACAAAAGTTGGACTATTTAGGTTTTATTGGTTTCATTTAAACTGCTGCTCAGACTAAGAAGTAATTTTCCTTATTATCACTAGCTTTCAAAGAATTGAAAAGTGTCAAAGCATAAAATTTAATCATAAAGCATCCAGGTCTCCTCTTTAGAAATGGTTATTTTTCCTTCAAGTATTTCTATTATCTTCTCTTTCTTTATGTATCAAACATTCACTATGCTAATGCTTTTCCCGATGCTACTTTAATAGCATCAAATCTTAAACTGAGTAAAACTGAATCTCGACAGTGATTACATAGAAAGTATCAAAGAACATATTTAGAGGCCCTGAAAGTGTGTTAATGACTGATTGATTGTTGTCTTATTTCTGATATTTAAAAAAATTGTTTTGTAGGGTCATTTTCTGTACTGTGAATCTTACAAAATTGTAAAAGGAGTCTGGGACTGAAAAAGCAAAAACAGTTCCCTGATATGAGACATGGCAAAAAAGACTTTGAGAGAGAAATTCTATGAGAATAAAATACTACTAAATAAAATTGTTTTAATTACAACAGAAGCAAAAGTCTCATAAAGAGTCTAAGTGGCAGCTAGACGATCCAGTAACAAAAGGATTATTCTTGAAAAAATAATTGTTTGCATCACTGTCACTACGCAAGAACTAAATAGAAAGTTCACACATCAGAGGAACTAACTTACAGGAGAATACCGGCAGAAGATATTTCAAATACATAAGTGGATGAATAGTCCTCATACTGTCTCTTTCAGCAGGTTTATTACCCCAGTCTTCAAAAAGGGCAAGAAGGAGGACCCAGGAAACCACAGGCCGGTCAGCCTCACCTCCATCCTTGAAAAGATGATGGAATGGCTCCTTCTGGGTGTCACACAAAGCATATGGAGGAAAGGAAAGCTATCAGAAGTAGTCAACACGGATTCACCAAGGGGAAGTCATGTCTGACTAACCTGATAGTCTTCTATGATGGCATGACTGGATGGATAGATGAGGAGAGGGCGGTGGATGTTGTCTACCTTGATTTCAGCAGGGCTTTCGACACCGTCTCCCACAGCATCCTCATAGATAAGCTTAGGAAGTGTGAATTAGAAGAATGGACATTGAGGTGGATTGAAAACTGGCTCAAAGACAGAGCTCAGGGTTGTTACTAGGGGCACAGAATCTAGTTGGAAGTCCATAACAAGTGGTGCTCCCCACGGGCCAGTAATGGTCCAGTGCTCTTCAATATATTCATCAATGACCTGGATGAAGGGATGGAATGTATCCTCAGCAAGTTTGCTGATGATACAAAACTGGGAGGGGTCGTTGACATACTGGAAGGCTGTACTGCCATACAGCGAGACCTGGACAAGCTGGAGAGTTGGGCAGAGAGGAACCTGATGTGTACTTCAATAAAGGCAATTGTAGGGTGCTGCACCTGGGGAGAAATAACCCCATGCACCAGTACCGGTTGGGGGCTGACCTGCTGGAGGAGGTCTCTCCTCTCCTCTGAGGAGAAAGACCTGGGAGTCCCGGTGGACAATAGGATGACCATGAGCCAACAATGTGCCCTTGTGGCCAAGAAGGCCAATGGCATCCTGGGGTGCATCAGGAAGAGTGTGACCAGCAGGACGAGGGAGGTTATCCTCCCCCTCTACTCTGCCCTGGTGAGGCCCCATCTGGAGTACTGTGTCCAGTTCTGGGCTCCCCAGTTAAAGAAGGGCTGCTGGAGAGGGTACAGCAGAGGGATACAAAGATGATTAAGGGCCTGGAGAGCATCTCTTTTATGAGGAGAGGCTGAGGGACTTGGGTCTTTTTAGTCTAGAGAAGAGAAGACTGAGTGGGGATCTGATCGATGCTTATAAATACTTAAAGGGAGGGTATCAAGAGGATGGGGCTGGTCTTTTTTCAGTGGTTCCCAGGGATAGGACAAGAGGAAATGGGCAAAAACTTGAATATAAGAAGTTCCACCTAAATATGAGGAGGAACTTCTTTACTTTGAGGGTGGCAGAGCACTGGAATAGGCTGTCCAGGGAGGTGGTGGAGTCTCCTTCTTTGGAGACATTCAAAACCCGTCTGGACAAGTTCCTGTGCAACCTGCTTTAGGTGGACCTGCTTTGGCAGGGAGGTTGAACTAGACGATCTCCAGAGGTCCCTTCCAACCCCATATGATTCTGTGGTTCTGCGATTTGTTAACAATTTGGTAGAAACATCTTATTTGACTACAAATTCTGAAGAAACATAACAGGAATTTCTTCACTAGGAATGGGAAGTTACAAAAGGCAATCACCAACTTAGAATAGAATCATAGAATCATAGAATCATAGAATCAGAATCATAGAATAGTTTCAGTTTGAATGGACCTTTAAAGGTCATCTAGTCCCACCCCATTGCAATGAGCAGGGACATCTTCATCTAGATAAGGTTGCTCAGAGCCCTGTCCAACCTGACCTTCAATGTTCCCAGGCACATCTACCACCTCTACTACCTCTCTAGGCAACCTGTTCCAGTGTTTTACCACCTTCATTGTAAAAAATGTCTTTCTACTATGTAGTCTAAATCTACCCTCTTTTAGTGTAAAGCCACTAACTCTTGTCCTATGGCAACAGGCCCTGCTAAAAAGTCTGTCCCTGTCTTTCCTGTAGGCCCCCTTTAAGTATCAAAGGGTCGCAATAAGGTCTCCCCAGAGCCTTCTCTTCTCCAGGCTGAACAACCCCAGGTCTCTCAGCCTGTCCTATGAGGAGACATGCTCCATCTCTCTGATCATTTTTGTGGCCCTCCTCTGGACCTGCTCCAGGTGCTGAAGGCTCCAGGGCTGGACATAGTACACTGGGTGGGGTCTCACCAGAGCAAAACAAGAGGGTCAGACTCAACTCCCTCATCCTGCTGGCCACACTTCTTTTGATGCAGCCCAGGATACGGTTGGCTTTCTGGGCCGCAAGCTCATATTGCTGACTCATACTCAGTTTTTCATACAGCAATACCCCTAAGTCCTTCTCTGAAGGGCTGCTCTCAATGCACTCATTGCCCCGCCTGTATCCATTTGGGGGATCACAGAATCACAGAATCACAGAATATTTTTGGTTGGATGGGACCTTTGAGATCATCGAGTCCAACCAACAGAAAAAAAAAAAAAAAAAAAAAAAGAATACAAAAAACAAACAAACAAAAAAAACCCTAAACAATAAATCCCAGAACACCAAACACCAAAACCAAACCAAAACAAATGCCCACAACCACACGCCACACCACCCACAAACAGACAAAGACCAACAATCTCAGGCACTAGAGCATGCCCTGAAGTGCCATGTCTACACGTTTCTTAAATACCTCCAGGGATGGCGACTCCACCACCTCCCTGGGCAGGCTGTTCCAGTGCCTGACCACTCTCTCAGTAAAGTAATTCTTCCTAATATCTAATCTAAACCTCCCCTGCTGCAATGTCAGACCTTTTCCTCTGGTCCTGCCATTATTCCCTTGGGAGAAGAGGCCAACACCCACCTCTCTACAACCTCCTTTCAGGTAGTTGTAGAGGGCAATGAGGTCTCCCCTCAGCCTCCTCTTCTCCAAACTAAACATGCCCAGTTCCCTCAGCCTTTCCTCATATGACCCCTCACCAGCTTGGTGGCTCTCCTCTGGACGTGCTCCATCACTTCAATGTCCTTCCTGTAGTGAGGGGCCCAGAACTGAACACAGTACTCGAGGTGAGGCCTCACCAGGGCCGAGTACAGAAGCACCATCACTTCCCTACTCCTGCTGGCCACGCTATTCCTGATACAGGCCAGGATGCCGTTGGCTTTCTTGGCCACCTGGGTACACTGCTGGCTCATGTTAAGCCAGCTGTCCACCAATACCCCCAGGTCCTTTTCTGCTGGGCAGCTTTCCAGCCACTCTTCCCCAAGCCTGTAGCGTTGCCTGGGGTTGTTGTGACCGAAATGCAGGACCCGGCACTTGACCTTATTAAACCTCATCTAATTGGCCTTGGCCCATTGATCCAATCTGTCCAGGTCCCTCTGTAGAGCCTGCCGAGCCTCAAGCAGATCAACACTCCCACCTAGTTTGGTGTCATCTGCAAACTTGCTGAGGGTGCACTCAATCCTCTTATCCAGATCATCAATAAAGATATTAAACAAGACTAGCCCCAAAACTGAGCCCTGAGGGACACCACTCGTGACCGGCCGCCAATTGGATTTCACCCCATTAATTACAACTCTCTGGGCATGGCCATCCAGCTAGTTTTTTTCCCAGTGAAGAGTACACTTGTCTATGACATGATTCACCAGCTTCTCCAGGAGAACGCTGTGGGGGATGGTGTCAAAGGCCTTACCAAAGTCCAGGTAGACAACGTCCACAGCCTTCCCTGGATCGAGAATGCGGGTCACATGGTCATAGAAAGAGATCAAGTTGGTTAAGCAGGACCTCCCTTTCATAAACCCATGCTGGCTGGCCCTGATCCCTAGGCTGCCCTGCACTTGCTGTGAGAGCTCACTCAAGATGATCCTCTCCATGATCTTTCCCGGTACCGAGGTCAGACTGACAGGCCTATAGTTTCCCGGATCCTCCTTCCGGCCCTTCTTGTAGATTGGTTATATTATGATACATTATCTTCAATGGATGCATATCATTATCTAGACTTGACTGTCTGGCAATTATTATGAGATTTCCTCTAAAGTATTGCAATCTGTGAACATTTCCATTATCTTTTTTTAAACTGGATTGCAGATAGTAGATAAGTAGGTATCTCTGTCTGATTAAGAATGTGCATTATGTAAAACTAGACTCCAGAAGAGTGGGAATGGGAGTTTTTTTAAATTTCCTCAGCAAATTTGCCAGAGCCTATTCAGCTCTCAGATTCTTCTGCACATGAAGTTAATCACTTCTTCTCCATTGTTATTCTTCTGGAATTTTAGGGTGCTTTTGTAACAATCTCTGGTTAAAATACATTCATTTTTATTATTAAAACACCTCTTAAGGTGTTATTTTGGGGTTGGGGTTTTTTTCCCTCAAAGAGTTACAGTTTCTCCACATCAGTCTGGAATGTTCTTTGTTCCAAGCACTTACAAGTACTCTGGAAAGTATTTGGGAGAAGGGAACCTTGAGTGGAAGGTAGTGTTAATATTTTAAATAAATCTATTTTTAACAACTGACAAACATTCGGGGGCAGGGAAGGATATACCATAAATCTGCTTAGGTATTTGTAGTATAAAAAACAATCTATGGCATTTACTTTTTGTTGTTTCTAGCAGAACTTATTTGTTTAAGTTGTGCTGCTTTCTAGCCAGACAATGCAAAATAGGCTTTGATGAAACAAACAACAGAAATGTTGCTTTTTTTATCATCCTCACTACCTGGCAGTGTATGTAGTAGTGTACAGGCACTTGATCATATAAATGGAGATTTTTTGGAGGGGGAAAACTTCTAACAGCATGTTACCAGATATCTCAGCTGATACTTTGAACTAATCTCTGCTTATGTCTACGCAAAATGGTGATATAGATAAACAAAATAAGTTTTGACATTTTTTCTTTCAAAGCAAATCATTCTTTTATCACTACCCATCTCTTTGGAGCATATATATTTCCAAATCATTCTCTGCAATTTAGATTCATAGCCAAAATAAGTAAGCATCATTCTCCTTGGGTTTTTACTTTTGTGTTCAGCTATGAGGAAAGTAGCAGATACATACTTATGTGACCATTTTTCTTGAAGCACATGTGACAGTTTGGAAGCTGATATAAAATATAGTGTTCTTAAATGTTGCATGTGATCTAATCATAGAATCATAAAACGGTTTGGTTTGGAAGGGACCATTAAAGATCATCTAGGTCACCCCTGCTGATGTGGGCAGAGAGACCTTCCACTAGACCAGGTTGCTCAAAGCCCCATTCAACCTGGCCTTGAACACTTCCAATGATCGGGCATCTGCAACATCTCTGGGCAACCTGTTCTAGTGTCTTACCACCTTTCTAGTAAAAAATGTCTTCCTTATGTCCAATCTAAACCTACTCTTTTTCAGTTTAAAACCATTGCCCCTCGTCCTGTAATCACAGGCCCTAGTAAAAATTCTCTCTTCATCTTTCTTATAAACCCCCTTTATATACTGATGATTCTGACATTCCCTCAATATCTTTGAATCTCAGAACTCCTGAGAGAGGTTACCATGGTCTGGCATGGCTTCTTAGCATCACCCTTAATGCTGAATCTGTATTATTAAAAGCCTGGCAGCACAGTACAAGCTGGTTTCTATTGAATTTAAATATTGCCACAGATTTGTTGTTTACAGCCAGGAGATTTTTGAGAGCTTTACACATATTCCTTCCCTCATCAGCACTTTTCAAAGAAACCTAAATTTAAGTGGTAATGCCTACCCTAGGATCCAAAGAAATGGATTTAAATGTGCTCCGCAGAGAATGAAGTTTGGTCTGATCTCCCATTTCCCATAATTCACCATCTCCATGCACAGTCGATGAGAAAGAAAATGCTGAATTTTTGTGTCATCATATCTTAAAGGAAAGAATGGAACCCAAATATATGATTTCAACATGGGAGTAGTGAATTGCATTCAACACATAGGAGATATTAAGCTGAATGGCTTCTCAAGTCTCTGAAACTTCTGAGTATGACCAGAAACGACTGGGTGCAAGAAGTAAATTTCACAAGTTGATGTTTGAAAAATTAATTCCTCATAACAAATTTCTCTTAGAATGAAATTATATTCTTCCACAGGAGATGTGATAAAAACAGATACAAGAGAGTCTGAAGAATTAATTTTAATAGTTCAAAATTTTACTTTGGTTACACTGATGTCCTGAAATCCTCAGGCAACTTTGGGATTACCGTGCATTGCCAAGTAGAGAGTTGATGGAGGTGAAGGAAAGATGTAATGAGTTCTCTTGTGTACAGGAGCGTGGTCCAAACACACACACACTCACACACACACCCCATGCACACCTGCAAAGAATTTGGAATCTACTCCTCAAATCTTCAACAGCTTTTGCAATTCTACTGTCATTATTTTTTATTCACTGCTAACAGTCATAAATTTAATGTAGATAGATGTCTACATTTAGTTGCCCAAATTCCAAGTCTTAAAATAGGATTTTGCTCACTTAACTTGTAATGAAATCAAAATGAAATTAATTACGCCATAGGCAATCTAGACAGTTAGCTTAGATCCTTCTCCTCTCATCATTTATTTTATGAATACACCAACTATAAATCTATTGAGATAGAGACATTCTTTCCTTTTATGTTTGCACAACAGCAAACACATATAAATCCTGAGGTTACAGATATAATTATAGCATAAATGACACAAAGAATGCTTTTCTAGGAATTATTTTTAATATAGAGTTTTGAAGCAATTCCTTTTTTATGTAGATATATGAGAGGAAGGGTGGCAGAGAAGATTTGAGGAGCTTTTTGTCAGTCATATTAACTTCCAGGTCCGTAATAAATAACTCCAAGTTAATTGTTGTCAAGTATTTTATTAAAAGATGAGAACATAAATATTTATATCCTATGTAAAAGGATTTTGACTTAGATTTTGTTTTAAATAAATATTGTATCAATAATTATATTAATGGAAACATTTGGAAGTTAACTGAAACCATATTCATGCAGGTCTAAGTAGTAATCAATTATTTAAATTCACCACTTCAAAGAGAATGTTAGAGTCTGAAGCTGGAACATCATGCATTCTTTCAAGCTTGCTATTAACAATTCTAAGCGTAAAATCACATGTACACTCGTTAGAAGGAAATTACAATATTTTCAAAATTAAGTGTGACAAATTAGGAAATTATATAAGGTGCTTAGTAATGTGATCTTTAATTACATTTTCAACCCACAAGATACCTGGTTTCATATTCAGTAAAAAAAAAATAAATGGTGTCCATCAGTGTTTTAGCCATCTAATATTTAGGTATTGAGTTTTATCTAGACTGCAAGGACTCTTTTTATAGTGAATGGAGATCTATAGGCACCTCTAGAAGGTGTTTAATTTTTCTGATTTTAGGAAGTATTGGTTTGCCCTCTGTCATAGTTGAAGAAAACCCTTGAATTGTCAATGTTAACAGGCTGCAATTATTGGGGGTTAGGGCATGTGAATGTCCAGAACTAAGCTTTTGAACTCTGAAGCAGAAGACTCCTACTTGTTAGCTGCAATGGATACAGGTTATTTGTAAATTTCGCACCAACTGGACTAAACAATACTGGAATAACTCTTTATTTAGTAAAGAAAGAGACATGGGAGAGAAGCACCCACTGATAGACTGATTATGTTTTGGAGAAGCCAGGGACCACAACCCAGAAAGAAGAGCTGGTGCCAAAAACTGGGGTTCCCGTAAAGAAGAAATGAACTTGGAGAAGAGAAGGGGGCCTGGAAAGAAGATGACAATTCTGGCTGGAGGAAATAACTTTCTGTTTGGAAATGTAATGCTGTGGGCTAGTGAGTGAGCAAGCATGTGAGGTAATCAAGCAGCTTAAATGCTTCAGTTTCATTGGTTGTCATACAGATCCACCATCTGGATCCACTAACCAGATACCCATTATGCAGATGAATTACTATATGGGAGGGGACTCTTTATCAGGGAGTATAGTGATAGAACAAAGGGTAATGCTTTTAAAGTGAGAGAGGGTAGATTTAGACATTAGGAAGACATTCTTAACTGTGAGGGTGGTGAGACACTGGAACAGGTTGCCCAGAGAAGCTGGGGATGCCCCATCCCTGGAAGTGTTCAAGGCCAGGTTGGATAGGGCTTTGAGCAACCTGGTCTAGTGGAAGGTGTCTCTGCCCATGGTAGGGGTTTGGAACCAGATGACTTTAAAGTGCCTTCCAACCCAAACCATTCTATGATTCTATATTTTTTTCTTGCTTTGATTTCAAAATTGTAGTTTTGATCACCTATAGAGACTAGCATCATTATTGTACTTTTTGGTTGTAGGAATACATTTTGTCTTTTTAAAAAAAATCAAGTATTTATTACTGTCATAAGCAAGACAAATGACTGCATGACCTAATGATGTGATTTATTAAGCTTGCCCTTATTTTTCTAAAGTAATATCATTAGTATTCACATAGTATTATACTTAAACCGAACCCAAACAAATACTTTTTTGACTGGAAGAACAAATTACATTGTAGATTAGAATTCCACAAGAAGTCTTCCTAAAACTGATCTTAGTACTTTAAAGATTTTAATGTGATTGACAAAGTTATTGTAATGATAAATTTTTGCAAGCTGCTAATTTATGTCTTTGTCATATGCTTTGTAATTTACCTTTGCTTCTGTTAGAGAAGATAAAGTAAGATTGATCTGCCTTTTTCATGTAAAGAGCTTCACAGTCCTCATGCATTTTGAAAGCATGCAGAGTAATTCCCCTTGTTCCTTTAATATTCCAGTTATTTCTGAATTTGTCAGACTGACAGTCTGAAATATTAATGGAATGAACATTAGTGGAAAAAAAGATCCCTGTTTTTTTTGAGAAATAAGTTACTTTGGAAATTATAATTAAAAATGTGGGGGGACAAAAAAGAAGGTAGTCTTTTTGAAGTACATTCAGACAAGAGGGCACACTTGCACTGGCGATCTTCCATGGACACCAGTTATTTTTGTTCAGATAGGAGAGTTTTGCCACATATGTATGTGGACAGTAAGAACATAAGGCAGAGTACTCCAAGAAAAAAACATTATATATGGACTAGATTCTTAAGAACTAGGAAAAATGAATTAAAAGATAGAGATACAGAAAATATAGAAGTTGGAGGAGATCCACTGTTGTGGTGTTGAGCAAAAGGTGCCTTCAGTTTTGAGAAGTAGGAGGAAAAGAACAAACCCTGACACTTCATGCAGTTAAACTACTTAAAGTAAACTAAAACATTCACAGATCTGCTCTGTAGGAGGAATGAGTTCCCATCAAAGCCAGAAGACTGCTAAGAAATGCTGGAAATTTATAATTACACAGGAAGCTTACTGACCATCTCCCGTCTCCCAAAAGACCAGTAGTTCTTATAGGTTTTCACTGCTTTTGTTTTAATGTACAGCTCTCCTGCCAGAACATTCAGGCAAACTGTCTAAAAGGTCTACTTTGAACACCAGTACAGCTACATGTAGTTTTCACAATCTGGAGAATACAACAATGCTAAGAGAAATTCATTCTAAAGTCAAATATTGTATATACGTATATATATTTATGTACAAAATGTACTGTAAATGGTACATGTCCCCAACAATATATCAGTAATAATCAGCCTAAGTAGTTACAATGTGGAGATTATATGAGGGAATTAATATAACCAAATTTGATGAAATGGCACAAAATCCTGGTAAAGGAAATGTTTTCTAAAAACAAGAAAACAATAGCTACACAACATTCAGTCAGCATTAAATTTGGAAATAATTTGAATATTCTATGATTATACATCATGATTATCCTGAACAGAAAGAAGCTGTGATATTCTTAATTAGGAATTTGTGATATATCAATTATCTTCTAGTTAGGCTGTGGCTGAGACGGAGTAGACTTTCCTGATAGCACCCCGTATAGCACCCCATGCTGTGCTTTGCACATGTGGCTAGAGCGGTGTTGATAATGCACTAATGTTTTGGTTACTGCTTGGCTTTGCTCACAAAGCATCAAGGCTTTCTATTCAATCTCCCTCTAAAGGCTGCTAAGCTGGGGGTGTGCAAGAAGTTGGGAGGAGACAGCTGGGACAGCCGACCCATACTGACCAACAGGATATTTCGTACTATATGATGTCACGCTCAGCAATTAAAGCTACAAGAAAAGAGGAGCATGGGAATTCGTTATTATGACATTTGTCTTCCAAAGTAACTACTGTGTGCATGAGGCCCTGCTTCCCAGGAAGTGTCTGAACATTGCCTGCTGATGGGAAGTAGGGAATAAGTCTCCTTTGGTTTTTCTTTTTTTTTTTTTTTTTTCCTTTTTCTAATTTTTTTCCTATTAAGCTGCCTTTTTATCATCCCATGAGTTTGAGGGGTTTTTTTAATCTTATTTCCTCTCCTATACTACTGAGGAGGGGAAGTGAGAGAGCATCTTGATGGGCACCTGGTGGCCAGCCAAGGTTAACCCACCACAAACAACAATTCCTTAGTACTCAGAGTATGAGAAGAGCCTGAGAATGTATCTCAGTTTAACTATAGGATTTATAAACCAGAATAAGAGTCCAAGTATTCCTACATCATGTCTTTACATGTATTTCCAGTAGTGAAATGACTTCTCAGAAACTTTTAGGTTTTTTCCTAAGAAGTTATGCCTTTCCAGTGACTACTTTTACCATTAGCTGAGGGAAAAACTAGGGAAAGGAGTTTTTCATATCCATGGATTCTAAAAATCAACAAAAAGTACTTCTACAATAACAAGCTATTTGCAGCATTGAATAGGGATCAGTAGATCAAGCAGCTAGGGCTGATGTCCTGGCATTGATACACCCTGAATGTTATTTCTGGTGAGATTTTATTGGGTTTCTAGCACTGAATGGCAATGTGTTTTGGAGTTGACATGGTTCAGGTTCTGACGCCACCATCAGTAGCTGGTGTGCCTTCTCTGCATGCCTGGAGTAGAAATTCCAGTTTACTTTCCTCCAAACAAATCGAGGCTCCAAAAAAATTCTGCAAACTGAGCCAGCTTGCCAGAAGCAGGGGTGGTCAGAGTTTCAGTAGAAACCAGAATATTGAAACCAGAACTTTGAACCAAAACACAGATTCGGGTATATTGCTAGTGTTTATTGCTATATCTAGCTCTAGAAACCCTCTTCGAGAGTAAGATAGGTAAGGTATTGCTAAGCAGGATGTATAGGGTGAGTTATGTGCCAGAGAATGGGATCCATAAAGCTAAGACATAAAGAGGATAAACACTAAAAATAGTCAATGGAAGACAATAAGGGAGGTATGAGCTTGAAGTCTTTCTTCTTTCAGAGATTTAATACTTAAAAAGGGATTCATTTTCCTGACCTGAAACTTGTCTCTATTGTATGTGTTTAAGGAATCTTGTGTTTTTACACTGGTTGCTTTTTAAACATGATGAGTCATGGTAGTTCAAATTCTCAGCGTTTATGTGATTATACTTTTTGTAATTAACTTTGCTGTGCTTCTGAAGGTCAAACAAAATCATTTGGAGGAGATTTGAATGGAACCACAAATGGATGTGACAGTGCTTCCTTGATCTTGAAGCACTCTAGAAAGGACGGGTGAAAACAGAGTTCATCTTTCCACTCTCAAGGCCTCACACTGAACAGCATAAGATGATTTTTCTAACTAGGGGAGCAGAGTGCTCTGTTCAGCCTCCTGTTTTGTTATCACAATGTTTTAAAGTTATATCAACTTTAAGAGGGTATCCTGCATGAGATCATCCTTCACATTTTGCACATTTTTTTTCCTGAAATCCTTTGCATTTTACGCTATTGTCATGGGTTAACTAGCCACTTCCTCACTCCTCCCCAGTGGGATGGGGGAGAGAATCAGAAGCGTAAAAGTGAGAAAACTTGTGGGTTGAGATAAAGACAGTCTAATAGCCAATCAAAAGCTGCATATGCAAACAAAGCAAAATAAGGAATTCATTCCCTACTGCCTATCAGCAGGCAGGTGTTCAGCCATCTCTGGAAAAGCAGAGCTCCATCATGCAAAATGGTGACTTGGGAAGACAAACACGGTAACTCCAAACATCCTCCCCTTCTTCCTTCATCCCCTAGCTTTTATTGCTAACCATGATGTCATATGGTATGGGATATCCCTTTGGTCAGTTTTTGGTCAACTGTCCCAGCTGTGTCCCCTCACAACTTCTTCTGCACCCTCAGCCCGCTCTCTGGTGGGTGGGCTGAGGAGCAGAAAAGTCCTTGACTCTGTGTAAGCACTGCTCAGCAATAACAAAAACAACTCTGCATTATCAACACTGTTTTCAACACAAATCAGAAACATAAAGACATACAAGCTACTATGAAGAAAATTAACTCTATCCCAGCCAGAACCAATGCACAGTTAATTATTATTTCTGAAAAGCTGAGATGGTAGCATTGATCAAGCAGCCAGCAGAAGTTGCTGTTACAGGACAGCTCGTCTTCTTACAGACAGATGTGATTTCTGATAATAAATTTCTCTTCTATTTAATGATGTGAAATACAACTATGTAAAATACAGCTGTGTAAAATGTGGTTATTTAATCATGAGGGTGCTATAGCATATTTATTAGTGTAAATTCAAAAGGGAATTTTCATGAATACTTTTAGACATAATTGATGATTACAAACAACAAAAAAGTGCACCAAAATGAAATTTGAAGACTCAGTGATTTCCTGTTCATTTTATAGACTACTTACATAAATGAGGCTGAGCTATTCTGCAATTGGATTGCCTATTCCCAGCCCCCCTCCCCTCTCTACCAAGCTTTATTCTTGTCTTGACATATTGAAAGTCACTAGGATGAGTTATTACTCATTGAAGTGACAGTATATCTTAAACTCTACTTTTCAGTAATAGCATACATGAGACAGAGAAATCTAATGGAAAAAATATAAAACATATATGCCAGTTTGGCAGAAATAAATTTTACATGTAAAAAAGTCCTAAGATTCCTCAGCTTTTTAGAAGACTTTTTTTTTCGGAAACTGGAAACTAGTTTAACCTGAAACTGATTTTTAGTAAACCTCATTAAAAAAGCAGAAACAAAAGGCTATTCTGTTTTTAAAGTCACTTAAGAAGAGATAATAAATATTTTAGAATTTTTCCAAACCCTTAAATGCAAATAAAAAATAATGCTAGATAAAGAAAAGAAAATAGATTTTCAATATCAGAGACTTACAACATCAGACATTAGACACATGATCTTTTATATATGGTCGATAAAAGCCTGCATAACAAACAAAAACCTCCCTAAGGAAAAAAAGATATTTTTTTCCTGAGGAACCAATACACAACAAACTAGGTCTGAAAATGAAGATGTATTGTTAAGCCCAGTTACGCTGAGGGGAAACATAAATAAAGTCTGTAAGTCTGTCAGATTCAGAGTAGTCGTTCAAGCTGCAGGCAACACAAACACGATGGGTATGAGGTCACAGTGCCAGTTGTTATATGACAAGAATTTTAAAATAAAATAATATCCTGAATGCTCTTTTTCCTTTTTTTCCCTCTTTGTTTTATTTTATTTTCAATTTTGTTGACTAGCTGTGCTCATAAAATTGAAATAATAGAGAATGATTCAATTCCACATCAGAGACACAGTGAAGCTAAGAATTATTTAAGTACCATAGGTAAATAATACATTAAATATACCAGTGAGCATGAATATTCATTCTATCATATGCATTCTATCATATGCATACAGCTTTTACTTCAGCAGAATATTTAAGATTGCCAGTCTAAAATGTTTATTACTCTCAATTGAAGTGTTTGCAATCTTTTCTTCCAAGACACAAATGTTTCCAATCCCTTCCCATAAATTAAAGCTAGGGGGCGAAATAATTTAGCCAGTTGAAATGTGAAAAAAAGGGGGTTTTTACTTTCTCCAAAATTATTGCTCCTATTTTTCTCTTCTTCTTTAAACTGGAAGGAAAAAGAACATAATGAAATATTATATACGATTCACAGTAATTTTTTTTCCCAATTTTTATTACATTTATCTTAAGTTCAGGAGTAAATTTACTGATATTCAAGGAAACTACACAGAAAGCATTGCCCTACACATAGTGATTAGAGCACTCTGCTTTAATGTCAAATAAAAATGTCTCCTTATAAATCTGCAGTTTTCTACTTTTGACTACAGAGCCCACCTCACCACCAAAGTACTGTAACCCTTTGTTTATGGAATGAAAATTTGAAACACCAATCAGTAGTTTCTTTTCATGCACTGTATCACTTTGTAACATATCCAAAGCATTAAATCTAAACTGTATATTTATGATTAAATTTTCTAAAACCACTGACAACCATAGGAATTACTTTCTCATTTTTATCTAATCACGTGAGTAATTGCAGTTTAGTAGTTTTGAATAGTTTGCTTTGAAACTGCACTTTTAATTGAATATATTATTTGTCAGGGAGAAAAAGCAGCAAAGTCCTAATCACAGTCACACACACAAGGCCGTTCAATTAGTGTTTAATTATTTAGTGATGTTTAATGTGACTACCATCAGTGAATATTACCATTTTCTATGGTAAGATAGATGCTCCTTCAGTAGGAGTCCTTTAAGGCAATCTATCTGTACACATGCACATGCATACTAAGAACTATTACAGAAACATAAACCAAAGAAGAAATTACATTAGCTATTAAGGGATTTTTTGGGAGCCTGAAATGATGCAATATAGCCCAATTTCATTTGTAAGGCAAGGTACAACTAGAAATACTCTGCACTTGAAACCTAGCTAGGGTTTCCTGCTATCCGAATCTGATCTACTTTGGGGTATGTAGCGTGGCGCATTTTAGTATGTTTGGTCACCTCAGGTAATGTCTGTGTCACTTCATCTTTCTTTCAAGTCTGGAGAAAATTATATTCTCAATTCAGGAAGACTGACCTTACAGAGCATTAAAGACTTCTTTCTTCAGAGCTGATACTCCACAATATATTTATCTAAAAAAAAAAAAAAAAGCACCTTAAGTTTTTGACTCTGATCATAAAAAGCATTCATACTGCAAATATTCTTTTCAGAGAAGACTCTGCTCTTTCAGTCTCACAGTGTAAATGTAAACAAAATAATTCTGAAAACTATCAAGAGGCAAGATTTGGGGGAAAAAAACAAACAACATAAAAAAGCCCAAAGACACCAGCACAACTGATGTTACAGTTCTTCCAGTAACTGCTTTGTTTGTTGTCTCATCTTCTACCTGTATGAGTCTGTGGCAAAATCCCACCAACCTTTAATATAAAAGGTCAAGGCTGAAAGTCCTGTCCACCATGTACCTTTGATAAAGAAAGAACACAGAATTTATATTAAAATTCCTACACATAAAATGAACAAGTAAGAAGATGTGCCCATTTCTGCCTTATTCCTCAAGTTCCACTGACTTCCATCTGAATTTTCTGTCCTTTACACATTTTCTACTTAAATTATACCTTTGGGCATTGTACACAAGAGAAATGTGCAATAGGTGATAAAGCATGGGGATTTTTGCTTAAAAAATATTTCCAGAATTACGTTTTTATTGGTTTTGTAAAGATTTACTGATAATCTATACATATTTATGTTAGAAACTTTCCTTTCTGTACTTTAATCGTAAATACTGCCATCATTCTATTACCAAAATTAATAGTTAAGTGCCCTTTCATCTATGATTTCTAATAATTTGACATAAAGCTTCAAATAGAATAAAACAGATAGACATGAAAAAAGATATAAAAACAATTTTGCAGTCAAAGGCTTTTAGCAAAAAAAAATAAAAAAATCACTGTTAATTAGAATTCAAAGCATTGAAAACAAACTGTGTTAGAAAAATCTACATATGAAAACTGAAGATAAATTTAAGGATACATTTTTCAAGAGAATTTAGAGATAATCTACTACTTCTCCCCCATAAACCTAAGCTAAAAATTTAAACAAAGTCATTAAAAGGACAACTTATTTAGTTTTAGTCATTTGCCCCTGAAAGGTTGAGTGTCACAAATGTTTTCAGAAGAAATTCAGTGAGATTTGGGACAGGTCAGCAAACCTGAAGAGTAATTTCCTTTCTGATATCACTTTTACCCCACCAAAGCAGAAAGGTCTGTTCTTGCAAAATGAGAGGTAAAAGGTAATGTTAAAGAAGAGAGATGTGAAAATTAAACCCTTAACTGAGTTCATATGTAGAGTGATATGTGTACAGTGGGAAATTAATACAGAAGATATGCCAAAAATACACAAAACCCCCTTTATAATCCCACTTAAGAATTACATCACCTGTTGTTTCTTGTTATAGGCTTGTGAGGACCATCATTTTAACATACCCTAATAAAGTATATTTTAGTAAACCAGTCTTATGTCACTAAGCAAATAGCATACTTGGCATGTCAATGTGTTCCTTATTATACTCCTCACATTTTCTCCTCATGTTATTCCCATCATTTATACCAAGCTCTAAGGTTATTAGTCTGTTGTAATCCATAAAATAGAAATTACTTTAGTTACTTGTAGACATATTTGAAGGATATTTAAATGCAATATATTTAATTCTTATATCTTATAAGACACCCTGTACAGTGCTTATAAAAATGGTTTCACAATGTGATACCTCATACATAATTTTGGGCATGTGTGCGTGGTTTTGGGGTTGGTTTTTTTTTTTTTGTGTTGGTTTGTTGGGTTTTTTTAAAAATAGGACAGCTAATCTATGTATAATCCTTTCTTGAAATTAAATTCTGGCATTATGTGACAGGATCGTGTTTAGAATTAACATAAATCTTGGCATAGACAAACCAAATAATTACTGCAGTCTTCTGATCCATCTTAATGTTCACACTTATTAACAAAGATTTAGACATAAAGCAACCACTATCATTAATTTGGTGAGGATTAATTCACCAAAGTTAATACAAAGCACAGTGGTAGTGGATTGACATTGCTGAGTTTTTAGGATACAGCTAACTGTTTAAACGTAGACTTCTAAATAAAGCTGGCATCTTGCAGATAATTTTAATGAAGTTAAGAATAAATGTTTAAGAGATTAAATACATATAAATGTCTTGAGTATCTTGATTTGGTTATTTGCAATGTTTAATAATAAGAAGGTTTTCAAGGTAGGTGATGCTCTCTATTGTATTAGGAAGTCTAGATTATGAGGAAAAACAGTCTATACATTAATGGCTATATGTTGGTGGCTTTGTTCTTAATATATTAGAACTATCTTCTCAAAAAAAAAAAAGAAAAATATGAGGTCTGTGGCACTGTCATAGAGTATGCTGACCTGCTGAAGCTGATTTCAGGACCAACACAGTCTATTACCTGTTTTGGGAAGGAAAAGAAACATTCATTTCATAGAGGACACTTTGAAATTGTAGTTTATCAGTAATTTTGGCAAGTAGTTGTCTGGAATATAAAGTTCTGGTTTATCCTGACAAAGAACTTTGGGAGATTAAATTAAGACTTCTAAAGATGGGATGGATGAGCAATTACAATACTCTTCTCAGACCTCAGAAACATCATTTTAAGGCCTGCTTTATTAAAAACTTCTTGTGATTAAATACTTCTCAATCAGATTAAAAAAAAAAAAAAAAAGCTGGAAATTTATTAAAGCTTCAAAATATTTAAATAAAATTTTTTCATTGCATCATATCACACTTCCCAGGTGCTGGACTTTGCATTTGCCCTTTCATAAGCTTCCTGTCAATCAAATTTTCCAGCCTTTTAAGGATCCTTCAGATGGCAAATCTACCCTTCAATGTATAGTCTCATAACCTGCAGCTTGGTGTCATCTGCAAACTTGAGTGCACTCCATTTCCTCCTCCGGGTTTTGGATACGAGTGTTAAACAGGACAGGTACCAGGATGGACTGCTGTGGTACCCCACTTGATTTGAAGATCATCAGTATTTTATTTCCATTCCTACTCTGAGTTTAACATTTCATGTAAATTACATTTGTTTTACTTTTAGCTTTTTGGCAAAATAAATTATTTCTTCAGGAAAAATTAAATGGGAAAACACATAGATGCATAAATGCACAACAATAAACTTATTTTTTTTCTTATTTAAGTGTGTGAGCTTCCTCCTGTTGTGACATTTTAACCACAGAAACAGATAGCTGAAAATGGTTATGGTAGGCAATGAGCTTCTACAAATACAAAATACATATGCAATGTGTATGAATACATTAGGTATATGAATCCCTTTCTGGATTCAAATTCATAATTGTCTTGGGGAAAACAAGAAAAAAAGAAAACAACGTTCTATTTTTCCTTGCAACTTCTCCCAACTTATTAGCATTTCTAGGTGATATTTTCTCTGGTTCAAATAGCAGAAGAATTGTTGTGCACTTGCTTTTACTTGTTAAGCATGCTTACCCTTATTTTAATGTGAATTACAAAGAAATAAATCCTTTATATTTTTGTGTTTTACAAAATGCTGAACACTTCCAGTCAAATATTGTGTGTGTTTATGCGCATGTATATATAAATATAAATGTATGTATGTATGTGTATACACACTAAATATACACCACATAATTTGTTTTGGAGATCATAATGAGGTGCAATACATTTTTATATTGACTTTCCCTATAATTGTGGTGCTTTAATTGTATGCAATGAAATAAAATCCTGTTGTGGTGAAGATGTTATCGGTTTGTATGGCTTTATTATATGCAAATTAAATTGTACAGTTCTGGATTTATCTAAACCACCGACTTGTATTTCCTCTGTTTTACCTACATTCATTGCACAGGGAATGCTTTGTATGCTCAATTACTCATGCTTATACAGAAATTATTAAGAGGTAAATTCATAGCTCAAATTTATGGTGAGACAACATGCTTCTGAATCCCCAGGCCTAGATATATAGCCTGGTGGGTAGCAACTGTGTACTTCAGTCAGTTCTAAACACGCAGAAAAATCCTCCATATCCACCCAATATCTGCTTTCTGTGGAGAAGAAATCAAACTTTGTGGTTCAGATGAGAGCTGTGATGTCACTGGGTGTGGTAGGAGTTATCAGGAAACTAATAGGTTAGTGAAGACATATTAAAGTCTCCAAATCTTTTCTTTTCTGGATCACAGACAACATTGCATCTTAGTTAAATAAGGTGTCCTAACATATTATACATCATATCTATAATAAGCACTCTATTGTGCCCGTCTGCCTTTTTGCTTCCATTTGGAAGCTTTTGATTGCAAAAATTCAGATTGCAGATATCTAAAGAATATTTATCTTATGAGAATCAAAATCAAATTGAATAACTTGAACCATTAAAAATTGTATTTTAAGCACAGAAATTGACAGCTCTTGAAATAATTTCCTACTAGAGAGAAATTAATAACATCCTGCTAGTTCTAGCCAAAGGCCCATCTAGATCCAGGGTTGACTAGGGAAGAGTATAAGGACATAGAAAACACAGAACAATGCATCCCTAAACATTTTTCCCACTTTTAATGGTTTACAGTTTAGGGACCCCTTAAATTGAAAGTATCTCTGTATTTCAGAATCACAGAATGATAGAGGTTGAAAGGGACCTTCAGAGATCAGCTAGTCCAACACCCTTGCCAAACCAAATTCACCTAGAGCAGGCTGGACAGGAACGCATCCAGGCAGGTTTTGAATATCTCCAGAGATGGAGACTCCACCACCTCTCTGGACAGCCTGTTCCAGTGCTCTGCCACCCTGAAAATAAAGAAGTTTTTTCTTATGTTCAGCTGGAACTTCCTGCGTTCCAGTTTGTACCTATTGCCTCTTCTCCTGTCGCTGGGCACCTCTGAGAAGAGTCTGGCTCCATCCTCTTGACATCCACCCTTTAGATATTTATAAGCATTTATGAGATCCCTTCTCAGTCTTCTCTTCTCCAGGGTAAACAGTTTCAGGTCTCTTAGCCTTTCCACAGAACAGAGATGCTCCATTCCCTTGATCATCTTTGTAGCCCTCCGCTGGACTCTCTCCAGTAGTTCCTTATTTTTCTTGAACCATGGACCTCAGAACTGGACACAGTAGTCCAGATGTGGCCTCACTAGGGCAGAGTAGAGAGGGAGGATGACCTCCTTTGTCCTGTTGGCCCAGAGGTTTTTTTTTTCTTTGCCCCAAGGACACATTGCTGGCTCCTTGTCAAACTGTTGTCCACCAGGACCTGTTGTTCCAGGTCCCTCTCTGCAGAGCTGCTTTCCAGAAGGTCAATACCTAGCCTGTACTGGTGCATGGGGTTGTTCCTACCTAGGTTCAGGGTGTTACACTTGCCTTTGAACTTCATTAGGTTCCTCTCCACCTAACTCTCTAGCCTGTCCAGGTCTCACTGAATGGCAGCACAGCCTTCTGGTGTGTCAGCCACTCCTCCCAGTTTTCTTCCATCAGCAAACTTGCTGAGGGTACACCCTGTACCTTCATCCAGGTCATTGATGTACGTGTTGCACAAGACTGGACCCAGTACTGGCCCTGGGGGAACATCATTATGTTTTTCAGTGATTTTCTGCTAATTTCCCATACCCGTTCTTATGTCCCTGGGGAATTTTAGTCTTCATAATACCCCATGGCTAGGATATTAATGAATTAACTTTGTGTTGTATACACAAGTGTGTCCTTTTGTTTGTTCTGAAATTTGCAGTTGCTAGTTTCCTCCAAAACCTAATGTAATTTCCTTTGAGTGCCATTCTGCTGTAATCATTTATACCTGATTTTGTCATTCTGAACCACTTAAATCATATCCTTAACAAAAGAGGGGAAAAAAGAAACAGACAGAGCTAGTGTTGAAGAAGAAATCAATATTCTACGGAAAACATTTTCTCTGGGGAAAATTTCAGCTGAATATGATTTTGGCCACTGGTTCAGCTATTTTCAATATAACACTCCTCTCAAACAAATTTATAAAAGTTAACAGCATCAGTGGCCTTTATGAGATTTGCATTTCTAAGGCTTGTCATTGATAACCAAAATTAATTTGGAGTGAAGAACTATAAAAATATGACAATCGTGTTACAAATTTGAAACAATAGCTTTTGGTTAAGAGATAATGGAAGTCTCATCTCGATTTCAATTTGAAGCAAAGTTTAGGTAAACCATTCTGCAACAAAATTTAGAAATCCAATGCTTTAAAGTGATTTTAAGTGCATATTCAGATGTCTGCTACAAAATAGCACTGTGTAGTTTTTTAAAAATAAGGTAATATTTATAATTATTCTGATAGTCTTTGACTTCCAGTCATTCATATGTTCAATTAGGTGAATATTTTGAATTGTGGACATCTACAAAGCCACCTTGATGACAAAAATAACTTTGGTCAAATAATAATTGTAATGCTCAGCAAGCACCCACTTTTGCTCTCGCGATGTTTGAAATTGCTCTTGTGATCAGGAGAACACAGTTGCAGCCAAAATATTTGTGATGATAGACTGACTAAAAATAGTTATTACAGTTTCAGTAGGAGAGAAGGTATGCTCCATTTTGACTTGTGCTGACTGCATAATGCAGTTGTCTGGAATAATCTACATAAAAGTATGAGAGACACTATACCCTGCGTGGCTGCAGTAAGAATCTTCAGTTCTCATGCTGTAGGGATATCCTCTCTTCAATATTTTTTTCTGCCGTATCTGTTCTACATATGCCAAGGAAGCCATAAGAAACTGAACTTGTTAGATGAAAGAAGGCAGTCAAATAATTATTTATTACCTTAAAGTTATAATGTTTTACTGCTACTGAATTATAATAAGCTCTTCTTTATGATAAACTATTGGTATTGAAGTATATCATGTGCAGAATGGAACAATGGGTAGAAAAAGGTATTTTTTTTTCTCCTTTCAGATCATGATTCTTGCTGTTTCAAAACATCATGCCTACATGAACTCCACAGCAAAGATATCTTATGTAGAAAATAATTTTATTAGCTAAGGAAGAGTGAACAGACACAAATTGCTGTTGCACCTTAGGTTAGGAGAAGGCATTACTAACCCAAGGACAACACAAAAAATGTCCCAGGTGCTTATCAGCAAATTCAATTACACTAACAAAAAATGGCTTATAAATGCAAAGCTAAGAAGGAGTTTATATCACTCAGGTATTTTTTTCATAGTTGCCTTTTCATGGATCTTTACCTGCATTTGATGAGATAGGAGTAAAAGGAAACATCAAGTATTCACAGGCAGACGACATATATTAAAAATAATGAAATTGCTCTGCATATAGTACCTTACCCAGCAGATTGTCACAGCATGCACTCTCATTAAGATGTCTGCTTGAAGCTTAGATTCCTGCCATAAGGTAAAAAAGGAATATTCAGGTGATGGAGGCAAGACACGGGTGTTTATCATTATACTAAACTGTTTTTCAAAGAACTCTGAAATATAAAGATCTTTTGTAAAATATATGTACCATGGAATCGCGGAATTGTCAAAGTTGGAAGGAACCTCTAGAGATCATCTAGTTCAACTCCCCTGCTGAAGCAGGATTGCCTAGAGCACATTACTCAGGACTGCATCAAGATGGGTCTTGAAAATCTCCAGAGAAGGGGACTCCACCACCTCCCTGGGCAGCCTGTTCCAGGGCTCAGTCACCCTCACTGTAAAGAAGTTTTTCCTCATATTTGAATTGAACTTCCTATGTTCCAGCTTGTGCCCGTTGCCCCTCGTCCTCTCACTGACAACCACTGAAAAGGGTCCGGCTCCATCCTCCCTCCAACTGCCCTTTAGATTCTTATAAGCATTGATAAGGTCTCCCCTCAGTCTCCTCTTCTCCAGGCTAAAGAGCCCCAGCTCTCTCAGCCTTTCCTTGTAAGGGAGGTGCTCCAATCCCTTAATCATCTTGGTTGCCCTACGTTGGACTCTCTCCAGTAGTTCCCTGTCTCTCTTGAACTGGGGAGCCCAGAACTGGACACAGTATTCCAGTTGTGGCCTCACAAGTGCAGAGTAGAGGGGAAGAATGACCTTCCTCGACCTACTGGCCACACTCTTCCCTACGCAGCCCAGGACTCCATTGGCCCTCTTGGAAACAAGGGCACATTGCTGGCTCATGGACAGTTTGCTATCCACCAGGACTCCCAGATCCTTCTCCTCAGTAGTGCTTTCCAGAAGATCCATCCCTAACCTATATTGGTGCCTGGCGTTCTTCCTCCCCAGGTGCAGGACCCTATATTTGCCCTTGTTGAACCTCATTAGGTTCTTCTCTGCCCATCTCTCCAGCCTGTCCAGGTCACGCTGGATGGCGGCACAGCCCTCTGGAGTGTCAGCCAGCCCTTCCAGTTTAGTATCATCAGTGAACTCGCTGAGGATACACTCTGTCCCCTCGTCCAGGTCCTTGATGAATATGTTGAACAGGACTGGGCCGAGTATTGACCCCTGGGGGACACCGCTGGTTACAGGCCTCCAACTTGACCCTGCTCCATTAATTACAACCCTCTGAGTTCTCTGAGCCAGCTCTCAATCCACCTCACTGCCCCCTCATCTAGCCCACACTTCCTCAGTTTCCTAATGAGAATGTTATGGGAGACAGTGTCAAAAGCCTTGCTGAAGTCAAGGTAGATGACATCTGCTGTTCTCCCCTCATCTAGCCATCCAGTTATAATGTCATAGAAGGCTATCAGATTGGTCAAGCATGATTTAGCCTTGGTAAATCCATGTTGACCACTTCCAATAGCTTCTTGATCTTCAATGTGTTTGGAGATGACATCCAGAACAAGTCGCTCCATTATTTTCCCAGGGACAGAGGTGAGACTAATTGGCCTGTAGTTCCCTGGGTCCTCCTTCTTGCCCTTTTTGTAGGCTGGTGTGATATTTGCCTTCCTCCAGTCCTCAGGCACTTCACCTGTTCTCCAAGACCTCTCAAAAATGATGGAGAGTGGCTCAGCAATAACATCTGCTAGTTCTCTCAGCACTCGCGGGTGCATCCCATCAGGGCCCATGGACTTACGGATGTCTAGTTTGGCCAAGTGGTCTCTAACCCAGTCCTCCCCAAGAGAGGGAAGGTCTTCCTCTCTCTAGACCTTCCCCCTTGTCTCCAGGGTCTGGGATTCATGAGGGGCAGCTTTGGCAGTGAAGACCGAAGGAAAGAAGGCATTCGGCAACTCTGCCTTCTCTGTGTCTTCCACCACCAAGGCACCCACCTCATTCATCAGTGGGCCTACACTTTCTCTAGCCTTCCTTTTTTTATTGATATACTGAAAAAAACTCTTCTTGTTATCTTTAACTGTGGTAGCCAAGTTCTGCTTGGGCTTTTGCCCTTTTAATTTTTCCCCTGCGTATCTTCACTACACCTTGATATTGCTCATAAGTAACCAACCCCCTTTTCCAGAGATCGTAGACTTTCCTTTTCTCCCTGAGGTCCAGCCAAAGCCCTCTACTTAGCCAGGCCAGTCGTCTTCTCTGTCAGCTCGTTTTATGGCACCTGGAGATGGCCTTCTCCTGTGCTTTTGAGAGGTCCTCCTTGAAGTATGACCAGCCTTCCTGGGCACCTGTGCCCTTCAGGACTGTCTCCCAAGGGACACTCTCAACCATGCTCCTAAACAGGCCAAAGTCTGCCTTTCAGAAGTCCAAGGTGGCAGTTCTGCTGCCTCCCTGTCTTGCTTCTGCAAGAGTTGAAAACTCCGTGATTTCATGATCACTCTGCCCAAGATGACCTTCAACCTTTACATCCCCCACAAGACCTTCTCTGTTAACTAGCAGGTCCAGTAGGGCGCTTTCCCTGGTTGACTCGCTCACCAGCTGTGTTAGGAAGTTGTCTTCAACACACTCTAGGAACCTCTGGGACTGTTCCCTCTCTGCTGTGTTATATTTGCAGCAGATATCTGGGAAGTTGGAGTCCCCCACGAGAACAAGGGTGAGTGATTGTGAGAGCTCTGCCAGTTGCTGATAGTATATGTCATCAAAATATACTGACATGTACTGACAGTTATTTTAGACTATTTTCATACACACTTTTTGAATCTTCTTTAAAGTAACCACTGATTTTCACTCTGTGTTAACAGAAATCTGAGTTTTGGAGATAGCAGACAAAAATAGGCTAAATTGAACATTTTGGGAATTGTTGTGATACCTATTTGTATGCACTTGAGTTAATTGCTAGCCTGGTGGGGCAACAAAGAGCCTGGTGGCTCTTTGTATCTTTTACATTTTCTTCCTGGGAAAGCCGATTTCTAAAGCTATACCAGAATTATACAGTGTGTAGAAAAGGAAAAAAAACCTGTTAATTGCATAAAAGAATGAAACTGATAACTACGAGAGAGAGAGGGACAAAGAGAAGGAGAAGAGGAAGAGAGAGGAAGGAAGGAAGGAAGGAAGGAAGGAAGGAAGGAAGGAAGGAAGGAAGGAAGGAAGGAAGGAAGGAAGGAAGGAAGGAAGGAAGGAAGTTCAACAAAAGAATGAAAGGAAGAATACAGGAGTCTGGCTTTCTCAAGCTCAAGCTTCAGACACGATAAATGGTGCCTTACTTGGAGCCCATTTCTTATAGCTTGATGACACTTCCTATTTTAGATGCCTCCTACCATTACTGCCAAGAAACCTATCCCTGTATCCACTGAAAATGAATTTCTGTGCACAGCCTGATTCTCACTGTGGCAGGTGACAGATATCCTGACAGCAAGAGTAGCCTAGAAAACCCACTAAGAATATCATGTGAAAAAAAAAGGGGAATTATGAAAAAAAAAGAAAAGGAAACTAGGTGGACCATGAAAAGGAACTAACAGGCAAAAGAAGCCAAAACATTCAGTTTTGCCGTGGAGTCAATGCTGTATTTTTTCCAATAGCGTTAAAAAGTAGTATTAAAAAATAGTGTTAAAAGCCATGTTTGATAAATATTGCTCTGTCAAAAATGTTACCAAAATGAACAGACTTTAATTAAGCATTTAACCTCTTTAAATTATGTGATACTTTTAATTGAATCCATGATGAGTCAGCCACACAACTCCTATGTAGGAGAATTTATTTTACTAAATCTCTTAGCTACGACTTGAGTACCTCACAATTACTCTATGTTTAATTTTTATTATTTATTGAGGTTTTAGTTTGCTTTGTACAGTTCAGCTACTGATTTCTTAATATGGTGAAGAAAAAAAGCTCCAAGCAGTAACAAGAAGTAAACTATCCCTTGGAAATAAACATCTAACAGACTGTTGTGTTCTAAAGTCAATTCATATTCTTATTCCTCAGCTGAGCAAAGTTAAGTGTAGTAAAACAAATCCTATTACAAACAAACAAACAAGACCAATTTAACTTCTGCATGTCTTCATTCACTTTATAAATTCATTCCATGTGTTCAGTTTTGACTTAACAGTAACCAGGTGATATTTAACATGTTGTAGACGAATGGGAAGTATATCTGTGGGTAAGTGTTTAAAAGTTGCTCTATCAAAACATGCTTGTAATGGAAGCTGTTGGTGTTTTAGATGTGATAAACAGATTTATCCTGCTAAGTTTGTGACTTTTTTTTTTTTTTTGCTTCGAATGGTATAATAGATAACATTTGTTCTAATTGTTTTCTCACAATAAATATGCATTATATTCTTTTTAAAGGATAAGAATGGACAGCAGAGAGGAAGGGTTTGCGTTTGTCTTTTTCTGTTGCTTTCCAGGTCAGGTAGAAGTGCCTGCAAATAACAAAACATTATGTGTTCACTGGAAGTAAAGAAGTATTTTCAAGCTAATACAGAGAGACAGAGCAGGAATTTATAGCAGTTTCACTATTGAGGAGATCAGTAAGAAAATAGATAGACTAGTCCCTTCCTGAAAAAACCTTGATTGTACTGTGCAAAGCATATTGAAAACCACAAAGCCAATAAAAGTTGTCTTAGAGCAAGACTGGAAGAAAACATTCATCATGACAGGACACAGTAAGCAGAGCAGAGATTTGTTAATAAACTCTTTAATCCTCATATCGTCTTATTGCATGGGTCTGAATTTTCTCATTGCCCTAGTTTGTGTTTAAATAAAAACTAACATTAGGAGGCCAAAGGTCTTTCTGATGCTTTTGTAGTACATGTTTATTAGCTTTTTAGTTCACATCATAGATTGCTTTTTGAAGCAAATCTTCCAACATTTCCCCTTGATATATTTGGTCCACATCAGCAATGGTGAGGACACACCTGGAGTACTGTCTCAAGTTCTGGGCTCCTCGGTAAAAGAGAGACATGGACATACTGGAAAGAGTCCAACAGGGGGTCATTGAAGATGATGAAGAGTTTGGAGCATCTCTACTACAGGGAAAGCCTGAAAGAGCTTTTTAACCTGGAAAAGAGAAGGCTCAGAGGGAATATTCTCAATATCTATAAACACCTGAGGGGAGAATGCAAAGAGGGTGGAGTCAGGCTCTTTTCAGTGGTGCCCAGTGACAGGATGGGAAGCAATGGGCACAAACTGAAACACAGAAGATTCCATCTGAACATCGGAAAACACTTTTTCAACTGTGAGGGTGACTGAACATTGGCACAAGTTGCCTAGAGAAGTTGCAGAGTCTCCTGTGCATATATTTAAAAGTTGTCTGGATATGGTCCTGGGCAACTGGCTATAGGCAGCCCTGCTTGGGTAGGGGGATTGAATAAAATAGTATCCAGAGGTCCCTCCAACCTCAACAATTCTGTGAGTCTGTGACTGCTATAGTTGCATTTGACTACTGAAAAGAATCACAGATAATAATTAGCTTAAAATATTTTTCATCTGTGATGCCCATTGGTGTTTTATTTCATTTAGTGGAATCTGGTTATTAGAACCAGAGTCTTGAAAGGTATGTGGGATGTGTGTGATTATAAATCGAAGAAATATAAGATTGAAAAAAATTGTAGACATATTAAGACACTGATATTATTTTCACATGTGGAAAATGCTTCAGTCTTGAAGATTTTTAGATTAAAAACATCCTGGTGCTGTGTTGATCTTCTAGTTTTGGGGGTACCAGTAATGTAGTTAAAATGCAACAGGAAAGCATTAGCAGTGAACTCAGTTTCATCAGTTTTAAAAGTTGGATCATACTGCACTTTGCTGCAATTAACTTGTTTGGGTCATTGTAAAGGAGCAGAGCTCTTTTAATGGTGCTGTTAGCACTCCTGTTACTAAAACTTTTTCTTTTTGGACAAAAGAATTCTGAAAAGTTTTGTTTGAAAGCTGAATTGTTTAGTCTATCAAATTTTATAAGATGTTTTGAGGTAGACTCTTTTAAACTATGTATAAATTTCAGAACAATTCAGAAACAGTAAATGCTGAGGCGCCTTAGGTAAAATTTGTCTCACCTAACTCTATACTGAGGAAAAATCTATCATATGATTACAAGTAGGGAGTTTCAGATGTATCCCTTTCTCTGTTAAAAACATTAGCTAGCATTGGGTCATATGTAGGTGATTTCTAGAAAAAGTTCTCAGGGAGATTAAAGAAGGAGCCACTCCTTCCTTGCAGGAGAAAGAATAATCAGTTTTCGAAAGTATAGCAAGAAAGAATATAGCAGAACGCTTGATAATAAAAAGTAAAAAAAAAAAACAAAAGAAAATGAAAGGAAATCTAGGTAAGGGTAAAATAACTAGAAGTCATCTTTGTATTGTAAGAAAATGATTAATAGAAAGCCTCAGTTGGGATTTATAACTAGGATGAAACTAAGTTACAAAAGTAGATTAATATACCATGGTGGCTTGACCCTAGCTGGACTCCAGGTGCCGACAAAAGCCACTGTATTACTCCCCCTCCTCAAATGGACAGGGGAGAGAAAAATATAATGAAAGGCTCATGGGTCAAGATAAGGATAGGGAGAGATCACTCACCAATTACCATCATTGGCAAAACAGAGACAACTTGGGGAAATTAATTTAGCTTATTACCAATGAAATCAGAGTAGGATAATGAGAAATAAAACCAAATCTTAAAACACCTTCCCCCCATATCCCTCCTTTCTTCCCAGGCTCAGCTTCACTCTCAATTTTCTCTACCTTCTCTCTCAGCCCAAGCGGTGCAGGGAGATGGGGAATAGGGGCTTCGGTCAGTTCATCACACATTATTTCTTCTTCTCCTTCCTCCTCAGGGGGAAGACTCATCACACCCTTCCCATGGTCCAGCATGGAGTCCGTCCCATAGGAGACAGTTCTCCACAAACTTCTCCAATGTGAGTCCTTCCCACAGGCTGCAGTCCTTCATGAACTGCTCCAGAATTTGTCTTTTCCACAGGGTGCAGTCCCTCAGGACTTCTCCAGTTTGGCTCCCCCATAAAGTCACGAGTCCTGCCAGCAAACCCGCTCCAGCATGGGCTCCTCTGTCCACAGGTTCACAGGTTCTGAAAGGAGCATCCTTTCAGGCTGCCCACAGGTTCACAGCTTGCTTTGGTAATCCACCTGCTCTGGTGTGGGGTCCTCCATGGACTGCAGGTGGAGATCTGATCTATTGTTAACCTCCATAGGCTGCAGAGGGACAGCCTGCCTTGCCATGGTCTTCACCATAGGCTGCAGGGGAATCTCAGCTTTGGCGCCTGGAGCACCTCCTCCCCCTCCTTCTTTATTGTCCTTGGTGCCTGCAGAGTTGTTTCTCTCACATATTCTCACTCCCCTCTCTGACTGCTGTTGCCCTTCTTATGTATGTTGTCCCAGAGGCACTACCACTGTTGTTGATTGGCTCAGCCTTGGGCCAGTTGTGAGTCTGTCTTGGAGCTCCCTGTCATTGGCTCTATTGGACATAGGGGAAGCTTCTAGCAGCTTCTCACAGAAGCTACCCCTGTAGCCTTCCCACTACCAAACCCTTCCCAAGCAAACCTAATACATACACTGAAGGAAACTAGTGAGGAACTGATGTTGGACTATAAGATCGCTAACAGTAATCAATTCTATCAGGTTTTCTTCAGTAAAATGTCATATATATTTTTATCCTTAGTGATTTCTACATTTCAGGTTGATTCCCTCTAAAATTGAAGTATTTTTACATGGACCATCAAAGTAAACACTGCTTTATCTTGGAGCATGAGCTGTTATTTTAAAGACAAACTTACGGTAGTGCCATAAATTGTTTCTAATAAATTCAGAGATGGACTTTCATTGTTTTAGACAACTATATCATAAGAATTTTCAAATTTAGAAGAACCATTTAACATTTTTTGAGTCTCCACCAATCACATAACACATTGAGAAGGGAATTTTCTCTACGATGAAGGATGCTTTGCAGCTGCTTATAAGTGCAAGAAATGGTCAGGTTACAGTACTGGGGTAAAACTGAGGAATTCATTTATTGGAGAGGAGAGGCGAGGCGAGGCATGCCAAGGCAAGGCGAGGCGAGGCACGCCAAGGCAAGGCAGTTAGAATGGAAACTGAGATCAGAGCAGAAACAGAAGCAACAATAATGTTCAAAAATGCTGGAAAGCCCTTACTGCTTTTCTTTTTCACTCTCATATTATATATGTTTCATATGTCATCATTCAGCAGACATTTTTCCCAGTGATAAAGCAGGGCCAAGCAGTTTCAGGTTCTACACCACACATCTATTTATGCCCCAGCCGTACCCCCAAGCCTGTGTTATAAATGCAATCGTGGGGTTCCAGATTACATTTAATGTGAATTATTTTCCTATGTACTTTTAGTCATGGATACAGATACAGTTGCATGAGCAGGGCAGGGTCAAGGACAAGTGGTCAGCTGAAGGGAAAAGATGGGTAGAAGGTAGTTATACTCAATTTTCTCTTATGAGATGCAATAGTTCAAAAGCAGTGAATGTAAACATTAAGTTAGTAAAAACAAAGTATCTGCAAATGCTTATAAGTTCAAGTCTATAATTCAGAGAGACATTCAAACAATATTTATTATTTTCTTTGTTTTGATTTTTTTTTCTGCCAGAAAAATAACTTTCAGAAATTTACCCCAGCTTTTCTTCTGAAAGAAATACCTATAAATCTCTGTTTAATGTTAACATGTATCAACTCTGTGCTATGATTTAAATTAGTATTAATGCTTTTGCTTGGAGAACAGTTTCTGAAAGAGGATGTCACATACACCTAATACACTCTGATAAAATACCATTAACATATCTAGTACCAGACCTTGCTGAAGTATATGAGGATTGTATACCAGACTGTGTAAAGTAACTTGCTTTTTTGTTAATACCACTTCATACAAAAAGAAACAACCTTAAAGTAAGTAATAAAGCTGACCTATTTTTGATGCAAGAAAATCTATTACAAGGATTTATAGTGCTGCTATGTTTCAATCAGCTCAGGAGTTAACAATTTATAATCTTTTGATCTACTGAAACCAGCCTGGCACAGATCAAAACAACTAAACAAGAACTGCAGGGTACAAAAGTACTCCTTGTAGGAATTAATATAATAAAGAAGATACACCATAGAGCTTCATTAAATATTGTAATAAAATCTTTGGAAAGGTGAAAGACAATTCCCCTTGGGTAGCACAGTCTGCTATAGTAGAAAACAAAACAAATATTGATTTATGTTTCAAGCTCAAAACTTTTGCATTTACAGAAAGGAAAAAACTATATTAAGATCTAGACTTTCATAAACAGGTACTTCTAGGACCATATTTATGTAATAAACTGTGCTACTATGAAAACTATTGTTAATTCTTAAGCTATTCATAACGTACAGTAAGGATCTATAACTGCATTTCTGGGAGTATCCAAATGGTGTATCTACATTGTTCAGAGCCTCTCTAGGTCAGACTGGCTACATGCTACTACTTGGAATACCCTATATATTGCCCCTGCTTTATATCATTAAAAAAAATTCTCATTTTTTTTTTAAATGAGAAAAAAAATTCTCATTTAGTTCCAAGCTTTGGAATGAAGGAAGGTCATTGGAAGCTTCACAGTGTTTTTTAAACAGGAAAAGACATTGTGTCATACAAGATATTTGAACATACCAAGAATGTTTCAAGATTGCTTGAGAACTGAATAATCTGGAAGGAGCCAGATTGCTTGCAGTTGTATTCATACTGGTTAATGGGTGCTATCACTGGAGTGAAGTGTTACCCAAAATACATGCAGGAAATAGTTGTGTAACTCCCCAAAACAGTTCAGAGGCAATTAATATTTAAGCAACCAAGAGACCAGGATCTGTGAGTGAACAAGAACAGTATAGCTATGCCTTAAAGACAACTCCATATTGGGCAATTCCTGCCAATGTTGAAGGGAACTGCTGGGAAAAAGGGTCCACATCCATCTTTGAAAGTTAAACAGTGCTATAGAACTATAGAATGTTCTTGGAGAGAATGACATATCTACAATACTAGCTTCTCCAAAGCAACTGGCCACATACGATCCAGGGACCAAAAAGCTTGATGAGAAAAATAATTTTTTAGCAAAGGTAATCATGTGACAAAGAAGAACCTCAAATATCAATCTTTGCCTTTGTAATGATAGGTATTTCACCCAGGTTTTTCTCAGGAAGCTGTCCCCTCAAACTGAATATTGTTTTTAATTAAGGTTTTAAACTCCCACAATTCACCACATTTGCCAAGGCCTGTGACCAGCTAACACTTCCTTTATTTAACCAAGTAATTAAGAATTTTATTTTATGGTTCAGAATGATAAAAATTAAAAATGAAGTTATTCTGATATCAAGCTATCATAGTTACTAAAAAGGTACCATTGAGGAATAAATTTCCTCAACTTTACACATAATCTTTATAACTATTTGCATACAGTATAATTTTCAGCATCAGCCCATTGTCCCTGGAGGGAATAGGAGCCTGGATCTTTTTAAAATATTGGTATTCACTGCATCAAGCACTTCTGCAATAATCTCATCATTAAATAACATTTAATAGATTAATTATTATTTAAGATGATAGCATAAATCTCATTTGGGATAAAAAAAAAATGCTATAAACCAGAAAGGAATAAATTATAGCCAAAATTTGTCACAAAAGATGGTTGTAATTTAACCAGTGTGGCGATTTAGAATTTTTTTTTTTTTCCAGAGGAGTCTGTTTTTAATAAGGCAACTAATATTTCACTACAGGTATCAACTCAGCAGTATCTCCCAGATGTATGTTAAAATATACATATATTTCTGTTTGATTACAATTTATATCATCATCTATACCAGAAACAATTTGCCTCTGGAAGTAAATGCCACCTACAAGATACAGATATTGTACTAGAAGGTACAATTAACATTGGGCATTTTGAAGCACAAAACCCCAGATTTCCTGACGCCCTGGATTTTATCCAAGTTTATATTATGCAAATCAAAGGTTTCACTATTTTAAGTGCCTTAAATGCAGTAGTGTGTGTTTTCTTTCTGAAATAAAGCTTTGTGTCTAAGCTATCTGATGCCTTAATGAACTTAGGACAGTCTGAAAGCAGGCATTTGTCCTGTTGTTCTGATATAGTAAAATATAGACACCTGTCTGTTGTGATTGTGTCGGCTGCATTCACCATATCCATCCATCTAGGACCTGAACACTTACTAACTGTTTCAGTTAGGCTGAATCAGCACAGAATACCAACATTTTTAAAAAGGACAGCATCAATGACAACATGAGGGCAAAATATTTTTAGGGTATATAAGGAAAGAAAATTCAGGTTTTTTCTGTCATCAGATAGTATATAGATTACTTTGACATGCTATTTAAAAGTCACAATACTATATTCGTACAATACAAGCTATTCATATAATTGCATTTTGACTTCTCATAGGAATCTGAAGTGAAATATCAAATTTTGGACACTATAAACAAACATGCCTCATACAAAAGCTGAGTGAAAGGATTCAGAGTCCAGCCTAAATCCCAGAGAAATGGGATAGGGAACTACTTAGGACAGTATGTTCCAATGAAGGAACAGGGTACATTTCTCATCCTTCAAAATAGATTTGAATACAGAATATAAAGGATCACCTGTCATCTACTGTGATTCTATAATCCAGTTTTCAGCTAGGTGGAACTAACTATAGGTTATGTTATTTCTGTGAATGTGGATGATATTCTGGCACTTTCTAGTTAACCTTTCTGCTAAAATATATTTTGAGGTCATTAGATTAGGAAAGTGTGTCCTGCAAACAGGTGGACCAGAATGATACCTGGTACAGACAGATGATGCAGGGGTTCCTTCTGGGCTATGAGCCTTCTTGAGCTCATAGCTCTGGGAACCACAAGTCATCACAGGTAGAAGTAAGTGATTTTCTTTGCTTCTTTCCTCTCTGAGTGCAAAAGTTTTTATTAACCCTGCAATGTTAAGGGTCCTAACAGACCTGCAATTCATCAAAGGATAAATAGCTCTATACCTGGCACTTGGACTGTCATTGTAATTCCAGTCACTGCACTGCGAAAACTTGGGTGCAGACCAATGACATTTAATGTGCCGCATTCAGCTATTGGAGGAGACAGTTTCTTAGCGGCTTATTGAGAGACAATAAGAAAGCATGGTGTACAGAGAATATGTGCAGGTTGTGGAGGACCTGTGTCGGTGTAAGGGGCAGAGTGAAGTATTTGTGCACATGTGTACCATCAAACACTGGAATTCTGCAACTCTTTGGAGACCACAAGAGGGATGCCATATTTGAAAGAAAGCAGGAGGATTCATTTGAAATAATTCAGAGAAGTAGAGGATTGAAAAAAAACCCTCCCAACTAGTTGAAATATATTTCAAAATGTCTGAAGTTTGTCTTGGCACTAGTTTTTATATTCACTTGTCATGCTGTTTGCATTTACTTGTCTGCTCTTTAAATATTTTCACTGTATGCATAATTTTATTTAAAAAAAAAATGAAAGAAATCATTGATCATTTAAGGCTGAAATGTATATAATATTGCAATATCTGCTTTTACCCACTTTCTTCACCCAACCAGTTAATCAAATTGAGGCATATCAATGTAACCTTTGCAAGTTACTGAGTGCTCTGGGACTGTCCTGAGGCTAACATTTGCAGAGTTTAAGGTGATCTGATATATTTTAAAATAAGGTCAGAACAATATGTTTCCTGTAAGTTTCTACTTCTCTTTACTTTGTAAGAATTCTAGGTGGTCTGTTTTTTGCATCAAATTAGGTAATGCTAAATTAATGAGTTCAGAATAGAACTTGTCCAAAGTAAATTCCTAAAACATGCATTATATAGGTTGCATGCCCAAAATATCACCATTTTCACTCTACATACCACTCCTATTGTGCTTCTCTAGAGGCTAAGATAGATTTAGCTTCACGTACTGTTTATAACATTCTACCAGCCATACTAGCTGTAATGCACTATTCTCCTTTGTCCTTCATTTCTTGTTCAGAGGAGATCTGTAAAGTGGACTTTGAGAAGTTTCTGAAAGTACATGATTCCAGGCAGAGATTTTAAAGCTGGGTTGAATCATAAACCTAAGGACTTTACCATTTACTTTTTTTTCAGACGTACCTTGAAGAAAAAACTTACGGTATACAATATATTATTTCCATTGAGTAATATTGCCAACTTACACATCAACTGCACAAAATCGTCACTCATATCTCGGAAAGATTTCACTTTGTCTGATATATTAATTTTAAAAAACACTCTCTTTAAATCTAGCTATCTAAACTGAATTATCTTTTAAAAGGATGATGACAGGAAAACCAAGTCTTCTATGAACACAGTACTTATACCATGACTATTAGATCACTACTCGTCAATGACGATTCATGTTTACAATGTGCATCTTGCATCTCCTTCTTTTGTGAACTTCACTCATTTTACTAAAGATTTTTGCTGCTCTCCTTAAAAGTACATAGGCAAGAAGTTCAATCTCTTCATGATGTCTTGTTGACAACATCCAGGGTGAAGACCAAATGATCAAGCATCTGAGGACAAATTCCAAGACAAATGAAAGGCATCTGATATTGACCTGGGTTCATTAGGTGTAAGCAAATGACAAAAAGAAGGTTAAAGGTACTTCCAAATAGCAAATAGAGTTTCCAGTCAATTAGTCCTATCCACATACAAATAATCTGATTCATTCTAGGGATGAGAATTTTTTAAAAATTCAAAAATCTGAAGAGGTGCATTGCCTGATCTTTACTAGGCATTTATTAAATTATTATGAAATATTTTCTATCCACCAGTCATAGTTGCTGTTTTCCTCCTTTTGTGGAGAATGATAGCATTCATTTTGTAACAGTGATGGAGTTCCCATTGTTTCCCTTGCTACATCTCATCAATGTCAGAAATGTTGAGTGTGCTCCTTTTTTCTTTTTTTTCTTTTCTTGTAAGAATTCTACAATACTTGTCTAGAATTATATGATATAGTGCTCCGTTTCCAAGTAGTTAAATTAATCATGCCCAGTCCTATGTCCATCAGAGTGAATTTCTCTTAA
The DNA here is from genome assembly GCF_964106895.1 of Numenius arquata. Classification (NCBI taxonomy): domain Eukaryota; kingdom Metazoa; phylum Chordata; class Aves; order Charadriiformes; family Scolopacidae; genus Numenius; species Numenius arquata. The sequence continues at coordinate 102,011,523 of NC_133576.1, read as the reverse complement.
ACAAGTACTTTTCCTAATGTGCATAACCAGGTCAGGTAAATTCTACAATGCAGGGCTAGTTCCTAACTTAAATATTCTGGTATCGTTCCAGTTGATATAATTGAGAGTGGCACACACATGTCATTTGGCATGGCACAAATTTCCTTACTTTTTAAATCTGCCGTTGGGAGAACAAAAATTTTAATGTCTAGTGATATGTTCAGACAAACACACTCAATAGAAAATATTTTCCTGTTTTTTTTAAAAAAAGGGCTATCATTTTTATTTGTTGCTGTGGAATGATTATTTAATTTGATTCCCTGGTAGTTCATTCTTCCTCACTCCTTTAGAGGCTAACTTCATACATCACGATTTATATAAATGTTACATTTTTGTAGCACAAGTATTAAATGATGCTTTTCAAATTACAGTAATATATTGTATCTACCAATGTGCTTTATTTCTTGTTAACAAAATGGAAATGAGAATAAAGAGAATTGCAAGACTGATTTCTTTTCTTTCTGAAACTCATTATATCAACTAATGTACATATGAAAATATCCCGTTTAAGTTATTCTGAGAAATTTTTGTTATGCATCTAAACCAGATCTGATGTTTTGGATATCAGTAGATGCAAAGTATCAGCCATAAATCACAAATTAATTTATCTTCAGATCCCAAAAGGCGTGAAAGCAATTATTAGGCAGAGTACAGATTTACAGACTTATTCATTATTCGAAGTGCATACTATTCTTCCATAGGTTGACATTAGCTATGTAAGTGAAGACCAGTGGCTTTAATTTAAAACCATATTTTGCTCAAACTCTAATGAAGACAATCTTTCTGCATTTGTTCCTTTCAATGTTTTCTGTACCAGTGCAATATTTTTTCATAGTCAGTTACTGAAAATGAATAAAAAAGCTTTAAGACACAGAAACTGACACTAGTGGGCACTCTTAATCCATGGTATTTCTGAAAATAATTATTCTGAAAAAAATAGATGTAAAAAGTCCTCCTAGTGCAAAGAGAGAAATTAATATCACAGCAAAAAATTACTGTGGACAAATACTGAATAGCGATATGTTGTTAAGTGTTACAACCCGGGAATCTGAGCAAGTGAGATAGTAATTTGTCTATCACTTTCTTCATAATGGTTCATTATGCAAATGTCAATGTGAATAATTTTTACTCTTGTTTTAGATGCTATTTGTATACCAGTATCAGAGGAACACTAAAATGTTGAGAGGAGGGAGCAACTGGATAACTTTTGAGACACTGAATGAGTGAGAGAAAAGACTTCATAACTAGTTAGCTGGAACTTTTCCTTCCACTTGCTGAAATACTTACCTGGAGCAGGATAAAGGATGTTTCTGTGGCCTTGTGGAACACAAGGTTGATATTCAAACTTGACAGCAATGCCCTTTCCACCCCTAATTGTTTTTAAAACTTTTACAAGTGTTCATCAGTTGGTTCTCCACTGTAATTTTAATATTGTTGTTTGTCATTTTCAGAATGGTTATGTGTTTCAGGAAGACTCTTTTCAATTTAATAAGTGTAGTTTTATTTATTCTATTTTCAATTTAATGAAGTGTAATTTAAATAGGATCATGTTTACCTTATGTACACTGTTCTGGAGGCCCAAGAAGTGCAGGGCTGTAATGTTAAGCATTAATTCAGATATTTGTAGTTACTTACTGCATTCATCTAATATAGACAGAAGGTTGGAAGGGCTAAGACCCAAAGGTAAGGAATAAATGGGATGTGTATGACATTAGCATATAGTCAGAAGAGGAGTTCTAACAGTATTAAGAGAAGAAAATGTCTCTATTCCTTCTCATAAAGGGTAGCTGATTGAATCGTTATGTGATGTTAGTTAGAAATTTAGTCCAAATGGAGTTCTTCATATTTCATGAATACTTTTGATTATAACTGTCTTGATGAGCTCCACCTTTTATTCTGACCTCCCTGTTGGCTGGAGACTGACAAATTATCCTGAAAAAAAGTCAAATCCTAACTCAATAGTCTGCTGTTAACAGCAGGAGTTTATGCCGGGGTATAGGGTGTCTGAGAGAAGTGCTAACGATGACAATGAGTCTGAGCCCATTGAAAATATTCATCTACAAACCAGTAAACTCCAAATAAGAACAATGAATTATCTGTGCAAAAGAAAATTTAAGGAAAGAAGCAGGTCCCCAGACCCCAGGAGATTTCAAAGCTGGTCTCTCTTTGTAAGAAGGAGAGCAGATGGTGGGAAACAGAATGGACTTACATGAGATGGGTGAGCTGACAGAGGGACTCTGTGCTCTGAGAAGGGGGATATCCTGCTCTTCGCTAAGGCTCTGACTCAGGTCTCCTCTGTCCTTCTCCTTACCTGACGACACACTACATCATTTCAGTTTACTAATTTAGTAGAAAGCTAACCCAGCAAGGGAAACAGAAAATAATTTACTGACATGCTAGTGAGCTGATCAACTTGCTATGTGGTCAAGAATATGTCAGCTCCAGCAAAAAAAAGATACTCATCAATGCAGAGGAGTAAGAAGAAACAGAGGCGTGGAACTTCTTCCTTTGTAGTAGCAGAGAACATTAGCTTGACTCAACCATCTTGATAAAAGCAACCTTAAAAGTGCAAGGGGAAGAAATGTAAAATGACTCCACTTCTAATTTTAATGTTCATACAAAAATCTTTAATATTCACAGTTTAAAAGATAAGAAATGTGGCTACAGAATTCCCTCACCTTATTTGTGGGTTTTGCCTTCATAAGATGTTAAATTTCCTTAAGGACTTCAACCAGTAGCAAGAGCTTGCCATGCTTGGAGTAGTCTAGGAAAAAAAACCCACATGAATGAACGAAGAAACCCCAAATCAACAACAACAAAAAAAGGTACTTTAGGAGTTTGGAAGTTTGCTATCAGGTATACATAACAAAACTGAATTGTACTGCTGATAAACCAATCCCTTTGGTGTTCTAATAAAAAAGAAGGTTTATATCACATAATAAAGAACAGTAAGATTAGAGATAAAAAAAGGTTGCTTTCCTTCTGTTTACTACACATCACAAAATTATTATATTTTATATTATATATATATTATATATATAGTTATTATATGAAATTCCAGTCTTTGAAATATCCTCTCAAAGTGTATCACTATTGGGTAAGTCTTGTGACCTCCCCAGTCAGAAGCATAACTTTTGAAATTAATAACAAATAATTATGATATCCTTATGTTGAGTAAGAAAATTGCTGAAGACAGAGTAATCCCACTTACATTTCTATGGCAGTAGACCTTGCTGTAGCTACCTGCCTCACATCATAAAGTACTGACAATGGTGGAAAAATGGGACTCCAAAAGTAATACATACCCACTGAGACAGAAACCCCAACAGAGATTCCCAATCTACAACACTTCTTGTAGATTTCGGAGAGAAATTTCTATCCCTGAATTACACTGAAATTCTGCTTTCATCTCCTATCTTGTTTAGACTTTACTTAAGCCTATGAGATTCTATCCTCCTTCAACAATTTATTTTAGTTATTTTGAATAGCTGTTAGGGTAAGTCTCAGATTTGTTTCTTTCACTGGGTTCCTCAGTACAAGACAGATATGAAGCAAAGGGCCACTGAGATGATTAAGAGGCTGGGGCATCTCACTTATGATGAAAGGGTGAGAGAGCTGGGACTGTTTAGCCTAGAGAAGAGAAGGTCTAGAAGGATGTCATCCAAGTGTGTAGATATCTGATGGGAGGGTATAAAGAGAACAGAGACAGACTCTTTTCAGTGGTGCCCGGTGGTAGGACTGGAGGCAATGGGCACAAACTGAAACGCAGGAGACTCTGCCTGAACATCAGGAAATACTTCTTTTCTATTGTGAGGGTGACTAAGCAGTGGTGCACGTTACCCAGGGAAGTTGCGGAGTCTCCACTCCTGGAGATATTCAAAATCTGTCTGGACATGGTCCTGGAAAACCAGCTAAAGGTGACCTTATCTGAGCCACGGTGTTGGACAAGATGACCTCCAGTGGTCCCTTCCAACCTCAACAACTCTGTGATTCTGTGATTCTGTTATTGTCATAATTATTGAAGAACATCTATATATCAGAGGTGTGGTATTTAATTCATGTGTTTGGCAAAAGGAATGATGTTGAAAGGAGTCACTGATTATATTAATGAGGGACATATATTACAGAGGTGACTTTGAATGAAGGTTAATACTGTAACAGAACATGGAGGCATAGAGGCATAAATGTTATAATTATTACTGCTATTGTTGGAGAAAAGACTGATCCCACTGCATCTTTTCAGTTTGTTTTTTTTTTAAACATGTTACACTGGAAAATTAGTTTTGCATGGGGATTTGTTTGCTTTCTTGTAACTGGAACATTGTCTTGATTAACTGATCAAAAATACCATAATAAAAAAAAAAAAATTTCTGTTCTGTTTTATACCAAGGGAATTTGGACTGGTATAAAATAGATTACATTATGTAAATGAACTGTTGTGCAAATAATCCTGCTTAATTAAATCTGTAACTATAAACTATAATTGTTTAAACAAATACATCTACCCTACTTTTATTGTGTTGAATATAAAATAACATTGATAAAAATTCATATCTAACAAATAATTGAAATTTTTATGACTTATTATACTGTAGCAGTTTTCTTGATTTTCAGCTATTTTTTTCATAAAGTAGAAATTTCTTTCGTGGTCATATGGTAAGGCCTTGCTGAAGTTTGGGGGGAGGCAATTGGTTAGATTTATCTAAGATAGGTAAATAAACAGTTAAATCTCGGTGAAGACCTGCTGATTTCTCTCTTACAGTGTCACCTAAAGAAAAGGAACCTTATTAAACAAATATTAAAAAGTTATTCTATATACTGGAAAAAAGCTAGAATTGGTGCATTCTTTATTGTTTCTAATAAGGAACTTATTTTGTAGTAACCTGAAATTCCAATTTCTTCCAAAGTAAATAATTAGACAAGCAAATAACACATGAATTAAGATATTTCTGTGTTGACTTTTTACTGTTGCAGTCTTTTTATAGTCTGCTTCTTCATTTACCTTCTGGGATGTTTCTTAGTTACATGGGATCCTGCAGGGCTGACTGCTGAGATTGTTTGGCTGTGCATCAAATCTGCATCAAACTTTAAAAACAACCATCTGAATTCTCTCTTTTTTTTTTTTTTTTTTTTTTTTCAAAAAAGGGAAGTAGAAGATGAGAGCTTGTATGCAGCTAGATCCTAACACAGCATGCTTAAACTCAGAAACATTCTAGTTACAGTAGACTAGACATAGTTATGTTGAACATTAAATGAGTCTCTAAGTTAAATGCTGTTGCCTTCCCTCCCTGGTATGGGTTTTTAGAATTCCAGCTTGCAGGAGCTTCCAGGAAGTTCTATCAGATGTCAGGAGAAAGTAACTTGCTTTCTATTGATTTGGGTTCAACATTATCCCAATCCATGAAAGAATACAATTTAACTAGTTATTAAAAAAGGTCTGCCTGCTATAATCTGTGCCAGTAGTTCCAATTGCTTTTAACACCAACTGGAATCTTCAGCGAAAATTTTTCTGAGAGAAACAAAGTCTTTGCATTGTAAATACTACCCTGTTTATCCTGTCTATTACAAGTTCTTCTGTACCACCGGTACTGGTGCCATGCATTTGAGTTCTGAACCCACTTGCAATGGCCAAGAAATAGTAACAAAGAGCTGTAGGACATATCTAATCAATATTTACATTCATAGAAAAAAAATCAGGGTTTTTTTGTTGTTGGGTTTTGGTTTTTGGGTTGGTTTTTTTTTTTTTTGTATTAAAAACTTCTAATTTGTCATATTATTTTGTGATTAGTTTTTTTTTCTTTTTTTGGTACAACTGTCACTAGAAAAGATTGTCTTTCAGCATTTCAATTCCTTTTGTTTCACTTCCTACTGGACGTATCAGAATATCCTTTATCTACATTAGTGACTGGATCCCTTCGGAATACAGCTCGTTTAGCCCTTGCAATGTATCATGCAGAGGTTTCCATCCACTTTGCAGTTATATATTTCACTGTTTTATGTAGGGTTTTTTGTTTGTTTCAATACATTTTTAAACCTTTATTTTAAAAGGTTATTGATAAGTTTACTTGTTTCTTTTTTGTATCATTGGCTTCACTTAGGATCAAATGCAAAGTTTAACCAATCACTTTGTTGCCTTTGAACAAAAAATTGGAATAAAATGATTTGTCAACATCTATTATGACAGGAGCAAATTCATTTTAGAAGTTTTTATATATCTGTCTGAATATTAGGTAAAACATTATGCAAGCAAAGGAGGTAACAAAAGTGTTCTTGAACTTGTAAAAAATATTAATCTCTACTGAGATCAGCTGCTTCTGTTAGCATAAATAGAAATGAAAAAATTATATTGATTAGCTTATCTTTCAGACATCATACATATTTGCAATACATTGGCTATTTGGCCAAATATTCTCACTATCTAAAATCCTGTATTAGTTTTTGGGTTTGTTTTAAATTGAGCTTTGCAATACACCTATAAATTGTTCATTTCACATGCATGAAACAAGGGCAATCAGCTACAAAATTAATTTCAGAAAAATCTGAGTGTAAATCTCGGTCCCATTAGAATAAAAATCAATTTTATCCTTTTAATTTTTATTTTTAAATGTTAACTTTAATTCAAAGTCATGATGATCTAGGTGCTTGTCATTATGCTGGTATCATAGTACATTATATAATTGAGAAAATTATATATTAAAAAAAAAAACAAAAACAAAAACAAAAACCCCCAAAACAACCCAAAACCAAAACATTCAACTCCCTCCCCCCAATAAATTGTTACAGTGTTTTGCTAAGGTATAGAGAAAAAAAAAATCAAGCCCTAACATTTAATGTAGTCTTGGTTCCCCGAAACAAACAAACACATCATCAATTTTTCACTGCTTTGATTATTATTGAAATTAATGATGGTGTAGAATTGACTTGTACATATATAAGCACAAGCGTTGATTTAACTAATATTCACACTGAGTGTTAGTAAAGAGTCTAGGTAAGACATTGGATCTTTTTAACCTTTTCTGATATTATAGTCTTGGTTGCATAAAAATTACAAAAATACCTCAGTCCTCACCAGTAAAAAATCCTTCTTGATTTACAGAACAATTTCTGTATAAGGAATTGTATTTTCACATTACACTGCCATTTACAATTTTTTTTCCATGAGACTGATTAGTCTCCGTCCTATGACAGTTATTTAGATACATTTCTTATTTTTCCTTTAAGATACAAGTTTAAGAGAATAGGCTTTAGTGTAGGCAAAAAGTTTAATAATTTGTTATTCATTACTGAAAATAAAGACTAACTTGATTCTTTAAGGAAATTGATTACTTAGTCAGATTAGAAACTGATTACTTAACCAATTAAATCTTATATTAAAATAGACAGGTTTTAGTTGTCCTATTTTCAATCCACAGCAAGCATCTAACTCCAATAATTTTGACTATTTGAGCCATTTTTTAATTAAAAAATGTTTATATCACTCAGAATCATAAAATGTTTTGAGTTGGAAGAGACCTTAAAGATCATCGAGTTCCAATGCCCCTGCCATGGGCAGGGAACACCTCCCACTAGACCAGGTTGCTCAAAGCCCCATCCAGCCTGGACTTGAACACTTCCAGGGATGGGGCACGCTCAACTTCTCTGGGCAACCTGTTCCTGTATCTCACCACCCACACAGTAAAAAATTTCTTCCTAATATCTAATCTAAATTTCCCCTCTTACAGTTTAAAACTGTTACCCCTCATCCTATTGCTATACTTCCTCGTAAAGAATTCCTCCCTATCTCTCCTGCAGGCCCCCATCAGGTACTGAAAGGCTGCTATAAGGTCTCCCCGGAGCCTTCTCTTCTCCAGGCTGAACAACCTAAACTCTCTCAGCCTGTCTTCATCAGAGAGGTGCTCCAGCCCTCTGATCATTTTACTAGCCCTCCGCTGGACCCATTCCAACAGGTCCACGTCCTTCCTGTGTTGAGGAATCTGAAACTGGACGCAGTGCTCCAGGTAGGGTCTCACAAGGGCAGAGTACAGGGGTAGAGTAACCTCCCTCGACCTGGTGGCCAAACTTCTTTTGATGCAGCCCAGGATGCGGTTGTCTTTCTGGGCTACCAGTGCACATTGCTGGCTCATGTTGAGCTTCTCATCCACCAACATCCCCAAGTACTTCTCCTCCGGGCTGCTCTCGATCCATTCTCTGCCCAACCTGTATTTGTGCCTGGGACTGCCGTGACCTAGATGCGGGACCTTACACTTGGCTTGGCTGAACTTCATGAGGTTTGCACGGGCGCACCTCTCTTCCTGTCCAGGTCCCTCTAGATGGCATCCATTCCCTCCAGCATGTCGACCGCGCCACACAGCTTGGTGTTGTCGGCAAACTTGCTGACGGTGCACTCAATCCCACTGACAAAGATGTTGAGCAGCAGTGGTCCCCGTACTGACTCCTGAGGAATGCCACTTGTCACTGGTTTCCACTTGGACATTGAGCCATTGACCGCAATCCTCTGAGTGCGGCCATCCAGCCAGTTCCTTTTCCAACGAGTTGTCCATCCATCAAATCCATGCCTTTCTAATTTAGAGACCAGGATGTCGTGAGGGACAGTGTCATCTATGAAGCTTTATTTGTCAAAAAATAAAATTAAAGATTTAGGGAAATAATTAGGTAATAAATTGGAGTTTATGGAATTTTTTTACTGTAGTTATTTGATTCTGAGGAAAAATTAAGGTAAAAAGCATATATAGAAAATAGTGTGATACAATAAATTACATACAATAGGTAAGTTCAGTGGTGAGTAAATTAACACAAATCTGAATTAAATATCTTCATTTCTGTCATGCTGTGATACAGTTCAGAGCCAGTGTTTTATATTCTCCCCGTGCCTAAAAAATCTTCAGTGAAAAAGTCTCCACAAAAGACCTTAAAATTCATTCTCCTGCATGTATCCAAAATGTCTCATTAGCATAATTCCCTGAATCGATGTTAATAATGTATCCACTGGACCCTGGGAACGATTGGTGGTAAGGATGATGATTACATTTGGCTTTTACAGTTTCAGTAGACATTTGGAAACCTACAGTGTCTTACATACTAAAAAACTGATTATTTTTGTAATGAAGTTTTTTTTTTTTTATATGTGAAGTTTAAAAACTAAACTCCATGAACATAAAATGCGCAGGATATCAAATTCTATTCCTGCTTCCACTGAAGTCAGAAGAACAGAGAATGACTGTCAAGGTACACAAAACAACATATAATTTGACAGTAATATCCAATCAAGGATGATATTTAAGTGTCAGAGACCTAGAACTTGAAATTTTTTTACGAGTTTTATATCTAATTATGTGCCATCATTCTATTTGTATAAACAGTAGACCTAATTCCAGTTTAGTAGTGTCAGTTGGTCATTATAAGATCATTTACCGTCCTTTGAGCTGCATACCCTGTGCCCAAATTTCTGTGACTGAGGTTTTTTTGCCATTAATTGGAGAATTATCTTTATCGTTGCTTTATCATTTTTATTGCTATTTAGACTTCAAATAAAGTTACGAATTGTGCCTCTAACCTCATAATTTTTTTGTGTATCTCATGTAAATGGATTATGAATAATAGTTAAAGTGTCATAATTGTTCCTAATAGTCACTAAATTACTGGATTCTTATGAAGAAGATACTGTACCTAATTTATCTGGTTTTGGTTTTGTTTGTTTGTTTAAATATATTTTGAAAGTCATTGCTTTTGTTTTATCATTGTTATTATGTGTCTATGAGGATGGAGGCCAACAGATTTCAACCTCCTTTTCTTATGTTTCCAACTAGCTAATTTGGACCATGACTGTGTTAGATGATGAGAAAAAGGTGTATTAGCTCAGACATCTCCTCATATTTTTATACCTGAGAAGTGTTGTCCCCTTTTTTCCTCATTATTTCTTTGCAAGATGATATACAAGTTCTACAGTTCTAGCATCTAAAACATAGAGGGAAGTTACTGATCATTAATATGAGCTGTTTGTAATATATTTAAAGAAGAAAGCTTTTTCAAGGCAGGTTATTTCAACTAAAAGTTAGTTAAGTACAGTCAAGAGAAACTGCCACTATAATTTCTGTATATTGTGCAGTTAAATGTAATATGTCCTCAGCGTATGACATCAAGCTGAGTGGTTCTTGAGTAAAGAGATACAATCCATAGGCTTTAGGAGTGGGTGCTTGTGAACCTCATGAAGTTCAATAAGTGCCAAGTGCAAGATTCTGCACCTGGGTCAGGGCTACCCCTGTTATCAGTACAGACCAGGGGATGAATGGATTGCGAGCAGCCCTGTAGAGAAAGACTTGGGGATATTGGTAGATGAAAAAATTAATATGAGCCAACAATGTGCACTTACAGGCCAGAAAGCCAATCATATCCTGCACTGCATGAAAAGAAATGTGGCCAACAGGTCAAAGGAGGTGATTCTCTCTCTTTGCTATTGTGATACCCCACCTGGAGTATTGAGTTCAACTCTGGGGTCCCCAGTACAAGGACATGGACCTGTTAGAGTGGGTCCAGAGGAGGGTCACAAAAAGGGTCAGAGGGCTGGAACACCTCCCGTATGAATAAAGGCTGAGAAAGTTGGGGTTGTTTGGCCTAGAGAAGAGAAGGCTCCAGGGAGACCTTACTGTGGCCTTTGAATGCTTAAAGGGGACTTATAAGAAAGATGGAGAGAGAATTTTTGCCAAACCTGCAGTGATAGGACAAGGGTAAAAAGTTTTGAACTGAAAGAAAGTAGATTTACATTGGACATAAGGAAATAATTCTATATAATGAGGGTGGTAAGGCACTGCAACAGGTTGCCCAGAGAAGTTGTGGACACCCAATCATTGGGAGTGTTCAAAGTCAGGTTGGACAGAACTTTAAACAACCTGATCTAGTGCGAGATGTCTCTATGCAGAGCATGGGGGCTGGAGCAGATGGTTTTTGAAGGTCCTTTGCTATCCAGACCATTCTGTGATTCTATGATTCTATAGGAACTGGGAAAAGTTGCTGTAATTAAATAAAAAAAAAAAACAAAAACCAAACCAAACCCAAGAGCATTAAGTGCTTACGAAGTTATCTAAAACTGCCGAGCACTGATATTCAAAAAGCTGCAAAGGACTATATATCTGTGTCTGCTTACTATTCACAGTTAATGAAACTTGTTAGCAATAAAGAATGCCCATGCATTTTTTTCTTACACATAAGCCTTTAATCACCTAATTGTTGATGGTAACTTTCTCAAAGAGTTTCATGCCACATATCTGTCAAATATCTCATGTGTTAGCCTAGACAAACAGATTTATTTCTCTTTTAACTCTCATATTGCTTGAATCTTTCTTGGGTTTCAAGCTTATGGGATCTAACAACTTTGTTCTACTCTAGTCTTAAGGACTATTCATGTTTTTACAGACACGAAGAGCTACTAATTCTATACCCTGATTATCTTCTGAAAAAAGAAAAGAACCACAGTAGCTTACTAGAACAACCACAGACTGACTTTTGATTTTATTAAAAGATATACTTATTTATTTGTTGGAAGAGGAATTAAACTTACAGTACAACAAAAACATTTTTATGCACACAAAATTAACAAGCAACAATTTGAAGCATACCAGATAACATTGGCATGCATTTTATCATTGCTGGTTTATTTTGTGTTAGGAAAGGAAACATCTTAAATGAAAAACAAGCTGTGTAAAGCAAATGTTGATGAAAAGAGACAATGTTTACTTCACTTCCTAATTAGCTATCCATACACATATATTCACACAGACATACAAAAGCCAACTTAAGAAAATTGTTATCCACTCAACAGGGATGGATACAGGCTCACGTACAACATAAACAAAGCCCAGTCTAGGAGCATGAGTCTGAGGAGCTTGAATGTCACCCCTGGGCCCAAGCACAGGGGTCCCAGTTGAGGATGGTCAGGGCAATCAAGGCCTGTTAGTGTACTAACTTACTTCATTACAGCCACACATTGCAGAGGGCAAACAAATAGCTTTTGTTAAATGTCATGACACCTCTATACAGCTGACTATAACAATTAAAAATGGAAGCGGTCAGAAATCACTGGAGGGGATGGACTTTATATCCAAGGTAATATTCGATGCCTCACAAAATACGGCATGTTCAGCAGATTGTACAAAATTACTTTGCAACTTTAACGATGCAGCCAGTAACACTAAACTTTGGCGCTGAATTGCTTTGCTCTGTTTTCAATGCTTTGTGCTTTTTCTTCCCGTTGCAAACAACCTCAATGACTACTACTTTTTGTATTCACTATTATGATGAACAGGAGAAAAATAAAATGAGAGGAATTTCAAAAAAGTTGTAGCAGACGGGAGTTAGCAAATAAGATTATCTCAATTTGGATTTTTCTAAAGTTTCTGGTCCCTAACTATCTTCAAGCTTAATACTTCAGCAGTATAAAGTGTAGAGAGTTCTACTAAAATGGTATTTGAAGATACCCAGTTGTAAGGTTTTGTCCAATTGTAAGGTTTTTTGTTGGTCTTTTTGTTTTTTTAATTTATTCTAAAATTATTTATGCCTCTATCATGAATACATTTTGCTGCAGATGTATTAAAAAAAAAAAAAAAGAAAAAGAAAAAAAGAAACAACAAAAAACATCCCACTATAGCACCGGAGAGCGAACATAGCCTTTATGGAGGGCATATCTTAAAGTAGTTCTCAAAATGATATTTCTTTCCTTTAAGGTTTTAGCTCAAGATGCAACTCAGGTGGACAAAGCTTTTATGCATAACAGTGAATGGATAAGAAAATTGTTTTAGTCTGACTGCATTCTTTTTTGGAAGTCCCCGTAAGCAAAAGACAGCGTGGTACTGGGCTGCCCAGAGCAGCTGAGCAGACAGCAGCTCAGTGGCAAGTGGAAGTACTTTACTTTCAGCAGGCTAGTGCAGTGACCAGTGCTAGCTGGACACGCTCTTTCAAATATACAAGGCCAGAAGCAACTGAACATTTTTGCTACTGAACAACTTTGTAGCAATTGCCTGAACACTCTTACAATGAACACTTCTATGAAGAAACATTTCTTTTCAAAACAATCCTCTAGGGAAAAAAAGAAAAAAAAAAAAAAAAAAAAAAAGAAAAATCAAATTATCAGTACTCCTTTAGAATTGGCAAATATGAACATTTAAAAATAATTACAGAATTCCACTGAAAGGTGACTGCCTGAGCCATGGCTGGCCTCTGAGATTGTTTCTGCAGCAATTACTCACTGCTCAATAAAGAAGAGCAATTACTGATAAAACTCCTTCTTCCTAATAACATACACACACATTGTTCTTGCTGAGTTCCAGAATCAAGGGCCTTTCACAAGTCTCTTGACTAGCTGCCTTTAGCTGGTACATGTATTCAACTGGAGGTGATAATGGGAATGCAGCGAAGAAGGGTGGAAAGAATGCTTGCCATCATATATTTCTTCCTACGCTTCATGTATTTCTTAGTCAGCACCTATCAGTCACACTACCAGTTAAAAGAAGGATGCTTTTAAAGGGTTCTCATGAAAGTACAAAGGCAAAGGCTTATTTTTGCCTGACATTTTTGTTAAGCTTTTCTGTTAAACGCGTAGGAAAGATAATCTGATGCATGCTATTATTAAGTGTTGAAATCATTATGTATGACTTTTGCATGTGACTAAGAGCCACATGTACAGTCAGAGAGAGTGCAGAAATGAAACTGATTTGTGGAAATTAGTTCAAATGCTGCCTACGCATTTGAGATCTCTAAGGTTGAGGGTGGCAAGCATTCAGGCTAAGATCTAAAGACATACACAACACAATATTCATAAATTCAGAGTCTAATTTACCAGAAAATAAAATAAAAGAACATGTTTTTGTCATAGGGTTGCTTAAAAATAGTTTCTAGTAAAATAGGATTTGTACTACGAAAAAAGAATTATACCTTTAGTCAGTCCTTTGTTAATGAAGCAACTCTCAATTTCACCAGATAGAAATGACATCTCCAGGGATTCCTCTGATAAAGGGATCCCCCAGAACTGGGAGATCATCCAATTACAATTTCATAGAATCATAGAATAGGTAGAGTTGGAAGGGACCTTAAAGATCATCTAGTTCCAGCCCTTCCACCATGGTCAGGGACACCTCCCTCTAGACCAGGTTGCTCAAAGCCCCATCCAGCCTGGCCTTAAACACTTCCAGGGATGGGGCATCCACAACTTCTCTGGGAAACCTCTTCCAGTGTCTCACCACCCTCAGAGACTGATGGATTTAGAGAAAATTACAGCAAAGATGACTGATTAAAGACAGAAGTCTCTTAGAAGAGAAGAAAAGAGTGTATGTGTGTGTGAGAGAGAGAGAGAGAAAGAGGGGCAAAGGGTTATCGCTTTTTCATATGAATAAAATAAAGATTGCACCTGCCCTGCCCTTAAGTTCTGTGGTGAATGGAATCAAGGTCCCTAGTGCTGGGCTTGGATCTGCTAGCTTTCCATCCTTTCTTCTTTTCCTCTCTGTCTCTCCTCCTCTCTCCTATGTACAAACTCCATGTTTATATGAAGAAAATCTTACACTGATTTTTTATGGAGTCTTGTCAGATTTACATGGGTTAACGAAAAGGGGCTTTTAAAAGCTGTGTTTTGGGCAGTACCAGCAAAGAATAGAAGATTGCTGTTAAACCTGGGCTGAGTATGGGGAATAGCATATGGCTGCTTCTGGGATACAAAACAAGGTTCCAGAAAGCCAGTACATTGGATATCCTTCCCAGAGCAGGATTACCAAGAGCCACCAGCTCTTCCCATCTCCTTCCAGTTACTGGCAGTTGTCCACTGAAGGAGGCTGTAGTGTTATGCCTGGAAGGAAAACTGCATGATCGTGCATTCCCATTCCAGGTCCATCACAGATATTGCCACTCCTGAGCTAGCACAGAAAGCAGCAAATTGATACAGAAGCGTTTGAGATTGACAGAAGATCAAGCCCATCTACTCTTTTCTATTGCTAAAGCTGCAACCCCAGAGCCACTCTTACTGTTTAACCCTTGCAATTTCACTTCTGCTTCAGCCAGCACACCTATAAATCAGTAGATCACCAGCATAAAATCTGGGAGTGCTACTTACAAGATGTACTGATCAGCTTCATCTTTAACCTTTCTTTCAGCTTGGTAAAAAGTGTTTAGAGTTAAGAAAGGGGAATATGGAATTAATGCATCAATTATCAGTAGTGCTAAGGTTGTCAAAGACGTTTTTGTTTTCTTTCTCTGTTCTTAGGCTTTGCCTTCAATAACTTAACTCAATTGTATGCTCCTATGTGTGAGTAAAATTTCTTGCAGGGAACCTATAACAGTCACAGAAAAGAGTATAATGTTATTAGAAAAGTAATAAAATAATCCTTATATCTCTATTTATGTCCGCTCCGTTCTGCAGCTCATGAACTGTGGCTGTAGTAGTCTAGCAGTTACTTTATTTTTTGAACCAGTACTTTATCGCTTGCAACACTGACATTTTCATTCTCAGAAGTAAATAGACAGTAACATATATTTAACAGAAGGAAACATTGTCACTTTCATGTTTTGCTGTGAAAGTAATTTTTTAGAGGTTTAGGAATTCTTGAGGGAAAAAAAGAAAATAAGCACTGAAGATTACTAATGTGTACCACAGGCAGCTCATTCTTCTTCCTGCTATTTGTGAAACTCTGAGACTGCCTGACTTAATGGATTGACGACGTCTCTTCTCATCTATGTATAAACACCTCTAATCTTGCAGTAACATATATTGCACCAGCTACAGTCAATAGTAGAGGTCAGGGATTTCTCCCCCCTTCCCCTTTTATTATCATTATTTATTTATTTAATCTGTAGCCTTATCGCCTGTGAGAAACAAACTATCTGTGGGTATTTCGTTAAGCCAAACACTCAGAAATTTCTGAGTAGCATGGGCTCTATTAGAAACAAATAGCCAATACTATTTACTGAGAGGTGCAATCCAAATGTTGTGGAGGGCCAATTGAGGTTGATAACTTGTTGAATGCATTGCAGATTTTTTGTCATAATTTTCTGAAGACTGTCGTTTCTAGCCACCTCAGCATTTGTATTTCTGGACATAGTAAAAATTCAAAGTGCACATGAACTAAAAAAGTATAAAAAAAAAAAAAAAGAGTTCATGCAGCATAATTTAAAAAAGGGAAATAAATAACCATGTGTAAGAGAGGAGTTTTGTGTTGGTTTTTTGTTTGTGTGTTTTTTTTTTTTTTTTTTAACAGGCCCATAATATTGTATGATGCTTGGTAATAATTGCAAATTTAATAATTAAGCAGTACGGGAGAGAACTGACTTCTCTTTTTCATAGTGAATTAAGAAAGTAAAAAAAGTTAAAAATAAAACCCCAATGATTCCGGGATTAAACATGTAGAACACTTTAACATCACTCCAAGTTTGTAAGCTAACATTCTTCAGACAGCAATTTAAATGTCATGGAAACAAGTCTTTCATTAACTTAAGTAGCCAAATTGGGATTTTAATGTACTTGTGCCAAGAGAAGAACCAAAATATGCCTCCAGGAATCAAAGTCTACAGCAATATCTGATGATAAAAATTAGAGAGTTCTTCTTGGTCTTGACTTTTTTCCAGAGGAAAAATGATTGGTTATTTGTCATTTCATCTTGCATATTGTAATAATCTAGATGATTACATCTTATATTTAATCATCATATAATACCAGTTATTAGTTTCTCTTTGAATACTATTTATTCTTAGCAAAATAACAAAGTAAACCAAATTAAGCTCATTATTTTCTTTTTCCCAAGTGAAGTTTTGCAATAAAATAAAATGCCCCACAATGCTTAATGTTTTTCTGTATTTTGTTTTTACCTTTTAAAAAAAAAAAAAACACAACAAAAACTAAAACAGTAAATGCAGGGAAGGATAAGAAATGGGTTAAATACAAAGACAAACAGCTTTTATGAAGACGAGTTCATTACTTATGGTCAGTTTTGCAGAAACAGCAATAAAATCTAATTTAAACTTTAAAGAACATTTGCAGTTGAATCTAAATACTTACATAATAAAAACTTTTCAATTAAAAAAATCTTTTTAATTATAGGAATTTTTAATTATGACATGAGTATGAAAACAGAGAAGGGTTTAATCATTTCAGTCTTTCAAAGAAGATGTGAAGAACTGCATCATGAACAGTGTGGGATTTTACATTTTCTTATGTGGGGTATGTGAATCTTCACTCATTGTCTCTGCTGAATGTACCTATTGGTGTTATATGCA
This sequence comes from Numenius arquata, assembly GCF_964106895.1. Classification (NCBI taxonomy): domain Eukaryota; kingdom Metazoa; phylum Chordata; class Aves; order Charadriiformes; family Scolopacidae; genus Numenius; species Numenius arquata. The sequence goes on along the minus strand of NC_133576.1, from coordinate 101,994,237 downwards.
TCTAAATTCAAGTTTGCTAAGTGTTTTTTATTCAGGTTGTACATCAATTTGCTGTGTATGGAGAAGGAAGGAGAGAGGGCAAAGATTACCCTGATCCAGGTGAGAGGTCTTTTGATTATCTTCCAGTTGATGAATTGGGTTTTGTCTCTCAAAAGCTGGAATAAAGTGGTGTAATGGGCGTATGCTAGACTTGGAAACTGCTGAGCATTCCTAAGTTGCTTAGGTTAAGTTCACAGACACACAAAGATGTGGCTGCTTTAGGATTTGTCCCAGCTATCTCACGTACTACAAGTGAACAAGACTGAGAGAGGATCTCATCAATGCGTACATCTAAAGGGTGAGTATTAAGAGGATGGGGCCAGATTGTTTTCAGTGGTGCCCAGTGACAGGATGAGGGGCAATGGACACAAACTGGAACACAGGAAATTCTATCTTAACATGAGGAAAAAATTATCTATTCTGAGGGTGACAGAGCACTGGAACAGGCTGCCCACAGAAGTTGTGGAATCTCCTTCTCTGGAGATATTCAAAACCCGCCTGGATGTGTTCCTGTCCAGCCTGCTCTAGGTGAACCTGCTTTCACAGGGTGGTTGGACTAGATGATCTCTGAAGGTCTCTTCCAACCCCTACCATTCCATGATTTTGTGATTTCTTCTGCTTTTTCAGATGTCTTATGAAAATCTATCAGTCTAATAAGGATCTGAGGTTATCTGGATGAAGTAAAAATATAGATAATAGAAAACACATGGAAATTACATTAAACCCAAGCAAACATAATAAAAAAGGAAAAAAACTCCAACCAAACAGAAGACGCTCTAATGTTCTCCACAGAACCATTGATATCCTTCAGCTACATGTAACCAAAAGGCAGTCAGATGCCATGATTCCTCAGCATGGTTATTTAGAAGCTGGGACACAAAGAAAAGTCATTCACAGGAAATTCAACTCCAGCAGTTTCTCTACTCATAGGACAATTTATTTTACTTTTTTATAAAGATTTCATTCCCTTCTGATAAACAGCTTGCCTACCTTCCCTTTCATCCATCAGCAATTTTGTAACAAAAAATACTTTATAATGGATTATCTTTTGGCTGAAGAGGCTGTAGAAATACACTCAGTCTGAAAACTAAATTTGTGTCTTGGACACCTTTTCAACATTCAGAAATCCAGATCTTTGTTTAACTTTTATATTTGATCTGCACAGCATACACACTGCTGTTGCATTTTTGTCCTACAGTGAGATCAGTCGTCATTATTATACAGTTCAGATACTAAACTTGCACCACAGCTGCTGCAGCTTAAAAACAGAAAAGTTCTTCCCTGGTGACACTCCCTTAAAGAAGCATCACTTAAATTAGGCCAGGATGAAACAAAACAAACAGAGGAAAACAAACGTGAATTGAGTAGAAATTGATTTTGAAATCCACAGTGAGCGGGTAGGAATACTTCTCTCAGTGACAAAAAGACAGCTCACTGGAAGTTTTGTAGCAGGCCCTCTGTGAATTGCCACAGTCCTGTGAATTTGTCACATTTAAAAAGAAAAAAATTGCCGAAAGTGCAATGTGCAATCTCCTTCTACACATGAGGCTCCACTATCCTTTAGACCCTGCCAGTCCCTTATTTTATGACTGCAACTTGAAATCAGTGCATGGATTTCTATACAATTGAGGAAGTATAACTTCCAGAGCTTTAGGAAAATATTATTAAACTGTTTCTCATATAAGATCAAGATGAACTAATATTTAGAAAGGGTTCTTTTTGACACAGTGTTTCTCTGTTGTATGAGTTGTGGCTTGCACATCAGAAAGACAGAAAGGTCTCTCCAATTGCTCCTCAGAAATTATTTTTTCTTTCATGTCAGAATAACCTGAAAAAGGACAGAAGTGGATATGTTATTGATTCTTTAAAAATCCTTTTTTTTAAGTGGTTTTTCCTCCCTGGAGTAGCTCATAAATAGATAAGAGACTGAAAGTAAAAAAGAAGACACAAGTATTTTTAAGAGTTTTCTTTTCTGCTTGAAGAGCAAAAAGTATAGCTGTTCATTTCCTGTTATTAAATTGAGCAAGTGTTATTCTTTTTTTCCCCTCACATGCACTTATTTACTTGGGAGGTTTTAGTAAAACTTTTCCCCTTGGGTTTTGGTTTCAATAATGAAAGCTGCCTGGGCTAAATTTTCTCATGCAACACTGTTGTAAATTTGCAGTAATTTTAGAAGGTTCAATTCAGTGAATTCAGTTCTACAAAGGAAATGCCTTTAAAAATGCCTCCACTACTCTTTTGCATGTTATGAATTTGCAACTTAGCTGATATGCAAATGATCCTTTTTTTTACTCTAAAATGGATTCTAACTTAATACTCATTTCAAATACTTTGAATCAAATAATTTGCAACTAGGGAACCTGACTAAGTTTTGAACTAATTTTCTGTGTTGATCACTTTGATATAAATAAGATAACACTTTTGAATGAAAGCAGTGATGGCCTCCAGTATTAATATTTACTTCCATTTATTATCTGGTATGATTCTCTAAATGTCCAAGTAAAAGATCCCAGTAGATAGTGGGATCTAGGGCAGAGATAAGGCAGATACTATGAGAGAGATTAGGACCTCTGGTCCTATCAATGAGCATTATTGTAAAGAGCCTGGCTCCATCCTCTTTGTGCACACCCTTCATGCATTTATATATATTCATAAGATCCCTCCTGAGCCTTCTCTTCTCCAGGATGAACAGTCCCAGCTCTCTCAGCATTTCCTCATAGGAGAGATGCTCCAGTCCTTTAGTGATTTTGATGGCCCTTTGTTGGACTCTGCACTATGTCCATGTCTCTCTTACACTGAGGAGCCTAGAACTGGACCCAGCACTCCAGGTGTGTCCTCACCAGTGCTGAGTAGAGGAAAAGGATCAGCTCCCTCCTTCTAATGCAGCATTTTTAGCTTTCTTTGTGGCAAGGGTACGTTGCTGACTTACATTGTAAGTAAACGTAAACAGTAATTTACAGTTTTGCTCTCTGTGTGCTGGATTTTGCTTCAGAATGGTATTGCAGGACAGCAGAAAAGGACCCTCCCTGTTTTCAGCAACCGTGGCTGTTTTGAGTCAGGTGAAATTGTTTGGAGGGAAGGGGAAAACTGCTTCTATTAGCATGGGCAGAAGGACACAGGGCAGACATGGAACTTGCAGAATGAGGGCAAACGGTGTGGCTCCGAGGAGAGGAAAGGTCCTGCACACCTCTAGGTTGATGGTTGGACTAGATGATCGTAAAGGTCCGTTCCAACCTAGACGATTCTATGATTTTATGATTCTATTCTATGATTCTATGATTCTATGATTGAACTTCTTGTCCACCAGGACCCCAGGTCCTTTTTTGCATAGCTGCCTTCCAGCTGGGTGGCTCACAACATATACTGGTGAACAGAGTTGTTCCTCCCAGGTACAGACTTTGCACTTCACCTTGTTGAATTTCATGAGGTTCCTGTCAGCCCATCTTCTTCTTCTTCTCTGTCAGCCCAGAGAAGCCCAACCTCTTCTATTGAGGTTGCTCAGACTGAGAGCATGACCCTTTTGTGTACCAGACACTCCTCCCAGTTTGGTGTCATCAGCAAACTCATGGAGGGTACACTCTACCCCTTCATACAGATCATAAACAAAGATGCTGAACAGGATTAGACCCGGTATTGATCCCTGGGGTACACCACTAGTTGCCAGCCCCCAACCAGACTTTATGGACCCGCTGAACCCTTTTTAGGTAGGTTTTGTGTATACCAGACTAACCAGTTGGTTATAACAACTATTTATGCAGGGAAATTATACAAAATCTTCATATTAATTCTGAACTTATGTCATGGAATGGGTAATACACAGCACATATCATCATATTCTATTGCTAAAAAACTTCATGAGGTTCATCATTGTATTTTACTGATGATGTATTATACTGGGAACATATATTTCCTTAAGTTTTTGTGGGATTTTATGTGAATCTACACATGCACAGTTATTACTGATCTGTACATTACCAAGGTATATATATTAGATAGCATTTGTGTATAATATTTAGTGAAAGGTTTTTTTCAGAGCTATTCATCTTTGGTACCATGCATCCACCAAAGCCAATATGATTAAATACTTCTGGAATTAAGCAGCATGACTCCTGTTTCACTTAAAGTTTGAGGCCCTGCTATTTCTTGGGGGATTAATGCGTTCACAGTTAAAATTTGCTTCTCTGACGCAGCAGGAATGTTCATTTCTGATGCGTCTGCTTCATGCTAACAGAGCATGAAATAAACAGAAAAAGTAAAATCATGATTCGTATCACTAATTAACTATATGTGCTGACATACCACAGATTTCATTTACATCAGTCTCACCAGGGCAAAAAGATTATATTTTTGTAACAATTATTCTTGTCTTTCCCTACCTGAATAATGTGTAACCAGGGAACAAAGAAAATAATTACAAAATATTTTTTAAAAATTTTGTACTACATAAAAATTGTTTACTAATATAGTTAGACACAATGACATGAATAAATTACATTAATCATATGGAGACACATGCAAACATCGTTCTAGCATTCAGTCCAACAGGTCTGGATGTTGTTATTTATACAAGTATTCATTTTTCTCACTAACAATCATGGTCATTTGGTGATTCAAAAAGCCTTAATTTGTCCCAAATGGTTAGACATAACGTTTTCTGTCGGTTTTTTGCCCACTGTCCTTGTTTGAGGTAAAACAGAACCAATTTTCTTTTCAGTAATTTTACTTTTCACTTAATTCTCTGAAATTAATGGCATATTCCTCAGTGCCTGCTACCAGAGTGATAAGGCCTGATGTTTATAGTTAGTACCAAGGAACGATATGCAGAGAGGGTCTTGCCTATACTCATTACTGTAACAACCAAGGTCAGCTAACTTTGTTATGTACCAAACTGGAAGGTCAGAAGCAGAAGAGCATAGAGAGATTGCACCTGTGTGGAGGAGCAGACAGGACAGGTGACCCAAAACTGACCAACAGGGTATTCCATTCCATCTGCATCATGCTCAGTATAAAAACTGAGGGATAAAAGAGGTCAACCTTTTTATTCAATGGCTGACATCCAAGCAGAACTCTGTTTGTCTGCCTTTGATCCTAATCCGTGTGTTACTGAATCCAGTTCCTGAATCCAGTTCCCGTCCGTTGCTGAGTCCAGTCTCGGACTTTCCTAGTGCCTGCTGGTGATGTGATCATCGTCCTGGGAGCTTAACACTGGTTTTATATATATTATATATATTTCATTTTTTTTTTTAATATTATTATCTTTTTTATTATTAATATTTCATTAAAGTAGTTCTAGTTTTCTTTTCAACCCATATGTCTCTTCCTTATTTTATCTCCCTTCTTTCCCCTTGAGAGTAGGAAGACTATACAGAGGGCTCTGGACAGGCTGGATCAATGAGCTGAGGCCAAGTCTATGAGATTCAACAAGGCCAAGTGCTGGGTCCTGCATTTGGGTCACAACAACTCCATGCAGTGCTACAGGCTTGGGGAAGAGCAGCTGGAAAACTACCCAGCAGAAAAGGACCTGGGGGTGTTGGTCAACAGCCATCCGAATAAGAGCAAGCAGTGTGCCCAGGTGGCCAAGAAGGCCAACAGCATCCTGGCTTGTATCAGAAATAGTGTGTCCAGCAGGACGAGGGAAGTGATCATACCTCTGTACTCAACACTACTACTTTGCGCCTCAAATACTGTGTTTAGTTTTGGGCCCCTCACTACAGGAGGGACATTGTGGAAAGTGTTCATAGAAGGGCAAATAAGCAGGTGAGGGGTCTAGAGCACAAGTCTTATGAGGAGCAACTGAGGGAACTGGGGCTGTTTAGCCTGGAGAAGAGGAGGCTGAGGGGAGACCTTATCACTCTTAAACTCCCTGAAAGGAGGTTGTAGCAAGGTGGGAGTTGGTCTCTTCTCCCAAGTAACAGGCGATAGGACTAGAGGAAATGGCCTCAAATTGCACCAGGGGAGGTTTAGATTGGATATTAGGAAAAAAATCTTCACCATAGGGTTACCAAGCATTGGAACAGGCTGTCCAAGGAAGTGGTTCTGTCACCATCCCTGAAGGTATTTAAACGACATGTAGATGTAGCGCTGGGTTACAAGGTTTAGTGGTAACTTTGGCAATGTTATGTTAACAGTTGGACTTGATGATCTTAAAGATCTCTTCCAACTAAAATGATTCTATGCTTCTATGATTCTGGGAAGGGAGAGAGAGAGGTGTTCTCTTTAAAGTTTCTGTTGTTCATTTAGTTGTCAGCCCAGCCCAGCCCAAACTGTGACACCCATTGAAAAACTTCTAATAATCAGAGTGAATAATTGAGGTAATAGAGTATTTCTGTGCCAGATCTCCCACAAAACTATCACCTCACCTGGTAATATTATATAGAGCTGCACAAGTTGTGGTTCTGACATTGCCTATTTTGTATAGCATTGCACTAAGAAATTTTGTGTCATCTGTTGATCTGTTAAATTTAAGGAGCAAGATATAATCCCTAGGAAGTATTTATTGACAACATTTTTCATTAGATCATAGTTTTGCTCTTTGCAATATAATGCATTGAAGAGGTTTCTCCTTTCTGTGTTTTGCAGTACAGAAGCTTGAGATGCTCAAGTGTTGGAATCTGATGGTGTGGGGTTTTCTTTCTGTATTTTTTCAAAGTTTTTCTTTTTTTCTTTTCTTTTTTTTTTTTTTTTTTTTTTAATTTGGAGCCTAATTTGATCTTTTAAGAACAGTTTTACAGAAATTGTGATAACAATGAACAGTATCTCTTGTGTATGTTTATGGTTGAGACTATGACCTACAAAGTTTAAATTCACCAGTCACTGGACTGTGCATGTTTCTTTGATGAAAAACATTGACACTCTGCTAGTCATACTAACTAGAAGAGCAAGACTGTAAAGAAGGAAGAAATCTATGCTAATTAATAAGAATTACATATCCTATGGAAATCTATTTAGATGTAAGACTAAATGCACCTCTGACCAAATTAACTACCGGATCTCCGTACTGAAATGCCTAATAAGTAGTTTGTGGTCATCAGCTGTGAAACACAGACTGCTTATATTAGGCAACATAGCTCTAAGTCATGTAATTTTTTATTTTTTTTTTATTTTTTTATTGCACCAGTTAAAAAATAGGAATAAGGACAGAAATTCTAAGAAACACCCTTATCCAACTTGATCTCTCTTACCTTCTCTTATGGTCCTGGCTTTAAGTGGTACTGTTTTCACCATGGTACTTAGGGTGCTCTTTTAGAATTTAGGCATTGTAGTGATTATCCTTGGTGACCTGGGAACGGTCTAGGACAGATGTCGAATTCCTTTTGAAACTGTCAGCTTATTATAAAACAATTTCTGGCTGTATTCACTGTAGAATGAAACCTGAAGATGTTAGGCAAAATTTCACATCTAACTTCTCAGATGCTTCTGAAAATTGAGTGTTTTAGAAATTCTACAGCAATATCCAAATAGCAATGAACTTTAGGAAGGATTTAGGTGACTTTCCGCTCTTTCTACTCAAAAATGTGACCTAGAACATGTGAATTTCAGTTTACAGGTTAGTTACATCTAACATCACAAAAGGACATAGAATTCTTTATGAATTTACCTTCAGTATAATCTGAAATTCATGTGATATATGATTATGATTATGATATGGCTATCACATATGAGTTTCATATGGTACTGAGGAGAAATTTTTCTGGCTTGCTATTTAGAGAAGTTGGTGCAATTTAAGCATTCAGGGTTCCTAAATAGAATTAAGGTGGACATCTTCTGGTTTAGTTGGTTTTTTTAAATGTCTGATTTGGAAGGTATTTTGAAGAGCCATAATGTCCCATAGCATTTTGTATTTTCAAGAGCCATAATGTTCTGTAGCATTTTGTAAAATAACTAGATGAATAACTGTTGAATGAAAACACACTTTGAATGTAACAATGTGTTTCTTAGGATTCTGTGATAATATCTAGTAAAAACATCAGTCCCTGTGCGGCTACTGCAGTACACCCAAAACCAAGCCAAACCAAACCTTTAGTCATTTTTTTATGATCAGGAGGCTCCTGGGAACTCTCCAATCAGGAACTTTCAGATCTTCTCAAAAAAAACCTGCTTAATTACAGAATTATGATGCCCATTTTGATCTCATGGTTTTTTTAAAAAAAAAATATTCTTTATTCCTTTGATAAAAATCTAAGAGAGCATCTAGAGATGTAGAATGGCATTACATGTCTACACTGTCAATAGAGAAAACCAAGGAGCTGGTAGTTTGGATAACACAGTGTGTGTATTTTGCATTATACATCATGTAGGAAGTGAACCAACTGAAGGGACCTTTGAAGAAAGGAAAGGAAATGGTGATTACAGGTTGAGAAAATATGACTAACAGTAAAATGATAAAGAACTACATTGCATGGCACGGACAAGAGAAAAAGAAGTGGAGTCCATGTAGTTTTTTACTATTTATTACAAACAATGAAGGTGAATTTTGAACTCAATGAGGGAAGAGGAGCATGAGTATATGCTGGAAGGACTTACTAAAAGATTAAATAATCCATAACATTAAGATCACTCAGTCATCTCTTTTATGAGGAAAAGAAGTCATAAGAATCTTCCTATTAAGTTTCTTTTTTATCCTGTTAACTATGTGTTTTCTAAGAAGCAAACCAAAGATAAGTCCAGGAAATACGACGGAAGATTTGTGATTTTACACATTGAAACTATAACTGGCGAAGGTATCCAGCGATGACGTTTAGGAGGAGTTTACTTCACAGTGTCAGCAGACATCATGATAAATAGTCTTTGCTGATGTAAAGGGTTGTGAATATATGGAGTAAACATGAATAATATGTGTGGTATTAATAACATTTTGATGTATTTTATAGTGTGTAATTAAACAGAGATAAATTAGATCAAATTCTCTAAAACTGTTGGTTACCGGTGAGTTGTGGAGACCATCACTAATGAAACATTGTTAAATTCACATTTTAATTAGATTAGATACGCTTTAATTATGTTGTCCTTGATGAAGTAATATTTCAGTATAATTCCTTCATACTTGTACAAAGTGCCTTAACAACATCTCTTGGTTAAGAAAATAACGTAAGTCAAGAACAAGTGTTGTTTAGGGATAATTTTGCCCCTTAGGCAAAGATTCTAAACGTGTTCATTGTTAAAAGTACAATAGGTAAAAGCAGTACTGCAACACTTAATTAAAAAAAAAAAAAAAAAAAGTGGAGACAAATCAGAGAGACGGTCCGGTTAGAGACAGGAAGTGAGGAAGTGAAAATGATTGTGTTACAAAGATGAAGCCAAACAACATAAGCTCTGAGAAAAAAAAGTTTATATATGGAATACTATTTTCCTGCCATTTTATCATATTATCAGGTGAATCACTCATTAAAAAGCTGAAGTACTTTTGAGGGAGCGGCTATACCAGGTTACAGAACTACCTAAATAACTGTATAATAATCACAGCATTATAGTCATAAGAATCAGAGGAAACCCACTAAATCTGCTGTTTGAAGTGCTAACTGCAGACAGAAACTGCCCCTGAATAAACACAGTTTGATATGTGTATGCTCAAATGTGTTCTTATTTGCATACTGGCAAAGCCAATAGCTATTAAAATAAATAAATAAATAAGACAATAAAAGAGGATATAAAAGATGGGTGTAACACTATATTTTCTCAATTTTCCATTTCTAGATATTGTCTTATTTACGTATATACTCCCAGTGAAATGCTTAATTCATTTGGTTTCCATTTTTTCTACTACACCATTTAGAATATCCTTCAAAGTGTTTACTCGCTATGTCTTTAAGAACTTTGTTCTAATTTCAGATCGAAACTTATTCATGGACAACATATACTTATGTGAGTTCGTGCAGATATTATCATTTAACTTATATAGTTTTTCTTCTTTTTGTTGGTTTACCTTAAAATTTATTTGTAAAGGGTTCATTAATTCCTCAACTTTATTTTGGCTAAGCAGGACAAGCCAGGTTCTTTGGTACATATAGGAATGTGCTGAGAGGGACTGTTGACACTAAACTGTATTCCCTGCTGCAGGGAAGATTGTGGTTTGGTTTCCTTCTAATGCAGAATTTGATTTCTGTATGTAAATGGGGGTGGAGGTGGTGTGGTATTTTCCTCAAAAGCATTAGAGATTAGTCAAATCTATAGACAGACGTATCTCTTCTAAGATAGATTCTATCATGTACCTCTGCCTTGATGAATCATAGGTTAAGCGTAACTATGTGCATTGATTCTCCTGGTTACAAGTAATTGTTCATTGGACTGCTGAGCCCTGTTAACAATTCCAACACTAAGGTGGTGGAAAGGTTTTGAGCCAACAAGTACGCATCACTATAAATCAGGTTAGTGGGCTCCATGAACCTGCCATTCTTCTCAGGATCCTCTTGAGTTTTAGTTAATTTGATTAACAAACAAACTCTATGTACTTGACCCTTTCAGAGCTCTTGATCTACTATACTATAGCTATGACTCTTCCTAGGTGTGTCTTTTGGTCTTTTGTTACAGACCTAAAGGCTATTATATAGAATTGTGAAGTCACCAATCATTTTTTTCACATATGAACAATAATTTGAAATTGGATCTGAAGACCTGTTTGGTTCTCCCTATTTATTTCATACTGTGAGTTGATGAGTTCCTTGCATATAATCAGTAACATCTCTAGCAAATTTCCTCAGTCAGGAGATAATAGTTGAAATGAGACTAGTCCAAAAAATTTCCAGAGCTCAAACATATTCAGGTGAATTATTATTGAGCACAGTACTAGGACACCTGAAAAAGTTCTTTAGCTAAAAATATCACACTATAATTCTCATCATTTACTACTCTTGACTTATGTAGGGCTGTGAAATTCAGAAAGCAAGTGTATTTAATATATAGGCATACATATGGATATATATGCTGTTGCTACTTCTCAACATCTACTTTAAGTTATGCTGTCATAAGCCAAACAAATATCTTGTCACAGTGAAGATAAGGCTTTCAATATAACACTTTCTACATAAAATAATGACCAACCTGAAATGGGCAGAATTTGAGTTTGGTGTAGCTTTTGTCTGCGTAGCTATCTGTGTTATATACTGACCCTCCACCCAACTCCCCCCTGAAAAAAAACCTGCTACAGACATCTGGGCAAAACACAGAAATAATGCATAACACTGTCTGTTAAGCTAAATCATTGTCTAAAGTTTCTATTTACTCCCACATGAAGTCATTGCCATGTGAGCATTTGCTGTCTTAAGCCGCTGAAAAGCAGAGAGGGTTTTATATTATATACAAATGTGAAGAGATCAATCAGCAAATTAGGTAAGCCAAGTGAGAGTAGTTTTGAGGTTGCTAATGCAAAAGTTGTGTTTAAGAATTCCACCTGTAAAAAACATTTAGTTGATTATTATATCAAGAAAAGGGCTCTCTTAAGTGATACATAAATATTCAGTTGATTAAAATACAAAATGGCTTTGTTATTTCAGCTTGTATGTTTCAGCTTATTTCAGCTTGTATGTTTTTTCTGTGAAAACAATTGCAAAGCTAAAGAAATACATTCAAATTTTCTCAGAAAGTTGTGGACATATTTTGCTCTGATATTATTGGTAAATAAAAAATAAAACTTATTTGATGTAATTTATCTCACCTATTCTTAGATGTCTACATAGTGAATATCTACTCAAAACTAATCATTTTATGCTCGTTTGTTACACAGTAAAAGACAAGAGTAATTTAGTCTGATGCTTATTTGTACAGTTTTAAACATCAACTGATGAGAAAAACTGAGCCAAATGGAGTATCTAGGTACCTATGTTTCATCAGCTATATCCTCCTTGTAGCATCTGAAAAATATACTTGAAAAAGAATGAAAATGTGCATATACACAAAAGATCTGCAGTAGATGTTCCTGTGCCCATCGTATGACAAAAGTCGCTTGGAAATGGTAACCACCAGTCCTGGGTATTCACAGACAGTGAAATTGTCATAGCATAACGTTGTCCTGCTACCCTGTGACATGTAGCCAAACCCTGGGGAAAAAAAAAAAACCAAACCAAAAAAAAACCCAAACAAACAAACAAAAAACAAAACAAAACAAAACAAAAAAAAAACAGAGAGAAAACTGAGTGTATGGTCTCTCTGTGAATTAAACTTATACACAGGGTCCTCATGAACTCATAACCAGTGAAAATGAAACACAAAGTCACAAAGTGAATGATATTACCCACATCCAAGGTCTGGTTTGTTATGAGATGTTAGGAGTGGTCTCCACCTCCTTTTTTTTTTTTTTTTTTTTTTTTTGACTTGCTTATGTTTTGTTTTTTTTTTTTAATTTTAAAATGATGGTTAAACTACACAGCATATATTTCTCTAGCTTCTCCACAACCAATGCCCTTCGGATATCTTGTAATGAACTGTTTCTACACATATAATCTCTCCTTGTGGTTTCTGCTCAGTTAGCTCACCTCAGCCAGTGAACTGTGGCCTCTGTGGCGTATCTGCTGTGTGATATTAATTTGTCACAAGTCAAATTTTCAAAAATGTCATATGTTTTTTAATTCCTCATTTTTTTGAATGCTTTAATTACAGGACACTAAGGGCCTCATCTGCCCTTAAAGAGCTCTAACTTTATTATCTACAACATTATGACAACATTTGAACCCCCTGAAAGCAACTTAAGCTGGAAATTTTTTTTTTTTTTAAATATTGTTCTTAATCGCTATGGTCCATGTCTCCATAAATATAATGCCTTTGTAATTATGAAGGATAATGTGAAAAAAAAAGAAAAAAAAAATGTTAGTTTTGAGAAGTACCCGGATAATACAGTGATACAAAACCATAATGTTAAGGGCCACTGCAACCAGCCACCACCTCCAGCAGCTCCAGGTCTGGGAATTCTTCCTGCCTGACCACCAGAACCCAGCCCGGTGCCCAGGGACCCAGGGTTTCTGCCCAGGCTGTGTGATGTCTTCTGCTTCTGCTGTCCCCTTTGCAGGTTCAACCAGCAGCAAAACTGAGCATGCACCCCAGTGACACACAGATGTACAGAGGACACACAGATGCTGAGACATCAGAAAAAAAAGTTTGTTTAGACCAATACATTGACTCAAACCCTGGTTAATATGACAAATTATCATAATGGACTGCTTTATCCACAACCAGATTTTCTGAATAGAAAGGTAGTGTCCAGGAGCTGGAAAAAGAGAAATAGCATGGTCAAAATAATAAGGGGAGATAAGTGCAACACATTTAATTTATTTCTCAGATTTCTCATATTCACTTTATTGACCAGAAAGCTGCAGCTGGTCAAGGGATTTAATAATTTTTAAGCTCTCCATATCGATTTTTTTTTTTTTAATGCAGAATTGAATTTTAGCCTAGATGCTCTCCTTGATAGTTCCAAGAAAAAAAAAAAAAAAAAAAGAAAAAAAATCTTCCCTTTAAACATTGTTCTTTTTCACATGGGTCTTAGTGACTGGTAACACAGAGATATACATTCACAAAAGGGAAAACATTTAGTTACTTGTGGTGCCCACAGTACAGAGTTTAAAGTGGATTTAGAGAAGAGTGGCTTTTGTTGTTGTTATTGCTTTTTCCTCTTAATATAACATTTAGATAAAGACTAAATAGTTTAGCAATTGCTGGATTTGTAGTGGCAAAAAGTTGCGTTGCTTTGGGACCCAGAAAGAAAGATAGTGAAGTTGGTCAATGAAATAAGATAGAGGTAATTGGATTTTTTAAGGTAAAACAAAACAAAAAACCCGGAAGATTTGTTCATGGTTGTAGATATTCTGTAGAAAGCCTTCCAAGCAAGTTATAAAGATCAGATATCTAACCATAGTTAAACTTTTGTGGTAATCTGTGAAAATTTGTGATAGCATTTTTAATATGTTTGATATTTTTTTCATCTGCTGAAAGATGACTCAACGTATCAATGATTGTTCAGCATTTGCAAATAAGTGTAGTGCTTTTCAGGAAGGGAGCTGATCTGGACAAAGGGAGAAAGGAGGGGTAGGGAGGATTCTTGTAATGAAGTCGTGGTGTTAACACTGAAAAGTTAAAGGTAAAATGTAACAGTTTGTCACAATTATGCTTCATATTGGCAGGTGTTCTGAACTTTCTGTTTGATAACTAGACATATAAATTTCAGTTCTTAAAGCTTTGCAGCCAATTTAAGGGCTCATTTATTTCCTTGACAGCAAGATATATATGCTGCCTGGCATAGTGGATGTCTGGGGCCAAATCCACCACTTTGTTGCTTGTGTGTCTCGCGGGAAGTAAATAGTAGCAATTTTTCAGCATAGGCATACCGGCACAAGGTGTTTAGCAAATAAATGAGCATAAGATGACCTGTGGTGTCCTGAAATTACTAAAATTCATGAATAATAAAATGATCTATAGATTGTTAGCAGAGGGCTATAGCAAAGGCTAATTTGCAGTCACTGAAGCTTTACAGGATAATTTGTAACTTTTGAAAATTTAATGACTTCATCAGTTTTTACCTATTTTTTTACCAATATAATTGTCTGAAAGCTACCTTCACCAGAGATCTGTCTAGAAAAAAATCACAATCACCTATATCACAACATTATGAGTATTTAACTGACTTTATCTGAAGAACTTTTCTTTCTTTCACCCCTGCACTGGGGTAACTACCAAAAATGTGTCTTTATCCTATGAAGACATATTTCTTATTTTGTTAAATCTTGTTAACATATGAATTGATTATAAGAAAATAATCAATTGAATGATGCAAAAGGAAGATAAATTTGAAAAAAAAAAAAATATCTAGTGAGCAAAATACAGCTCATTGGAAATAAGTGAAAGCACCCTAAAACAAGTTAAAAGAAATCAGGAGGAAAACTAAAAGGCTCAGCACATAAGATCATGCTAATTCTGTGGCATTTAGTTAAGGTTTAGAAAAGAAAAGAAAAGAAAAGAAAAGAAAAGAAAAGAAAAGAAAAGAAAAGAAAAGAAAAGAAAAGAAAAGAAAAGAAAAGAAAAAAGAAAAGACCCACAAGTTCGGGTCCTTGATGACATTTCATTTTATTTATTTATTTAGATCATCCACCAACACATGCATACTGAAATAACCAAGAAAACAGCAACTGAAACCACAGTTCTTCTCTCCTTCACCGGAATGGCTGATCACTTAATATAGTTATTTTGTTCTCCCAGTTTCAAACATTTTGAATTTTTTTCAATATATGACATCTTCACCCTTGTTGTCTCCTACATACACTACAGTTGGAGACAGCTTTGCATTATCTTGCATGTTATTGCAGGAAAATTGAATACAAAGCAATAATCAGGCATAGTTCAAACTCTGAAGACTCTGGTTATATTCAGCACTGCAGGATTATGCCTGCTCCTGCAGCTCATCACTTGTTTTCCAAACAATGTCATCATTTTAGCTTATCTGAATTCTCTGTTTTACCTGTCTCATTTATTTCCTTCACAAATTTAGAAAATCATATGATCTTCACTATACTTTTGTATGTCCCCCTTTCTGCACATTGATGCCCACCCTTCAGTTGTATAAAGGTAACTATAGGTTGATGGTATTTCACTTAATGTTGTATTTTTGAGAAAGAAAAGACCCACCTATTACTACTGAAGAAATAGTCCCACAGTAGGATTTAACAGGGACTAGCACCTTTTAATACCAAATGTAAGTAACAGAATAATGTTCCATCTGCATTAATATACATTTCTATCAGGAAACATTTGCACCTTCATCTAGAAAAGCAGAAGTAGAAAATGGAAGCATCCTCTTTGTAATCTCTGTTTTCTTTACAACACTTTCTTAGTTAAGGAAGCTGAATTTTGAAACCATTTAAAACGTAAAGCTAATTAACATCATTCTGTCAATATAGAGAAATAGTGGCATTTGGCAGACATGGAGAAGCACTTTAAGGGGATATTTACAATGGGAATATCAAAGAAAGCGAAAGTATGAATGAAATACAGCAATATCTGGAAAATACAATTTAAAGAAAAAGTATTCAAAGGAGGAAAAGGAAAGATAAATTAAATGAACAGCTAGTCTGCTTATATTACAATTTTAATTGCTTTTTAACCTTTAGAATACATGTAAAAGCAAAAAAAAATTGTAAAATATATTCATTTATAAAATCTTCCTTGGTTTTGTTTTTATAAAGCAGTTATTCTCTGACAATGCAGAACAAATTTCTCTTTTTAAAATGTTCTTGAGTGATGATTGAAAATATATGACTTAGTAAGTACCATTCTGTGGAATATTTATATTGCTCTTCAAGTTGTATTATTGAGGAAAAAAGAGAAGAAAATCATTCATTTGCAGCCATGAGTTTCTCTAGACAATGGACTTTCCAGATGAGATTTCATGTAGGTAATCACGGTGACCTTGCTCTTTACAAAAGTTGTGTATAATGTTTATTGTAATCAGAGCATATGGACCATCTAATTAGTCCCAAAGCTTTAGAGTTGGTACTTAAAACACAGAAAGGGTGAATTGTTCCTTAAAAAGGTCAATACAAATGGAGTATCTGGGGAATCCTTGATTTTGGTTTTTTTTTCCCCTTCTCAGTCAATGAGACAATGTATCCTTCTGAGTTTTCTTGGGCAGAGTGTCTAGAAGGAGAACAAAAAAGTAAATAAACAAATAAAGACTAGAGATCCTGATCGTGCCACCTTTACTAGCCTGTTACTAACTGCCCCCCTCCCCCTCCTGCATCTCACCTCGTCCGCCATTTTATCTTACCCTGATTATGCTTCTGAGCTGAAAGTAGTAGAAACATGAAACAGAAGTTTAATAACATTTTACCTTGCACTACTTTCCACTTTTTTTCTCAATATCCATTTTTTTTGTTCTTTCATGCTATGAAAGCTATACAGCAGATTTAGTGCTGTATCTTTTTTTTTTTTTTTTTGGTAGTAAAATCATTACTAATTTCTTATAGCATTCTGAATATGTCGTAGGGTAAAAGTAGCTGTGAATGCCACAGAACAGATCAGCCTCTTGTGGACACTGTAAACTTGCTAGCGTGATATCGGGCAAAGACAGTGCACCTGAAATGCCTGCAAGCTTGGACCTACCACTGACACACAGTGCTGGCTCTGCCGGTTTCATACCCAGAAGGCTGAAACTCAATAAACATATGATTGTCTGGAAATTATCCTTTCAGATCATACTAAGCTATAACATTCGTATAATTCTCTGGTTGCATAAAAGCGTTTTCCGAATTTGTAAGGCTGCTGGATAACTCTAAAATTGCATGGCAAAACTCATATGCTCTGTAGGTAGAGAAAGAGAAATTAACATTATCTACCAGGATTGAGGGGAGACTCCTGTGACACTGAGGCTGTAGAATAAAGACATTCAATTCTTTTATCATCTTAACACCATGTGAAGGTCACCGGCTCATTCAATCTCCTTATCAAGGTCTAAAATGAAATAATTAGCTTAACTGTTGAAGGAGAATTTAGCACAGACTTGGCTATGTGAAACATCTATGATCTATGAAACTGTTAAATCCATTTAGTCAGTCACTGAGTTTGAGACCCTGATCTCAGAATGGTTTTTCTATTGGGGACTATGGTATGTGCCTCTACCAGAATTTTATCAAGGGTTACCTCTATACAGCTTGCCCTTAATTGCTTTCTTTGCACAAAGCAGACTTTGCAGTAACACAGCAATTGCTTTGCAGTACAGCAACATTGTACATGCCAGCACCACGGCTATCCAAAATGAAATACGCTGTGCTTGCTCAATAACCTTCAGGTAGGGAGATGTGTGAACCTCACCAAACAGATACATTAGACCTATTAATTCTCTGGTCTGATAATTCTAATAGCCAGCATTCAAGCAAGTGAATTTAATGAGCTTAGTGCAGTAAGAGCAATTTCAGCTATTTTCACATATTTGAGTACTATATTTCCTTGTTTCACCTTTTTAGTAAATCTAATTAAAACCACACAGACTCAGTTAACTTTTTCAAATAGCCACTCTTTACAGAACTGTAGGAAATAAATGAAATTAGTGAACTATTCTGAGAACTGCTTGGCACTGTCCTTGAACTGAAACTTTTATCATTTATATAAGTCTGAGTAGGGCTTACTGGATCAGACCCTGAATTACGTTGTAGTTATGCTTCAGGCTATTATATATGGTCTTTATATACAGATTAATTTTAAAAGTCCTTCTTTTTACCTGATTTTTTTTTTTTTTAGGAGAAAGTAACTGAAAATATAATGCTAATTCTTGAGTATCTGAATGTTGATGGATCTTTTTCCTGTCACTGAAGACTTTGACGACCAAATGGTAAAGATATAAATGCTAAGAACAGAGCCAGGAAGTCTGATTAAACTTCACAAATATAATTTTCCAGCATAGCTATAGGTATTTGGAGATTTATTCACTTACAGAAGCTAAACTAAATTGTATAGATGAAATAGGTGTTTGAAGAGGCAGTATTTTGTGCAGACTTCCACATACAGTCTCCGTGCAAATGAAACAAAAAAGCTCTCACGTGGTATGGTACAACTATCTCTAAGTGACAACCTTTGTCTGAAGAAGTCTAAGGATTTATATAACAGAAGAGCTGCATGGATGTAGTGTTTAAATGATGCAACAAAAAGCTGTGTAGAGAAATACCAAGATCATTAGCTTTTCATCTTCTCAGACTATAGAAAGATTCACAAAATAAAACAAAAGTAGACCTAGATTTTAAAATTTTCAAGAGATGTTTTTCCAAAAAAATGTTTTCTATTTTGATCTTCCATCACACAAATGACAAAAAAATTTCCTCTAATATCTACAACTGGCACAAGATACTGAACTGTTTTGGCAAGAAAGAGAAATATTTTCTAGTTGATCCTAAGGACCGTACCTATTACTGGTGAATGTCAGCACTTTTTATATGCTGATTCTGAAGATGTATCTGGCCACCCTACTGTCTCAGTCTTGCTCTTTCAGATCCTACAACAACACTGCTGGAAGGCCAGGCACATGGGTTGGAAAAAATAGTGGTTCCATAATAGTCATTGTTATTACACGTGGCCAAAGATCCGTCTGGGACACTAGGGGAAGGGGAAAAAACCCTACCGTTTGGTGGTATGTCAATAGCTATACCCATATAGCAAACATTTATAGGAAATACACCGAGTTTCTTTTTTTTTTCTTTTATTTTTACCTTGTTTTTTTCAGATACTGCATCACTTCCATGTTTAATCTATATTACAGTCTTTTGCTTTCTGCTTTAGTAATAATCTCACTGTATGTTTACAACTGTAGACATTGAAAGCACACATTAATATTGCAGAATAATGTTTTGTAAATTAACTGATATGACACCCACAGCCATGACACTTGCCTTAGGCTGCAAATCTTCCCAAGAATCACTGTATATACTTAAGATGATTAATCCAAGCTAAACTGCATGTTACTTTGTGTAACATCCTACTACTACCACACTGATGTGACTGCAAAAGGTAAGCAAGGCATACTTCATAGGTCACTGGGTTTGAACAGATAAAACACTGTTAGGCAGATTACATTCAAAAAAATAATACTTCCTGTAACTTTTCAGGAGTATGTGAGCTATGCATTGGATTAAAAACAAACAGAAAAACAGAAAACCAAAAAAAGACCAAAAAAACCATAAACAGTATTTTTGATACATAGTAACATAACAATACGGTACTTTGGGGAAACTCACTCTTATAAAGAATTATCTTTTTAAAGGAAACACAGTTTTGCCATTATATTATTGAAATGCAATTTCTCATTCCTGCTACAGAATTTTGTATTCTGACTTACTACTAATGGTGACTGCAAATAGTCTTTTAATGCATCTTTGGCTGTGTACATCTATCTGCAGCAATTAATGGCCACAAACCCCAGATTCAAAAGATGTTTGTCCCAACATGGTGGGTATGGACATCTTTTGCGAGAACTGGCAGCTCTACTGGGAACTCACAGTAGCTATCGTGCTTTAGGATTATAGGATTATATTTTGAATTGTGCTGTACACCTTTTGGCTCCATTCATGGACTGCAGTTCATTGTACTACATAGTCTGCATAAGAGCTTTGAATCAAACAGACCAAGAAATAAGGAGAGGTGACTAAAGAGAAAGAAAAAGTTTTTTAATTAAAATGAGAGGCAGCCAGTTTGGCACCATTATGTGTTGCAGTAAGAATCACGGTGAGAATCACAGTCTATTTTTGTTCTGATGCTGACTGACTCCTCCTAAGATCTCAGCCAAATTAATTAGGGCCTAATTCTGTCAACTTTAGTCACAGTGATTAATTCTTTACTGAGTAATCCTATATATATCAGGAAGTTGGGAAGTACGCTGAATCTTTCATGAATATCAGGAGGCTGAAGCCACTCAAAATATTATCACTTTCAGTATGAAACGTATCTCACTGACTTCACTCTAATCACAAAAAAAAGCTCTGTGTACAGAACTGCAGTGGTAATTGAAAGAACCAATTACTTTTTTTGCTGGGTTTCCAAATTTGTTACATTTGTCCAATAGTGTGGAATTTGCCTTGGACTTAAGATATTTGTAAATTATATCATCCTACAGGTGACATGACTGCAGAACATAATTTATGACAGGGAGTTGTCAAATCTGTCAGCCTGATAGAGACAAGGTTACTGCAGCAGCCCCATGCATCTAGGTCCAACCAGTAGTAAGGCTGGGCATGAATTCCCAATAGACGCACGCACACGGAGCACAAAGATACACCACATTCTATACACAGATATATAATCTGTGACCACACAGATCAACACAGAGAGAAGCATTCATCACTCACATAGACACAAACGGTACCAAAATTCTCATCTTGTTCCCATCTCTGGCTGTGTATGTGTGTGCGTATATGTACACACATATATATGTGTATCTACATATACACATACATACGTACATGGTGGTACAGCTGAGCTTAGCCTGAGTCTGCCCTTGGATCCCAGTCTCTCCAGCTGCAACCTCCTGGACATAAGATTCCCTAAGGCCACAGTCCCACTCCATATGCTGGTACAGATCGTTGCACACACACACACACAAAGACACACATGCAAGAAGATTTCCCAATCAACTCCCAGCCCCCATGATTCCTTCAGCAGCTTTCTGGGACTCCCATGGTCCCTTTGACAGACAGCTTCTGCTGTGATCTTACCCTTTGAGATACACACACTTGCCTGGCTCCCAGGTCATTTCACCTACTCAACTGGTTCATCTGCCATGGTCTTTGCTAGCAATCACACATGCACACCTGCCGTTGCCCGGGTTGTTGGTACCATAGACACATGAGTATCAACAGAGTGACCCCTGGTTTGACACCAGTTGCTGGCACTCAGAGCCCCATACACACATATGCACACAGGAGAGAGTTGCCCTCACCCAGGAAAGGGCTAGAAAGGAATTTAACAAGAACGTAGACATATTATAGGGCATGGCTGAAAACTGTACAGACCAGCAAAACATTTACATGCAAATGTCCCTTTTTATCCCCTTACCCCTCTATTTTCCCATGCCTGTTCCTCCCAAAATCACCTAGATCCATCCCTCTATCCCTTTCCGTTCCTTCTCTAAACATTACATAATAAATCTGTAATCTCAAATGCTCTTCTCTTGCATCCCATAATGTGTAGCAAATCCTGGGAACAGCCTGGACAGAGTGTCCCTTCCTCTGAGTCTCTAACTTGGATTCCTACTTGTCATTGTGCTCCCATGCTTCTCTGAGCTTGTGCAGACAGGCCTGTGATGGGCTGACAACTCCCACGGTGGGTCCGACAGTAGCCCAGCAGCTCTTCCTCCTGCTTCTATTCCTCCAGGCTGCCTTGCGTGTGTGGAGATGAAGTTTTTAGCAGACAATCTAAAAATTGATGCTTGAATGTGATGTTCTTCCCTACAAGACTGTGGCAATCATTCTTTAACATTTAGGAATTAAAACATGAAAAGGCTGTGGAAAAAAAAAAAAAAAAAACAAAAAAAAAAACAACAAAACAAACCAAAAGCCCAATCCAGGACAAAAAGATAGAAAGACATAAATGAGTGAGGAACGCAAACTGTAAATGTAACCGAGGAACCTTGAAAAGTATAGTATACAAGTTAGTATAGCCTTGGACGATTCAAACTTTTGTATTTAGCATTTATATAGTCAATAACCTCAATTGACATTGACCTTGGGAGCAAAATGGGGCAATATTTTCACTTGGGTGAACTGTTATTGGAGAGTTTCTCTAGTGTATTAGGCACAAACACACATTCCATCAACATCAAGTACATGCTACCTTTTTCATCAATTTTCTTTTATTTTGTGCTAACATTGTTATTGTGGTCAGTACAGAGAAAAAAATTACTTTGAGCGTTGACTTCATCTCTGGCATAATATTATTGAAATCAACTGACTTTGCTATATTTTTTCTTTGCAGGAAGATCTGGACATTTATTTTACCAGTAATAAAATAGACTGTAATGCTAAAAAAAGAAAAAAAGAAAAAAGTTACTTTGCTGTTATTCTTTTTAGATTGTAAGATTAATTTCTTTTTACTTTTCAGGGCTGAATCTCCAGTTTGAAAGCTTTTAAGTGCAGTCTGAAATGTTATAGATAAAATGTAACTAATATACATATTGCGCTGTTCTGTCAACGAGAAGGAGCATTGATAGAATGTTCGAACATACATGACTTGTTCTGTCAAAACAAGGAACTAACAGCAGTGGTACTGACCATCCAAACAGACACATACATCAGTCGATAGGAGTTAAAAGAGATTGGCCAAACCAGAAAGATGGTGGCTGTGTTGCAGATTACACAGCAACTGGGTTTGTTCAGCCTGTTCTACCAGGAAGGACAGAAGTTTGTTTTGAGCTTACTATTAGAACCTATTTCTAGAATACATTGAAATTGCAACCAGACCTTCTGATTGCTCTTAAGACCTAAGATTTCATTTCAAGTTTCCACTTCATTCCAGGAAAAAACATTAATGCCCACAGAAACTAGTTCCCCTGTGGTGCAGGTTCAGCTACACGTGGAAACGCCTGAGAAGAAATATGATCTGCTCCTTTTCTTCTGAAACTTCTTATCTGCCCACCACCGTCCTTAAAGGCAGAAGAATGAAAAATGAAAAAATTAAGGTAAAAATAGATGCTGCTAACTGGAAGAAAGAAGGGACACGTCTAACTTGAGTAACTATCCATGTTTTACTCAAATTGGGTTCACTAACTCCATCCTATCTCGCATATGGACATGTGCAAATGACCATATTAATTCAGTTTGTGTTTAAATATTTACCAGTACCGTTTCAGGAAAGCACCACTCAAAAAGAAAATAAAAACAGGTTAATATACAATCAAATTTTTGTATATCTTGACGTGAAGCGAAAAAAAAAGAAATAGAAAAATAAAATAATAAAAAAATTAACTATGGGGAAGAGGTAAAAAAAAACTAAAGCTTTCCAGCATATACTGTAGAATCTAAAAATGAGAAAGTCAATGTATGTGAAGTAATGGTAACAAATTTGTAGAAATTATGTAAATGTCCTGATTTACTTTTCATATTTTGGAGACATCCACAGGCATCAGGAAAAGGCCCTTTCATTCTGTGTAGAGTTGTGCCTTAAAGCTGTCTCCTCCACAACTGCAAAATAAAATGGTATTCTTTATCTTGATCACAATGAGCTTTATACTCATGGGAATGTTGTCAGCATGGGCTCTTTTTCTGATTTTAAGACTGATAACTGAACATTTATTTTCTGCAGCAGCTTCAGTATCTCCACAAAAGTAATTATATACCTTTACATCGCCAAGAAAACTCTATTACAGGTTTTACTTTCGTGAAGCTAACTCGGAAACGATAAAAACCAGAAACACTAGCACACTTAAGGGCCCCATAATGAATAGAGGCTACCAGAAATTGAAAATATTCAGGTAGGTTTTAACACATTGAATGTTGGATAAGAAGAATTTGGGGTGAGGGGAGACAGAACCCATGCAACCCATAGATAACTGTGAAGGACAGAACAAGTGTGGGACAACTAGCAAACTAGCTATTTGGAAATTATAAGCATGGCAAATTAAAAATGATATTATTTCGCCTACATGAAAAAAATATTTTTACAATACTTTTGTATATTTCCTTCCTTCAGGTTGGTATTGCCTTATTTTTGACCTCTGTTACTTGACCAGGCAAGGATTCTATTTGCCTCTTCTGAAGAACTTATATTTTGGGTACTGCTTGTCCAAGGTCTTTCTTCTTTTAATCTGTTCCAGATTATCTTCTCTTTTTTCCTGTCATTGGTTGACCTTTTTTTTTTTTTTTTTTTTTAATTATTGCATTCTTGCTATGCCTTTATTTCTCTGAGTTTTCTGCTCATGAGCATGTCACTGGGGGTAAAAAACAAAAACAAAACAAAACAAAACAAAAAAACAAACAAACAAACAAAAACCAAACAAACAAAAAACCAGACCAACCAGACAAACAAACAAAAAAACAACAGAAAAAGAAGAAAGAAATCTTGGTGTTTCTACCATCACTGCATGAGAAAAGAAAAAGAGCAACAAAGGGATACTGTTTTTCCTTCACTTTTCCTACTGTTCTTCTTCTATATTATTAGGATTTAATAGATTCTGCCAGCATCTACTCAACCAATACATAGAATAGTGTTTTTCTTTACTAATTCAGAAAATAAGGACAAAAGAAAATAACAAAAAAGCTCAGTAGGAGCTTTTCAGAATTCAGGTTAAGTATGCACTTCCAGCTTTGAGAAGACTTCACAGATATTGGGACTTCTTTTTTGCATAGGTTATGTTCTAAGGTCAAGAGATTATGCTTATGTATACCAATTCTACTGGGTTTGCATGGTAAGGTTTTGGTAGCAGGGCAGCTACAGGGGTGGCTTCTTTGAGAAGCTGCTGGAAGCTTCCCCTCTGTCTGATAGAGCCACTGCTAGCTGGCTCAAAGACAGACCTGTCACTGGCGAAGGCCAAGCCCATCACCGACTGTGGTGGCACCCCTGTGATAACACATTTAAGAAGGGGAAAAAGTTGCAACACAACAGCAATTTCACATGGAGATAGAAGTGAGAGTATATGACAGAAATAACCCTGCAGACACCAAGAAGGTGAAGGAGTGAGGTGAAGAAGGAGAGGGAGGAGGTGCTCCAGGCACCAAAGCTGAGATTCCCCTGCAGCGTGTGGTGAAGACCATGGCAAGGAAGGCTATCCCCCTGCAGCCCATGGAGGTTAATAGTGAAGCAGAGATCCACCCGCAGCCTGTGGAGGACCCCACACCAGAGCAGGTGGATGCCCGAAGGAGGCTGTGACCCTATGGGAAGCCTACGTTGGAGCAGGCTCCTGGCAGGACCTGTGGACCTGTGGAGAGAGGAGCCCACACTGGAGCAGATTTTCTGGCAGGACTTGGGACCCTTGGAGGAACCCAGACTGGAGCAGTCTGCTCCCAAAGGACTGCACCTCATGGAAAAGATCCATGCTGAAGCAGTCCATAAAGAACTGCAGCCTGTGGAAAGACTCACACTGGAGAACTCCATGCACCTCGTGGGAGGGATCCCATGCTGGATCAGGGAAAGAATGTGAGGAAAGAGCAGCAGAAACAATGTGTGGTGAACTGACTACAACCCCCATTCCCTGTACCCCTGTGCTGCTCAAGGGGGAGGAGGCAGAGAAAATTGGGAGTGAAGTTGAGCCCAGGAAGAAGGCGGGAAGAGGGGAGAGGGGGAATTGTTTTAAGATTTAGTTTTTCTTTCTCATTACCCTACTGTGATTTGATTGGTAATAAATGAAAGTGATTTTCCCAAGTTGTCTCTGACCCACGAGCCTTTCATTATATTTTCTCTCTCCTGTCCAGCTCAGGATAGGGAGTTATAGGGCAGCGTTGGTACGCACATGGCGTCCAACCAGGGTCAACCCACCACCCCGCCCCACTCCATCTTTCACATCATTGTAAAACCTGACAGGAACTGCAGCAATCATTGATTTTCAGTTCTTGGGTTCAGCTCAGACATAGCAAAAGCTTCTCAAGAAGAGAGATGAGCTCCATCAATGAATTGTCAGCAAGGGCTCCCAGATCTCACAAACTCTGGACTCACTCTGAGCCAGAAGTTCCTCATGGTTGCAAAACAAGGATGTCTCCTATCTGTCTGTATTTTAGGAGTAACAAAACAGTATGTCTCAATTTTTCAGTCATTAGGGTAGGAAAAATTCTGTGCAGGTCCTAAAAAAAGCCTGTTCACATGAGTCTGTAGCCATTTGGTACTAATTCCTCTGTACACTAGACTTCTTGCATCTATGCTTTAAAAAACAAATTGAAATAGTGTGCTGTGATTTAGCTAGCAAGGGATTTTTGAAGGTGGCTTTGTGATTTGGGAGCATAAAAATACCAGAGAAAATTATGCATATTACTACAACGTAGAAGTCACAAAAGACTTCTGCTCCTAAAATGCACAGTGCCTTTGAAAATTCCCATGAAAGACAAACATTAAAAGAAGAGGAGGGTTTAATGTCTTGTAAAAACAAGCTTTGGTAAAATTGAAAATCTACTCTTAAAGAGAGACAGAAAGAAGAGAGATGATTCTGCTGATAATAACTAATTCCACTGAAATCATTTACATTCTAATGGTAAAAGGTTTGTGCTTTTTTTAAAAACTCTTTCCATTTCTCCTGTTTTCTGTCATTCTGTTCATTAAAGTGTAAACAATTCTCTTTTCTATACCAAACAATGTGGGGCACTGAAGCATCAGTCCTAGCACTGGCTGCTTAGACAAAAGCATCTTACTGGCATCACTCTGCACATGCACAGAGCCCTGCACAATTTAGGCACATCTCTTAAGTCAGGCTGAAAAGTGCTGCCAGAAACTTGGTAGAAATTGATGGCAGGCTATAAAAAGCCGTAACTACAAAGAGTTTGTCGGGCAAATAAGCTCTTGTTACTAGCACTTAGGATGGGCATACATTTATAGGACTGTGAACATATTCCTTGGCATAAGGCTTTCAGAGAAAAGCAAACAGTTAAAGACCCCACCCCTCACTCAGATGGAATTAATTTTGTCTAATTCTTTGTATCTATATGGCAGACCGCAAATAAGTTTGCCTCTGGAGCTGCTGGAGAGAAATAGATACTTTTAATACGTGACTTATTGCACCCTGAAGTAGACATGCAAGTTGACTGTTTCCACGTAATGTTTACTTCTCTTCAACTGCTGCGATCGAGTGTGTCACAGATCCTAAAGATGTGTGAGATAAATCTCTTTGTCTAATTCCACTCTTGGACATACGGAAGGGCACGGAAAGGAATATAAAGCACTTGGTAAAATCACTACAAACAGCTGTTATTCACTAATGTATATAAAACTTTTTTTAATCCTCAAGTATCTTAGTCTGGTTAAACTGTAGAAGTCTTAGGTGACTAAAGTAGTGCTACCTAAATTAATTCAGAGCATATTGTAAAAAAAAAATCCAAGTGAATGAATTGTTTCTATTATTCTGCAAAAAAGGATATCCTCTCTATTGATTACTTATCTTAATGGAAATAAAGTTACTAGAGTAATTAAAAACTAGAGAATTAAATATCTTTGTTACATTATGTAATTTATTCCTCATAAATGTTCTGTAGTTGCTTATCACGATCAACATATGAGGAAAACAATCTCATAATATTTTGAAACTGCAGTGTCTGTAGTCAGTACTAAAATACAGAGATATGTTTAGAGACATAGATTAATGAAGGATGGGAAACAGCGTAACCAGTTTAAACCAACCTTGTTAATACACTGTAGTGAGTAATGCATGCTCCGCATCACAGGAGGAGTGGAGGCCTGGAGGCTGCGCAGCCCTGACATCTGGACTGTGGTTTCATTCATCCCCGGATGCATTTTTTCATGGATTTCAGTGGTTTTTTTAGATCTCACATGCTAGTATTTAGTAGGAAGAGATATTTCTAAATAGCAAAACTCCCAATGCGCAGATGGTATTAGAAAAACGTTAATATTTTAAGTAATGCCCTGGTCCTAAAACTGAAGTACTGCAAAAAATTTCTGTGAAAACTATTTTATTACTATCTTTTCCAATTTATTTTATGTTGTGGAAAATGTATATTCCACAGTAATTTGAAAATGGCAAAGTTTCAAAACTGTTATGAAATATGTTGGAAAATAAAACAGACAAAATATAAAAGAAACTTGAATATTCTGAAAATAAATATTGTGAAACAACAATAAATAACGCAAATAGGTAAAAACACCAAGTATGAATTTGCCAAGGGAGAGTATCCAAATGGGAGGAAAATCTCACCTTTTGGGCTCCATTTTCATTATTTTATCTCTTTTTTATTTTACTTTCCTTCTGTTTCTTCATGGATTTTTTTTTTTTTTTTTTTTGCACAGAATGCTGTAAGACAGTATGCAACATTTCATGTAAATTAGGTTTATGCTGATTTGCTGATGTATGTTGTGAGTTTTATGTATTACAGTCATTAGGTTTCCATGCTAATTTCCCACCTATAAAAATTCTGGGTTTTTTTTACATAAATAGAATAAAGCATATTAGACAATAGTGGTGTATTTCATCAAGTATATTTAATATGGTTAAAACAAGAACTGCTGAATTAAAAAAAAAGCAAAACTGCTAGTACAAACCATATACACAAGAAGCATTTTAAATTCAGGCATATGCAACTGCTTGCAATTAAAGCCACTCTTACAAGCAAGGCCTTGTAAAAGCAGCATGCTTTGCTGAAAAAATGAGGTTTTCTAGAGAATGCTGGAAGAGGAGGAGAGCTATGCTACATATGGGAAAAGGTGCAGCATATAATTTCACCATGGCTAGTCGCCTTGTTGCACTGTTGCATCCTTTTAGAAGTGGTTAACCACAGAAGATATTAATAAATAGTTGTCTCTGCATGAACAGGAATACAGTTTTGGAAAGTATATGCTCTTATTCCTTTCAGATCTTGTCCATGGCTGTTCTTTTTCACAATGTATGTCCCTTCCTTGGTCCATAAATAGTCAGAAAAAGCCTAAAGGTACTTGGGTGCAGATTGGTTTCATACTGGAAAATAGACAGGGTCTAATTCTCTCAGCTGGGTGATAGAGCTGCAAGGTGAACAGCAGAGGAGGGAGGAACTGATCAGGCATTCAGCACTTGTTATCTGCCTTTCTGGCATCTTTAGAGGCCTTATCTGAGCACACTGATGTAATAGCAATTCCAAAGCTCTTCTGCTTGCACTGTCATTGCATTGGTCATCTGCTATTAAGGTTTCCAGCATCTGTTATCTATTAGTGGATGTGGTGTTCATGAGACTTGGCGAGATCATATTCTTGTCCTTACTCAGCTCAGCTTTAACCATGCAGTTTCTCAGCTCAAAATGAAAAAAAGTCCTAGAATTTAGTGTTTGAGCCTTTTGAAATTGCCTTCCATATAAACTAAATATAAAGTACACTGTTCCAGGGCAAAAAGATGCTGAGAATCTCAGCTATTATGCACTGGGTGTCTGCTTTCTTGAATACTTATAGAAATTTTATAACCTCCTGTCAGACCTGCCATTGGAAAAATCAAGAATTCCCATTCAGAAAGATTTGTTTGTCCTAGGTGGCTGGAGCACATTAGCTTCAAGGTCACTATTTGTCTCCCATCCAATTCTGTACTAGATGCTCTCTATTCTGACTTGGGAAATGGAGTAGAAATAGGGAGTTAAAAAATAAATCTGTGCTATGATTGCATTATTTACCAGAGAAATAGATGAGTTTTAATTTTTTTTCTCATGTGTAGTATGTTGTTGAGTCTGCTTCATTCAGCCCTCAGAGACTGATGAAGAAATTCTAGGGTGTTTCAGACATTTTTACCACTAAATAGGACATTAGGCTCATCTCTATCTTTCTTGGATATCCCCCCGCACTCCCAGTGCCGCAAAGCACCGAATCTAAAGTCATTGTTACACTTCAAGTAACAGAGAAGCCTTCATGGAGCCATTAGACTCTAATTAGGAGTAAGTAATAAATGATGCAGAACCAGGGAATTCTCATATACTAACCCCCTAGAAAAATTAGCGGAATACTATAAAAAATAGTGTCTAACACTGAAGAAAAATAGATGCAGTGATACAGAAGAAAACAATGACTTTCAGGAAGAACTTCTGTCTGGTTTTAATTCAAAGAAAAGAAAGAATAAATGCATGTTAGATAACATGACAACAAGAACAAAGAAATATCTCAGCAAGAAAAGAAGTAACAAAGAGAAAATATGTCAGTTAATAAATGAAGGAGCTTAAATTAATGCTGAGTAAAAAATGGCCTGGATGCTGATCCTTTTTTCTTTTCCTTAAATAATCTGTCTTCAGCAGGAAAACTAAAAAAGAAATGTTGATATGATTTGGAATACCATGAAGATTTATTACAATGAAGGCTGCAGATACAAGCATAGGCAACATTTGGGAAAGATTAGCATATAAACATCAATCTATCTGAAAAGAATCATGGACTGTACTTCTGCAGGAACCTCCTATTTACAGTTCCCATTTAGGTGCCTGGACATTTAACAGACTATGACCACATCAAAGCAGTTATGTGAATAACAAAGTATCTTGATGTTCAGCATACATATGCCACAATGAGATCAACTGCCTCAGATCATTGAACTCCTCTGAAAAGATGAAAACTTCATGCAGGTGAAAAAAATGGGACTTCAGCTATCTTTGAAAATCTGGCTTTTGGAGGATAATTTGAAGTTTATGAATTGTGAATTAATACCCTTGACAAGCATTTCAACTTTAAACTAGATGATGAAAACACAACAAAAAATGCATTTAAAATTTAACAAAGCATTTGTTTAAATGCTACAATTGGAAACCTTGATTCTCTCTCTCATACGTGGCCAGAGTTTTAAAAAAAACAAACCAGTTTTTATAGTAGGGATGTCCAAAGGTATGCTGAAAGATATCCTAATGTTCTTGAAGGCCATTGACAATTTAGGAGCCAAAGTTAAGAGCTGCAAAGAAATATGGAAATATCTAAGCAGCTTCAGAAAATCTTAATAAAACTTATTAACTCTGAAATTATAGAGCCAACAACAGCATTGCATGCCCACGTCTGTTCAATGCATGTATTCAGGAACATAGTTTCTGGACTGTACCAGATCCATCCTTTCATTTATTCTCTTAATGCTACATTCAGTCCTACATAACCACCATACAAGTATGTATACACATACAAATAGACATATGCATGCACACACATGTACATAAGCATTTTCAGTGCATCTTTTACTCCTACCTATTTACAAACAGCAGTGCTTCACGAATATTTTTGCAACTTGAGAAAGGGTAACGGATGTTTTGATGTTTAGGTTTGATGATGACTTTCAAACATTTGCAATTATGAATCTTAATGCCTCTCCAAAATGGCTGAAGGATCATAACAAAATGGTTCCATTGTCCAGAAACAATTTCAGAGGATTCATTAGCACAGGCCTGCACAGCTCTTCCATGGCAGCACCATTTCATTTCTGGTGTTTGCTGTTATCAAGCCCAATCAAAACACAGACAGAACAAATGTGTAACTATCCAAGACAATTTATCTAGATACAGTCAGGTACCTCTGGAGGGTTTGTACCTGTCTGAGGCAAACTGTGCTATGTCTTCAACTACTAGGAGCAGGGGTAGTAAACCAAACTGCCACTCAGTAAATAATTTAGGCTGATTTTATTAATTCCTGAATCTCTCACTACCAGAGGAAAATGAAGGCAAACCAGAAAGAATGCATAGAAAAGTTTTCAGAAGCCTAAATAAATTGGTGCCCAAAAAGAGATTAAATAACTGCAGTAAAACTAAATATGTATACAATTGCTTCATTAAATGAAAAATAAGAGGCCATAATTACAATATTTACATGTTTTTATACCATTAATACAGAAAAATTAAGAACAAAATTCAATAGTAATAGAGAGTGTGTCTTAAAGAAATAGAGTGGAATTAAATAAATTTTAAAAAAAGAACTATTTTAAAGAAATCTTCTGTTGCAATATTAACCAGTGGAATGTTTTTTAATGATAAAACCTCCATTACCTTCTAATACCAGGTAGACAAAGAAACTGAATACTGAATGGAATATATTAAACTAATTTGAGGTTCAGTTCTGTCACACTCAATCATATTGCTGATTTAGCAACAGGCAGATGGACTGAACGACTATAAAAAATTTCAAGCACTTTCATAATTGCCACTTCGGCATTTGGTTATGACATTATCTATTACTATGTGGCTATTCATGTACTACAAGAACTTGAAAGGGCTTTCTGATATTTGCCTAGAGTTTTACTTTTCTACCATGAAAACCATGCTAGTTACAGACAGTTTTGAACAATATGCCAAGACACTGAAATTTCTAAAAGAAGTTAAGGTGATCTGTTCAATTGTCTTAAATGGGGAAAAAAAAAAAAAAAAAAAAAAAAAAAAGAAAAAAAAAGAATTTATATTTTAGAGTACTGTTTTGATTCATTTTTCCAATGGTATACCTATACTGCAGTAGTAACTTCAGCATAGAGTATTAGAATTACAGCATAGAATATTTCAAAATTCACTTGAAAATGACAGCTGGTATAAAATTCAGCTTTTCATTTCCTAAGTGGAGTGAAATATTGCATGCATTAGACTTAGTTTCTTCTTTACTACTACACACATTTCATAGACTTCTGCTTGTGAAGTCCCATGTTAACTTCCAGATAGACTAATCCTTACCATTTCATCTACTGTTATCTCTGAGCAGCTTCCCAACATTCTTCATGATTTCTCCAAAAATAATAATTCTGAGTGATTATTGATGAAAGTTACTGATGCAAAACTTTTGTTGAGATTAGCACTGTATACTATTGGTTTTAGGTGTTGTATTCTGGAACTCATATTTACAGAACATGAGTGTAGAGAACGGAAAATAGAAATTAAGCAGAGATGCTAATAGCAGAGTTTTATTCTCAACCAGTTTCCCACCTCAGTATTTTTTGCATGTTAAGTTTTCAAATAAGACATAGACCAGAAGCTGTTTTTCACAGAATCACAGAATGATTGAGGTTGTAAGGGACCTCCAAAGGTCACCACCTGGTCCAAAAACCCTTCTCAAGCAGGGATACCTATAGCTAGTTGCCCAGGAACGTGTCCAGATAGCTTTTGAATATCTCCAAGGATGGAGACTCCACAACCTCCCTGGGAAACCTGTGCTGGTGTTCAGTCATACTTACAGTAAAAAAGGATTTCCTGAAGTTCAGACAGAGCCTTCTGTGTTTCATTTTGTGCCCATTGCCCCTGGTCCTGTCACTGGGCACCACTGAGGAGAATCTGGCTGTGTCATCTTTGCACCCTCCTTTCAGGAATTTAAATATATCAATAAGACTCCCCTGAGCCTGTTGTAGTCTAGGCTGAACAGTCCCAGCTCTCTCAGCCTTTCCTCATAGGACAGATGTTTGAGACCCTTAATCGCCTTTGTGGCCCTTTGCTGGACTCTCTCCAGTATGCCCATGTCTGTATTATTTTTTTTTTAGAAAACGTCTGCTTTTGCAGGTGACTTTGTATCTTTGAAAGACTTCATCTCTACAGTGTTAACTTATAAAAAAAAATAAAAGGAACTTCTAGCTGAAGA
This sequence comes from Numenius arquata, assembly GCF_964106895.1. NCBI lineage: Eukaryota > Metazoa > Chordata > Aves > Charadriiformes > Scolopacidae > Numenius > Numenius arquata. Next base: position 101,960,562 of record NC_133576.1, on the reverse strand, counting down.
GAGCTTTTGAAAACCGGGTCTCAACAGGTCCTAAAAGACTTCAACTCACCTATTTTATTCTATATCACATTCCCTGTCTTTTTTGTTGCTTTTTTTCCCTGCCTTCCACCCCCTAGTCTGTACCACTGTACAAAATAAGTATGCGTTACTCTTTGTTTGTCAAAACAACATCTGTAAAGCTATTTAATATCATGATTTGGTTAATGATTTAACGATTTTTTATTTAGGAAGTTATTTCAGCAATGAAGACAGAAAATGGCTGAATATGTGAATTTGTCACATGACCCAAGCAAGGGATAGTCTGTTGTTCTAGAAGAATATTGTGCTTTTGACCATTGCAGTCTCAGCTTTTCATTTACTCTGGAAGTAAATGAACACTTTATGTATATGCTTGTTCTCATGATCGACACTGTCATATGCTCCCTACATTGTTCTTATCTGAGCCATGAAGCCAACATAATGGCCGCCATTTTTCTTGATCTGTTTGCTTTTAATTTCAGCGGGCAAAAGCAGTGAATACTAATAACAATACAATGCCTTTGTAGATAAAATAAATACATCCTCCCAGGTAAATGTTAGGAAAGAAAAAAATAATTCACTGCAAAGGCTATACAATTGTTTAAAAGGCATAATGAGAAACTGCAGTTTAATGTACCTTTGTAATTATGACTAGTCTGCATGTTCTCCAGTGAAATCAAATGGAATTACAATGTAAATTAAAATAGCATCACTGTGATTGAAGGCCAGTGAAGGCAGAAAGAAGGATTCATTTTTTTGTTTGTTTGCTTGCTGTCAGAAAATAAATTTTGAGCAAATATACTGCATGACTATAACAGATAATATAGCTGCTTCCCAAGCTTTTAAATGCCTGCTATTTCATACCTGTAAGATAATTACAGTCTTAGACATCAAACCCTATTTTCTCTCATATGTGAATTAATAAAAGATAGGGTGGACTTCTTTATTCTTGCAACTTTTTATTTCTAACTTATGTATTTTACTGCAGTTTGGTTATTATTTTTGTTAACCTTTCTGTTATGACTGTTATTGTCAGTTTGGTGCTTTGAAACATATACCTCTTCTTACCACTAGATGGAACTGAAAAACCTAATAATTTATCTTTTTTTTTCTATTACACAGATGTATACCAATTTCTTCAGGATAAAAACTTGGAAACAGTCCAGAACTAGCACTTACCAAGTTAGGGAAGGGTATCTGAAGCACATTAATTGCTACTTGGTGTAGCACTACCTTTTCTGCTTGCAACTTGAACTCTCAAAAGAGAAGATATTTCAAAAATATTATGTGTACCTTCAAAGCAAACCAGGTATAAATAAAACCAAGTAAAAACAAACAAACAAACAAACAAACAAACAAACAAAAAACAACACAAGCCAAAATCACCCCAACCATTATAGCTCTCCAAACTATAATAATAAAAAGTCAATATTGATTGATTTTTCACGGAGATACTTTGGAGATAAACCAAGGCAGAAGTATGTTCACTTTCAATATATCTGACATTTAACTGAAAAAAAAGCATGTTAAAAAAATGAAAACTATTTTTTTTTCTTTTATTATTTTTGCTTTATTCTGTGTATGTGGAGGGCTTATTTCTTTACAGATCCTACAGAAACAAATATTTACCTTTCTTCTGAAAAGATGTAAGTGTGCATCTAGTTGAAGATATCCCTGCTCATTGAAGGGGAGCTGGACTAGCTGACCTTTAAAAGTCCCTTCCAACCAAAACTATTATATGACTCTATGATTCTAAAACTACTATTTGCATGATGTATTCAAATTAAAAAACATATAGTATAATGTCTTTGTTCTTTTGGTTTGAAGATCTATCACCTGCTCTTTTCCTCAAAGTTAGTTACTGTAGCAGGATGATATCAATGTAGCAGTTCCTGCATTAGAATCAGGTGTTAAAGTAATCCCCGTGCCCAGCAAAAATCATTATTTTTAAAACATTTTCATGAACATAATTTGTTTTATATCCCTCTGGTCATTTGGATTGTTTTAATCTAACCAGATTACTCCCCTTTTATTACTTTTAATTAGAAACACTTTTTTCTCTCCTGACTAGTGGCTGACCTGTCAACATTTCTGTTAAAATTTTCAAAGAAATATTTTTTTCTCTGTCTTGTGATGCATTATTCTATATGCATATCTTTTATATAAGGCAAACCTCCAATAAATGCATAAGAAATGAAGGCTTTTTAGCGTTGTTCTACAGTTTCCAGGAACCTGAGAGTTGCTGCCTTTCAACTTGATATCTGGAAGCTCAGTTTTTTGAAGATCTACTAAATGTATTTTAATTATGTTGTGTGATGTTTTCTTTGGTACTTTTTTTTTTAAAGAGATTGTATTTTGAATTTAGAAATTAGTATAGTGAACACCAAATGATCAATATGCAAGAATTACAGATGATACATGCATATTTCCTGTTTGGCCTACCTGTATAATAGAAGAAAAGCCAGCAGAGAGTGTCAGTGAATTGCAGGTAACTAAACTTCTGGATACTTCTCACATTTATTTCATAGAAAACTATTAACAGTTGTGGTTTGGTTTTTTTTTCCCTTTATCTCTATTGTTATCAGATTTTCTTATTCAATTCCTTGGCCTTTTCCTTGATCTTTCTTTGGCATAACAGTCCCCTTAATTCTCTCTGAAATTCTTTTTCTGTAGACGCCACCTAGATCTCCTGTCTTCTAGAAATATATCACTTCCCTGGTGTTGTCAACATCTATAGAGAAGGGCAAAACACCGTGATAATCAAGTATTACAAATACAAAACTCTGACATATCATCAACTCCTACCTAGAAAAAAAAAAACCTCATTTGTTTCTACTTAGTAAACTAGGATTCACATTAAAGGAAAGATGGGTAAAATGCTCTTTTTTACTGTGGATTTCTGAGAAGGAAGGGTAATATTTAAAGGGTAGGTAATAGTTTATGTTTGTACCTTAACAACCTTAGAGCATGTTTCTTTGTGCTTTTAAGCTACTGACTGAACAGAGCAAGTTCCTAGTTACTTTTATTTTTTATAAAGCAGGCTGCATGTTTCCAGCCTTCTGCAGCAGCGGATGACAGTCTGCTAAAGCCTGTGAAAGAGCTGAAGACAGCATGCATGTTCTGTGAAATCCCTGAAAAAGATTGAGAAAGCAACTTCTTGCAGTTTTAGAAAGGATGCAGAAAAAAAGCTTGTACGAGGAGGTGCGGTTTCTTTATTTAGTTCATGAATGTCCCACAGAGGTGGGAAGAAGTAAGAGGGCTCATGTATTACAGTTACTTAGCCTGCCTTCCTTTTTCCTTAGGATGGCCTCCCGAAAGAGACTTTGTTACTATAAAATAATGGTGTAAAATAAGAATCCATGCCAAAAGTGAATATGTGATTTGCTCTATAATTTTGTTGATGGGTTAAGTTACAGTAGAACCACCCTCTTTTTCTGCCAAAATGAGAACTGCTCTTCAGGAGTGTCTCTATTAAGCATTGCAGTGATTTTCAGTAGTATTTCATATTTTATTACTCTAAAAATAGATCCAATTTTAGTACCTTAAAATACATCCACATGGTGCCCCAGAGGTTTTTGCTTTTGCTTTATGTGATTTCATCTTCTAATTTCATATGTCATAATAGCACTATGTTATTATTACTAAGCTTCAAACTTCTCAGGAAAGTAGACATCAATGTATACATCAATATTTAATTATACAATTTACTAGTACAATTGTACTAGTGTGTAAGGTATTTCAAATACTTTGTATACTTACTGAGAGTTTACTCGGTATAAATTGAGTATCTTCATAGACATAAAGGTGGCTAGTTGTTTTATATCAGCTGAGGATAGGATAAAAAACAAAACACATTTCATTTCTTGCCAAGACTTTTATTCAAACTGTGATGTTTTAAGCATATTTCCCAAGTGAAAATCTTTAACACTGTATGTGATTATACATTATTTTCAACATTACTGCTTTAACAATGTTGCAGTTCATACTCTGAGAAAAAAACAAATGGACAAGAATGCAAAACTGAAGTAAATATCCAGTTGTGAATGCACATTAAATTGCATTTTACTTATTCATCACTGTTATTTCAGTAACTTAGGTGTCGAACTAGATTATTGTCAGAAGCTTATTAGGAAATATTCTAAGCCCTACCTCAGAAATTCCAAACATTTCACGTTATATTTCCCATCCCATTTTTTTTTTCTTTTTTCTTCATTCCAGCTTTTATTTAGTGACTGTCATTATAGTAGTTGAAGTAGTACTTGAAGAGAATACTTAATGACCATTTTTTGCAATCATGTACCTTCTGCTTAAGTAGCCTAAACTCAGTGAAAATACTCTAATAGGATGACTATGGTGAGTAAGGTTTTGCAAGTAAATTAGCAAATTAGTTTATATCAGAAATTATTTTCATGGAAGATTAACGCACTGCTATGTTGTTGTGAACAGTTTTATTTATATAGTGCAATTTTGCCTGATGCATCCAGTTTAGAGACAATGTACTATAACTATAGAATGACCAGCCTGTACTCCTTAGCTTTTTCTTAGATGCCTGGCTTCACAAGATCTCGTCTACCAATTAAAGATCAACAGAAAACTTTGTCCTTATTTCTCTCTGCAAATCTTGATTTGTTCTTTGCACTCATGATGCAAAAAGGATGATAAAAGCTCTGAATCTGTGAAGAACACCCACAGGAGGTAATAATACAGGAGCTGGGTGTCAGCTTTTGGTTTACCTTTGATTTAATTGAATAACTTAAAAGTCATCTGTTGATATGTTTTCTTAATATTGTCAATTTTCAGACCTAGTTCTAGTCTGAAATGTGCCTCTTATTTCTGTACAGTTTGGATCTGAATTTGTTATTTTGGAAGTCCATGCAAATTCCAGATTTATCATTGATTCAGGCCGAAGAGAATATTTAGAAGATTATTTAGTTATAAGAAATATACAGTCCCCATATAGCTAAAGAAACAGCAGCTTTCTCACAAAATCTAATGAATAATTTCCTGGGTTTGACTCTCCTGTATCCATACAGTATTTGCTTTGACAGATACCACAGTTGTTTGTGACCTTTTATGTTAATTCTATAATCACCAAACTAATCTCTCTAAATGGAATTTAAATCCTTTTACATAGAAACCATAGATAGAGAAAAAAAAAATCACTGAAGTCAAAATCAGTTGCAAAGAAAAATATATCTCCTCTGAGATCTTAATGAACTCAAATATGTAATTGGTTAGCCAACATTAGGAAAGATATGAAAAGTGAACAAAACATACCCATGACCCTATACCTCATCTAATATTGAAATATGATCTCACTGATTTCCTGATTTGCATTATTATGATTTTTACGTTGCATGGCACAGAAGTCCACCAGCCTCCTGGGGCTGATTAGGAGGAGTGTTGCCAGTAAGACAAGGGAAGTGATCTTTCACCTCTGGTGAGGCCATACCTGGAATACTGTGTCCAGTTCTGAGCTCCTCAGTCCAAGAGAGACATGGACATACTGGAGAGAGTTCAGAGCAGGGCTGGAAAGACAATTCAGACACTGGAACATCTCTCATAAGGAGACAGGCTTAGACAGCTAGGGCTGTTGAGCCCAGAGAAGGGAATGTTCAAGGGGATCTTATCGATGTGGATAAATACCTGACGGGAGAGAATAAAGAAGATGGAGCCAGACTCTTCTCAGTGGTACCCACTGATAGGACACAATAGGCAACGGGCACAAATGAAAACAAAATTCCATCTAAACACAATAAAATACTTTTGTTGCTTGTTTGTTTGTTTGTTGGGGGTTTTTTGGTTGTCTTTGGGGGTGGTGTGGTGGTGTTTGTTTTGTTTTGTTTGGATTTTTTTTTGTTGTTGTTGTTTTTTGGTTTTTTGTTGTTGTTGTTGTTGTTGTTACTGTGGGCATGATCAAACACTGGCACAGATTGCCCAGAGAGGTTTTGGAGTCTCCAGCTTTGGAAATATTCTTAACTTGACTTTAAAGAGCACCAGAAAACCTTCTCTAGCTGGTTTTGCTCTGTACAGGAGCAGGTTGGACTAGACAAACTCCACAGGTCCCAATGATTCTGTGATTCTGTGTTTCTGTGAATTTTAAATCAAGTATAGACGATAGATTTTTCCTCTTTGTTTTTAAAACTTGATCACCAAAGTAAGACTTGGTATTTATTGAAGAACTAAAAGGCGGTGAGGACCTGTTCTTTCTATTTTTAAAGCTAACAAGAATTTATTAGCCTGTAAACCTTTTTGACTTAGCTTAATTACAGCAATCAAGAGATTACCTGCACTGAAGAACATATCTGCAGCTGATCTAGCCTAGAGGTGAGAATCAAAGGGAAAGGAGAAAGGAAATAGTTCATTTATTCTTGGTTCAAGTTGACGCCAGACTTTGAGGCATATTTCTCACCTTTTCATTGTTTTTAAAGCGAGTCTGTAACTGACAGAGCTATTTGGAGCAAGAAAATGCAATTAAAGGTCTCGTGGAACTTTCAGTCTATTTATCACTTTTCTTCTAATGCTGCATGGTTTTCCTGCATCATCCTTGAATTTCATTCAAAGTGTGGCTGTATTTGAATGTCCTAGAAAGATGGAAGTTCTATCAAATGGAGAGGGAGATGGTACTATCATAGAAATATGATTTGCGGTACATTAACAAACTTATTCATGTGAACACATATAGATGTGATTTTTTTTTCTTATTTAAAGACCAATGTCTTTTAACTACTTCTAGATAACACAATAGACTGCTGATTCTTCCAAAGCAATTTAAAGTCTTAGAGTTGTCCCACATGAAAATCCTACTCTAATTTGTCACAAATTTCTCTTCTTATATTGTGCATATGCATTACCTCTTGTAATCTCTATTTTATCTTTTCCTAAATATCTCAGTGATCTAAGCATTTTTTCAAAACAAGTAAGAGAGGAGTCTTGTTTGTTTGTTTGTTTGTTTGTTTTTTCTGGAATGAGCAGGTAGTTCTGTGATTCCCTTTTGGGTTAAAATTCTGATAGACAGATTACTCTGTTTTCCAGTGATTCACCCTCAGTACATAACATGGTTTTTATAGAATGAAGGAAGCTACATCCAAGGTGTTAAGTAGTGTTGGCAACTTCTTCCATTTCACCCTCTATATTAAAACTTTCATCCTGTGCTTGTTGTTTTCTCAACTTGATTTTTATTCTTGGTTTTTTTTGGTTTGGCTGTTGGCTTTTCTTTTTTTTTTTTTTTTTTCAGAGCTAGTTGCCAACCTTGTCCTAATCTCCAAATTAATCCCATAACTCATATCATTATTGGAAAGTGTTGCATACATTTCTGTAGTCATTCATCTCTGGATGCAATAAGCTCTGGTCATTCTATAGTCTTAGAGACAGGTACTGTATCTCCTGTGAATGGATATAAAAGCAATGTAAGTGAACAGAATGCATGAAATATGCCCTACAGGGGCACATGCCATATGATACTGTCTCTTTATCTCCAAAGAGATTTTGTGCTCCAAATGGGAAAGTGTGTTGGACCTAAAGGTGCAATGATGAAGGGGTGGTTCTACTGGAATTTAAGGGTCACGGGAGAGTAGGGAAAATATGTGCTGTGTAATTCAACACAGACATTTTTGAGATCTCATCTTGCCTTACTGACTAGATTAGGCAGCAAAACCTATGTTCCTTCTAGCACCTTAGAGGAAAATAAAGGTAATATTACCTTGTGTAGTCTTTTGGGGAAATAAGTCCTTCTCATAGATCACTATACTTTTTGAATACAAACAGCTATTTAGCTGATATAAAGAAACAGAGACATAACTGTTCAGACTTTTGAAACAGGAAAAAAATGGGTGTTGCTTTAAGCAAAAGGTCATCTATCTGTCTTAGAGTGCTCTCTAACGCATTTCTTGCTCGAATATACTGCTTTGGTATTAAGTTACTAGCTCATCAACCAATACTGAATTGCAGTTCAGAGGGAGCTATCAGCTCTCACAGTGATATAGTGATATGCCCATGCTGTAGTTTAAACTTAAATGTACAGTGAATCATATATACTGTACATATGTAAATATGAATCTGCAGTGCAAATGAGCTACAGGGCCTTGAATACTGAAAAAGTGATTGAAGAGCAAGCTTATTTGAAGAATCAATTTTTCACTTTCTTAGTCTCTAAGATCAAAGACATAACCACGACAAGAATCACGGTCTGAGAATATTTGCTTTGAGAACTTGCCTCTACCTTGTTACATTGAATGGGTTCTATGAAAATTCCCACAAGATTGATGGTTACTACTTCTGCTGGGTGGAAAATTTTCTTATTGTCTTCTGGGCCAAACCATTATTCGGTGCCTCTGTTTCTTTAATGATTAGAGGAATGGACTGATGAGAAGAATATATTATGCATACTTTGGGATTCTAGACAAATAGTCCAACAACATTTTACAAGGATATTTTGCTCTTGCAAGTAAAGGCTTTCACATTCATGTAAGGAAGGCAGGTATTTACAGTCAAATCACGGAATCACGGAATCACGGAATTGTCAGAGTTGGAAGGGACCAAATTTGTGTTGTATGTCAACACACATTTAGTTCTTCCTGTAATGCAGTGAGAAACACCACCATCATTTAAAATATTTAAAGGGAAAACACAATACACACAACACTCTGTAATAAGGATTATGAAAATAGGAGTTAAAACTGTGTAATATCACAGACTTTAAAAAAAATGCAATAGGAAAAAAGCATTTAACTATATATGACTAGATGATTCTTATGTAACAAGCTTTGAAATGTTTTTGTTTTTTTTTTAAGTCTGATTTCTCTTAAGATAAACATTCATCTAAAAATCATTCATAAGATGACAGAACCACAAAATCGCAGAGAAGCGCGAAATCACTGAGGTTGGAAGGGACTTTTGGAGTTTGTCTACTCCAACCAGCTCAGGGTCAGGTAGAGCAGCTTTTCCAGGACAGTGTACAGTCAGGTTTGGAATACCTTCAAGACTGGAGACTACACACCCTGTCTGGACATCCTGTGCAGTGTTTGATCATGCTCACAGTAAACAAAAAAATAGGAAAAAACTTGCTTTCTTGAATTTCATGTGTTTTAGTTTGTGCCTGTTGCCTCTTTTCCTTTCAGGGAGCACGACAGAGAAGAGTTTGGCTCCATCTTATTCATTCCCTCCGCTAATAAGATCCTCCTGAGCCTTCTCTCCTCTGGGATGAACTCCTGCAGCTGACTTTACAGCTGAGAGTCTCTGCTTTCCGAGTATCTTTCTGTATGTCAGGTGTTCCAGGACAGAGTTGCCTTTGCGGCCCTAATCTGGACTTTCTCCAGTACGTCCATGTCTCTCTTGGACTGGGAAGCCCAGACCTGGGCATGGTATTCCAGGTGCAGCTCAGCAGCGCCGAGCAGAGGTGAAAGATCACCTCCCTTGACTTACTGGCAACACTTCTGCTAATGCAGCCCAGGAGCCTGGCGGACTTCTGTGCCACAAGGGCACATTGCTGGTACATGGTCAGTTTATTGTCCTCTAGGACCCCCGGGTCTTTCCCTGCAGAGCTCTTTCCCAGCCATTTGACCTTCAGCTTGTACTGGTGCATGGGGTTATTATTGTCCAGGTGTCTGGCTTTGTATTAATTATTAATCAAATTAATCAAAACTGCCTAATTTAGCTTGGAAGGTGAAGAAAAACACAAACTTGATCCAGAGTATTTAGGCTTAAAATCCCAAAATGGTAATTGTTGGCTAGTTATTTTTAAAAAAAATAAAATAAATACAGCAACATAAAAGAAGCAGATTAAACATGAAAGGGCAAGAAATATGAAAGAGAAAGAAATACTCCTAAGAGAAAGATAAATATCAGTTCTTCAATGAAGCACATGTACCCTGAAACTTTAAGGATTAGGATATAATTTAATTTTGTTGTTTTAAGAGCCACTTTATTAACTTAAAAAACAATTTCTCTCATTTAGTGATTAAACTTAGAAAGAAAATAAACTTTAAAAGTAGCATTATTTTGTTGTAATTAAAAGATCATTGTGATTTGTCAGAATTTTAAAGTAGGAGTTATATTTCTTTTACATCCATTTTTAAGTGAAAGACTCAAGTTTTAATGATGCTTTTATTAACTGCCTTATGATTTTGATGACTCTGGGATGTTTTCATCAGTTTTCAAGGATCATAAGACATTACAAAACCTTTGCATTTCCCATTCTTATCTTGACTTTCCAATGATGACAAATATAAAGCTAGGTTTTTCAGAAATCTTATTTTACTAAGAAACTGAGCATCAGTTCTACATAATATCTGAAGATTTACATTTGGAAACAACAAAACTTAATAAATTCCAGGGACAACGATTGAATTTGACAATAAAAACATTATCCCTTCCTAAAGGGCATTCTATTTTAAATGTATTTTCTATGACACTTTTGAAAAATACTCTGCATTCAGCTGTCTACTTGAAGTTGAAATTGCATAATTCCATGTTACTTCTTCATTGTGCTATATGTGACACTTTTTGCACCAGAAATGCATCATATTTCAAAACAAGTCAAAAATACTGAGAAAAAAATTCATTTCACCCTCACACAGTCTTCCTTCTTATAAAAGAAAGGAAAAATAATAATACTTACATAAACCTGAATCCTGTACGAGGTCTAGAAATAGGTATCCTTTTTATGTCACTTCAATGTAGAGCACTTTTAAGAAAGTGAAATTATGATCAGATAAAGCTCAGATTATTCTGTTCTTGTAACAGAAACTTTGTTGTTCATTATATAGGGCTTCTGTGCTAGACTTCAGTATTTAGAAGATACAAACATTTATAGACAGGAAAGAAGATCTCTAAAAAAATAGGAGGAAGGGAAAAGAAGGTGCTTACTTAGACTATTGCCCTGGAAAAAATACTTGGGACTGCTCCTTACTCCAATGTCTTCTCTGTTTATTTGACTAGGTTTGGGGTTTTTTTTAATTTCTTCTGACAATAAAGAGGGATGGTTAAAACAGAGGGGAAAAAGATCCCACGCCTCCAGAAACTATAGTGTCTTTCACATTCTACTTCAATCTCATAAATCTTACATTTTTGCTACACTGAAATGTTACCACCCCTCTTCCAGTTCAGTTTGTCAGGGCATAATTAGCCAGGTGCAAAAAGCTGGCAGAACATATAGAATACAACACAATTATTAACTGTCTACCATGCAAAAAGATGTCTAGGATTTAATGGGCTATTAGGCTAAGCTTTTGTGTACTTGCTTCCCCTGATGAGGTACACAAAATCCATTTCTTAGCCAGACAGGCATCAGTTGGGAGGGAAGCTCCCACAGTTCCCTGAAATGATTCCTCACTGCTGTTGAGTTGCCATCCTCCCCCATCTCTGTCAAGAGCAAACATCCAGCTAGAACCCCAACTAGTACCCCTGTTTTGTTTTGTCTTTCCTTTAGGATTATATATTTTTCCATATGGATACTTCTTTGTCTTGAATCCTTGAGCTAATGACAGCCTCTGTTTCAACAGTCTTATCCCTATCCATAGTTTTAACTTTCTTATCCTTCTGACTCTTTCCCACAGCTTGCTTTCAGAGCTTTGCAATCTTCTCAGAAGTTGGAGCAAATGTTATGCTGCTGAACTACATCCGAACGGGTCCTTGGATCCTCAGTGCTCTGGCGACTAAGCCTCAAGGGTACAGGGTTTACAGCAGGGCTTGCAGAGAGAAAGGGTTACTGTGATGGCCAGGAAACAGAGAAAATCCACGCCAGTATATGTACCTATGCGTGCATGTTTGTATTTATGTAATCATCTGACTGAGACGATAGACAAGTTTCCTGTTGTGCAAATGGCAAGTGGTGGTAGCACCAAGCCTCCACCTTATGAAGTCTTCAGCGCTGTAGGTGTATGCTAGATTTTATCAAAATACCTCTATTAAATTGTGTACCACTGCTCTGAGAGAGACTGCCTCCAGCACAACTGAATCTAGGGAAGTGTAAGGTGAAGGAAACACTCTGAAACAATTCAGCAGATCAGTGTCCTAATTTTTCATTCATATCAACTGCTCTCCTACTGTTCACACATAGCTGAGGCTGAAAAAAATCACAGCTGAAACAGCAGGCACCCAACTTAGATATCAGAGCATGATATGATCCTCTACAGAATGATTCAGAACATCTGCCTAAATTAGCAATCATTAAATATAAATGCTGCTTTTTAATATTTTTCACATTTTGGACAGAATTTTTAATGCTTGCAAACCAGCAAAGACTTGAGCTGCACATCATCTTTCACCTGTAGATGATCATATTCATATTCAAATTTGACCATGTGTTTCCTTTTTTATTACCTTAGCTTAGTCTGAGATTTAACAACTGCAGTAAGCATTTTTAGTTAGCTTGCTTGGTTTTGATGAGGGGCAGAAGAGGACCAAAAGGGAATAGGATTTTGTAGACATCAGCTAAAGTTTTGTTGGTTCTATAGGTAAATTTGACATGTGGTATATTCATCTACCCGAGGACGTATTTATAATCTTGTCACTCTTTTCTGTTTTCTCATGTCATATTAGTTATCCCTTTTTTATTTTTTTAACACTAGAAATGACAAGTGAATCTAATACTGTGTTGATAACTTTGGCATTGCTTTACTTCACAATCATCACATCCATGCATGAGAATAAAAGGAACAGAAACAGCTTATTTAAAAAGTTTAATAAGTTTACTGATTCATGAAATCCCTAATGTATCTAGAAGTGTATCTAGATTGTTGTGCAGTCTTCTGTTTCAATGCTATTTGAAACACTTTCTCATGTTTTCTTGTGCTTCTATTCACATTGTCTTACAAAAAAAACCCCAAAACCATCTAACAACCATGGAAATTGAGGTTGTCCTCAAGGCCCTAAATTCATTTTTTGATCCTTTTGGGAGTGTCCCAAAAACCTCAGAACACAAAGTAAAATCAATGGTCAGGATACTTCTCTCTAGATTAACTCAAATATTATCATATGAGCCACAGTGAAGCAAACAACTGAATTTCTTTCAACTTTTTTCATTCCCCCATCTAATAGTCTTGCATATTAGTTCAGTGAATATCAAGTTAAACTCATTCTCTTTGACAGATTTGGCAGTTGCTTAAAATGAAGATGCAGTATCACAAAATACACACTAGCTGAAGGACATATAAAATAACTTCTAGGAACTTCACCATACTTCTGGAAATCTGGGTAAACAGTTTTCTGTTATATTCATTTGCAACAGTTAAGTAAAGCAGTGTCTTCTTTCATTATCTCAAGACTGGAGTTTTGAAATGGTGTGAATTCAATTGTAAATTGTCTCAGCTTCATAATTTATTCCTGTTTACATAGATTTTTTCCTTGCAGATTTAAATTGTGATTCTTTGAGATATGTACTACTTCCTTTCAAATAACACAAGCAATATTGAGGCAAAATACATCTGATATAAATGGAAGAAGTATGTATACTTTTGAATCTAAATGAGACTGTTCATTGTTTTCCAGGCACAGATCCTTGTGTAAGAACCAGAAATCTATATTACACTCCTGATGATAGATATGTGAAACTCTGTTTTGTCTGACAAATCTAAATTTCAGGCGACCATATATGTCCTTAAGGTCTACAGTGGTAGTAATATGGTAATATTTCTCCATCAGTACTAATACTGTTTTAGATACTTCTTCCAGTGCTGGTTCAGCTGGCAGCTTTAGTGTATATGGGTATTGTTTGAATAAGCATTTTAAATACTATATTGAAAATTTCTGCTTGGAGCATGGCAATACTTTGTATTACTAAAAAAATTCCCAAAAGGACCTACGTTCTAAGAATGAAAATCACTCTTCACATCGCTCAGCTTCCAGAAGATTAAGAAAAGGGGAAAATGGGATTCACGCACAGTTTAATTCAAGCACTGGCAACAGAATTTTAGATTTTTTTTTTTTTTTTTTGATACTCCAGTTCATATTGTTGGTATGCATATTGTACATACATGTACCCATATTGATATACATAGTACGTATCTTGATGCAGCAGTACATCTTTTACATCTGCATTTTTCATATACCCCCCCAAGGGATTTAAAAGCCCCTTTCCATATTTCTAGTGCTTTTCTTTTCCCACTACTCTAATCTTATCACACGTTCACTAATCTCCTCTACTCCATTTTTTATTGTGCATATATTCCCCTATATTCCCTGTCCATTCATAACATTCCTGTAAGGCATAAATAGCATCAGATCTTAAGGCCACAGAAGGCAGTGGAGCTAGCAGTCATTTCTTTAGCAGTTCATCAAGAATTTCCAATTTCTAGTATTCTAATATATCTTTAAATTGTTAAGGTTTTTTTATGTTGTTCATATATTTTGCATTTTTCATTCCCCATTTTATCTAATTTCAGTGGCTAAATGAAGAAGAGAAAGATAACCTTGTCTTTTTTTTTTTTTTTTTTTTTTTTTTTTAAATTTTGGAAATAGAACATGAGTCACAAGTAACAGGAAAAATTCCTTGTCTCAAATTCTGCTTTTGTCACACTTCAGCTTGGTACTTCACTTTTTCATGCAAAATGTATTCCAGCTCTCTTCTTCCAGAAGAAAAGACCAGGGTCAGATTCTCAAAGACTGGATGGCCTTTTATGATCCTATGCTCAATCATCTCTCCCTAAATGTGAATAGCCCATTCTCTCCTTTTTTTGCATTTAACTTACCTGTACATGAAAAGTGCTACTTGTTACAGTGTTTTACTCTAATCTTAACTGCAATTACTTAAATCTGCTTGAGGTGACATTTCCTGGTTGCTTGATTCTATGCATGGTTCTCCTTTATGCTTCACCTTTCCAGAAGCGTGAGCCAATCTCTATCATTATTTGTGTAAAGGTTATGCTATAAAGTTCCATCAGTGAAATTCCAACTACTAGATTTATTTTGTCTGCTTTGTTACATTATTCTTATGAACACTAGACTTTTATGTTACAACAGACCATAAATGTTAACTCACAAAAATTGGCACAAGGTGTAAAAATTTGGTAGGTATCTTCCAAAAGCAGGACATTATTTCTGAAGATTTACAATAATAATTTTGTGACTTTTCAGTAGCTGACTGTCTACAAGATCAACTACAAAATTTTGACTTTTTTTTTTTTATTTATCTATGAAGTTCTTTTTTTAGAAAAATACGCAAAGATTATAGTTTCTTAGTCAAAAAGTGAATTTACAAAGTAAAAATCTTGCAAATAAGTGTCATGTGAAAAATAGTTGAGAATTTTCAGAACTAAGAAACTGCAATTGATTTGTAATTACAGGCTTTCACAGAACTTGATATGACATAATTTTCAGTTTCTTCCCAACTTTGTTGTTACTTCATTTTAACACATTTAAGTGTAATGTTTGCTACACCTCTTAATATACATATATCACTGGTACACATGTGCAATCAGTTAGCAAAGTTTCTGTCTGTGTGAAATAATCCTGTTCTGTATTCATTGCATCTGTATTTATAACCAAAAACTGGAACTGTAAAAAAGGATTTCACAGTGCTGCAAAGGGGCATCATGAATTATTTACAGTAAATGAAATTTTATAACCCTCCTCAATCTTTCATAAACTGTATCTTCCTATTTTATTTGATATTTTATCCAGAGACTTAAAGCAGCATAAGTCAGGGAAATCTCTTAAATTCCTGAAAGATTTGTAAGAGTACATGAAGAAACAGTTCTTACAGCAGCTTTTGCATTTGATGTAGCTGTAAGACTATTGATATCCTATAAGCATTTAACATTTAAGAGGAAAAAAGATAGATTTTCTAAAAAACACCCTGAGACTCCTTTTATTCTGAATTAAGGCTATTGTAAGTTGTTAGGAAATGTTAAACTTTTCTCAAATTCATTCATTGACTTGAGCTTATCATCCTCACTGTTTCTGCACATACAGAGTCAAATATATAATGACACTTGAAATGTATGAGTCAAAATGTAGGTCATAGTTGAGGAATAAGAAGTGCTTCTGCACTTATGAGAAGACACTGAAAAACTGATAAAAGTTCAGAGAGAAAATCCAAGGACAATTAAAATCCTTGAATATCATCTTTACAATGAAGCACCTAAAAAGCTCCATTTATGGAGATTACTTAAGGGAACAATAAGATGTTGTCTTCATTGTAACTTGATATAGCTAAGAGGTTTTTTTGCTTGTTTGCTAGATTTGACAGACAAATGGATAATAAGGAAAATGCAGTTCCTGGAAGGAGAACTTATATTTAAAGAAGTAGGAAGTAAAGTGCCTCTGGACTTAAAATTATGTTCTGTTAGGGCCTATATGCTTTCTTTATCACCTAAAATTACTGGAACAGGCACCCCAGGGAAGTGGTCACGTCATCAAGCCTGCCAGAGTTCAAGGAGCATCTGGAAGTTGCTCTAAGTCATATGGTTTAGTTTCAGGTAGTCCTGTGAGGAGCAACGGATTGGACTTGATCCGTATGGGTCCCTTCCAACTAGAGGTATTCTATGATTCAAAATTATGATCTCCCAGTTATAAAATATCCTCAAAAAACCCCCACACATTTACAATATCATCAGAAAAAGGGAATATAAAGAAGCCATAACAAACAGGGGCCTTAGAGCCAATTTTTTTCTGGAGACAAGAGCATGACGAAGCAATCGTTTCCTTCTATCTCTGGCTGAGAGATGGAAGAGACTATTTTCAAGAAGAATCCCTCATATGTTTTCATCTTCATATCCCTCCAGGTTCTTGGAGGCTGCTTGAGCTCAGAGCCAATTAAGCTTCCCACTTAACAAGGCACATCCTGGAGTTATTGTATCTGTAATGATCCCCATGGTTTTCTGAAGAGAGTTTAATGCCAAGAATTACAGGGCAATTGTGGTGTTACCTTCTATCACATTTAAAGCCTGAATTATGTGCTTTATTTGTTTAAATCTGTTTCCCTAGTATACATAAGCATATTCCTTCAGGAAATATGAAACAATGTGAGTAAAAAAAAAGTTTTCAATCATATTGTTTTTACTATCTCTTATTTGCAATTGAATTTTTTTTTTTTTTTTTAATGAGGAAAGCATTCATGTAATATGTCAGTTTTGAAATAATGCAGGACAATTCTAAATTATATTGCAAAAATATTGCCGACTGTTTAGAAAAAATGGATGATATAATGTCCTAACTGCTGACACAGAAACATTCTCTCCTCTGCTAATACAAATATTAAGTTAGTCATGCTCTTATTGAAACGAATGGTTACTTTTTCATTGATCACAGCAAAAGAATTATTAGGCCTTTATCCAAAAATTGTTGACAACTATTGAAATGCTTATCATCTGAAACATCACCTAAGAACATAATTTATATATTTTTTAAAATTAATAACTTTATTCTTTTTATTTTCCCTGACATACACAAGACAAAGATGAAATCTTAAAAAAGTTGCAGTATATGTGACATTGAAAATGTGTTTGTATTCCCTTACAGAGGAGGCATTTTCGGGTCACAGAAGATCTAGGAAACATCAATTGATGCTTAAGAATTTGAATATCATTATAAAACAAAGTCAGAACTACAGGATTTTTAAAATAAGGTTTCTGAATAAAAACAGGACTGTAGCCTTGTTTATGCAATAATATTAAATAAATTAATGAATTACATAAATTGCAATTGATAAGCCTAAATTAATAAATGAATTGGCATTTATGTGTAATATAGACTTCAAAGATACGTAGCAGTGATGATATCATATAAGAAATTGATAAAAATATTAATGTCATGTTGAAATTCTCTTGTGATTAGCTTTTAAAAAAAATTAATTGGCAAAATTAAGAATAGACATGGGTTAGAACTCCACCTCCTGTGAAGGATTGTTATTTATAATTAATAAAAGTGATTATGGAAGAAAAAAAAATAGCACTAAAACACTATGACAGGCTATGTGGGAAAAAATCTTCATCTGAACAGACATATCTAAGTAGTGTAATTGCAATGGACATATAAATATATATACATGTGCGTTGTTGTAAGTATTGCTCATTTGTTACAGTTTCTAAGCAAAATTTGAAAATTACTCAGAATTAATTACTGGGTTGGCTACAGTTTCCAAATTTTTTCTAGCATTTAATATTGCAAATTTTTTTTTTTTTTTTTTTTTTTTAATGGAACTCAATCAAAAAGAGGCTAAGACTTTTTTAAAATTCGGGAGCTGGAGGAACTCTTCACTTGCCAGGAGGCACCAAACATAGGGCATGGGATGGAAATCCTCAACATTTGCAAAGATAATTGATAAAGTTTGATTGTTTTATGGATCTTTTTTTCAAGTTTTCTTTCAAATGTTATCATATCATAACATGCTGCAGTACTGTCAGACGGTTCCTTTTTTCTTCCCTTTTTTCTTTTTTATTAGTCTGTTTTCACTTCTTTTTTTCATAGGTCAATATTATTCTAGGAAAATGAACACAAAATAATCAAGTGTTCCCAAAAAGTAGATTTCACTGGAGCTATTTAAAGGTGTTTTTTCACCTTTTGTTCTTTGTAAGGATGGTTCTAGCTTCCTGAGTGATCTAATCAGTTCGGGACACCCCATAGAGAATACTCACTTAAGATATTCCATAAATGACACTTGTGTTTCACAGTTCTGATTCCTAGCAATCTCTATGTTTCCACATACTGGTGTGTACCCTCATGGACAAGTTCTGATATCCTCTTTGTTTTCTGAGAAAGTGATTAGCATACTCTCTGGTAATCAGTATCATGAAGAAACTTCCATATGAGTTTCACATGTCAAAAATCAGTCACATACTATGTAAAAATATGATTTAACTTGGTTTTTTTTTGTGTGTGTGTGTGGTAATAGAAGCCACTGTAAATTAGGTATTACTGAACATGAAATATTCGAAGATGGGTTAAGATTAAAAAATGTTTTGTAAATTTGGAGTTTGGCAATTAAGATACAGTTCATATAATATAGCGTCATTAACAGACTGACAGGAAAAGTTATTTGTTCTGATTGGCTTTGCCTTTACGATGAACAACTTTAAAGGGAAATATCTTTGGAGAGCAACATTCATCAATAACAGGTTTACAAATTCATTTAAGAGTAAGAATTGGCTTATGCCAGTCATTTCTGTGATTGAAGAGATTCAAACAGGTTGGGTAGTAGAAATTTTATCTCACAAACATTTCAGCAATGTAGTAGCAGGACAAAATCTGCTTTAGAGTTGACTCTCATTGGAATGAGAATGAGCAGTTGTAATTTGAACTTGGCTGTAAGTGAGAAATAATGTTCTTGAGGTCTTTGCATGACACGGTTTATTTACAATGTTTCATTTAACAATGCTGAATTGTTGCTATGGAAACAAAACATAGTACTTTGCATAACGAAACCAACAATTTATTAATTTTATTTTTATTTCTTTTTATATTCCAGAAAATATGTTACATTGTTCATGCAGGAATAGTTTCAGAATGTGATGATTCTATGTGACATTCCACCGCTAGGAAAGATTGTCAATTACTGAAATTTTTATGGTTCCTCTATTTTTTTATCATAGAATGGAGTGCTAACATTCATCAATTTCACCTACATGTACCTGGGAATATGTTTTAAAAATATCTTAATCAAGGAACTTTGGAAAAATAAAGTCATATGTTTGGTCTACTGAAAGCATTAAATGCTGCATCACACAAATATTTAAGTAGAGAAAATTAATTAAGTTAGAAGACTTGAATGTTATTAAGTGAAAAATAAGTAAAAAACCAATCTATTGAAATAACAAAATTATAGATAGAGTATCTATAATAATATATTAAGTCAAA
Source organism: Numenius arquata (assembly GCF_964106895.1). Lineage (NCBI taxonomy): Eukaryota > Metazoa > Chordata > Aves > Charadriiformes > Scolopacidae > Numenius > Numenius arquata. The sequence goes on along the minus strand of NC_133576.1, from coordinate 101,940,753 downwards.
ATGCCATTTCATTTTTTTATTAACAGCAAGATTCTGGGATTATGCTATGTCCTCCCTACAAGACAGTGAAATAAATAAACAAATTCCCAAGGCTACAGATTAGTTCAATACTTCATAACAGATACTACACTTTTACAGAATATTGCATGAACCATTGCAGGATCAAACAAAGAGAGGTGTTACCAAGTTCAGGATATAAAGTCTAATTATGAAAGAAATAAGTGCATTTACAACAATACAGAATCTACTATTATGTGCATGTATTACTTTTATCCATTTAGTACATACAAAGTATTGTAAAGTCATATAAATACAATTTTAAAAATCACTAGGTTAGAAGATTAAAATACAAAGACTTTCAGTAGAGTTCTAAGTCTCAACATCTGATTTAAAACTTACCTGCACAGCACAATGCGCTTCAGTGTCCTGGCTTTCCAGTCAGCCCAGCGATCACTAGTATATAAACTTTGCATTCAAGAACCAACTTGTAGGAACTAGGGAAGGAGACCTAGTTGAAAGCCTTGTTTCACCCTGACACCCAGAGCCAGAAACAGTAAAGTAGCTCTGATTTCTGATGATTGATCTAGCAATTAATTATAAAATCTAGTAGATGCCACTGCAGTTATTTACCTCTACAATTTGCAGTAGTCTTGTGTTTACAAAGCATAACGTGCTTTAATGTTTGATTGGAATCCATAAAACCTTAACATCATTGCATTGGTCAAACAACATAAAGCATGCTTACATACCTTCATAAAAATAATAAAAAAAGAGAGAACACAAGTTAGAGATTTGTTTAAAAATACCAGTGAAGCAAAATGCTTAAACAAGCTTTTGTTCAAATTGTGGTCATTGTTAATTTAACCCACATCAAGGTTTACTTCAGAAGGTTTTCCCTTTTTTTGCTACCTCTTGCTTTGCACTTATTTTGTTTGGCAGACCCAAGCACTCATTGGCTGAGAGTAGTAATTTTGCAAAGCAAAACTTCTGACTGCTGTCAGCTGATTTCTGGTGGCCAGTGCTTATCTGTATTAAGTTTTGGGTTACTGTGAGTTGCTCTAATTAATAAAGACCTGACATGTTTCAGAATGCTGCACTTCAGGTCATTAAGGACTGTGGTGCAAATAAGGAATTCTCCTACTGAGAAGTTTGTGGTTGACTTTACATTTTTTTTTTCTTTTTATTTGACACTAACATATATTTGTAGCCTTTCCAACAGTATGTTGGAATATGGTTTTTGAGTGAAAGTAAACATGAAGAAACTTCCTTCTTGAAAGCAAAATTCAATCTGAAAGAAGGTATGTGTAGCCATAACCCTAGTAATTTGATTGAAAAATAAATACAATAGAAATATTCTCCAGATCTCTTAAACCCGTTATGTACAAACATATCCCAATAAAAATTGAGAAATGTAATAACCTATTTTTCAGTCCATTATCAAGAATATTTTATAAAATTCTTCGTACTTAAAATGTGTTTCAGAAGATAAACCAAACTTGATGATGGTTAAAATTATGTGGAACTGTAAGTGACTTAATATTAACCTATTTATTTTTAGGAGTGGACCTATCTTTTGTTTTAGTATAAGCAAAATTTTAGCACAAACATTATACTTAAGAATTGTTTTCACCTCATTTAGAAGCAAATATAACTACACCTTGTTGCTAAGAAATGTAAATGAAATGTCAACTTTTAGTCTTGGTTGTAAAAGCTTTTGCTGAAAAGCTTAGAAATGTTAGCAGCCTGAAAAACAGCCTAAAGAACTATTATGGAAAATGGAATGTTTCTCTTCCCTGTAAATTTAATTATTGCTTATAATATACCTCATTATTTTCCAGTTAATATTTTAAAATATATCCTATTTCAGCTTAAGCATTTCAAAGTATTGCATTGCAAACTCTGAATTTATATGAAAACTACCTATTTAGGAGAATTAGATTTACAGAATAACTTAAAGTCTGTAAATATAATCAGAAAGTTAATTTTAAAATGCCCTGAAACTGTTCTGACATATTGAAGATAATGTAATTGTTGACATAGGTTTCACATAACAGAATGGAATAAAACTTTTCACAGTACAAAATACTCCAGACTGAAAACAACATAATTTTGTTCTATGAATGTATGTTAGGTTTATTGTCTCCATCTGTCTCAATTTAATGGAGCAACACCCTCTCAGAATAAAAATTCAACTAGCACAAACTGGACATAATGAAAATATGAAAACATTTTACTGAAAAAAATCCCTTGATTTAAAATCTAGTTTGTTTAAGAAATCAAATGTCCTCATACCTTTAAAAAGCAAAACAAATTACTCCCACAACCAGATTAACTTGGAAGAATGAAAGGAGAAAGAAAATATGCCCAAATAGAAAAACGTCATTCAAATTTGGCTTTTTTTTTTTCATTTCTTAGCATTTCCAAGAAGTAATTATTTTCTTACAATAAAATTTTCTTTCACATTTGACTCCTTGTACATTACTTCAACATGGTCTTTTGTAATGTATATAATATTCTTCTGAATATCCAGTTTTCAAAATGTAACACTGAAGACACCTTCTTTGCATATTAATTTTGTTCAATCACTTCTGAATTTTACAATAGTTCGATGTGTCCTAATACATCACAAACAAGTCTGTCATGTAATTTTTCATAAACTTTTATGACTGTATTTCTTGCTGTTTGTTAAATTAATGTTGCTAATATGCAAGATTATAAAATCTGCATCCTGCATTTCCCTCTTACTCTTTTCAGATTCAGTTTTTCTAGAATCATTAAAGCATCCCAGAGGGATGGTTGGATAAATGGGCCAAGGCCAATGAGATGAGGTTTAATAAGGCCAAGTGCCGGGTCCTGCATTTTGGTCACAACAACCCCAGGCAACGCTACAGGCTTGGGGAAGAGTGGCTGGAAAGCTGCCCAGCAGAAAAGGACCTGGGGGTATTGGTGGACAGCCTTCTTAACATAAGCCAGCAGTGTGCCCAGGTGGCCAAGAAAGCCAACGGCATCCTGGCCTGTATCAGGAATAGCATGGCCAGCAGGAGTAGAGAAGTGATGGTGCCTCTGTACTTGGCCCTGGTGAGGCCTCACCTCGAATACTGTGTCCAGTTCTGGACCCCTCACTATAGGAAGGACATTGAGGTGCTGGAGCGTGTCCAGAGGAGAGCCACCAAGCTGGTGAGGGGTCTAGAGAACAAGTCATATGAAGAGAGGCTGAGGGAACTGGGCATGTTTAGTTTGGAGAAGAGGAGGCTGAGGGGAGACCTCATTGCCCTCTACAACTACCTGAAAGGAGGTTGTAGAGAGGTGGGTGTTGGCCTCTTCTCCCAAGGGAATAATGACAGGACCAGAGGAAATGGTCTGAAGTTGCGGCAGGGGAGGTTTAGATTAGATATTAGGAAGAATTACTTTACTGAGAGAGTGGTCAGGCACTGGAACAGCCTGCCCAGGGAGGTGGTGGAGTCACCATCCCTGGAGGTATTTAAGGAACGTGTAGACATGGCACTTCAGGGCATGCTCTAGTGCCCGAGATTGTTGGTTTGTGTCTGTTTGTGGGTGGGTGTGGTGTACGGTTGTGGGTGTTTGTTTTGTGTTGTTGTTTTGTGATGTGGGTTTTTTTTGGTTGGGTTTTTTTGTTGTTGTTTTTGGTTGTTTTTTTGTTGTTGTTGTTGTTGGACTCGATGATCTCAAAGGTCCCTTCCAACCAAGAAGATTCTGTGATTCTGTGATCTTAAAAGAATTCCTCCCCCAAAAACCCCCACCAACAAAAAAGAACTGTGGCACAAGCTATTTTATCTTAATATCTGATTCATCATATCACTGCTATCTGAATTATATATTGTTCTATAATCTTGCTGTGGTCTGCCATGCTCAATTACATCCTTTTGCTTTTGCTTAAAGCACCAACTGCAGGTATTTCACCTAACAATTCTTACTAAGACAGTGTTCCTTATATGTTGTCAAGCTCAAGGCCTTAAACTGCAAGCTGTTGCTGTCTTGTGTCACACATCTCATGCAGCTTTGTAGTGCTTCAGTTGTGTGATGATTTACAATACCAGGTAACTCAGTAATCAAGTAAGACAATTAGATATTTCAACTATTAATTCTGAATGTTCTTACTAGTGAAATACAAATTAATTATTTTGTCTGTAGCAACTGTAGGGATTGCATAATAAACTGACCAAACTCTAGTCCAGCTAATCCTTTTCCAGTCCTGCTTTTTCAGTACTTGGCAATAGTCTTTCTTGGTAATAAAACCTGTCCACAAATCAGAAGCAGGTCACAAATTGTATGACAGCATCACATAGTGATCTCAGCTGGAACTTTTATAGGATAACAGAATTCCCCATCTAATCCAGGGGTGCCAGGTTAAGTTATTCAGAGATATCTCCAACATATAGATGAGGTTAAAGCAAGGTCGAAACTTGATTTTCACTAAACTGCATATATCTCCTTGAGATTCCAGAGCTGCATATGAATATTCATATCCTTGAAGACAGCAGTTGCATTAAAAACCCACAAATCTGTATTAAAGCTGTAGACCAAGAAGAGTAGATAGTGATTTTTAAGAGGTAGTAGAGAAGTGATAAATGAGTGATAGAAGCAGCAGACGACAGGGAAAATGAGCAGTAAGAGTGGAGATAACTTAAAAATAACAATGGGTGAATAATTCCTTTTTAAGAAGTAAAGTTAATTACTCTGGAAAACAGAAAAACATAAGTTAATAAAACCCCAAAAATGATGGGATTAACACTGGAGTTATTTTTTTCTTGCATATCTAATAAGCATGTTTTTTGCAAGGTTAAAACTGCCTTAAAAATTTCTGAGGTCCATAAGTATCATGTGAAGAAATCAATTGAGAGGGGGTAAATGATAATACTTTCATTATTAAATTGACTCTGAGTTGGTCAGACTGTTAAGTAGACCTTTCTGTACCTTTTCCTTATGGAGTTCACCTCACACAAGCCCTCCACTTCCCCACTTCGCCAACAAACAAGCAAAAATAATCTACAGCTATTTTTTATTTAAAATGCAAACTAAGACAACAGAGAAAATCCAACATAAGAAAGGAACGGACATAAAAGAGCTTAAAAACAAGTTTATCTTTTCAAGTTACATTAGAGGTCTGTCTGTGTTTCTAGTCTTAGAAGTTTATCACTTTCTGCACATGCTAAAATCTCATTCTTACTCTTTCTCTTTTTTGATTTCCACCACCTTGCCCTCCAGTATTTTCTCTCACTAAGCATGCTCTTTCTCTGAACCATTGCCTCTTTCTTCCAGAAAATGCTACTACTACCATTTCAGAAGACCACGCAAGTGAAGAAGAAACCTTGCTTTCTCCTGCAGTCAGTACCTTTTTAAAGGGAGTTAACATGCAGTATATAAACTTCAAATAAGTAGGTACCATCTGTTATGGCTGCTGCTGTAGAAGCAGTGGAAATTTTCACAACTCCATATTCATTTATATGGAAGTGAAAATATGACCTCCATTTGCAAATGCGGTCTTAGATAAAGCTGTGCTAGTACAAAAGTGGTCAACTCTTCAAACTTTTTGAGAAAGTATCTACCACTGTTTACATCAAACCTAATCCAGCAAGGTTTCAACATTCATATTACTGGAAACTATCAAGAGTTGCATATTTTTTTGATAATATACATATTTTCTGAAGACTATAGTGCTGCTATAAAGATACTCTGTTACTGAATTTCTGGGAAGCTGTGGAAATAGGTACTGTGAATGGGAGGAGACTTCCAGAAGAATATGCGTAAGTTACAAATTATGCCTGGCTCTAAGCCAAAGGACCAACTTTAGTAGGCAAAATAGGTTTACCTGACCTCAGTAAGTGCTGGCTGACAGCTGCAGATTTATGCAAACATGGACAGTTCATCTGACTCCATGTGAGTTGTCTTGGCACTCGGGGCCAATGAAGACAGGGGATAGCAAATAGCATCTAGACCTGCTAAATAACACCAGTCTCACATTACTCCTTATAGGAAGCATCTTGTTCTCCTTTTGCCTCTTATGACGTTGTATGCTATAAGAGGAAGCTGGGGGGAAGAGGAGGGATGCATCATCCTTTTCTGAAGTTAATAAAATTGCAACTTCCTATTTAAAACAGAAAACAAAACAGAAAACCATACTGATGATCAGACACAAGAACTTCCTGTATCTTTCAACTCAAAGCTCCTTTTTTTTCCTGAGCTTTTGTTCTTGGTGGATTTAAGTCATACTTAGTGTATTGAATAAGATGACACACTACAGAATATATATATAAAATAAAACAAGTACACTTTCAGTTTTTTGAAGGACTTCTGAAAAGATCACTGTGTTATTAAAATTGTAGGCTTTTCAACAGAATAAATAGCAAAGTTCATTTAATAAGGGATGTGTTGACACTGGTGATACTGTTTCATTAAATCTTAAACATCACTTTATTATTTTCGAGAAAAACCATCCACTTTTGGCCTCCTACTTGCTCTTTAAAAAATTTAGATGTTAATTATACCACATGTGGAAAAAGCTCAAAGACATTCTGTTACCGAATCTTGGAGGAAACCCATTTGAGTCTAAAGCACCATCAAGGGAACCGAAACAAGTGTGTGTCAGGATGTTTAATATTATAGCCTAGGGGGACATAACACTTGCTATATGTGGGAAGTAAACAGCGGGGTTTTTCACTAAAAAATGAGACAGAGAAGAAACTTGTGATCACAAAACAGAAAACCATATTGCTGATCAGACATAAGAGCTTTCCCACAAACTCAAGCTGTGCCTTTCCCAACTAAAATTTCATATTAATTTTTGTGAGACTGTTTTCTGTTGCATAGATGGTAAGAACGGAGAAAAACAAAACACTTTTTTTTTTTTTTTTTTTCCCAGAGAGTCTCTCTGTGGCAAAACTCTTGCCATATTTTTCACTTTAACTGAAGCACCAGATTATGATTAGCTGATTCATACTCTATTATATTACTCAAATTAACAGAGAAGAAAATGGAAGACTTCAGAAATTCAACCCCTTTTCACTAATTGGAATTGAAAGTATAATATTATTTGGAGGGTATTCTCATGATTCCTAAATTAACAAACCAGATTTTTTTCAGATGTAATTTCTGGTAAAAATTACATTTTTGTCTATTCATTACTTTTTGATTTAATTTTGAAATTATATTCTGAGTCAACACACTAAAGGATTGTTATCCTCCCACCCAAGACTTACATTATAATAAGTGGAATGTTCCACAAGAAAATTTTCTAGAAACAAATTTCACACATGCATTTGCATTCACTCTTTCAGACAGTAATTAGGCCTTTTTTATTCAACAAATGTTGACTTGACAATAAGGACAACGAGGTATGTGGGTATCCTCTTTTAATGAGTAAGAAAATGGGAATTCAAATTTAAAAGTTTTCAGGTGAAACATAACTGTAATTAGATTTGCATGACAAATTGGTGAAAATGGTATAAAATGACAGTCCAAGGCAGATTAATATTCCTGATGTCAGATATTAACTTGCTATCAAGAAATAAATATGTGCATTTGTATAACACAACTTCAGAGATGTCTTCAGGAATTCCATTTTGACACGTTTTAAACAGTGCCAGCAGGGAAAAACTCAGGTCTTATTCTCTAACAGAATAGATCCAATAGCCTTTCTCAAGCTACTCTTGTTTTCACTTCAGCCTAAGTGAATTAGATGCAAACGGCTTCAGTGATATGAAGGCTACCAGCCAGTCATGGAAGCTAATCATAAATTATCTGAGTTCTTAAATAACCACACTTTTTCAGACCCTTGGAATTATCAAACTTCATTGTAGTCAAGAGGCAGTAGGGTGAAAGAAGAACTTTATCTATGATCTGCTCAGATTTCTGAGTTGGCTTGAGTACTTGGAAATGATACCTAGTACTGAAAAGGACTTTTTCACCAAATTCATTGAGATTTGAAAGGCTCTCATTATTCAAATCCTTTTTGGTTAATAGTGATAAATTTTTAGGTCTGAGTCTTTTGTTTTAGTTTTTCAGTTTTATTCATAGCTAAGGAAGTACACAGGGCAAAAGACTAGGATGGAAATGTAGTCTGGATTATCCCCTATATTCTTGAGGAAGAGAGAATTTAGCATATTGCTGTTGAGTAACTCCAAGTCAGTACTCAGTTGGTAGGTTTAATGAATTATATTTTTAAACTTTGAATTTTTTCAGCTACTCTGGATTCTGGATTCCTTGGCAGGAGTTTAGAATACTGTTGTGGTAGATCCTCACTTGCAGGTAGTAAAGTCCCTTTCTGAATCTAACCTGTCTACAATGGACATAACGATGGTATATACCTCATTACACACAGGAGCAAATGAAAATGTATGGCTTTCATGCCACACATGTTCATTATGCCTACTAAATTCTGAGGAGAAGATTTTGGTTCCAGTAAGGGCTACCTTTCAGTGCAGGCGACAAAAAAACCCCTCATAAATCAAATCAATATAAATAAATATATACATACATACATACATACATAAAGGCAAATTTGATCTTTGTATTTGCAAAAACTTGTAATTCAATATTTAAATTAACAAAACTGGTTGCAGCAGCATGGCACTACAAAATTGCTAAATCCTGTGACGTTTATTCCTTTCTAATAATTAGAGTGAAAGATTATGTTGTGTCTTGGAGTAGCAGAAAGAGCCCTGCTCGTAGAAGAAACATTTGAGTGCTTTTTCCCACCAATGATTCACCGAAGATCACAACATTTTTTTTGTGAAAACAATTCACCTTCCTTTAAAATGATTCATTTTCATTGTTTTGATTCATTCTCCTTGTTTACTCTGTGTCTTTATTGTGATCAATGGTTCTTACTTTGTCTTTACAATAAGTAGCATAGGAAACTATCTCAGGATGTATATATCCCATTCTGTTATAACTGCTTTGATAGCACAAAGTATTTGCAAATGATGCCAAATAGGACAATGTGAATGAGTGTCTGACTGCACTAAATAACTTAATTTAGTGTAGACACCATAGAATGCTACCAGAATAAATCCAGAATCATTAGTCCATTTGATCTATAGTGATAACTGATGGAATGAACATTTCAGGCAAGGAACTGAATTAAATAAGCTCCACAGTCTCCAGAATACAAGGCAGTACAAGTTAGTATACTTTAAAACTGAGATTTTGTTTATGTGTGGAGACTGGAAATAAAATCTGAAAGTATTGAGCTTGTTTTTCTTTTCCTAGTCACTATACCTTTTCCATATTACTTCCATACTTGTAGACATATGCTGAATCAGAATAGGAATCAAACAAGGGAGGAAAGGTGACATATGCTAATTGATGAAAAGAGAAAGTGAACAAGCTAGGGACATACAGCTGCATCAGAAAAAATAAAGCCTTTTAAAGTGTGTGTATGTGTATATATACACATTCTGTATATTATATATACATATATAATACTCCTTTTTCATATAACTGAATTGAAAAATAAGCATTTAGCTCCTGTAATGTATTGTGAAATATCTGACCTCCTAAATGGGTTCAAGTGTAACTTACTGTTTCCCATCACAAGGTCACTGCTGTATTTAAGAGCCTTGAGAAAAAAAAAAGATAATTGATTGAGCTGATCTATGTGCCTTGCTCATCTCACTAGGCCTATTTCTCAGCTGCCCTGGGTTAATCATCAAGTCCACAGCATGCTGATGTCCTCCATTACATCATAATTAGAGTACAGCAGGCAGAGATGAGGAAAGCTGGTGAAATTATTCATATCTTCTTCTGAGGAGCCAGATGTTGCAGATAGATTTCATTTAATTCTATGACAGCTGCAATTATAGTTTCCGTGTGCAGAGAGCTGATAGTGACATCGATAAAGGTGTAAGGAAACTGAAGTGATGCATGCTTCTTAGCTAGTTAATTATGATTATTCATTATTGTGGATCATCTCATCTTATTTGACAATAATAGTAGATTGAGGAAGGATTTAATATATGCAAGTAGAAACTACTTAAAATAAAATATTGCAAAAAGTTAGATTATGTTCTCTAACGTAATGGCTTTGCAGTGTGTTACTTATAGGAAGTTAAGAGGTTTGATTTTTCTTAGGACATAAAGTTTCCTATTCGTTGAGACATCTAAGAAGTTCTGCATGGTACAGCTGAAGCTGAGACACCATTTCTGTTCAAGGTTTATACATTTAAAACTGATATTGACTGTGATGAATATCAAGGTTTCTAGAGAAAGACTGTAGTTTCTAAAATGCATTTGCCTTTTGCATAAACTAAAGTCAATATTTAACTTTGAGGGATAATAAAATAACAAATATATGAATATGTGGAATGAGTGAAACAAATTCTACCTGTGAAGGTGGGGTAGGAGACAAAAAAATCTATCTTGCATTTGAATCCCATTATTATATTGTCATTATTTTGAAATATGTATTTTTAAACATTTCTTCATATTTTAATATCAGAAAATGGTTTCCATAATATTCATATGTTGCAAAAAGTTTTACTTTGAACTTCCAAACTAAAATAATAGCAGTAAAATAAAAACAAATGTCCAGCAGAATATTCTTGTCCTGTAAAAATTAATACATTTTATTGTATATATAATTCAGAGTATTTGGACATATGAGCAGTTGAATTGGTTTACATTTTATCATTTCTGCCTTAGAAACAAAATATATGTGTATATATAAAATATATATGCATACACATGTACATATGCGAAATATGATGGCACAAATATTCATGCAACTAAAAACAAATTGTTTGTGAAATGTTTTCTCCCTAAAATTATTAAAAGTTACTGAAAGTTTTGACTGATCACATTGCATACTAAAAAGTATGTCTGAGTTTTTCTGTATTAATCAGATTAATATTCCTGAGTTCAAACAGTCTCAAAGCATATCTTAGTGTTCCTTTTGTTCTGACTGTGCTCTATCTCTGCAATTAATAAAACAGGGAAAAAAAAAAAAAAGAAAAAAGGAAAACCTCATTCTTATAAATGACTAAAATAGACAAAAAAATAGGTGGCTTTTCTTGAAAACTTGAGGAGGGGGGTGGAGGTGTATTTTTTGTTGTTGTCATTGTTTTTTTCCTTGACATTGGTTAAAGAAGCAGCCTATGCTGACTAGCTCAGGTACAATTGTCTCATTTAGTGAGATGACTCCTGCTTAATTTGTTTGAGACGACTCCTTGCTCAATTTATTTACAATAGCACTTCAGTAAACAAAGATCTATAGCTGAAAGAAAGAAAAAAACCCTCTGAAATAGAATTTTCATTCAAGAATATTTTTTCAGAGTTCTGTTGCTTCACTTTTCCTTAACTAAGGTTTCTGCCTGGGTATATGCTATATTCAGGTGTAAATAAATGAAGTTATGACTCCATCTTTCACATCATTCTGTTCATTCTTTTCTTGGGTTACAGTGTTATCTGCCACCACCTGACCACCTGTGAGTACTTATTAATAAATTAGCTTTGCAATAGTATCTAGTAGTCTTGGTAAAATAAAACATGCAATACTAAAGTCCCATAGCATAAGGCAGTGTAGAAATATATAACAAAAACACATTTTATAACTTATACGCTAAAATTAATGACTGCAGGTATTTGCTGAGCATGCATAGTGTACTGCATAAAATCAGTAAGACAATTCTGCTGAACAAACAGAATCTTTTGTGCTCAATAGAAGACATCAATCCATTTAGATACCTATATGCCTGTGTAAAACAGATGTTGATTATTTGTTGTGGAAGACATTAAATATGTGATTCATATTTGTTATTTCCACCATAAACGTGTATAAATCAGTTTCATAAAAAAGTAGTTAGATTATGATATAATTCCCAGGGAAAGTCCAAGGAAACTTGGTAACTAATCAGAAGTTTCTCTTGAAGAATGAGGTCAGTAATTTCATGAAGATAAAACTTTGTTACCAATTGGTATTATCCTAATGAAGACAGATATCAGATTGCCTTGAGAGATACTGTAGTTACTATCTGCAGAGGCAAACATCTGACAACAGGAAAAAACGTATAATGACTTTTCAATTACTTTACCTATGTGATGTGTCATGTTAAGCAAAACAGTGACAGAAGACCTTTAACTATGTTATCAATATTTTGCAGATAGTTCCTTACTGTGCTCCAGAGTGTTGTTTTAGTCATTAGCAATCCATTCAAGTGTAGATATTCCTTTTTCTTTCCATCATCACTACCATTTTGTATAGTGTTATTTCAAATAATTCTGTGCTTTATCTCTTTTGGGTGGTGTGGCTAGAGCACTTGCTGGTGAAGACTAAGGCAGAAAAGTCATTAAGCACCTCAGCCTTCTTCATATGCCAGGTAACCAGGTACCCTGTTTCTTTCCACAGAGGGCCCACATTTTCCCTAGTCTTCCTTTTATTACTGACATACCTCTAGAAGCTTTTCTTGTTCCCCTTGACATCCCTGAACAGATTTAACTCTATCTGGACTTTAGCTTTCTTAACCTGATCCCTGGCTGCTCAGAAAATTTCTCTGTATACCTCCCAGGCTACCTGTCCTTGCTTCCACCTTTTTTCCTTTTTCCTAGGCTTCCTTTTTAAGTTTGTCCAGGAGCAACTTGTCCATCCATGCAGACTTCCTGAAGTTTTTGCCTGACTTCCTCTTGGTTGAGATGCATTGCTTCTGAGCTTGAAGGTGATCCTTGAATATTAAGCAGCTTTCTCGGGCCCCTCTTCCCTCCAGGTTCAGGGTAGTGAGCTTGCTGTGTTCTCTCCTTGCTGCTCTAAGGATCTTGAACTCTACCATCTCATGGTCACTGCAGCCAAGGCTGCCTTTGATTTTCATACCCCCAGTGAGCCTCTCCTTGTTGGTGAGTATGAGGTTCAGCAGAGTAGCTCTTCTTGTTGGCTCTTCTACCACTTGGAGAAGGAAGTTATCATCAACACATTCCAGGAACCTCCTGGATTGCTTATGCTCTGCTGTGCTGTCCCTCCAACAGATATTGGAGTGGTTGAAGTCATGGTCTTGGTATGGTCAGCAAAAGATAGCAAACCTCAAATGTTTCTAACATTTAACTCCATATTCAGAAAAGCAGTTTTATTTCGTGGGTTTTTTTTTTTTTTCTTTCATCACTTTGTAATTCCAGTCCATCCATTATCTAGTATTAATACTATGAGGAAAATTTGACAAAAAATTCAGATGCTTTATTAAAATGGAAATGTAAATGAGGAATGAGGAAAACAGAAAGAAAAGTCTAACATTAAAGCAACCCCTCCAAAAAAGGAGCTTACTTATTATATACTGATATTTACACTGTTTTAAACAATCATCAAACATGTGACATTGAATATTAGAAAACTGGAGTGTGATGCAGCAAAGCTTAGCAATGATTTATTGTCTTTCAGCTTCCACACTACTTTCCATGTTTCTTTTTCCTTCACTGCCTATCCTAAACATCGATCATATCACAGAATGGAGGGGGTTGGAAGAAAAGGAGAGGAGAGGAGAGGAGAGGAGAGGAGAGGAGAGGAGAGGAGAGGAGAGGAGAGGAGAGGAGAGGAGAGGAGAGGAGAGGAGAGGAGAGGAGAGGAGAGGAGAGGAGAGGAGAGGAGAGGAGAGGAGAGGAGAGGAGAGGAGAGGAGAGGAGAGGAGAGGAGAGGAGAGGAGAGGAGAGGAAACTAACCAATGCTTCCAGTTCACCCTGTTTGTTTCTTATACTGCATGTATTGGCGTACAAGCATTTCAGATATGCTCCTGAGCCCTCCGTGCTTCCAGCAGCAGTGTAAATGTTCCCACTAGAATTATTACCCTCAGGCAATGCCATGTCAACCCTTGGCTTACCTTCTGCAACCCTGTTGGTATCCTCTTTCCCCACTGATTCTGGTTTAAAGCTTTCTCAGTTAGTCCTGCCAGCTTACATCCAAAGATGTATCTTCCCCATCGGGAGAGGTGAATCACATCAGGCCCCAGCATACCTTGTGCCTTGAAGTCTCTTCCATGGTTTAAAAACCCAAAATTTTTGTGAAGGGACCTCTGGAGGTCATCTTGTCCAACTCCCTTGCTCAAGCAGGGCCATCTATAGCTGTTTGCCCAAGACCATGGTTAGATGGCTTTTGATTATCTCCAAAGGATGGAGACTCCACAGACTCCTTGGGAAACCTGTGCCAGTGCTCAGTCACCCTCATAGTAAAAAAGGTTTTCCTATGTTCAGGCAGAGCCTCCTGTTTTTCAGTTTGTGCCCTTTGGTCTGTCACTGGACACCACTGAAGAGAATCTGGCTTTGTCTCCTTTGCACCCTCCCTTTAAATATTTCTATTCATGGGAAGATCCCCCTGAGCCTTCTCTTCTCCAGGCTAAACAGTCCCAGCTCTCTCAGCCTTTCCTCATAGGAGAGATTCTCCCGTGCCTTCATCATCTTTGTGGACCTTTGCTGGACTCACTCCAATATAGTCATGTCTCTCTTCTACTGAGGAGCCCAGAACTGGGCACACTGCTCCAGGTGTTGTCTCACCAGTGCTGAATAAAGGGAAAGGAACATCTCCCTTGGCCAGCTAGCAATGCTCCAGACTAAGGCAGCCCAGGATACCATTAGGCTTTTTTACAGCAAGTGTACACAGTTGGCACATATTCAATTTGGTGTTCACCAGGACCTCTTTTCTGCCAGGCTGCTTTCCAGTTGGATGGCCTTCATCATATATATTGGTGTCTGTGGTTGTTCCTTCCCAGGTGGAGGATTTTCTTCTCCTTAATGTGTCTGGAAATGCTTTCCAGGTTTAGCTGCTACATCATCTTCCTGGGGGTCAAGCTGAGGTTGACCATTTTGTAGTTCCCTGGGTCATCCTTTTTTCCCTTCTTGAAGATGGCAGTGACTTTTGCTTTCCTCCAGTCTTTGGACACTTCTCCCTGTGGCCATGATTAATCAAAGACTATTGAGAGTGGCCTTGCAATGACATCTGCCAGCTCCCCTAGCGTTCTTGGGTGCATTCCCTCAGGGACCATGGACTTATGTATGTCCAGTTTGCTTAAATATTCCCTGACCTGATCCTCATACATCAAGGGTACATTTTCCTTGCTCCGGCCTTTCCCCTTCATTTCCTGAACCTGGGATTCTTGAAGGCCGGACTTGCTAGTAAGACTGAGGCAAAGTTTTCATTCAGTATCTCAGTCTTTTCCATGTTCTGTGTACCCAGGTTCTTCATCTAACTGAGCAATTAGCTCATATTTCCCATAGTCTTCCTTTTGTAGCCTATGTATTTATAGAAGCCCTTTTGGGAATTCCATTTGGGCTTTATCTTTCCTAACTTCATCCCTGAATGCTTGGACAATGCTTCTATATTCCTCTCAGGTTATCCATCCTTGCTTTCACCCTCTGTATGATTCCTTTGGTTTTTGAGTTTAGCTAGGAGCTCTTTGTTCATACACACAGGACTCCTGGCATTTTTGCTGACTTCATATTCGTAGGGGTGGAGCTCTCTTTTGCTTTGAATATCAGCCAGATTTCTTGGGTTTCTCTTCCCTCCAGGGCCTTATCCCATGGGACTTTTCCAAGTAGATGCTAAACTCTGCTCTCTTGAAGTCCAGGGTAGTGAGCTTGTTCTTCGCCCTTCTCCCTGTCCCCAGGATTCTGGACTCCACCATCTCATGGTCACTGCAGCCAAGGCTGCCTTTGATCTTCATATCACCAGTGAGCCTCTCCTTGTTGGTGAGTATGAGGTTCAGCAGAGCACCTCTCCTCACTGATTCCTCTATCACTTGGAAGAGGAAGCTATCATCAATGCACTCCAGGAACTTCCAGCAGATATCAGGGTGTTTGAAGTCCCCCTTGAAGCTCAGGGCCAGTGGGAGTGAGAGTGCTCCCATCTGTCCGTAGAGAGCCTGATCCTCTTATTCTTCATGGTCACATGACCTGTAGCAGACACCTACTACACATTTTCTTGTCGTCTCTTTAATCCTAATCCATAAACTCCCATTTGGCTCCTCATCCATCCCCAGGCACAGCTCCATGCACTCAGGTCCATCCATTTCAGCTGTTCTCTCACATAAAGGGTAGCTGCCCTCCTCATCCTCCTCATCCTGTCCTTCCTAAAGAGCCTATGTCATGCTTGTAAGTCTCAACTGTTCTTTGCAGCACATACAGCTTAGCCCTACACACTACTCATTCTATCTTCTTTTTGCTTTGGGACCAAACCATGCATCTCTATTCTAAGTGCCTATACAGTTTGCAGAATGGGATTTTGTGACAGCTAATAGAAATTTCTTTACTTGTATCTCAGTGTTCCTTCAAAGATAATTTCACAACCTGTGCACAGGAAGCAAAATTTGCTGTTGGATCACGCTGTGCCATAAAGAGAACTCTACTGTATCCCACCGATAATGTGACAATAATTTCCAGGCAAATTCTGGATTCATTTTCTTTGCTACTTATGTGACAATATTTTATTTAAGAGCTTTATGAGAAACAGCCTTGTTTGTTTAATCATTTGCATGCTACAGTGTTTACTCCTTGATCTGTAGAAACAAGAAAGGCTTTACATCTGCTTATAGCATGATGGCCTCATATCCACAGGAGCAGAACTCTTTCTCTGTTTCTTCTTTTTCTTGCCTAGATATTTCCCTGCATCTCTCCCCCAACACACATGCACTGTAGCTCTATTTGGAATAGATTTTATGCCACTGCTTTGAGGGCACAGGAAATATATTTAATACTTTTGTAGCTGGCTTTTTTTTTTTTTTTTCTTTTCTATCTTTTTTCCAAGTAGAGCACAGTAGAGTGTGACAAAACAACAGACCTTAACGTGGGAAATGTGAGAAGAGAGCACATATTCACTTACAGTGAGACGATTTATTGAGAGGTTTCAATGAACTAACTTATTTTCCATAGGTTTGAGTCTTATTACTCTAGGTTACAGATTGGTTTGGAAGATCTCCAATAACTGTCAAGGCAGTACAGTTCTATCAAAGACTCTGGAATGTATCCCTCTAACTTTATGAATGTCTCAGTGGAGCAACAGTTAAAGAAGCTTGAAATTTTATGAAGCATTATCTCAAGGGTTTGCCAGGCTAAAATGTTGGGCTTGATTTTTTTCCACTGTCTTGCCCTCTGAACAGCATGATATAAAATACTGTTTTGAAAAGGTAGTTCTACACATTTTGTGTACGCAAATGATTACACAAGCTGTGCAATGACTAGGAATTAAACCCTGCTGTCTTACAGAGAATCAGTAGTGAGCCTTGGTAAAAGACAGCTAACCCATATCCCTACCTTAAATCAACAGGGGGTCACATAGAAGATCTGTATCTGTTTCAGTTTTCTTTCTGTGAAACAGACAAAATTATCTAAATTTGCAAAGCACTGGTATTAAATACCTGAGATGCCAGAAAAAAATAAAATAATAAAACCAACAAACAAACACAAAAGCAAAAAACAACCCAAAATCTAGTATTATTTTTTTTGGATGTGGTTTTTTTATATCAAATTATGAATAAAACAAAAAACCCACAACCGTATATCCTAATAATTAAGAAGTAAAAAACCCCAAATAGGTGATTATTCATGATCTGACTGAGTCTGTAGGGGGGATGTTATATTCTGTATCATATTGAAGAATGGTCCAATTTTAGTTTTGCTTTTTTTCCTGCCAGAAAAATGGTTTACTTTCACAACACATAATTTTGTAATAATGTTTATTAGTAACTTATTAGTAAATTCATTCAAATAATATTTTTGTAGAATAATAATAGAAAAATAAATAATTATTAATAATAAAACCAACAATGATAATGATAATAATAGTAGTTATAGCTAAAAATTTCCTAGTTTGAGGTAAAACAGAACCAATTCCAGTTCTGGGCTCCCCAATTCAAGAGGGACAGGAAACTACTGGAGAGAGTCCAGCGAAGGGCAACGAAGATGATTCAAGGATTGGAGCATCTCCCTTATGAAGAAAGGCTGAGAGAGCTGGGACTCTTTAGCCTGGTGAAGAGAAGGCTGAGGGGAGACCTTATCAATGCTTATAAGTATCTGAAGGGTGGGTTGAAGGAGGAGGGAGCCAGACTCTTTTCAGTGGTTGCCAGTGAGAGGACAAGGGGCAACGGGCACAAGTTGGAACACAGGAGGTTCCACTCAAATATGCGAAAAAACTTCTTCACAGTGAGGGTGACAGAGCCCTGGAACAGGCTGCCCAGGGAGGTTGTGGAGTCCCCTTCTTTGGAGATTTTCAAGACCCACCTGGATGCAGTCCTGAATAACATGCTCTAACATGCTGTAGGCAATCCTGCTTCAGCAGGGGAGTTGGACTAGATGATCTCTATGGTCCCTACCAACTCCAAAAATGCAGTGAAATTCAGTGAAATTCTTTTCAGTAATTTTACATTTCGGTTAAATCTCTTCCAACTAACTGCACTTGTAATAATAATAACAACAATAGGTGAAGGAATAAATGAAAAACATTTTTAGATATATTGAAGAGGGTTTGATTTTGAGGCATAGGATGTACTGGAAAGATCTCTGTAGTACACTACTTGCAGACAGGGATTTTCAAATGTTCACTGGAAAAGATTTGAACTTATTTTGATACTGCTGGGAGTGTATGCATACTAGCAAATAAACGTGTTGAAAAATCCAAAGCTAGCATCCAAGAAGTTACTTTCCAAAATTAATAGGACCATATTCTTACAAGGATTTTTACCTGAACTTTTTTCCACAGTTAGATTTATTTCTCTGTCTAGAAAACCGCAACGCTGTGACAGACCCCTCTTTATCAGGCAGTACTGTCTAACTGAGATGGCTCCCTATTCAGCATCCGAGAAGCAGAACACTGTATACTCAGCCTGATCTAAAGTAATACAAGTGGATATTACATGGAAAGTTTCATACTTCACATGTGCAGCCATTCTATTATAATATGAAGCAGATAAAATGACTATCAAATTTTCATTTTGTCAAACTACAAAGCTGAATTGGACAAATATCTACGAGCCTTAATCACAGAATCATAGAATCATAGAATGGTTAGAGTTGGAAGGGACCTTAAAGATCATCAAGTTCCAACCCCACTGGCACGGGCAGGGACACCTCCCACTAGACCAGGTTGCTCAAAGCCCCATCCAGCCTGGCCTCCAACACTTCCAGGGATGGGGCATCCACAACTTCTCTGGGCAGCCTGTACCAGTGCCTCACCACCCTCACAGTAAAGAATTTCTTTCTAGTATCTAATCTAAATCTCCCCTCTTCCAATTTAAAACCATTACCCTTTGTCCTATCACTACATTCCCTGATAAAGAGTTCCTCCCCATCTCCCCTGTAGGCCCCCTTCAGGTACTGGAAGGCTGTTATAAGGTCTCCCTGGAGCCTTGTCTTCTCCAGGCTGAGCAACACCAGCTCTCTCAGCCTGTCTTCATAACAGAGGTGTTCCAGTACAGTAATCCATCTGATTAAATATAGTAGACAAATATCTCATTTTTCAAATTTACATACGGTCAGACTCTCAGATTGTCTAGGCTTTTAGGCATGTAGACAAATGAAGATAATCGGGTTTTCTTAACAACTTAGCAGTACATCTAATGTATTAAGTACTTCATCTACTGTATATACCTTAATGCATATGAAAATGCAGGTTTATTGTGTCAACTACCATTCATTAACATATTTCCGTATGCACTTTCTTATGTATTATTTGACACACATGCCAAGAAGAAGAATAGTAAACAAATCCAGCTTGTCAGAGATCTGGGTCACCATATTGCCACAGATAAGCAAGCTGTTGCAGCTACCATATCTGTTTACATGTTTTTGAAAGTTACTTTCATAATGTTACAATTTGTAGGGCACAGATGTTCACCTCTAATCACTCTTAAGAGGAACAGAAAAATAAAATAATTTGTTAGAAAACTCTACAACAACAGTCTGTGTATAAATCAGCTCCAAATACTAAATGCAAAATTAACTGCAGGGAGAACTCTTACAGCAAGACATGGAAAATTTGGGGTTGAAATATGCTCCTGGCTATCTAGGCTTTAGTTCCACTGACCTTAAAGGGCATTTCTCAGGCATCATTCTGCTTTATTGACTTTAATCAAGAGATTCCTTAACGTCTCTCTGAAAACATTTATCATTCTCCTTATTCACATGAAGCACCTATTATTTATCAATGTCTCTCAGAGTAGACATTTTTATAATCCACTGGTACTTTTTTGCTTTTGTCTCAGTAAACCCATGTAAAAATATTTCTTATGGTTAGGACTTTGGATTAGTCAGTAGAAACTAAAATGGTGGTACAGAAAGTTGTATTCAATAGCCAGAAATAGGCTATCATATCTGGAAAATGCAGAGGTAAGGCCATATTTAAAAGAAATCCAGAGGTAACCAGATATAGGGATAAACAGATCAAGTACCTTAAAAAGCATCACGGAATCATGGAATTGTTGGAGTTGGAAGGGACTTTCTAGAGATGATCTAGTCCAACTCCCCTGCCAAAGCAGGATTGCCTAGAGCACAGTACTCAGGACTGCATCAAGGTGGGTCTTGAAGATCTCCAGAGAAGGGGACTGCACAACCTCCCTGGGCAGCCTGTTCCAGGGCTCTGTCACCCTCACAGTAAAGAAGTTCTTCCTCATATTTGAGTGGAACTTCTTATGTTCCAGCTTGTGCCCGTTGCCCCTCGTCCTCTCACTGACAACCACTGAAAAGAGTCCGGCTCCATCCTCCCTCCAACTGCCCTTTAGATTCTTATAAACATTAATAAGGTCTCCCCTCAGCCTTCTCTTCACCAGGCTAAAGAGTCCCAGCTGTCTCAGCCTTTCCTTATAAGGGAGATGCTCCAATCCCTTAATCATCTTAGTTGCCCTTCGCTGGACTCTCTCCAGTAGTTCCTGTCTCTCTTGAATTGGGGAGCCCAGAACTGGACACAGTATTCCAGTTGTGGCCTCACAAGTGCAGAGTAGAGGGGAAGAATGACCTTCCTCGACCTACTGGTCACACTCTTCCCTATGCAGCACAGGATCCCATTGGCCTTCTTGGTGACAAGGGCATATTGCTGGCTCATGGATAGCTTACTATCCACCAGTACCCCCAGATCGTTCTCCTCAGAAGTGCTTTCCAGCAGGTCCATCCCTAACCTATATTGGTGCCTGGGGTTCTTCCTCCCCAGGTGCAGGACCCTACACTTACCTTTATTGAACCTCATTAGGTTCTTCTCTGCCCAGCTCTCCAGCCTGTCCAGGTCATGCTGGAAGGCAGCACAGTCCTCTGGAGTGTCAGCCAGCCCTCCCAGTTTGGTATCATCAGTGAACTTGCTGAGGACACACTCTGTCCCCTCCTGACCCTGAAGTCAAGGTAGATGACATCTGCTGGTCTCCCCTCATCCAGCCATCTAGTTATAACATCATAGAAGGCTATCAGGTTGGTTAAGCATGACTTACCCTTGGCAAATCCATGTTGACCACTTCCAATAACTTCCTGTTCTTCAACGTGTTTGGAGATGAATTCCAGAACGAATCGTTCCATTACCTTCCCAGGGACAGAAGTGAGGCTAACTGGCCTGTAGTTTCCTGGGTCCTCCATCTTGCCCTTTTTGAAGACTGGAGTGATATTTGCCTTCCTCCAGCCCTCAGGTACCTCTCCTGTTCTCCATGACCTTTCGAAGATTATAGAGAGTGCCCCAGCAATAACATCTGCTAGTTCTCTCAGCACTCGCGGGTGCATCCCGTCTGGGCCCATAGACTTATGAATGTCTAGTTTGGCCAAGTGGTCTCTAACTGAGGCCTCCCCTACAGAGGGAAAATCTTCCTCTCTCCAGGCCTTTCCCCTTGTCTTCAGGGTCTGGGATTCACGAGGGACAGCTTTAGCAGTGAAGACCGAAGCAAAGAAGGCATTCAGTAACTCCGCCTTCTCTGTGTCTTCCACCACTAGGGCACCCACCTCATTCATCAATGGGCCTACATTTTCCCTAGTCTTCCTTTTTCTGTCGATATACTGAAAAAACCTTTTCTTATTGTCTTTAACCATAGTGGCCAAGCTGAGTTCTGTTTGAGCTTTTGCCGTTCTAATTTTCCCCCTGCATAGCTTTACCACATCTTGATATTCCTCATAAGTTGCCAACCCCCTTTTCCAAAGACCATAAACTTTCCTTTTATTCCTGAGGTCCAGCCAAAGCTCTCTATTCAGCCAGGCTGGTCTTCTTCCCCATCGGCTCATTTTTTGGGACCTGGGGATGGCCTTCTCCTGTGCTTTTGAGAGTTCTTCCTTGAAGCATGACCAGCCTTCCTGGGCACCTGCGCCCTTCAGGACTGTCTCCCAAGGGACACTCTCAACCTTGCTCCTAAACAGGCCAAAGTCTGCCTTTCAGAAGTCCAAGGTGGCAGTTCTGCTGGCTCCCTGTCTTGCTTCTCCAAGAATTGAAAACTCTATCATTTCATGATCACTTCATGACCTCCAACCTTTACATCCCCCACAAGACCTTCTCTGCTAACAAGCAGCAGGTCCAGTAGGGCGCTTTCCCTGGTTGGCCCCCTCACCAGCTGTGTTAGGAAGTTGTGTTCCACACACTCCAGGAACCTCCGGGACTGTTCCCTCTCTGCTGTGTTATATTTCCAGCAGACGTCTCTTTGCAGAAAAGTTATGTGAAGGCATATGTTTATGGGATAAATACAGGGGATTACATTAAATACAGGATAAATACAAATTAGAGTAAAAGGAATCTTTCTTTTGAAGTCACTGGCTGAAGAGTTTTGTTATAACTAGAAGGAATATTTGTGGAAAGGTACACTCTGACCAACAGAACATCTTAATATCTTTGAAACTATTGTTAATTCATTAACTGATTTATTTTTAAATTCCCAAAAATAATTCCACATTGAAAGAAATAAATTTGCAGAAAAAAATGTTACCTGGGATATGAGACAAAGACAGAGAGGGTGTTATACATTAAAAACGTAATTTGCTGAAAAATGAAAATCATGTTTAATTTTTTATTATGACCACTGACATCATTTATATCAATTACATAAATGATCTGAAATAATGTCATATCCAGTGATCCTACTTTTATGCATTTTAACCATTTTTTCATAATTCATCAATATGGTATTTGTATAATTGGTAATACAGACAATATTATCATAATTCATAGAAAACTTTTTTACAGAAAGGAAAGCAATGTGTCAGTTTCTAAAATTTTACACATTTTTTCTCAGAAAGTCTGAAGGGCTTTCTTGAGCCAAAAAAAATATCATTTCAAGTAAGGGAACTTCAATCAATTTAATTAACAATTAGCAAAATTTGGTTACTGATTCAGGTATTGATAAATAACAAGGAAAAAAAGAAACAAATAAACAAACACCTTCCTTCCCACTTCCTGGTCTCCAATTCCCCTGCCTCATGTTCTATCCAGTTCCTTTGGTAAGGTGACAGGCAGTGCAGGAGTTAGAAGTCAATGCACTATGAGTTTTACTCCATTGCTCTGGTGTGGGTTCCTCCATCAGCTGCAGTCCTTTTGCAGTGGTACCTCCTCATCAACCTCCTTGCTGTCCCTGCTTGGGGTAGCAGCTTTTGCTCCTGCCCTGCTCTGGGTAGCTATTTTGCTTTTCTTCAGTGTTTCTTCTTCTCCAGCGTGCCTCCTGCCCTGGCATCTCTCTTCTATCTCCGCCTTTGTGTCTCCTTCTGCACAACTGTGCATACATTTCTTGAAGAATCAAATCTGAATAAATATTATCTTATTTGGTAAAGTAAGTCCATGTTTTTTAAATTAGAAATGAGAATGGAGCTTATGAAACATCTGGGCATCTGTCCAAACATAGATGTCTGTAACTGCATATTGAAATTACCCTAAACCTAGGGAATTCTGCATCCTAAACCATTTGAAAGGTTATTGTGGCTAGGTGTCATGAATTGGCACAGGAATAAAGAGAAGAGCATGGACAGTCACCAAGCAGGAATGCTAATGAGGGAAGAGAGCAGAACTCAGCCTGGAGGACAAATGTCATGACATTTGTGAAAAGAACATCACACCATAATGTTATGCCTAAAATCATATGTTTTATGAATATGAAAGAACACAAGGTTAAGTATTGTAAATACAAAAACATTGAGCTGATCCTAGAATTCTCGAATCATTCCCGCCTGGATGCAGTCCTGAGTAGCATTCTCTAAGCAATCCTGCTTCAGCAGGGGAGTTGGACTAGATGATCTATATGGTCCCTTCCAACTCTAAAAAAAAAAATTCAGTGAAAAAATTCAGTGAAATAGAATATGTCAAGTTGAAGAGATCCGAAAGGATCATGAAGTCCAACTCCCTGCTCTTTGCAGGGCTACCTAAAACTAAATCATATTACTAAGAATGTTGTCCAGAATATTTTTGAAAAACTGCACAGATGCCTCTTTGTAACGCAGCTTGTTTCATAACTAAATCCTTGTTCTATCTAAATAAGTCTCCTTTAAAACAATTGGTGATGACACAAAAATTACCTTTATATTTACCTTGGCTATCTATTTGCCTTACATTTTCAGCCATGAGTATTGACTTTCAAAAGTCTGGTTTTGGTGGCCCAAGCTATGATGTGACAAAGATGGCCAGATTCAAAGAGTAATATTCACTGATTAAGTAATGAATACTGCTTTGAAATCTGTGACTTCTCAAAACCTTGAATAAAACTTTCTGTTTTAATTCAAGATACCTGCTGTCTTGTAATTAGGATACTCAGAAACCTTACTTATTCCCTTTTTGTATTCCAAAATTCTAAAAATACCTTTATTTTCATATTCCATTTAGGAAACAAAATATTAAAAAAATTAAATTAGTAACAGGTCAACTATTTTACCTCTTGTTATAGTCTATATAGTCCCTGCTATTGCAATTGGTAGGCTCCTATGCTTTAAATAAAGTAGGTCTCAGAAAACTAGGAAAACAGAGCTACTGGAAATGATATGAGGTGTTAAACTGAATAGTTTTATGATTTTTTTGTTCTCCAAAATTGCTTTTTCAGTCTCCTTTTTTAATTAAATTTTCAGTTAATCGCTTAGGAGACTATAGTTCTTGTCAAAAACACAACTACTGTTGTTAAACATTGATAAAAAAAGTTCATCTTTTCAAGAAGAGTTAAGTACAAAGACTGACCAATTACCATTTTTCTAGATTAAAGTTGCTAAAAACATTAGACCTTCTTGAGGTTTAGCCATGTGTCTAATGATGATAATACAAGTGATTTGTGGAAAGAGCTTTTTCACCGGGTTTCACAGCCTGTTGAGTCAAAATAGCAAGAAAAAGCCAGTCATGAATTTAATGATTTTTTTTCCTAGAATAAGGGACATCATGGATTTTTTTCTTATAATTTTATTTTAACAAAGTAGAGGAAGATAAACAACTGTCTCCTTGCTCAACATTTCCAGTCACAGACTACAAAAATGCTTTCTGTGTAGTTAAAATGATATTTTCCTCAATATAACTAATATTTTTGTATGTGTATTTAGCCTCAATTTGAGATTTTTTTTTGGTGTCAGATCACATCTAGAAAATGTTTTTTTTGCACAGAGTCAAGATATTACATATATAGTCCTACCTAGTTGTGAGTACAGGAGAGAGCCTACTAGAAGCAATTGCTTCAAGCGAAGTGCTGTCACAAACTCCAAAGCTTTGATGTGCTCAAAAAGGCTGGAAAGCATAAGGCAGAGAGTTAGAGGCAGGTATGAAAGGGAGCAGCTGAGTCCCGCTCTTGTTTCTATATTAGTCAGCAGAACAGAGAATGACAGGGTGTTAGGGGAATGCATTCTGTAACCTTTCAAATGGAGTCACAGCAATTGCTTTCACATATGTTCCTTAGCTCCCCTGAGGATTTACTCATTGCCTTGGATGTGGAGTGATCACTATTCTCTCCCAGCATAGGCCCTACTTGTAAAAGCCAGACTAGATTTCAGAGGAGAGAAGGCAGGCAAAGAACAATAGCACTGCCTTCTAAAATGCCTTGTACCAGTTTATTGTTTAGGCACTCCAAGACTTTCTCCACAACTGCCAATCACAAGCTTAGAGCTTAAAATAGCTTTTACACAGAATCCCTGATGTACTTGTCTGATGGATTTCATCTGTTTTAAAAAAACTTCTTTGTTTCCTGGTGTCCTTGGAGTTTTCAGGCAGTGGATACTGCTCTCACCTGCCTCACACAAGGACAAAAGATTCCCTGCAAGTAATTCAGTCACAGATGGTGGATAGGCTAAGAAGCAACATGCCACACCAGGTGAAAGCTTAAGTTAAAATAGCCAGCTAGCTTACTTAAATAAATGGTTCCCACTGACACTAGTGGGACCTGTTTTAATATGGGATTCACGCCCTTCCACTTCTTTTAGTATTATATTTCCTGCAGAGTTACATGTTAGTAGCCAGTACTGGGGTATCATTCTACCCTCTGGTGCGTTAAAGCACTCAGAATCTTGCTAGGAGCAAGTATGTGGAACTAAAAAGTTTAATAGTCTAGTGAAAATACAAATTATTACTAATGCTATTGCTATTGCTATTACTGATAATAATATAAGGACATAAACAAAGACTTTTTAGTACCTACCAAAAGGTGTGCTTCACTGATATAACTTCAAAATGTGTATTTTAATTGTGTTCTCATGTGAATCACACAGTTTCTTTGTGGAAGCCACACTGGATCCCAAGCTGATTGGATGAACAATGCTTTCATGTTTCAGAATTCTGGTGTTTGATATTTGGAGGTTCCTATGTCTATTGACATAACACCAAGTATGTCTCAGATGTCTCCAATTCAAGGCATTGATAGATGTAAATCAACAGTGTCACGATTTCGGTTTACTGAGAATATTGCTTCTTAGCAATATTAGTGAGAAAAAAGCTTTGGGAATGTACATAGGCTTCAATAGTACAAGAACGGAAAGCAGTGACAGAAGTTATATTGCTTGGATGCAGATAGTGACTCTAAGGACACTAAAAAATATTTAAGTGAAAAGGCATTAAGCCCTAGGAATAAAGTAGGCAACTGGAAGGCAACAGCTCAGCAGCACCAGGTACCAAATAATTTCCAAGAAAAAGAAGGTAGACTGTTCCTTGCCTATTACCTACCTGGCCAGAAAAGACTTATCAAGCATCTTATGGGGGATAGCGAACATATTAATGCTTAGCCTAGCAGCTCACCAGTTGCAGATTTCTGTTACATGTATATTAGTCTATTTAAATAAAAAAACAGCTGTTTAATCTTAAACTGATCATATTTGGCCTGCAGAGTCTCTGTGCATGGTAAAAGATGCCAGAGCAAATGTGACCTGGACAGGGAGTATTATAGTTCAGTAGATTAAATGTAGGTCTGCTACTGCAAATATTCTGCTGCCTTGGTACCTACAGCCTATCTATAGTTTCCATTAGGATTTTCTTAGGAATTTCTTTTTCATGAGTCATATGGTGGGTAATTTCATAATTTGTCCCAGGGAAGGTGGTGTTTAGAAGAACAACAAAATGGCTGACGGTGGAAGGCACCTTTGGAGATCATCTAGTCCAACCTCCATTGATGCAAAGTTGGGTCAATTACAGCAGGTTGCCCAGGGCAACCTGGGCAGGTCAAGACAGGTTTTGAATATCATCAAAGATGGAGATCCCACAACTTCTAAGGGCAACCTGTTCCAGTGTTTGACCACCCTCACACGAAAAAAGTTCTTAGTTATGTTTAAATGGCATTTTCTGTATTTTGTCTCCTAGTCAGAGGATTGCCATCAAAGTGGAGTGCTAAGCAACTGTGAGAGATGCCCAAAGTTCTTGCTAGAAAGAGCAGAGAAAGAGCCATCACTCCTCTATTTAACTTTAAAGTAGGACTGGATACATCTCACAAAATCTAATTCCCCTAATTCTGTTTTAAACAGAATGTAACATCTAAGAGGATGTTTAACAATTTGCATTTATTGTCTCTCTTGTGGAAAGTGCTTACAGATGAAGACAAATACTTCTTCTTCTAGTTGATCTTTTCTTCTGTATCTCATTACCAGGTTTCTTAATACTTCAGCCACGCTGTATGGTAAAACTTAATAGAAAATGCAGATAACCTTCTGAGTCTCTGAAATATTAATTTCAATTAATCAGAAGAAATCTCTTATTACTATCTCCTAGTAGTATGGTCAGTAATGAATAGAGAGCATTGGGAAGAATTGTGCTTAATATACCCTTTTCTTCCCAAAAATCAAGAAGAATGGAGACTATATTGAAAGAAGAGTTGCAGTTTTTAATAAAGTTCAGTTCCATCATGGCTAGATAAAAGACGTCAGTTCCAGGAATTACTTTCACAATGCTAAGTCAATAAGTTAAATTTTCTTTCATTGAAAGAGTGGTATTAGGCAGCTAAAAATGAAATTCACTACAACCAGCGAAGGAAATGAAGAGATTTTTATACCTAGTCAATAGGAAATGCTTAAAATAAGAAGGAAGTTTTGTGTTTCTTATTTGTGATATCAGCTCTCAAGCATTATGTGCTTGTTTTATTTTCTTTCAAATCCTGTATCAGTCTAATATAAGCTTCTTACATATTCTGGAGAACAAAAACATGCTTTAATGTTTCCCCAAATCCGTTAATTGCCTTAACTAATAATTTAGCTCTGTCTTTTTTTTTTTTTCTACCTGTACTTTATCCTGCCTTAAAAAAATCAGTATTTCTGGTTGAAATCTTTGTACCCAAGCTTCAACAGAAATGAAGAATTATGTCTATCTTAGAGTAAGCTCAGGAGTTAGTGCATAGTTCTGGGAAATGGAGAATGTGGAATCATTCAAGATTAAAAAATTAATTCAATGCAGGAACCTACTATTTGGTAAAGAGTGAAGCCACTATACATTATTATTCAGGAACTAGTGTCATCCAATCTTCTGTGAGAAAGACTAACAAAGGAAAAACGTTATTATTTTAGGTAAAGATAGGTTTTTAAACTACTTTTTGTGATATATTCAAAGCAAAAAAACTAACCAACCAACCACAAGCCCTCTGAATTAACTTTATAAAATACTTCAATTTACTGAAGTAAACCTGTGGTGATGAAAATTAATCTTCCTGTAACTTCACTGATCTCTTTCAGTGCAACTTTTTTTTCTACCTCCCTTAATGGAATTACCTTATATTATACCTTCGGTGTGTCACATAAAGTAGTATTTCCACATTATCTACCTGATACATTAATTTACTACTGTAAACAGTATGCAATAAATTGTTAGAGGTTCCTCAACATCTGTTTTAAATGGACTGTCTACATTGCCCTACGGGAACTGTATGAACTGACTTTTCCTTTCCAAATTAATATTTCCAGTATTAATGTTATATATTCTTCAATGTGAAGGTTAAAAGGTACATTACTCTTGCAGTAGTTACATCATTTACTTCTTAGTGGCCTTGTCCTTTTTTCAGATATAAGCCCTCTCCTTAAGAGGTAAAGTTTGAAACATCTACTGTTTAGTACTATTCGGTGCTCACTACTCAGCTCCAAAAAGTGCCTTTAGACTGCTTGCACCTTTATATAATGATCTCCAGGCCAAAGGAAATATAAATCTTCTTATGAGCTTCAGCATTCTAAAAATGCAGGGCTACCACTGAAGATCAGAGACCTGGAACTTCATCTGGGATTGTGCGGATGTGAAAAAATAATTAAGTAACATGCTGATCATGCTTCATTTACATCAGTTAGGCAGCAGAAGAAGTTACAGATCTTGCTAGTAATTACCAGTCCTCTCCATTCTGAAGTCTAGGACTAATGCAGACTAAGAGTTAAATGGCTTGTGAATAGATACTACGTATCACCTGAATAGTTGTTTTTTAAATTGTATACAGTCCTTTTAACAGTCTGTTTGCATATGATTTTTTTGACAGGAAGACCTGTTTATTATTAAATGAAGAAGTAATAGCAAAGGAAAAGTGACTCTTCCTTCTACTTAATGTCTGCTGTCTGAGCAAGTTTCATACTCAATGTTATAAAATATTTAGGAATAGCTTAAAATACTAAAAAAATATGGCCGGGAACTTTCATTATATGGGTAATTTTCCAGATATTTTCCCAAACTTACATCAAACCAAAACCTGCTTTATTTGAGTTTTCTGAAAAAATAAAAATAACATAAAAAAGAGAAGGTCCTTTCATTTCTCAGAGGCTCTGATCCTCTTTTGATTGATAATTTGTGAAGAAAAAGACTAACCTCCTAATATATTTTAATGTTTTACAAGAACAACAGTAAGATCCTATCTACTTCCATTCTTTGAGAATCAGAGAATGGATGAATCTATATCAATTTCCAGAGATGTATTATTAAAGACTGAGGGGTTTTTAAGAACTGAAAAAGTAAGATACTTCCTGGAAAAGAAAGTGTATGGTTATGACCCTATATATCATTATTAATCAAGGTTCCATCTCAACATTTTGCATACAGGGTATTTATTCATTAAAAAAAATCTTAAAGCTTAAGCTAATCAAAGTTTTTAGACTTCAAGCATTTTCATAAAGCAAATGTCATGAGTGAACCTATTATGCATTCAAATTTCTCTAAAACTTCACTGCCCACTTGGAATTTGCATGTAGTTTGAATTCAAGGTATCCTGTAACCTTGAATTTTTGAACATCTGCCAGTCTGCTTAGAGGATATTTAGAGTTTCCAAACATGCAGAAATCCTGGTCACACAAAGGTCAACTCCACTGAGTGTATGGAATGAATCTGCTGCAGATGTACTGTAATGAGCTTGCTGTGGAGATGCCCTATATATTTCCAGTAAATAAGATACAAATATTTATTCATAGGCTTACTATTTATGTACAAGCTTTCTAAGTGGCATATGTACAGGAGATGTACAACATCTGGAACACAATGAGTTTGCTATCCATGAGTTTATGCTCAGATATTTTATCTGAGAAATGACAGAAATATATTATCCATAAAGAGGGCTTACACAGTGATTCTAAAGGACATGAAGGAAATGTGCGCTATTTTGTTTAAAACATTGAAATGGCAAATGGCCCAATCTTTTGCTAGTGAAATCTACAAAAACAACTTCCCCCTCCCACTCAAAAAGAACCCTCCAAAACAATGCAGTCTTAATACTACTACAGGTTGAAACTGAATCACAGTTCATAATAAGTAAAAGAACATTCTTAAGAAAATCCATATCCTCTAGATACGCACAGGTTGCAAGCACAAATATTTTATTCTTACGAATTCTACCATGGATCTTGCTTATGATTTCACAGTCCTCTTTCTTCTTCAGTTTTTATATTTCTCTGAACTTTGCAAGTGAATCACTGATGTGTTGAGTCACTTCTCCATCTATTTA
Source organism: Numenius arquata (assembly GCF_964106895.1). Classification (NCBI taxonomy): domain Eukaryota; kingdom Metazoa; phylum Chordata; class Aves; order Charadriiformes; family Scolopacidae; genus Numenius; species Numenius arquata. The sequence goes on along the minus strand of NC_133576.1, from coordinate 101,909,488 downwards.
CTGTTGAGAATCAAGTTACTTTTTTTCCTAGACCGAGTAGTTTTAACAAAGTAGAGCCATAAAAAAATTAGTTTTTATGTCTGGAATAAGTACCTTTTTTTGTTTGTTTGTTTTTGTATTACTTTAATCTGTGTGGCAAAAGCAATAAATAGGATTTTACTCCTTGATTATGGTAGCTCAGGGAAGTAAGCAATCCTTGATTTGCTTGCAATCCAATATGTCTAGGCTGTAAAAGTTTGTAATTAAAAATGTATGCATATAACTTTTTTAGATTTGCTTTGTGTCTCTGGGAAATTAGCTACAATGCAAACCAGTCTGTTACTTATTTTATCCCATTTATACCCTTGAGTGACTCACAGGTATTTCTGGGATATCTATGACAAGCACCGTGGGGAAAAAAACCCACCTGAATAAAAGTCTTTGTTCTCTGAAGCAAATCTCTGGCATAGATGGACCATTTCTCAGCAAGTTAATGCTACAGATATACTCTATTAGTTCCCTTACTCCTCTGGGCAAAGTTACACTGAGTATTGGCACCAATGGGCCTGAAAAACAGGAACATCTGTTCGAATCATAAGATACTTGTTGATGGAGCTTAGCAACACAACAGTAGTCTCAAGAATACAGGAAGTTATTTGTAAGAATAGGGGCTAGAAATTACATCTGCAATGCATTTTTTTCTACCCCATTCATACACTTTTTAGTTGGATATGAAATCAAAGATGGTTACAGTAATGTTTTATTTAGATTTTATGTGCTCGTGTACATAGCTACTTCCTTTATATTCTTATATCTTTTATGCAATTTGTATTCTTTTTATATCTAAAAACTTACTGGTTTTTTCAGTATTATACTTTCTCCATCAAAGTGTACTTCTGCTTCCTCATGATTCAGGTCTTTCTTTTAAATGCTCCTCCACTGTGAAATCTATTATGATTACTTTATTCTTATAAACAGTGTTATTCACTATGCAAGAACCTAAAGACATGAAAATTAAGCCTTATTTATTTTTCACATGTAGCTCAATAACATATATTTATAAGATCTCACTCACACCAGGGAAAGAAAAATAACTAGATTTAAAAGACAGATAGCTATTTTCTGTCAGAGTATATGTGAAACCAAATAGAACATAGAGGTACCAACAGATACCAAATGTATCTAGTTCCTGGTTTACATGACTGATGAAAGAAATATTGTTTTCTGTTAATGAGACATTATGAGATACAATTCCCATGTTTTTCAGCTAAGTAATAATGCATGGCTATACATATATTTTCAGAAAAATACTTGATAGAAGCTATGTCACACATAAAAAAAAAGCAATATTGGTCACAAATAAAGTATTGTGTATGATTTTTTTGTCAGAGATTAAACTGAAGACCACTTCACCCTGGTGTTGCCTTTTAAAGATTTTGTTTGAATGCAGCATATTCAAAGGCATATTTGAGAGCCACAATAAAGGAATGCTGATATCTACTTTATTTATTGTTTCTGTTAATAAATAGTCCAGAAAGCCTTTACTCAGTCTTCACAGAAAAAAAAAAATAAATAGAAGAAATAAAATCTTCATTATATCACCGTAAAAAATGTAAAAAAGGGTAATGAAATATTTCTAACAGTATTTACCTATTTTATCCATTTTCATTGTTACAAATCAGTAAGGAAATCAAGAACCCCCAAATGAGGGGATTAATCTCAGCTGTCTGTCCTTTACTATTCATATGCTTAGTTCACAATATTTATGTAGTAAGTGAAAAGGGAGATTCACAAAGGGAATCCTAGCCTAAGGCTCATATCTTAAATAGGTGGAATGGATTGCTCCCTAGAAATGTTTAGCCAACTTTAAAAGAAGCATATGATTAAAAAAAAAAAAAGTTTTTTTAATGAAAACACTAGAACAGATTCTTTGCTGTCTTGTCTTCTGATATTCAGCTCTCACTGTTTGACTGCTCAGTGGAATTTTTATTGGTCTACAGGAAAACTCCTTTAGGAATTGCTTGCACAGAATAAGTTTAAGACTTTGAGGAAAAAAACCCCACGTATTCCCATTCTGCTTACTTTCCTCTCCTCCCCTTGCCTTCTTAAGCATTGATTGATACTTTTGTTCCAGTTGAAATCACTCAATATTTCTGTTATTTAGGACATGAGAATAATTCATTTTTTATTAATTGTCCTGAGGTCTTTGCATATCGGAGAAGTGTTTAGAGTTTTCTTCAGTGGAAGCTGAATAATGAATATTTTGCAGAATGGGTAAGAAACCTAAATATACTTAATGGAAAATTAAATTTATCTAGCCAAGGTTTGGGTTTTTTTTTTCCCTAAATATACACATATGTTCCATTCATGGAAATAAACTAGGCATGTAATGAAAATATAAACAGTATTTTAGAATATTGCCACTATGTTCTAAAACAGTTTATCATTTTAAAAGACAGTTTTAGACAAAATCTCACTCTTTTGAATTTTCTCAGTTGCAATTAGTACTCAGTTCGTGAAATATTGTATGGAAGACAATTTAAAATTCTTATTTGGAAGAAAATGCCACAGACACATTCAAAGGTGAATGGACACCAAAGGTCAAATTTGCAATTAATATACTGTCAGAATGAGTTTAATTAAACGATAGTAAAAAAGATATAATTTATTGCTGACATTAGCATGCATTAATGACATTAAGAAAACCTAAGGCATATGTAGTGTTTCTTATTTTAACAGACTATGAATATGCTGAATCATTTAGTATTGCATGCATCACAATTATTACAACACTGGAGAATTCAGATCTACTGGTCTCCTGATAGATCTGTTCATTCAGCCATAAATATGGGTCTCAAGCTTTTTCTTTTTACAATTATTTGAATTTGTTAGTGTTAATGGTTATGAGTGGATGACACTGTCAGCAATCAGTTGCTTAGCATAAGGTCTTATGGCACCTTTATTACCAAGGTGGGTAGTAGCCAATTTATCCATCTTATGAAAAAGTGTTAAGATAAAATTCTCCCCTACCTTCTTTTAATAAAGATACAAAATTATGCTTTTTGACATCAACAGAAAAAAAAGAAAGCACCATGGACAAAATCCCCTTAAAGTGGAAGTTCGCCAAATACCAGATTGCTTGATTTAAAAAAAAAAAAAAAGGAACCTTATCTTCCTATTTAGATTTTATTAAATACATGTACTTTATCTTATATGAAAGTCTTTCCATTTAAAAAATAATTTAATCTCTTTCTCTATCCATTTTATGAATTCATAGATTCATAGATTCATAGATTGGTCCAGGCCGGAAGGGACCTCCAAAGGTCATCTAGTCCGACCTCCCCGCAGTCAGCAGGGACACCCCCAACTAGACCAGGTCCCCCAGGACCTCGTCGAGCTTCACCTTGAATATCTCAAGGGAAGGGGCCTCAACCACCTCCCTGGGCAACCTGTTCCAGTGTTCCACCACCCTCATGGTAAAGAATTTTTTCCTAATATCCAATCTAAATCTCCCCTTCTCCAGCTTAAAACCATTGCCCCTCGTCCTGTCACTGCAGGCCTTTGTAAACAGACCCTCCCCAGCCTTCCTGTAGGCCCCCCTCAGGTACTGGAAGGCCGCTATGAGGTCTCCCCGGAGCCTCCTCTTCTCCAGGCTAAACAACCCCAGCTCCCTCAGTCTGTCCTCATAGGAGAGGTGCTCCAGCCCCCTGATCATTTTGGTGGCCCTCCTCTGGACCCGCTCCATCAGGTCCATGTCCTTTCTATATTGAGTACTCCAGACCTGCACATTCAGTACTCAATTCTGAATGCTATCTGAAAGAAGCTAAACACTATATTGCTGGGCAGTAATTTGCCATTAAGATCAAGACAGCTTGAAAAAAGTATATGCCTCACTGTGTCCTTGCCCTGATCTTTTTCACTTTGGAACCCTAACTACAGTGCACTGCACTCTAAATGGAAAAGAAAAAGAAGACGACAAGTTATAAAGTAACACAAGAAGATACACTATATATATGCTGCAAGAGTTGATTCTAAAATCTCTTTTATTCTGATCAGCTGAGAAAATTAATAGTGTGATTTCCCCCCTGCCCCCAGTTAGTTAATCATACTAAGGGGGAAGGTAGTAAGGGCAAATTATCCAGGAGTGTGTAAGGGAGACATAATATTATAGGGCCCTGATGAGAATGTAAAGTAGCATGATCTGAAGTTCCCCAAATAGTTTCTTGGATATAACTTTTCAAATTATCCAAAACAAATAAAAAGCATTTTAAGTACTCAGAAGAAATATTCACACGTATGCCTCTTAACTGTAGGTCTGTATCCAGCTGTGTAAAGATGGACAAAAAAATAAGACAAAGGCATTTTGAAAAGAAATGTTTCTCCTTCCCTACCCTCTCTTTCTCTTTTTCCAAATAGCCTGCAACATCAGAGTTTAATGTTCATGACAACCTGCAAGTTGTTGAACAACTGTTAATTTTACTTCACAAAAATATACAAATATACATGAGGATATGCTTTGGCTACATGAAAGATCTCTACCTGATTTAGCTTCAGTTGGAAGAATACTCCTTTACATGTCTGCAGAAACACTAAATGCTGTGTCAGCGATATCCCTCGTGTCCCAAGAGATATGGAATATACTTTTCACAAACATTACTGCACTGATGAAGAAAGAAAGAGAAGAATCTTCAAAATGAGACACAACACTATTTAAAAGCAAATATTCACCATGATTAACAGTAGAATTTCTGTTGCGTTATGTACATATCAGGCATATTGTTTCTTCCTCAAACTAGAATACCATTAAGAAGATTTTGCTTCTCTCTTAATGAAGGCAAAAATAATATTGAAATTATTATTAAATAGAATCACATGATTTATAAATAATATTCAGCCCTTTTCCACATATGAATGGTTGGTAATATATGTTGATGAACTTGTGAATGAACGCAAATTCATTTTGAATAAATGTGTATGCACTGTTCAGAAGGAAAGTGGTTTTGTGTTTAGATTCTGACCTAAATGCAACTTCTTGGTTTGTAATTAGGCATAAAATAAAAAGTTAGTGCTATTATCTTATATATTTTGTTCTTGGATTATATTCCTGAAGTCTTGTTTTCCAAAATGGTGGAAATTTTTTTTCATTGTTTGTTTATTTTTTGTATTAGCATTTTTCTAATGCTTTATCCAGTTACTTGAAAACTAAAATAATGAAATAAATTGAGCTTCTGAAAAGGCAAGAAAGCTGGTGTTACCAAAAGATGATTTCTTCACAACTTTTATTAAAAAACATAAACTTGTAGATAATTAGAACAACTCTTGATACAAGTTCAGTTCCTCCTTGTCCCAGACAGACATGAAATGCTGCCACTAGTGCAATGACTTTCTACAATGCTGCTAGTTTTTCAGCTGCTTCACCAGAATCACAGCTATGTGCAACTCTGCTGATGTCCTCCTTGGCTAGATTTTGAGACAGTACTGTGACCTGAAAAAAAGTGTCAAGGACTTGCTATTTAAATTTCTGACATGAATAATGATAAAGGCTGCCTCTCAATCCTGGTCATTAATTCCACTTCCCATACGAAGTTTCATATTGCAGGCAGCTGCTCTGAGAGTCCAAGGTTGCACTATTCTTTGTGGTAACATCAGTTACTTTTGAAAGCTTCGTGGGAGATCTGGAAAAAGATTTGTTAATTTGTAACTGCAGCTGCAGCACAGAGATAAAAACAAGTTTTTAAAAAATTATTACTAGTTAGCTGCCTCAAAGGTGAATAAACCAGCTAATTAGTTTACTTGTTACAGTTCAGTAATATAGTAAAGAAACCTAACAAATTTTCTCCTAAGGAAGACAGTTTGTCTATACATACATCTGAAAACAAATTATTGTGTCATTATAAAAGTTTTCTTCCACATAGCAGCAACCTTCTACTACATTTAAGGTAAATGGGATTTTACCTGTAATCCGTTGGAAAATATTAAACAGTAAGGTAGCTCCTTTCTTCCCCTTTCTGATTTAAATACATATGGTACGTCAATGGCAGCAAAAGGATTCTGATTATTTTTTCAAAGACTCTTTGAAAATAATTAGAATTGTGTTTCTCATACTGAATTCTAATCCTTCATGTAAGAAATTAAATGAAACATTATATGTACTTTTGTTTTTGGTTTGGTTTGGTTTGGTTTATATCTTGAGCATTGAACAAGTGTTCAGAATATATAGTCAAAAGGTGTTTTGTTATGCAGGAGTGAAGAAACACCAACCAGTGTGAAGACAGTAGTAGAATAAATGCATAGAATTATGTATTTTTACCTTCCTTCACACCAAGTAAAACTATGGTCTGAAATAGCAAAGGCATTTGGATGGAGAAGTCTACAATCTTTCAGGTGACTGAGACTTTGCAATGTGTTTAACATCTGTTAATCAATCAGCTAGATTTATTTGTAAAATCTCCTTTGCATTGTTACTCGTCAGGCTGAGCTGAGTGTTGATTGGCTTGAGTTTGGTTACATAACAAGGAAAAAAATGCATAAGGGGTTTGAATAACTTTGTGAATTAAATTATTTCACTGGAGTGAAAATGAAGCATGTGGGACTGACCTGGTATTTTTTTACTCTACAAAAAAAGACATTATTTGCACTGCAGTAATATATGCCCATACTCATCACCTTGGAAAACAGAATTTAAGTTAATTGCTGTTGTAAAAAAAAAAATAAAAAATGTGTACAACAAAAGAAGTTTGTTACAGAAGAAAAGGTTTTTCTCATATTATTAAATATTTAGATTCCTCCCCCCACTAGACACTTATATTGGTTATACAAACTGCATATCAGATCAGCACTATCAGTAATTTAATGAATGATCCTAAGCTTCCTGTTTTCCACTTTTCTGTTTTGATTTCCAAATAGTTTGGTCTGTTTTCTCTATGTCTGAAGAATGTGCACTGCAGTATATACTAAAATATCTTCATCTACAGAGTCTGAGATCAGAGTATTGCTTAGGGACTGAGACACACTTTTTTTCTATGTTAAATACAATTTATGAGACCTAATCTTCCTGTTCTGTTACAAATATTTAGTATTCAAAAGAAAAAAAAAAAAAGTATGAAAAAAGCTGCCTGCAGTAGTTTCTATGTGAAATCTTCAACTGCATGTTAGTTAAACAAGATGCAAAAGATGGCATTCACCCTTCATTTATAGTGTGATGCGCCAAATGACAGAACAGGAGATATGCATTATTATATATGCACAAAAAACCGTATTGACTTTGTAAATCCTCCCATTTGCATCTTTAGAGGTAGAAGATCTGCTGTTCACCAAGATGGTAAGGAAAAACAAAATAATGGAGCTACATCATGTCAACGATAAGCTCTACAGTAATTCTCTGAATATAAATCAGTCGTAAGAAAAAATAATAAAAAAGTGGTGCTTGGTGTGCATGTACTGGATATGTATGCCACTGTATCAATACACTTGTTTCTTTACTTACGTCAACATTTTCAGCCTTTAAAGCTCAAAATATACTTCAGAAAAAACAGAGTACTTCCCATTGTGTTATATTTTGTGTTAAACTCAACACTTACAAGATGTATTAAATCTGAATCCAATTAAGCCTGCCAATTAAGACTTTTCAATGGATTAAGTATGGAGTTGAGCATTGCATAAGTAAAAGCATCAGATAAATACTGAAACATTTAGCTCAGTCTGAAGCGGTGACAGAGCAAATTTACCGTCAAAGCCTCCATTCTTCAAATCCATGCATGGCAGGATAAAAGTAGAGATTGATGGTTCATCTTCTTTAGTAAATATACCTGTGAACATTAATTTGTAAGCACATTCAAAAATACATTTTAGGTGTGCATCTGTTGTCCCTGAAGGCCTGTGCATCAACTGAGCCATGGAATTCTGTGACTGTTTGGTTGTTCCGGGTCTGAATTGAGTAGGCCAGGTTATCACACATCATTCATCTCAGTACAAAACATAAAGGAATCTCTTAAATCTCATACTGGAATTTAAAAAAAAAATAAAATCTCATACAGAACATTTGCCATACAATGTATAAACAGTGCCAAATAACTTCATCATACTGAAAGTTATTTGTCCGATGAACACACCAGTGTCACTCTGCATAAGGTGCCTCATTCCTACAGAAATCTACATTTTCGAAGTCAAGATAAAAGGAGATTCATAGCACAAGCATGTTTATATTTTTCTTTCTTAATAACAAGTTAAGAAAGCTTGTGGTCTGCAAGTTCAATATTTGCAGTACCAAATGCAATCTTTGAAAGCATTTATATTTAAGATAAAGATAGCACCTAGTGTCAACTCAGTTTCACTCTTGGTTTGCTTTCTCAGTTTTAAAATAAATTCAGTGAGAATATTCAGTATTCTACAGCATACACTTTCCCTACCTCAGCTTAATTGTATTACGAGTGCAAGATCTCAACTGTGGAACAGGGAGCTGTGAATAGAGTTTCATTATGCTAGAATCTTAATTTAAGCTTAGTTTCATTGTTGGTTTACCTTATCAAAATGCTCTTCTGCAAGCTGAGCTGACGAGATAATGCAGAATGGAATATTTGTTATCATCTGCCAAGTACATAAACACAGAACAAAAGTAAATAACTGTCATCCCAAAATTAACATACTCTTCCCTAAAGAACTGCTGTTCATAAACATCTAATTAATTCAATAAAGGTATGACTGGGTATATTCAATAGAGGAGATTGCTTGGTTATTTTGTCCTCTTATGGAGGAAGATGTGGAGGGGAAGCAATTGCAGTGAAAATTGCTTTTTTTGAAACTTTTGAAAATTCCTAAAATTCCTGTTTTGAAATTACTAGAATTTTAGCTCTCATATCACTTACATCCTTTTTCATATATAAAACCTAAACCTATTGATAGAATTTCTATTCAATCTGTGCTTTATTAGCATCTCGGTATGTTACATGTTACATCATCTTAACATAATAAGACAACTGTGAAAATGATAATGGCATCGTCATTCATTAAAATCAGCACATAATTTTACAGAATGATTTAGAGGACATCTCTGTTTTGGTTTGGTTTGGTTTTTTTGTTTTGTTTTGTTTTCCTTGACCTGCCCATGGAGGCATTCAAGTAATTGCTTACTTAGCTGGGGCACAGTATTATTCCCTAAAAGCACCATTTTGGCATTGACATATGTGTAAGAATGACTGATTAATAACTTTATCAATGAACTGGATGAGGTGATCGAGTGCATCCTCAGTAAGTTTGCAGATGACACCAAGTTGGGTGGGAGTGTCGACCTGCTTGAGGGTAGAAAGGCTTTGCAGGGGGATCTGGACAGGCTGGATCGATGGGCCAAGGCCAATGGGATGTGGTTCAACAAGGTCAAGTCCTGCACTTGTGTCACACCAACCCCATGCAGCGTTACAGGCTTGGGGAAGAGCGGCTGGAAAGCTGCCCGGCAGAAAAGGACCTGGGAGTATTGGTCTACTGTCGGCTGAATATGAGCCAGCAGCGTGCCCAGGTGGCCAAGAAGGCCAACAGCATCCTGTCTTGTATCAGAAATAGCATGGCCAGCAAGACTAGGGAAGTGATCATCCCCTGTATCTATTGTTACATTGCTGTGGTAAGTTGACCTTGCCAGCTGCCAGATGCCCACCCAGCTGCTCTCTCACTCCTCCTTCTCAACAGGACAGGGACAGAAAACAAGATGAGAAAGCTGAGGGGTTGAGATAAAGACAAGGACATCACTTATTAACTATCATCATTAGGGAAGTGATTGTCCAGCTGTACTTAGCACTAGTGAGGCCAAACCTCGAATACTGTGTTCAGTTTTGGTCCCCTCAGTACAGAAGGGATGCTGAGGTGCTGGAGCATGTCCACAGAAGGGAAACAGCTGGTGAAGAGTCCAGAGAACAAGTATTATGAGGAGCAGCTGGAGAAAAGGCGGCTCAAGGGAGACCTTAGTGCTCTCTACAACTACCTGAAAGGAGGCTGAAGTAAGGTGTGTATCCATCTCTTTTCCCAAGTAACAGGTGATAGGACAAAAGGAAACAGTCTTAAGTTGCGCCAGGGGAGGTTTAGGTTGGATATTAGGAAAAATGTCTTGACAGAAAGGGTTATCAAGCACTGGAACAGGCTGCCCAAGGAAGTGGTTGAGTCATCATCCCTGGAAGTATTTAAAAGACATGTAGATGTGATGCTTAGGGACATCGTTTAGTGGTGGACTTAGCAGTCCTAGGTTAATGGTTGGAGTTAGTGTTAAAGATCTTTTCCAACCTGACTGATTCTATGATTCTATGATCCTTACAGTACTGATAAAGCAAGGATGGCTTAATATAAAATTATGCTTTTTATACAATAAGATTGAAAACAACTATTTAAATTCTCACTTTTAGAATTTGAAAAAAATAACATTTGAAATGTTTAATAATTTTCCTCTGAACCAGACACAGCTGTATTGTCAAGCTTTTGTAGTTGCAGGATTTAAATTTGCACATGTAGACTGGACTTTGAATTTCAGAAAGTTAGGCTGAAACCTCAGTCATGTTTTTAATTATGTCAGAAAATACCTGCTGTATTTCCATCTCTGTTCCCATGGATGATGTATAAACTACTGTAGAGGAAGAACTTCTAAGTATAGGGGAACATATTAAATTGAACATGGTCAATTTCATAACCCCAAGTTAAAATTCCTATTAAGATAAATACATAGTCTCTCATCTTAACAAACAAAGGAAACAAAGCCAGGTATGGGTGCTGGTTTTGGAAATAAAGAAGCTAAGGAGAATACATTAGGCTGAAGTCTGAACATTTTAGGAAAATGATAGAGGACTCAACTTTTTGCTTAAGTTCTCTCACAGGTGAAGAACATTTAGAATAGTAAGTGTGCAACTAGAAAATTGCTTTAGATGTTCCTAAATACGCTAGGCACTCTTACTTTATTTTTTTTTTATTTATTCCTGCTGAACTTGCTTTTTCTGTGGCCACATCTGTTTACAACTGTTAAGTCATTTTGGCGGGATTCATATGTATGTATGTTGTGTATTGACATTTTATAAGCTTTACAATAGATAGATAGATAGATAGCCTAACTCGCTTATCTGTTTTTATTGGTCTATGAAACTAAATGTGGGCAAGATCAGATACTCCACATAGAACTGCAGACCTCTGATCACCTTATTCTATTTCCACATATTGCCAGATGTCAGCTGAGCCACAAAACTGTTCATTTATACAATTACACAGAAAACTAGCATTTGTAATGTGCTGAGAGAACAGTGTAATGCTACTGTTGTACACTAGATTCAAAGTAAACCATAAGTACTTGCTCATGTGTTTAAGTCCTTAATCAGAATAACAGAAAAAAACCAAAACCCTCAGTGATAGCAATTCTAATGTCTTCAACATGTTTTCAACAGAAAATGCTTAAATATCTTTAAATGCTCATTTATAAGTATTTAGGAATTAATTGCGCTTTCACAGATACACAGTTTCTTCCATCTGTGATTGCAATGGAGAACTAAATAGCTCTACTACTACTACTACAAAAAAAAAAAAAAAAAAACCAACAAAAAAACCCCCACTATATTCCTATTCTTTAGACTTGTCAGTGTTTTATTCAATAAGCCATATCTTGTGCCATTCCTTCTCTGGTGCATGTTTATGCGAAGTCTAGTCCAGCTAGGGTGACCTAGGAAGACTGGAAAAGGAAAAAAAACAAAAACCCACCTTATCAACTCCGAAACATCAGGAAGTATGTAAGCAGGTATTCTCAAAGGCTGGTTTGAATTTAGGGAGCTTACTTCAATTAGATAGACAAAACAGAGAGGCAAACATTGTTAGCTGAATTTGGCCTTTGCAATTCTTTAAATAGCTGTAATAATCATTTTGGCGGTTTGTTGTTTTTCTTCAAATAGGACATTGGCTGGTCAGTTTAATATCAATACTGTGTCCACTGGAAGACATACATTTGGGTATTTATTGTACCTATTCTGCTAAATAGTCTCACTGGTCAGGATATGCTTTCCATTACAAATTTCTCATACTTATCTTCCAAGACAAGTATCCATGACACATAACATAAAAGGTAATCTATTTGGGAACCCAAATTAGAAAATAGGAAATAGTGACAAGAAAACAATTACCATGAGATTCACACCTGTGCACAGAGAAGCAAGCTAATGCTGTACAGGATTGACTATTTTTGAAATGATTATATTGTCAGTTTCTCTTGAGGAAAAAAAAAAACCAACCAACTTTAAAATGTGATATTTTGGCTTTTCATCCCATGAAAACAAATATTGAAGCTTTCTGCATGAAACAGTACAGAAATGTAGTGAGTTGTACTTGTTATCAAATTTCTGAAATTATACATCTAGAAAGGGTGATCTGCACAGTGTTGCACTTGGTTTGAGAACGTATAAGAATTGTAGTTCAGTTTATCCTTATATAAATCATGCAGAACTTGTTTCTCTAAGTGTCTGGTACCCGGTGATTAAGATGATTAGATAGTTAATTTACTGAAATTGGTTCCTCTGATGAGATATTATGAATAGCAGCTTTTCCTTAAAAAAATACTAGTAAAGCAATTAATTTTAACAAGGTGGAAGAATCAAGAAAGAGAAGAAGTGCTTCATGGTGACTAGTAAACAACAGCTGCTGCTATACTGCATATACTCTTGTTCTTCATTAGCTTTCTCTTTACACTAAATGAAATCAGACCTTTGCAACTTTGTGGATATTAATATGCAATATTTTTTTTAACTTTCAATTATAAATATAAAACCTAAAACCAATGTAATAGGACAAACTTATAAACTGTTTGTTCCTTCACTGTTTGTAAGGAGTGTGGTACTTCAGGGTCAAATTCTAATGAGTGACAGTGGGGAAAGGAAAATCATAGAATCATAGAATGGTTAGAGTTGGAAGGGACATTAAAGATCATCAAGTTCCAAACCCCCTGCCATGGACAGGGACACCTCCACTAAAGCAGGTTGCTCAAAGCCCCATCCAGCCTGGCCTTAAACACTTCCAGGGATGGGGCATCCACAACTTCCCTGGGCAACCTGTTCCAGTGCTTCACCACCCTCACAGTAAAACATTTCTTTCTGGTATCCAATCTAAATCTCCCCTCTTCCAATTTAAAACCGTTACCTCTTGTCCTGTCACTACACTTCCTGACAAAGAGTCCCTCTCCAGCTCTCCTGTAGGCTCCCTTCAGATATTGGAAGGCTGCTATAAGGTGTCCCCGGAGCCTTCTCTTCTCCAGGCTGAACAACCCCAGCTCTCTCAGCCTGTCTTCATAGGAGAGGTGCTCCATCCCTCTGATCATCTTTGTGGCCCTCCACTGGACCCGTTCCAATGGGTCCATGTCCTTCCTGTGTTGAGGACTCCAGAGCTGGACACTATTCCAGGTGGGGTCTCACGAGAGCAGAGTAGAGGGGTAGAATCACCTTCTGTGACCTGCTGGCCACACTTCTCCTGATGCAGCCCAGGATGCGGTTGGCTTTCTGGGCTGCCAGTGCACATTGCCAGTTCATGTTGAGCTTCTCATCCACCAACGCCCCCAAGTCCTTCTCCTCAGGGCTGCTCTCTAGCCATTCTCCGCCCAACCTGTATTTGTGCCTGGGATTGCCACGTCCCAGGTGCAGGACCCTGCACTTGGCAAAGGAAAGGACAAGTAGAACGGAGACAAATGGCTGTTGATGGGAGGTAAAGAGAGAGTGCACTAAAATATTCTAGAACTTTTACAGTGATTTGATATGGGTTTTACCTGCACACCTGGACAAATTTAATTAAGGCTGTTCTTTTTATGCTTTTTCTGATTCACTTGGTGTGTTTAACTCCCATTCTTTCTCACTACACTGAACTTGTACTCTGAGTGCAGATTGCCATTGAAATATGTAATGTACAAGGTACTGAACTAATTCAACTCCTTAGGTACGTTTCTTCATCTAAAAGGACATACACATTGTGAACCTATAAAGAGTTTTAACTGGAATATACATAAAACACCAATTATAGGTATGCTTAAACGTGCATTTATATACAAAAATGGCCTATTAAAATTAACATTATTTTCTAAAGCGTGCTTAGATGATTGCTATTATCTGTTTACTAATTTTGTCAATGAGGTGACACACACAGGCACACTGTGGGGAATCTTTACAATATCTTTGAAGTATTCTGTGAGTCAGAGACTTATTTTCTGCTTTGTGGTGTGTGGTAAGAGCTACAATAACAATAATCTGGAGGTAATTACTGTCTCTAAATTACTTCAGTTGAGCTTTCTCTGCAATTTTACACATTAATTTCTTAAAAGGCAGTGCACAGAATCTGTTTCAGAGGGGAAAAAACAACTTTTGAGAAATTAAAAGATTTTTTATGTCTTTCTCTCAGATGAAATCAATAGACTAGACTTGTGAACAAGTTAAGCATTTTTTGTCTGTAAAACACAGATCCAGTTTTTTCACTTTTGCAAAAAAGGGATAATTCTGTATAAGGCCTGGGATATTCCATTTGCTTGGGTAATGACCCTGTTTTATCTGTTCACAGTTGTGACAAGTGACATCTACAAAGCTCTGTAAGTGAGGGCTAACAGATCTGTTTACAAATCTAAGAGTTTTCAAATAAGTAGTGACATATAAACAACTAGGAGGAAATATCTCTCTGGTAAAGCAAGAGTATATAGAACATACACAAATTAGAGATATGTATAAGTAGTGATAGGAAGCTGCTATTTCCATAAACAGCAGGTATTAGTTATGAGCCTGTTCCTTATACGGCTTAGCAAGGAGCTTCTGAGAAACAGTGAGGAAACCATTTTTACTTCTCAACTCATAAAATGTGATTAAAAGATGGATTAGGAATGTGCTGGAGCTAAAGGATAGAATTTAATCAGATCATCAGTACTGAATGTAAGAAGAAAATCTGAAAACTAGGTAGATTCGGCAGTGACTTACATGCTTGTGGTCCTCTAAAGTCATTCTGTGAAATGAATCTGTGCAGATATGATTTTAACATCTTTAAATTACATTGAAAAATGTGCATGTTTCTTTCTGAATGTATCATTTTGTACATTTATTATGTGGATATGAGATTCATTTTTAGGACTTTAAAGAGTGAGCACCTAAGTTTTGGGTACATATGTATTTAAGTCTCAGTTCTGATCAGATGAGAACTTCAAAAGTTAATCTCCCAGAAAATCAGCTGTTATCTATGACTGACCAATAAACCCTTACTATGGAAGAAGGCTCAGTGGAGATGGGCAAGGGCAATGTTCCCCTGAAGTTCAGGGAATAAAGTAGGGTGTGAATGATCATAGCTAGGACAAAGAAAGCTGACTTTATCTCAACAAAAAGGGGACTAAAGAGGGTGACTTTTGTTTTAGACAAACAGCTATGTCAGTTGGATGGATAATTTGACCCTAACTGCTGGTATAAATTTTTATCCCTGAGTTCATTAAAAGAGTGTGAATGTCTCCCTGAGTTAGCCAGACCAACATGGGGGAAGTGTATACATGGCTCAGTCCAACACAGTATAAAAACAATACAAAACCAAAAGAATTTCAAAGACAGCAATGGGCTTGAGCTGGCTTCAACCTAGGTAAAGTTGTCACCCAGCTTATTACAGTATAAATTGCAGTTAAAAAGCAGCCAAATAGCACATTTTTCCCAGCCCTCAGAACAAAACCACTGCAAATAAACACAAAGCACAAATTAATAATAAACAACACATTCAGCTAGTTAAGCAGCATGGCATCAACTAATTTTAAACAAAACTCTACAGACACAATATAATATTTTGCTTAAGAAGGATATGAGCTGTCTGTTTTAATTTCCAACCCCTCAAGACTCTGAAAGGGAAAAATCTGATACTATTTCTACCAAGCAAGCCAGAATTCGTACTATTCAGGCAATCTGTCAGAACCCCAGTCAAGCCCCACATTGGATGCCAATTAATCTGTCGTGGTTTAGGCTGGGCGGGTCCCTAAATGAACAACAGATGCTCTCTTTTATCTTCTCTCTCCCTTCCCAGTAGAGAAGGGAGAGAGAATAAGGGAGAGAGTTATGGGTTGAAAAGGAACTAAAACTACTTTAATGAATTAAAAAATTTAAGCTAGTAACAATAAAAAGTAATACTATTAATAAGAAAATAATGAAATATATACAAATCCAATATGGAGCTCCCATGATGACAATCATGTCTCCAGCAGGCACTGGGAAAGTCCCACACTGGACTCAGTGATGGACGGGAACTGGATTCAGGAACTGGATTCAGGAATGCACAGCTCGGGATCAAAGGCAGAGGAACAGAGTCCTCCTCAGACTCCAGCCATTGAAGAAAAAGGCTGACTCCTTTGATCCCTCAGCTTTTATACTGAGCATGGTGCAGATGGAATGGAATACCCTGCTGGTCAGTTTTGGGTCACCTGTCCTGTCCCTGCTCTCCACAGGTGCAACCCTTCTATGCTCTTCCTCTGCTGGTCCTCCAACACAGCAGCACATAACAAAGTTAGCTGACCTTGGTTGTTATAGGAAGAAGTATAAGCAAGAGCCTGTTTGCATACCATTCCTTGGTATTGGCTATAAACATCAGATGTTATCTGCTAGAAGCAGACACTGTCTAAAAAACATACCATTAATTTCAGAGAGTGCAGTCAGCTAGAAGAGATCTAAGTGAAATGTAAAATTACTGGAAAGAAAATTGGTTCTCTTTTATCTAAGACCAGGACAACAGCATTTGTCAGGAAGAGTCCATGGTGAGGCAGAGGAAGGAGCAGTTGATATTTATTTTTATATAATAGTGTTTTGCAATAAGGACAGTCAAATAATTCCAAAAGTACAACAAAAATACACCAGTGAAAATGACATTGATTTAATAGTATCAATAACTGTAAGGAAATGGAGTTAAGAGTGGTAGCTCAGCAGAGGGTTGGGCCTGAAATACCGTTCACCCACAGATGGCTCCCCTACAACATCACTTTACCAGCAGCATGGTTACGGCGGTGACAAAAATGGCCAATGGCCAGGCACCATGGGAATTTGAACCAATCAGAAGCAGGTATTCTGTACCCGCCCACCCTATGACTGAGAGGTCAGGGGTTGCTCTGGGGAGGGCTGCTCCAAAGGATTTCTATGTATGCAGGGCCTTGGAAGTACCTCCAGACAGTAAAAACCCAGTAGTTTATTGCTGGTTCAGCTTTTGGCCAGGATACACTTTTACCACAACTGCCTCAGAGCTGTTTCAATGCACGTTGGCAGTAAATCCTAGTCATGGCCTGACATCTCCATTGCTCTGCATTTTGCTGTGAAGAAGACAGACTGTAATTGTCCTGAAACAAGGAAGAAGCAATAAAGCACACTGCTAAAGTTATCTCTGCGTAGTTCCTGACATGTTAATAATGTAAAAGCCGTATTCAACCACTTCCCTGTTAATCTGTATTTATTAAAGAAAATCATTCTGCTCAGTTTCACTCTGTACAGCAAATAACATTGCTGAGCAACCCGCCCTGCAATTGGCTACAACTGGAGGAAAATATATTGTCCTTTTAAGTAATGCTTTTGTCCGGAGTTGAATGTCCCTTTGTCAAAGGAAAAAATTGCTTTACCCATTTTCACTCAGTGAAGAAAGAAAGAGTGATAAAAGAGAAGGGAAAGAGTAAGAGGGAGCTTGTTAACTTTGCTGGCAACCTGTTATCTGGAAAATCTACAAATGGATAATAAAAATAATCTTCAAGCTTTGTATAGCTTTTGATGAAAGTTTTAAAAGACAGTGTAAGTAATTCCATAATGGAACAAAAAATAACATAGAATAAAAGCATAGGAACACCCTGATTTGCCATAGCCATACCCCACTGACAGAGTTTACAACTGTCTCCCTAGACATTTGGCATCATAGTGAAGCATACTGATATTTTTTATCAGAAGTGCTGCCTCAACAGCAGTCCTTATCCTGTTTTGCCTATTTAAATATGTCGCTGACCTTGTCCATGGACAAACTTGTCATCCTTAGGATGGATGGAAATACTATAGAAATGGAAATATATTATAGAAATGGAAATAATATAAAAAAGGGCTGTTTCAAGAACCAATAAATCAAGGTCATCAGTTGTTCTCATCACATGCCCCAATGGCCAAGTACATTTTAATGTTCTTATGGCTCAGCTGAAAGTATTGAAAAATTCAGAAGAATTTATTTATTATTACATTTTTTGCTGTCAACCAACTATAGAATTCTAAATATTGAAGTTTTCTGAGGAAAAAACCGTAAACCTTCAGTAACCTTAGGAAAAAGATTTACTAAAATAGTACTAAAATTTAAAAAAAGAATATTAATGAGGAATCAGATCTCTGCAACTATCAGAGTTGTAATATATGATATTATAAAAGTTAGGAACATTATTTAGTGATACACCATTATAGTGCATAGTCATTATACTATGTATTTACATTCCTTCATTCCACCACTGTATCAACTGAAAAATGAACATCAAAGTTACCGTTTCCACAAAATATTACAATAATTTTCAATAATAATAACAATAATAATAAAAATATTACAAGCTCAGCATGGGTATCTTACTGCTGAGAATAACTTTCATTTGTCATACTTAGCATAATTGTACATCTTGGGTTTCAAGCTCTACAGAGCTGAAGCTGTAGTGTCTAATCTAATATTTTTCTGAACCAAATATACAAAGGCAGAGGAATGGGCAAAATAAAACTTTATGTGCAGGCACAAAATATCTGTTACATTTAACTGAAAGTCATTTTTAACACAGTAACTCATGCCTGACCACGGGGAAAGCATAATCTTTTGAAGAGTTTGTCTTTGTGGGAATGAATATAACATGCTTCCTAACTTAGAGTATTTCCTTCTATTATGTAGTGATTGGATCCATACATTCTGCCTGTATGTTAATTCACACAGCAGAAAAAGACAATGAGGAATTAGAAGTCCATACACAGTTGAAGAACTATGATCTCATTGGGACTGCATATATGTGATGGGATAAGTTGCCTGACTGGGTGCTGTGATGGATGGTTATAGGCTTCTTAGGAAGATAGCTTGAGAAGACAAGGAGATGTGGCTGTCTTGACATAGCTCAATGACATGAATGAGTAGACAAAAGAGATGTTCTGCTTGACTTAATGATTACAACCAAGGAAAAACTCATTGGGGATGTGAAGCAAGCAAGATATGTTGAATTTTAAAATCTTTATAGAGAAGTTACCAAGAGAAATAGCAGAATCAGAAACACGGCACTTCAAGGGAGGGAGATTTGGTCTTCTTCAAGAGTCTTCTTTGCAGAATCCCTTGGGAGACTTCCCTGAAGGGCAAAGGGTCCAAGCAGAACTGGTTGGTCTTGAAAAAAAATTTCTTCAAAGCACAAGAACATTCCTTTTCAATATTCAGTGTAGCCAGAATAGTAGAAGACTGGCATGGATAATGCTGTGGAAGTATAAGACCTACAAAATACATTCCAAAAAGGCAGATTTAGTGGTGTCACAAAGAGGTAGAACTGTCAAACTTTACAGGGATCTTATACTACAAACACTTCAGCAGACATAACTTTTTTACAGATTCAGGATGTCAGTTGAGAACTAATACTATATGGTGTGTACTAAATCTAAGCTTAGAATGATGACTCAAAATGCACAAATCACACCTATAAGGCAAGGATACTCAGTCCCGGGGAGGTTACTTTGGTCAACATCTCAATCCAAAGGGAGGGCTTCCAATCACAGACCTGCTGCTCCAAGGAGAACCACTCAAAAGGGGTCTCCAATGGGGGTCTCATTTTATAGCCTGGGTCAGATCTGAATTGTGGTTCATCTATTGGCCTCGGACACTTTCATTGGTTGAGGGGTTTCCTAGGTAGGCTTATTGGCTGAGGTAGTCTCTGGGTCTCAGGTATCTGTGGTATGTGGCTGGGGGTTGTTTGCATACATGACCAGCAGCTCACACATTTCCCACCTGTACTGTGCTGTTAGACCCGCATTGGGGAGGGATGCTCCTCGCACAGATAAACAGATAAGTACAGAGCAAAAGGAAGTATACAGGAAATGGAAGTGAGAATGAGCTACCCAGGAGGGCTACAGAAACAACACCTTGGAATACAGGAATGGAATTAGGAAGTCAATCTCACTTGGACCTGAAGATAGCAATGAATGCAAGAGTCAACAAGAAGGACTTTGTTAAGTTTATCAGCCAAAAAAAAAAAACCTGACAAAAAGTCAAAAACCCTAAGAAAAATTTGGGCCCGCTACTCAGTAGAGCAGGGTACTTAGTGTCAAAGGACATAGGAAAGACAAAAATACTTAGTGGTGTTTTCTTGTTTTTACTTGTTTCCCCACCCCTCAGTTTTTGCTGGTCAGTTCTTGCTTCTGACTTCTGAGTTTCCAAAGTTATTTCCTTCCAAATAAAAAGAATAAAGCATTACCCACAATCAAGAAAAATAAGGAATATTTAAAGCAACAGGACAAATAAAAGTCCATGGAAACAGGTGGGATATACCTAAGTATGCTGAGAGAGGTGTCATTACAAGGCTGTTTTCTATAATCTTTGAAAAATCATAGGAAACAAAAGGTTCCTGAGCACTGAAAAGAGCTAATATCACACTAATCTTCAAGACTGGAAAGAAAGACAGTCTGGAAAACTACACAGTGGTCATTTAATCTAGAAAAACAGGGCTGTAGCAAGGGCACCTGAGGAAAAGCTAAGAAAACTGGATGATGCTAAAGAAGGATCTTACTGCTGTCAAGGAAGGGTGTGATGATGAAGGAACCAGATGCTCCCTACTGATGCACAGAGATAGGACAAAAACCAACAGGCACAGCTTGGAACAGTGGAAAGGAGACAATATACAACAATATAAGGAGAAAAAAAATGACCATGAGGATGGCGAAACTCTGGAACAGGTTGCCCAGAGACGCTGTGGGCTCTCCATCCTTGGAGTTTTTCAGAACTCAAGTGGACAAGGCCCTGAGCAACCTGTTCTCAGTGGATGCACTTTGAGCAGAAAGTTGGGCAAGGTGTCTCGCAAAGATCCCTTCCAGTCTCTACAATTCTGTGAGTAAAATTTATAAAGAAAAACAGGTTATTTACTCTATTGTTATTTACTATTATTTACTAGTTATTTACTATTTTTCATAATATCCACTACTTAAGTACTGGGGGAAAGGTACTTCTCTGCATAAAACTATGAAAAAAGAACAAATAGAAGTACTCGGAGAAAATTATAGTTACATAAGCTATATAGCTCTATAAGAATGTGAATAAGAAAAAAAATGCTGCAATGTTACTATTGTATACCAAGATTAAGAGTTTCCTTTACTTTTTTTAGTCCTTTTTTTTTTTTTTCTTCAAAACAATAGTGTTTTTCAGAAAGTTCTTTTTTTTATTATCTTTTTGGGAAAAACATTAAAATTGTTAGTCCTTAGCAATACTAGGCCTTTGGGAAGCCTGAAACAGAATGCAAGGCAGATATTTGCATATGTCAGCTTCACTCTACAGAAAAGTAAACAAGCCACAAAACAAAAAAAAATTAATATGCATAATTCCCTTATTTCCTTTTAATGACTGTTTAATGAGCATTAGAAGCTTTCAAAAACTCTCTATTGAATCTTTATATTTCAACATGCAAGTCCTTGGAATGATTATAACAAGATCAAAATGTACCTATAAAGTTTAGTGGAAATAATACCACTGTAAAGAAATTCAGTTCTTGCTTCTCAGTCAAGTTTCAATAGCTTAGTTGATAGTGCACATTTAATAACTGAGACCAGACAAAGTATGTAGAATTAAATGCAAACAAAAAAATATCCTAGGTAAGTTGTGCAGTCTTCATCCTAGGCAGTTTTCAGGAGCACACTAGATATGGTCTTAAGCAACCCGGTCTGACCTCACAGCTGACTCTACTTTGTCCAGGACTTTGGACTAGAGACACCCTGAGGTCCATTCCGATCTGAATTATCCTGCTATTCTAGTATCTTATGCAGACAATAGTATTTATCCAGTGTAGAATTTAACACAAATTTCTTCTCAATTTTTCATTCTATTAAAATTTACAAATTCTAGCATTTTAAAAATAAATCATCCACACGTATCCACACAAAGATTTCTGTTTATTATTTTCTTTATTACATAATGTATTAGACTATTATTTTCATTTCACAGATCGGATTTTCAAACACTAAAATTAAATATAAAAAAAAATTAATGATACCTGGTGAGGAAACCACATATTTAAACAAAAACAAAAAGGCAAAACTGCTCACTATGTATCTCTTGAACTATTTATCTAATGGAAAAGACTGCTTTAACAGCATTGTCATTTCCTCCAAGAAAATACCTCTTGTACTTTCTCTTTTCCTTAAAGGAATATAAATAGAGATATCTTTTTTACAGTACATTATTAATTAATATTAATTACTATAATTTCCCTTTGATCCTCTCTAATTAATCAGATATGTATAGAAATACTTTCACTGTCCTTCATATTCAAATACATTTTAAAATCTATTCCGTTGTGATAGTAGTTACTGTTTTTGTGAAAACCAAAAAGGATTACATCTCTCTTCTTTGCTGGGTAGAATGTTACAAAACACTGCTAAAAGTTGCACAGCTCCCGAAGTATAACAGCATGAATAAAATTTACTTGCAACATTGTCAAGGAACCTTCACATTTTAGCTAGATTCTTTTCTCTTTCAGGTATATAGCTGCTACATACCATCTTACAGGCTAATACAAGCCTTAAGCAATGCAAAAAGAGGAGAGAAGTCAACGTGAGTATTATTCCACAGTATGATAAATTGTTCTGAGAAATATTGAATAGTTGTAGTTACCAGAGCACAGGAGTACTATAAAATTTCTTGCTCTATTTTATGAAGCATTAAACTGTTCAAAATAACTATTGCTTCTAGATGTCGTCCATAAATCAAGTCAGGCCAATGGCAGCAAAGTGATGGATATCCACCCATCTAAGGGATTTGATCATAAGACACAAGCTAAAACAGTGACAGGGCAGAGATAAATGTTTGTGTTCAGATTAACATCCCAAGGTCAGAGTGCCTAGGCATATCAATGAGGAGTTTCAACCAACACTCTAAGAATATTAATCTAGAAATGTATAATAGCAAACTGAAGAAATTGAATTTTAATGAAGTTGTCTATTTTGATTGTCTAAGAAAATATTTATAGTAAACTAATCATACACAGACTGGAATTTGTTCTTGCACATGGCCTGTTTCCTGAAAATATCAACCTTGTCCTGGGTTTTAATGATAATTTTATTTTTCATTTATTTACTTTAACAAGGATGTTAATAAAGCATTAAAAGAAAAACTGTAGTATAATGTCTTTATTTCTTGAACGGAAAAGTAGAACAAGATAAAATAATGTCATGACAGTCATACACTACTTATTCTAAGATGACTGTGTGTTTATACAAAGTCTTGTTAAGGCTGTACAAGATTATTTAACATTTTAATTTGTAGAAGTTAATAACTGAAGATAGTGTGAGAGACATTTCAAGAACATAGCATTTAATGTCAAAAGAACTCATCAGTTTCCTAAAGAAGCCTGGTTGTTTTCCAGGCTGTATTAACTGTATTTGCAATATATAGTATTTTGTTCAGGTGTATAAGACATTGAAAATATAATTTTCACCATAAAAATATCTGAAAACTAGGACAGCATACCTAGGGCTTACTTCTGATATTAGATTTTCAGTGTGGATGAGGGTAGTAGCTGTTTTAACAAAATGCTCAGCAATGCATACTTGTCTAGCTGAGATCAGGGTCAAGCCCATAGGGCACATTCTTGTTCTGGTGAGGTGTTTGGGGGTGGTTTTGACTACTTTTTTTTTTTTTTTTTCTTTTCTAGTGCAGTGCTCTTCCAATTTGTTTCTGTGCATTCTGTGAATTGCAGTAGCAAGAAAAAAAAAGAAGTCATGAGTAATTCATTCAGTCTATAATAACTCTTAAGAATATTTTGTGAAGTGCACTATCCTAGATCATTTAAACACTGTATACTCATAACTGATATTTACTGGATTAACAAGGTTTGGGCCCTGATGCTTCTGTAAACACAAGCTGAAAAGAAGTACTAGTTTTAAACTTCCAAAAAAGAATACAAAGCCTTTCATTTAAGTAATAGATGACAGAGTTATTTTGAAATCTAAGTACTTATATGTATGCATGTATATATTTATATACATAAACACATACATATATCCATCCCCTCTTTCCAGACAAATCATCCATTCAACTATTACACTTTAAACAATTCTAAAGTACTAATTTCTGTTCGGATCTGTTTTGTCTTTGCAAAATTTAGATAAAAAAGTGATTTATTTATTGATGTCACCCTGTCATTCCTACTCTTTTTGTACTCAGCCATACTGTTTTCCCAGTTTTCAGAGTTTTGGATGAGCTCAGGTATATCATAGAATCATAGAATGGTTAGAGTTGGAAGGGACATTAAAGATCATCGAGTTCCAACCCCCCTGCCGTGGTCAGGGACACCTCCCACCAGACCAGGTTGCTCAAAGCCCCATCCAGCCTGGCCTTGAACACTTCCAGGGATGGGGCATCCACAGCTTCCCTGGGCAACCTGTTCCAGTGCCTCACCACCCTCACAGTAAAGCATTTCTTTCTGGTATCCAATCTAAATCTCCCCTCTTCCAATTTAAAACCGTTACCCCTTGTCCTGTCACTACACTTCCTGACAAAGAGTCCCACTCTGGCTCTCCTGTAAGCTCCCTTCAGATATTGGAAGGCTGCTATGAGGTCTCCCCGGAGCCTTCTCTTCTCCAGGCTGAACAACCCCAGCTCTCTCAGCCTGTCTTCATAGGAGAGGTGCTCCATCCCTCTGATCATCTTTGTGGCCCTCCACTGGACCCGTTCCAATGGGTCCATGTCCTTCCTGTGTTGAGGACTCCAGAGCTGGACACAATATTCCAGGTGGGGTCTCACGAGAGCAGAGTAGAGGGGTAGAATCACCTCCTGTGACCTGCTGGCCACACTTCTTTTGATGCAGCCCAGGATGCGGTTGGCTTTCTGGGCTGCCAGTGCACATTGCCAGTTCATGTTGAGCTTCTCATCCACCAATACCCCCAAGTCCTTCTCCTCAGGGCTGCTCTCTAGCCATTCTCCGCCCAACCTGTATTTGTGCCTGGGATTGCCACGTCCCAGGTGCAGGATCCTGCACTTGGCTTGGTTGAACTTCATGCAATTTGCACAAGCCCACCTCTCAAGCCTGTCCAGGTCCCTCTGGATGGCATCCCTTCCCTCCAGCATGTCGACTGCGCCACCGAGCTTGGTGTCGTCAGCAAACTTGCTGAGGGTGCACTCTATCCCACCATCCATGTCTCCGACAAAGATGTTAAATAGCACTGGTCCCAGTACCGACCCCTGAGGAACACCACTCATCACTGGCCACCACGTGGACATTGAGCTGTTGCCTATAACCCTTTGAGTGGAGCCATTCAGCCAGTTCCTTATCCACTGAGTGGTCCATCCATCGAACCCATGACTTTCCAATTTTGAGACCAGGATGTCATGCGGGACAGTGTCAAATGCTTTGCATAAGGCCAGATAGATGACATCTGTTGCTCTGCCCTTGTCCACCAAGTCTGTGGCAATATTGTAAAAGGCCACCAAATTTGTCAGGCGTGATTTGCCCTTGGTGAAGCCATGTTGGCTGTCTCAAATCACCTCCTTATTTTCCATGTGCTTTAGCAGAGATTCCAGGAGGATCTGCTCCATGATCTTGCCAAGCACAGAGGTGAGACTGACTGGCCTATAGTTCCCTATACTTTTTCTTTCCTTTTTTGTCTTCTTTTCTTCCTTTTTTGAGTATTTGTGATACATGTGTATAACACACACCAAAAAAACCTATACGATATATTTTTGTAGCTATTGCAAGTCAGTGGATAAACTGTGGTGAATGAAAGGTGTATTTTGAAATAGAAAACCAAGAGAAAATATTAATTTGTTAAAATTATTTCTAATTAAGTAGGCAGGTATTCTCTGTTACAACCAGTATTTTGAAGGGATATCACAAGAAAAAGAACGGGTTGTCGTTGTAGAAACCAGTTCAGTCTTAAGTGATGACTCTCAGATGTAATTTAAATTTCCTAAGATTTATATTTCTATTTAAGACTAAAAAAAGTCTTAAATAGAATATTTATTCAGAAAGTTGACCTATATAAACCTTTTAAATTTTGAAAACTTACAACCCTCCACCATACTGAACAGCTTCTTAATCACAAGCCTACGACAAAAAGGGAAGACATATGGTTAAGCAAAATTGATCTGAGAACACTCTAAGTCCTTGTTATTTTTTAAGAATCTTTTTCTTCTTTCTTCATTTTAACTGTGCAAAAGGAAAAAAAAAAAAGTATACTTTGAGTTGTAGGTTGATTAGTTAATTTGGCTCCACATCCTTAGAGAACTGAAGCAGTTGTAGAGAAAATTCCTGGAACCCTCTGCAGGCCAATTTTGATGCATTAAATCAGTTCAAGAAGAATCAGAAAATAATTATTAATCATTAACTGTGAAAAATAAATGCAGAGAAAAATGTTAACATGATTGCAATCTTCATGTCTTCCATTTCATTGTGCTTCTGAAAGTATTTCTGAACATTTGGGAACTGCAAAAGCACATGCTGTTCAAAGTTATAAGGAGGGGAGATTGGGTAGGAAACTTGTTTCTAAAAAAAGGATTGGCATGACTTTGTCTACAGGGAGATCAATGAAATAATGCACTGTATTTAAATTTTTCATCCAAGAAAAAGAGAACAAATATTAATTATAGCCTTTAGCTCTTTTCATGGTAATCCTTTGGTAATTATAGTTCAAGAGAAAGAACAGAAGTAATTTAAAGATGTATTTCTTCATAAGTTATCCAATTTTATTTTTTTCTCTTAGAAAAATGTACATTTCAAAGGAGGACTTTGTCTTAAGTTTGATATTCATTGTTTGCACAGAAGTAATAAAGCAAACTGTAAAGACATTTCTTTAGTGTACGTTATTTTTGCAGCCGCATCCACGGTGGTAAACTTGCATACTGATAGTATGTTAAATGACATCAACTTTCATGGTATGTGCTGAAGACCTTAAAATTATTGCTGGTGAATTTGAATATGAATTTTTATGAGCGTTGGAGAGGTTTTTGGATTTGTGTTTGGGGTTTTTTTTTGTGTTTTGGTTTATATTTTTTTACCCTTTTAGTACTATCTTACAAATCAACTTAAATAACTATGTAGAAAGTTAAGAATCTTTTAGGGAATACACAGTGACATAGTAAGGAGAGAACAAAGTCTTACAGGCCAAGCTCAAGACAGAAAAGGAGATTTAAGTTCTAAATGTGTCTGAATTAATAGGAGTTTGCGAGTTTATGTAGTGTGTTTCATCACACAGACACGGAATCATAGAATCATAGAATGGTGCGGGTTGTAAGGGACCTTAAAGATCATCTAGTTCAACCCTCGTGCCATGGGGTTCATCATCTAGTTCAACCCTCATGCCATGGGGGCCCTAGCAACCCACTAGACCAGGTTGCTCAAAGCCCCATCCAGCCTGGTCTTGAACACTTCCAGGGATGAGGTGTCCACAACTTCTCTGGGCAACCTGTTCCAGTGTCTCACCACCCTCACAGTAAATAATTTCTTCTCAAAGTGAGTCCTATGGTCTAATCAGACAAACTCCAGGCTGTGGCACCAGTCCTGCAACCATTTGTTGACTCAACAGATGCACTGCTCCCAAGGCTTTGTATTCCTTCTTGATACTCCTGAAACTGCTCCTGGTGATACCACTGGTGCCTACATGAAACAACAGCAGCAGATAATAGTCATTGTACTGTACAAGGTTTGGTAATATCTCTGTGACATCCTTGATATGAGCCCCTGGTAAGCATCACATCTCTCTAGAGAATTCTCCAGGTATAATTAATTGTCTAACCTAAGATATTAGTCTAGGTTTTTACAATCAACTGTGAGAAATACATGCATTCAAAAGGCTATTAACCTTTTTGCTGTTGCCCCACACCTTTTCACACCTGGGGCCTCATGTTTGTGTTTGAACAGTGACCTGCTTTCAAAAAAAAGGTATGAATATCCTTCCACCCCATTCACTCACAGCTGGCTCTTAAACCTATTGTATCAGCCTATGCTTAGAGAATTCTCCTGGTTTACCAAGTCCACATTTTGTCTAGGCATATGATCTACTAGATATGAACTCTAACCACTAGAATATTAGAATTATGCTGAATATTTAATTAAGATATGCACTACATATGTTTGTGGGTTTATGTCGGATGTGCCAGGAGGATTAGATGATACGCAAATGTGCATTTGGTTTGCTTTTGGCAAAACGCATGCCTAAAGTATGCTTAAATTGAATTTAGATCATCTAGTTTTTCCCTGTGATAAGTTCACACAGATTTTTTTTTTTCACATGCATTAAATTTCTTGGGTTTAGCTTTGTAGTTTCATTTTTTTAAGTAAAATAATTCAGAAGTTTGTTAGTTGGAGGATTTTTTTTTTTTTTTCCCAACTTTTCACTTTTTTTTCCTTCCAGGAAGAGGAGGAAATAAATAAGAACTACAAAAAGGAACGGGTAAGCAATATATCATCCTTTTATTCATTTTTCACTCAGTGAAAAGGACATTTTAAATGTGTTTTTTTACCATTTTAAAAATTATTTTCATGTGATAATAAACTATTATTTAGAGAACTTTTAAAAATTTTAAAAGCTTAAAAGCTCACATTCTTATTTTTTATTACGTGCTTTGAATATGTCCCACTTTTGAATGTATATTTCCACTTAATGAGCCAAAAAAATAATTTTCAGTGGTGGATGAAAAATATTTTTTTCTCCTATAGTTTCTAAGGATTCTGAACATTTTCTTTAGTGATACTGAATCAGAGTGAAAAAAGGGAATCTTGAAAATGTTCAAAACATGATGATGTCTTAAAGATAAAAATTGGACTGAATAAATTGAAGTTTTTATTTTTTTATTTTGATTATTTTCTTTTAATGAAGATGTATTTTAATCTTTTTACTTTCTAGGAAAATGAATTTAAAAAAAATTCACAAACAGAATCACAT
The DNA here is from genome assembly GCF_964106895.1 of Numenius arquata. Classification (NCBI taxonomy): domain Eukaryota; kingdom Metazoa; phylum Chordata; class Aves; order Charadriiformes; family Scolopacidae; genus Numenius; species Numenius arquata. The sequence continues at coordinate 101,880,404 of NC_133576.1, read as the reverse complement.
TACTTTTAGTTTAAGAAAAATATAAATTTATTTTATGACAATTATAAAACTCAGTTTTCCCATTTTTGTGGAGATTGGAGGTACAGAATAGAAATAGGATTGAAAATTGACCTAAACGAACATTCTTGTGTTAGTTCCCACATGTTGCTGCAACATTTTGTTGCATGCATATGGATTTTCCAGCCAAACATCTCAACAGTACTTAGAGCACTTAAAGCATTCTAAAAATGGTATTTACTAATGAAGTCATATCTAAAGAATAGATTTTTGAGGCAGAAGAATTTTTTCCTAGCTTTTATAGCACAACAGGGTATTATATGAAAGTACATCCCTAAGTGAATGATTTTGTTTTACCTTAATGTGTGAGATGTTCAGGGGCTTCTTTACAGACAAGTTTTGCCTTTCCCCCTAGAATTGTAGTCAATCCATTTTTCACTAGGTTCATTTATACTGTTAATGGTTCAAGAAGCATTTTGAGTAGGCACGTATTGAATTATAAGACAAATTTAAAAGCCTTGCAGTTTCTTTGTTCAGATAGTCATTGATGGAACTTTATTTTTATATGCTATTTTTATACTTGCAACCAAGCTTCAAAACCAGTGAGCCCAAGGTATTCATGAAAATATTGCCACAGTGCTTGAGGTGTCTAGTGCAAATCATGAACTATTGTAAATTGAGACTGTGGAAGGAATGTGTGAGATATCTGTAGTCTTTTTTCCCACCACCATTAACATGGTATTGATTTGTGTTGCAGACTTTTTATAATGGAAAAAGAAACCTCTCAGCTTCCTTCCCAAGATCTCAGAGAAGCTCTCTAATAGAACTGCAGAAAAGGAGGGTAGGAAAAGTTAGTTGTTAGCTTCTACTACTGTCCTTTTCTAACTTTTTGATAAAAAGAGATTCATCTTCTCTGAATCTGTCCTTAGTTTTTCCTTAGTCAGTGATTTTAACTATTAAGTTTGACTAATAGTTCCTTATTTTATTTCAGGTTGCTACAAATGGTCTTTATTTTCAGACAAATAAAATTATCCCTAAAATTTCCTCTGTTTCCTTCAAAGTAAAGATGCACTCTGTGAAAATCCTTTAACCTCACCACTTATATCTGAGTTGGTTACACTACTTCTCATTTCAGGTAATGGTCATAAACTGGCATGTCTAGACCATGACTCATCTCATCTGCAGTAGATGCCTCTATCTGGTCAAACTAACCTTGTCGTAGTGGACCACATTTCTCTCCATTGCTTGTAGATATAGCAATATAAAAATGTGGACTAGCTCAAATGCAGATATCTATTTGTGGTCAAAGGAATTATAATTCTGTGTTATTTGGAAGCAGGCAAGTGTGTTTTGCATTTCACTTTTTCGTCACTCAGAAGTGAATACAGTTCTGGAAACAGTTTTGTATTAGAAAGTATTCTTCAAAAGTATTAAGTGCAGTTGTCTGCCTACAAGTGATTATACAAAGAGGTTTTATTTATTGAGATATATTAGACAGTCCTGCATAGAAGTGTATGCAATAATACAGGCAGAGTGTTGTGAAGATTAGTTCCTGGACTGTGGTTCTGATGTTGGAATTCAGATCCTCTCAAATTCAGGAAGAAAAAGAGGTTTCACTTGTGCTAGGCTAGCATGTTATTCGTAATCTTACTACTATCTCCCATTTACCGATGACCCAAAGAAATATCATTTTACCTGTTTGCACTATTGCAGTCCTGAGTTTTGCCACCTGTATTTGTTATAGCCTTGAGTCATTTATTCCTTCTGGCAAGCTATCTCTTTTTTGAACAAATATGTGAAAAGTATGTCTGAATGTATACCTTGCTAATGAAAGACATTTTCAGTATATGAAAATAGAATATTGAGAGCTGATTTTATAAAGAGGATTATGCTTGCAGTGTATAAAAAGACTGACAATGATGGGATGAACAAGAATAGATGAGATACAGAAAAAGAACAGTTAGGGATTAGGCAGAAATTTATTTTAATTCACAAGTATTTTGCTGTTATTTAAATAGTTGTTCATAGGGCAGCAGCTAACGAAGAAGAAACTGCCAAAAAAATCTTCCAGTTTTATCAATCTTTGCATTTTACATTGGTTTATTTGAAAGTCTCAGCTTGGGTGCAAACTGACTATAAAGAATATGTAAAAATAAGAAAACAAGTTTAAAACTGATGAAGTCAACATATAATGTTCTCATCTTTTTTGCTTCTTAATTGTTAAGTGGAATAATATGTTAAACACTTCTTTTTGTAATAAAGGCACGCTGCAACTCAAACAAAAAATATTGTGTACAGCAAACTAACAATAACGCTTTATAAATAATCTCAATCTTATTTTAATTTTATTTACTTAGTGATTGTTTGGTATTTAGAAAGGCTATGTGTAAACAAGTTTATCTCAGTAAAACAAACAAACAAGAAAATAAAGCCATGCTTTTTGTGGAAAATGTCATCACACTGGAACCAGCATAATGAGTTTATGTGGATTTATTTATTATTGCTGTCCCCAAGATGTTGCCTCTCATTTCCAAGCAGTTCCTGGAACATTACAGATAGCAGTAACATGCATTTAAACTTTTGCCAAATGCCTGAGACATGGCTCAATGCACTGTTGGAGGGTACTGTGAAAGCCTGATGGTTTTGAGTACTGGTTTTCTAGTATTGTTAAATCTTACTGTGTATCTAATATATCATACTATAAGAACAGCTACAAATTTAGAAATGCAGTATAGTTAAAAAGGACTACTCTGGCCCCATATTAGCAAAATGGTAAGCTTCCATGATGGAAGATACGTATGTTCTTGATGATCTAGTCCCCGGTATTTATTTTGGCAAGCAGTACAGTTGCTTGTATTGACACTTTTTTTTTTTTTTTTTTCTGGACAGAGGTAAGTGATTGCATATTTATGCAGATTTATTGCAGATTTATGTTCTCTGCAACTCCTATTTGCTCTGTAAAGATGACTGCTTTGTTGTAATAATTCTGCACTGTATTCAATTCTACATCTTAAAACAGAAACACACTTTCTATCATGCTTGTTTGTTCTATATTAAGTCAGAAATCTATGTTTAGCTTCTGACAGACATTTCTTCTGGTCACGATCAATAAATCAGCAATACAAGATGTACCACAAGGGAATACTCACATGCCAGAAATAGACAACTGAAATTGGTAACTTTTGGTTTTCATTTCAGTAGAATTTCAATAATTTGTTAAATAGTTTCACAGGCTAAAGCCAACCTGAAAGCTAAAACAAGTGAGACCTTGACAATATCTTTCCAGCTCTAACAAACTGGTCTAATGCTAATCCAATGAGCTAGAAAAATGAGGAAACAAACATGAATGTTATCATATAATTACTGCTAGCTGCACAATTTTGTGACAGATTTGAGGTTGGAGACTGGAAGGGGATAAAAACCATGGAGACGAATGCTAATTGGTCTTAGATGCAGAGAAAGTCAAAGAAACCGGTCCTGGGACTACATTCCTAATGAGGCCACTAGCAGTTCATGCTAAAAATCTAGAAAGTAATAAATACTGAAAGTGATAGCCCCTTAGGTATAAGAAAGTCATCCATGCTCCTGGACATCTGACACTGTAGAAGGCTGAGCCTGGGTTGGAACTGCTACACATGGTAGCTAGGACCCCAGACAGGATGTGGTCAGAGCACATCCCGTTCGTCTGAGTTCATGATCTAAGTGGACCAGAGGTGCAAGACTGGTGTCAGTCTGAAGTGTGTCTCTGTTGTGAAATAGAAATCTTAGGCTAGAAATTTCTATCCACCTGCTAGATCCATTCTGCTGAGTACATGGATTTTACAGTATACAACATTGAATGATGTGGTTTGCATCTTGTGGCCGCTCTACCCTTAACTGTCTGTGACAAGCTTTTTCGTGCTACCTTCTCTTCTTTTATTCCAAGCAACTATTAAATATAATAAAATTAAATGTAATATACTCTATCCAGATCTCAAAGGTTTGAATTATTGTTTTATGCAATTTGTTTTGCCTTGAAACTAATGAAAGCAGGAAGCTTCCACTGTATGCCTGAGTTTGAAGGATTCCCAGGAACCCAGAGGCCAGTGATGAATGCATGCTGAAGATTCAGCTCCCATATGGCCCTCCCTGTGCAGCTTAGATGTTGTGACTCCTAGCATCATGATAATTTCATTCTCTTTTATCCTCCCCACGTTATGTGTTTCATCTTCTTATGATATCCTGACTGGCATGCAGTTTATAAGACTGTGGGGCCACAGCTACCAATTTTATATTGAATGACTGAGAATTTTTGTGTTTCCCCAGCAGAAATAGTAAGCAACAGAAAATGGCAAACAACGATCAATTTTTTCATAAGTGGGATGATGTGTAAAAAACTATACAAATCTTTTCTGAAAGCAAAGATCTTATTGGAAACACCTGATAATTCGTTTCACTTTGAGGAACAGCTATCCAAGGGGGAAAAGGGGGAAGAAGAAAAATGAAAAAGAAGAAGAAAAGGCTGGGGGGGAAAAGCCCCAGGCAGGCTCCAGGGATGAAAAATAATAGAAGTAAGGACTTGGAACTTTCAGATATCTTTTTTCCTATAGTTTACTGAACAATGGATGTGCATTCTTTCTGCTTCTTTTAAATTCTGAATTTTTTTGACTTATGGTTTCCTAACTACTGAACAGGAGAGAAGAATTGTATTTCAAGATCATGAGTTTCTTTTAGTTCCAAGTTCCAGAAAGAAAGCAAGAAAGTTTTAAATTACTTCAGAATATTATGAAATTAAAAATGTAACTACTTAAGGAAATGATTTTGCATATGAAACTTTTAATATGTGAGTTTCTCCCTTTTAAATGACATGTGGACCTTATTTTAGCATATAATAGAAAGATATTATGACATCTCCTTTCCATTTTGCTTTCTCTTTTAGACACTTAACATCTCTTTTTTGCTCCACCACCAAAAAGAAATAATACACTAACTTTAGAAAAATAATTTGAAACAGAAGAGGAAAAATATTATTTTTATGTTTATATTTTAGAAATATCATAATTAATGCTTTCATTTTTTACACAAATAAGTGTATTTTTCATTTATTGAAGCAGTTATGAAATTATCTTATTAGAGAGAATGTAAAAGGATTTTTTAAACATCTTTAAGATTTAGATAAGGAAAATAAAAACAGGTTTTGATTTTCTGAGAGTCAAAAAAACCATTGTAAGTTCAATGGTTAGATGAAAGACATTAGTATATTAGAGTATGTTTACTATTTCCTTTATTTACTACCGGTTTTGTTTGTGCTGTACATATATACACATTATATATGCTAAATCGTGAAACCATCTCACCCTCTTCTACTTTGGAATACTTTAATGAGTAGAAAAAAGTTTAGGATTGAGAGCCCAGGCATGAACAAGAAGAATACAGCATTTGATTTATATCCCAGACTACTTTCCCACTATAACAACAATTAACTTGATATTCTGAACAAAATCAAGAGAGAGGTGTGTGCATAAAATGTACATCTATTACTCCCATGTAGATGGTACAAGATGTGAATCAAGGACAAAATCTTGCAAAGCGTCATTGATTCTTTTAAAAAACAGCCAGTGAATAAGCCTTTCAAAGGAAATGTAGTGTCTAATTTGATATTTTGTAAAAGTCAAGAGACATAGTTTGAAGTCATTTAATGGAACCACCATTTTGTAACATTGATCAAAATGTACAAAATCATTTAACATTCTCACAGCAGTAAAAAAAGCTAAAATATCCACCCCATTTACGTTAACCTTCAAAAACTTCTTTATCTAAAAATGAAGGAACTTTTAAAAGCACTAAAAAATACAAAGGAGCAATTAGATGAGTCAAGTCATTACAGATGTCATGGACGCTACTGAAAGATACCATAGTGGAAGTGATGTGTTGGTGCATACCATGTGTCAGGAAAACCTCAGGAAAGGACAAAAACAAGTCTAAATAATGGATCAGCAAAGTAATTTCCTAGAACAAAGAGGTTTTCAGTAAAAAAAGCCGAAGGTGCAGTAAATTAATAATAATCATCATAAACACTTTCAGCTTAAATTAAAACATATACACCAGTCAGTTCTGCTATTGACATTGTATAAGGTGTCTTCACACAGTGATGCTGTGGTTGAAGACATGGTGCTTTTGGCAGGAGACTGCAGCCACTGGAACGTTCGAAGAGCTGACAGATTCATGCCCCAGAGCCAATGGCAGGACAGAAGGGTTCACAGGGCTACAGGTGCAGATGCTGCCATAGGCTGGAGGTTTCAAGCACTTTTCCCAGTGATCTTTACGCCCCAAAAGGCAAATAAGGAGTCAGAGAAGTAAGAAAAAGAGAAACCCATAGCTGTGAGTAGGGAACACATCTATTAATCTTCTTTCTCAGTCTAATAAACGGAAGGTTGAAAGGGTAGGAAAGAGGAGGTAAGCTATGATCTTATAAGGCAGTAGGAACATGGGCAAGTTTGCTCTGCCCTGCTCCTTCTCAAAATACATCCTCATGTGTGAGTAGAATATGCAGGGATTTCCAGAGATACCTCTTCAGCACCAAGTTTAAACCTTATTGAGCCAAGACTTCTGCCTATGGTGCCATATACCAGACTTCTGTTGCTTGTGCAGTAGTCTGGATGTTGGGGTATCAGTATCTCTACTAGGAGTGAGAGCAGGAGCCCAGTAGTGTCTATGCCAGCAGCAGTGGCAGATTCAGCAGCAACGGTAAGACTGGAATTGGGGTTATGGTGCTGCAGTGGCAACGGTAGTGATGATGTTCCTGACTTCCTGGCTCAGTGGGAAAAAGAGCCAGGCACAGGAGCAACTTCCTTTTAGTAGGCACAACCTACTCACAATGTAGCAAGAACTAGGCCGGGACAGTCATTAGTCCTGGGCCACGTAACGCTGGAGATAAGATTTTAGGGAGACATATTGCTTGAGTCAGTACAGCTGTACTTTCCTCCTCCTCTCCTCTCCTCTCCTCTCCTCTCCTCTCCTCTCCTCTCCTCTCCTCTCCTCTCCTCTCCTCTCCTCTCCTCTCCTCTCCTCTCCTCTCCTCTCCTCTCCTCTCCTCTCCTCTCCTCTCCTCTCCTCTCCTCTCCTCTCCTCATGCTTTATGAACAATTAGTGACAAATTTTATTTATGTTTAAGAGTGCAGGTTGATGGACTCTATTTTTTCATGCAAATAATTCTCTCTGGCTTCAAAAACTGTCTTGCATTCTTTCCTTGAGTGTATTTTAAAACACATTTTGCTGTACTTTGCAGCCTATGTGCTGAAACACGTCAACACAATTGTTATATACTTCCATAGTTACGTTACTACTATATCTTGTCTAGAATTTATTTTTCTTTCCTGTTGCTCTTTGGCTCAATTTGTACCTCTTCTTAATTTCTTCCCTGACTTGAATTTACCTTACAGAATGCAATTTCAAGATTTTTTTTAAAGACCTGAAGAATGTTGTTGTTTTTATTTTTCACAGATATAATTACAATGTAGTTTACAAATAAGCATGATTTTGATATACTATAGCTGCCTTCCCCACCCCCTCCCACCCCCGCAAGTATCCCAAGGGATGAAAGCAGACCTTTAAAGATAAAAGTGAATTTAGAAATCTAATGAAAGTGTTTTTAATATCTTAGCTTTTGCCATAAACTTTGCTATATAACCATGCAAATTGACTATTTCTGCACGTGGCAACTGTATTTTGCATTTTTCCCTCTTCGATAATGTGCTTTTTCCTACTTCAAAGAATCCTAAAATAATTGAACTTGTGTTATATATTGGAAACTGGAGTAAAATTAATTGAAATTTATGTTAATTGTATTATTTTCTTAATTGCTGCAAATGTGGGTCAGAACTGCCTTGGACTTCATATAGATTTTAATAGAACTGTGAATTCTAAGATATTTTTGGATTTGCTTCAAGCATTAAGTTCTTAAAAAAATGAAATGATTGGATCTCATATCTGATGCCTTCTCAGTGAGAGCAGATTTTGAGTGACCTTTTACGAGAGGGTGTTCACTTTAGGAGTGTACAAGACATGGATGGCTCACTGTTATAATGCAGGAACTCAACATTATGTTTCCTAACAGACCAATCTAGTTGCAGCAGGAGAACAGTGTTACAGATATAGAAACAGAGTGCACAGTTCGGTTGTTAGCGTAAAGGTGTCTAGTGCCATTTCCTTTGGGTGCTCTGTGTGATATCCAGCTCCTGGTGTAAAAGCTCAGAGATTGCCCTTAAGACTCGTGTCACACCTCTCAGCTCTGTGTAAAATCTTCCGTTGCCTCAGGGCATCTGAAATGGCATTATTCATCTGTTTTTAATGGAGATGGGAAGCTGTAAAGGAGATTTCAGTTACTCCATGTAATGTGGGTAAATGTTCATGCAAGATACAAACAATAAATTAGATTTCATCAGTAACTGCTTCTTGGAAAAATTAATCAGAGAACCACAAGAAGAGGATTTTTTATTTCTATGCATATGACTCAGATACAGTGCCATAAAAAATAATGTGTAATAATGAGCACAGAAATACTCTAGTTTACCAGAAGTAAAATTCTCAAAGGAGAAAAAGGGTACACATGAGACCCTTAGCAGTGAAGTGTAAGGTCAATAGAGAAAGCTATAGAAAAATGGTGTGGTTATTTTAAAGGAAAATAAAATATTTTTTTAAAAGTGGCTAAAAGAGTAAAATGTTTGCACGTGGCATGAAGACTTTTCAAGGATATATTTTAAAAGAAAATTTTCAGAAAAAATCTTTTAAAAGAAATATTTATTCACAGTAATGTGGGGTTTTATGTCAATAAAGAATGAACTTGAAGTAGATAAATAAAAAAAAAAAAACAACAGAGTAGATCAGAAAAAAATCATCAAGGGTTAATTACCAAAGAAAGATGGCTTTTTTTTTTTAAAAAAAAAGATGATTCAGAAAGGGAAAAGATGTATTCAAATGAAGAGAGATGAATTCAAACACTGTGTGTATGCACTATTACTTCATTTACACTTCATATGTGTATGTCAGTAAAGCAGATATTAAGATTTTGAGAAATACTGTGTCAAAACTACTTGTATAAGAAGGAAGAAGCCTCTCAAAGATTTTGTGCTGCTTAAAAATGACCGAGGTGTAAAAGGAATTAAAAAATAGGGGTCCCATTGCAACAGTGTTCAAAGACTTGACATATTAAATTGTGGATGTACTAATTAATATGAAAATTATCACTTCAGTTGGCTTAAGTAGCAGAAGTAGAAGAAGGTAGTAAATTTGTTACTATTTTTAAAGGATTCCAGAGATGATATAAGATACACACTGTAACTCTGACTAATGGAAACTTTAGTAAAGAATATGCTTTGTACATATTTTTTAGCTGTACATATGCTTTAGCTGTAAAAAAAGGGTATGTCTCAAAATTTTTGGAGATTCTTATGGGATATAAAAGGATGCATAAAAGAAAAACAGCAAAAACCCTGCAACTACTGGAACCACATCACAGCCAGGCTCACGTCAGTCCTTGGGGAAGGTAATGGAGCAAAGAGTTCTAGAAACCATTTCCAAACATGCTAAGGACAAGAAGGTAGTTGGCACTGGTGAGACACATCTGGAGTGCTGGGTGCAGATCTGGGCTCCCCAGTACAAAGAAGAGGTGCATACTGGAGGGACTCCTCTAAAGGGCCCTGAAGATAGAATCATAGAATCATAGAATGGTTAGAGTTGGAAGGGACCTTAAAGATCATCAAGTTCCAACCCCCCTGCCATGGTCAGGGACACCTCCCACTAGAGCAAGTTGCTCAAAGACCAATCCAGCCTGGCCTTGAACACTTCCAGGGATGGGGCATCCACAACTTCCCTGGGCAACCTGTTCCAGTGCTTCACCACCCTCACAGTAAAGCATTTCTTTCTGGTATCCAATCTAAATCTCCCCTCTTCCAATTTAAAACCGTTACCCCTTGTCCTGTCACTACACTTCCTGACAAAGAGTCCCTCTCCGGCTCTCCTGTAGGCTCCCTTCAGATATTGGAAGGCTGCTATAAGGTGTCCCCGGAGCCTTCTCTTCTCCAGGCTGAACAACCCCAGCTCTCTCAGCCTGTCTTCATAGGAGAGGTGCTCCATCCCTCTGATCATCTTCGTGGCCCTCCGCTGGACCTGTTCCAACGGGTCCATGTCCTTCCTGTGTTGAGGACTCCAGAGCTGGACACAGTGGTATTCATGGAGCTTCAGCTATAGCACTGTAGGGGCACTAGTCACTTGACCACTAGGGAATGGTTAAAACCAGGTCAGGCCAAGGAAAACCCTGACAAGCCCTTAGGCCCAGCACGGTTAGGTAAGTACAAAGTCTATGGTCCTTTATTATTAATTGTAAAAATAATGTTTACTGCTTGCTTCACCCTGTTTATTACTCTGTTTCTGTAAACAGTCAGTACTGCCACACATGGAATTTAGATCTTAGGCTCTTAAGATTCTTGATTTGTTGAGGTGAAGAAGGTCTTCTGCAAGGTTATAGTCTGCTCAAAGTTTGTGCAATTTATCCCTCAGGATTTCCCTCCAGAAGAGAGAGTTTTCTAAGCAGAGGGATCTCAAAAACTACTTACTTAAGAGTTACAAAGGTCAAACCGAGCCTTGAAGCAAATAACAGATGCAGTCTGAGTAACGGATTGATCTTTTTTACCAAGTATGCGTGCCTGAGTTTCGAAAGGGTTTTCCCTTCCTCTCGCTTTGGTTATTCCTGCTATTCTCCCTGTCTTTAAAGTCCAGAGTCAAGTACACACTGAATCTTGATACCTAATTAACAAGGTAAAAACTGATAAGAGTTAAAGCAACAAGGCTTGTGATCTGAAGCTGGGTTCTATACATCTTAACATAGGAAAGTTGAGCAGAAAGGTTATTTCCCACTTCTGTACTTTGCATTATGAGTTTGTTTAAGGAAGGTTGCTCTTAGTATTTATCATCAAGTGTTTAAAAGAGAGGAAATTTTGGGTTGTTTTTCAGAAGCTTAATTGTTCTGAGTTTTATTTAAAGCATTTCAGAGCCAAAAGTGTCCATAAAGAGTGGGGTCTTTGGTAGAGATCAGGGTATTGCAGTATAAGCAGCCTCGAGAAATCAAAACTTTATATCTCTGCAATGGAACAGATTAAAATGGTTGTCTTGAAGATATTTAAGACATTTTAAAAAGTGACATTACATTTAGAACCAAAAGAATTTTCTTTTTCCTTTTTTTATTGTTTTGATGGGATTTTCTTTATCTTTTCCTTGTTATTTTTCCTTTCTGTTTTGTTTAGTATTTCTTGCTAGGTAGTAGTTTCATATGTGTAGGCACTACTTCTGCTTAATTGGATCTGAAAGCTATTACAAAGCTGAGCACAAGTCAGTGTCATACTGTTGTGAAAAAAAGGGAATATCTTTTATCTGTCTTGAAAATATATAGCTTATAAGATTGGTAAAATAAATTTTCTGCTCTTCTCTGCTGTCTTTGGACATCAGATGAACTAGATTTGGGCACTGTACATCTGGAAATATGGGGGCAATTCGAGAAAATCCGTATTGGAAAAACAGGAATGGTTAGAGATCAGATCAATATGACCTGAAATTTAAGATGGTTTATACCAAGGGAATATGATAATATCCAAATATGTAAAAAAAGTATTTTAAAAAGGAACACAATAATTGATTTCTTATATCTACAATAAAACAAGAAATAAATGAATGTAAATTGTGGCAAGGAAAACTCAGGACAGGTATTAGGAAAAGCTTCACTGTGATATGAACATTAGCATAGCCTGCCTGGGCTGCTCCTTGCCTAAGTTGCACAGTAGGTATCCTGTGCCTGCTTTTGTACCTTACTGAGCTTGACCTTGCCTTGTTGACTTGCTTTCCTGGTTTGACCTCCAATTTGCCTTTTCATTACAGACTTGCATGGCAGTCTGTTAGCTAAACCTGGTTGCCATCAATGGACCTACACTGCTCTTATTTGGGTCTGTGTTTTTTTGGAGGGGGTCATTGTCTTGCCTATCTCACTGTCACCCCCAGCTTATATCTCCTTACAGGGCACTTTAACCCTGACATCTCCACTGCAGGTTATCCTTAACAAGCTAAAAAACTTCTGTAAAAATGACACAGATGTAGCTGAGCTTGATTTAGGGCAGGAAGATAGGTTACATAAACCCTTTCAAAGCCTTCTAGTTTTGCATTTGTGATTATAGTTCAGGTCATTCTTGCAAAAATTTGTATACGTGTTCAAAGTTTTTATTGTTTACCGGTATTTCATGTGATTGCATTTCAGATTTTTAAAGGATCTAATTTTTTAATTGTTATTATTGATACGTCATCTATTATACATCTCAAAGAGACTGCATTTGATTTCTCTTTTGTATTTTATGCAGGTATCTGTTGCCAGATAAAGAATAAGATCCTGCTATGTTCCAAAAATTATAAAATTTACTGGTAGGGAGAGGAAAGAAAAAGGATTAAAGAACAGCTGTGTATGCCAGGCATCCAACAGTGAAACTCTCTGAGGAGCTAACATTACACAAGATGTCCCTATTCTAACAAGTTGCTTTATGTTCATGCTTTGTAGAAAAAGGTATTAGAGAGATAAAGGAATATATTTCTTTTATTTGCACTGCTTTTAAAATACAAAGTCATCGCATCCCATTGCTATACTGCACAGTAATTGATCTAAGATAAGATAAAACAAGGACTTGCTAACATTATGTGGGAAAAAAGAATCTTCTTTATGTTGTGACTCTAGGCATTCTGGTCTAGATAGCCAAGGCAAAAAGGCAAGGGGAAGGCATAGATTTAAAGTAGTTTTAAAAACAACTAAAAAATGGAAAGTCATGTGATTGCCCTAATGACTCCACCATGATAAGTTTATTTGCTTAGTCACTAGAAAGTAGTAAGGGCATAAGGAGACAGAGAAAGCATTTCCAGTCTTTTCACCTGTTTCCTAGTATGACCCACATACTCTTTCACGTTGGTTGGTTTCTTATAAAAGCTCAGTGGATCTTTGTAATTATGTTCTGAGTGCCAGCAGAAACTGTCAGACTTAGTAGCAACATTTAAAACCAGCACTGAGTATTTTTTTGATGTTTCAATGACTGTATCTTATGATTGTGCAACTGAAGAATACTTAAGTTCCTTTCCTAAAACTTGTAAGTAGACTGGTAAATCTATTTTTTCTGAATTTGTAGACAGATATTTTTATGTAGTTGCTGCTGTAAACCCTTCATGGGTCTATCTGACAGCAGCATTTCTCCTTATGTTTAAGTTCTTCATTATTTTTGTGAAAAATATTTTTTTTCTCCTCCGTCTTCTATATTTGAAGTTTATATTTTAGTTGAATTTGTAGTACCTCCAAGGATGTAGAATTATAACATTTCTGGGCAATCTCTTCCACTGCTGCAATGGTGAAAATAAAAAGAAAAAAAAATCTCTGTAATTAATATTATTTTCCCTTGCTGCAACTTCCGTCCTTTTCCTCTCATTCTGTCTCTATATACCTCTGAGAAGAGTCTGGCTCCATCTTCTGTATATGTGCTGTTAGGTACTTCAAGACAACAGCAAGAGCTCCCTTTAGCTCCTACTAAGTCTAAGCCCAGTTTTCTCCTCTCCTCTTCACATGGTGTAGTGAGCTGTGGCAAACAGGGCAATGGAAACAAGAACAGAATGTGATAAGCCTTGTTATATCCTTTGGATCATAGAATCATAGAACCACAGAATGGTTAGAGTTGGAAGGGACCTTAAAGATCATCAAGTTCCAAACCCCCTGCCATGGACAGGGACACCTCCCACCAGACCAGGTTGCTCAAAGCCCCATCCAGCCTGGCCTTGAACACTTCCAGGGATGGGGCATCCACAGCTTCCCTGGGCAACCTGTTCCAGTGCCTCACCACCCTCACAGTAAAGCATTTCTTTCTGGTATCCAATCTAAATCTCCCCTCTTCCAATTTAAAACCGTTACCCCTTGTCCTGTCACTACACTTCCTGACAAAGAGTCCCACGCTGGTTCTCCTGTAAGCTCCCTTCAGATATTGGAAGGCTGCTATAAGGTGTCCCCGGAGCCTTCTCTTCTCCAGGCTGAACAACCCCAGCTCTCTCAGCCGGTCTTCGTAGGAGAGGTGCTCCATCCCTCTGATCATCTTCGTGGCCCTCCGCTGGACCCGTTCCAACAGGTCCATGTCCTTCCTGTGTTGAGGACTCCAGAGCTGGACACAATATTCCAGGTGGGGTCTCACGAGAGCAGAGTAGAGGGGTAGAATCACCTCCTGCAACCTGCTGGCCACACTTCTTTTGATGCAGCCCAGGATGCGGTTGGCTTTCTGGGCTGCCAGTGCACACTGCTGGCTCATGTTGAGCTTCTCATCCATGAGTTCTCCCAAGAACTCCTCAGGGCTGCTCTCTAGCCATTCTCCGCCCAACCTGTATTTGTGCCTGGGATTGCCATGTCCCAGGTGCAGGACCCTGCACTTGGCCTGGTTGAACTTCATGCGATTTGCACTAGCCCATCTCTCAAACCTCTCCATGTCCCTCTGGATGGCATCCCTTCCCTCCAGCGTGTCGACTGCGCCACCGAGCTTGGTGTCGTCAGCAAAGTTGCTGAGGGTGCACTCTATCCCACTGTCCATGTCTCCGACAAAGATGTTAAATAGCACTGGATCAACAGATGACAGGAGAACAATACCTGAAACTGTGGGAAATCTGCACCATGGTATCACCATGGGCTGATCTGATTAGTGGTTGGTGCAGATATCTCTTAAGGAAAGCTAGGAGTGGCTGGCTCCTCCAGCTGCCCCTGCTCAAGACCCTCCTGCCCAGCTTCTGGAGCCCAGCCCAGGGCCCTAGGGACTTGAGGTCTCTGCCCAGGCTGAGGGATTCAGCTACCGCTTTCCTCTTTGCACATTCAACCAGCAGTGAAACTGAGCATGTATCCCAGACACACAGAGAGGACACTGACTTGGCCAGTCACACAGATGACCACAGACAAGACACTGCCTCCAGCAGCACCCACTTTCAGGACTCACACCAGACACAGGCACAGACAGTCACGTCCCCTCTTCCTCTTGGCCTGGCAGAGGCAGAAAGTCACTAGTGCAGGACATGCACCACAGTCCTCAGGTTCACAAGCGTATGCACATTCACAGATCCCCTGAGCATTGTCATGTCCCCTCTGCCCCCTCGGCACCCCTGCCCAGATCCTGGACCCCCCTTACCTGTCCCACAAGTCCTCAACTCACTGGATGCTGCAGCCAGGTGCTCACTGCACACATGTAGCACTCACATACTTGTCCCACAGGCACCCAACACTTGTTGGTTCCCCTGAATACCAGTACGGACCTTCAACCCACCTGATACCCCTGCTCGGATCCAGGGTGATCAGGCACAGGGCTCAGACAGACAAGCCTACTGACCAGCCTGTTTTACACTTCACTGGTCCCTTTTATACCTTTTCCGTCCATTTTCCTTTCTTTGTTCCTTGCTGATTCCTTTTTTCCTGCCTCCTTTATCATTTCTTCCTCAGTTTTGTGGCTCTGTATGCTGTTATTTATGTCTTCCTCCTTTTCTTTTCTTTCTTTATTTATTTAATTGAAAAGAATTTTGACCAGATAGCCTTAGAGGAGCAGACACTCCGTTTTCACATACCCTTACAGCATCTAACTGTAAAGACCCACAGCAGTAAAGACTGTGGGGAACACCATTAAACAGGTGTCCAAACTGCATAGTGCCTTGTTGCTGGATTGATAACTATGGTGGGTCTCCATTGATGTGTGTGCGTGAGTTATGGGAGAAGCCTTTCCCTGACAGCCTATCCCTTGCTTTCTCTGTTTCATAAGTTGAACTCGGCAGTGTTGCTTCTTCCCTCAGTGACACGTCCTGTGCTCCAACCCTGCAACCATCCTTGATAACGCTCCACTTGACTTAATTCCAACATGTCAAAGTCTTGCTTGTATTGTAGACCTGAGAGTGCAGGACACAGTGCTCCAGGTGCCAACTGGTGGCAGCTGGCTTCAGTCTTGCTAATGCAGTCTGGCAGGTGATTGTCTTTCTTTGGTGCAAGGGCCATCAATAGATGGCTCATGCTTAGCTTCTTGTCCTGCACGTTGCAATGTCACTTCCAGCAGCCTGCTTTCTAATCAGCAGGAGTCTAATTTGCATCCTTGCACTGTAGTTATTCTGCCCACTGCAAGACTTCAAGTTTGCCTTCATTTGATCTAATGAAATTCCTCAAGCCTGTTGAGGTCCCTATGATGAGCAGCTATCCCCATTGTATCAGCTGCTCCCTGTTATTGTCTCTGGAGTCATTGAGGCTCTCTGACCTATCTTCTAGGTTTTTAATAATATTAAACAGTCAAGAAAGCTTATTTTCTCTTCCTAGAAGGCTATCAAATGGGCCAGGCATAATTTGGCCTTACTCCTTCTTTATCAGGTGTTCCTAATCACCTTCGTGTCTTTCAAGTAACTGGGCATGACTTCCAGAGGAATCTGACAGACTGATGGACCTCTAGTTCCCTTGGATTTTATTCTTAACCTTCTTAAATAAAAGAGTAGAGTCTTTTTTAATATGTGTCTGTTCATACTTACAATAGTGTAAAGGCAAACTACTGCAGTTGCAGTGAACAACTGGGTTAACTTCCATAAAATATCCAAAAAGCAATAGTGAACATGATTTATAGAAACAAAAATAATTCTGCTTCTCCATGATTGTCTATTTCACCATGTTGCTTTTCATTTATGAAAACTGTAACAACTTCGAAGATCTGCCATGCTTTTGTAGTTTTCTCTCATCATTAGCTGGCAGAATACTCTCTCTCTGTGTCGTGGTTTAACCCCAGCTGGCAACTAAAAACCACACAGCTACTCGCTCACTCCCCCCATGGTGGGATGAGGCAGAGAGTTAGAAGAGTAAAAGTGCGAAAGCTCATAGGTTGAGATAAAGACCGTTTAATAGGCAAAGCAAAAGCTGTGTGCACAATCAAAGTAAAACAAGGAATTCAATCGCTACTTCCCATCGTCAGGCAGGTTTTCAGCCATCCCCAGGAAAACAGGACACAATCACACGTAATGGTTGCTTGGGAAGACAAAATGATATAACTCTGAACATCTCCCCCTTTCTTCTTCTTTCCCTAGCTTTATATACTGAACATGACTTCATATGGCATGGAATATCCCTTTGGCCAGTTGGGGTCGGCTGTCCGAGCTGTGTCCCCTCCTAGCTTCTTGTGCAGTCCCAGCCTACTCGCTGGTGGGGTGGTATGAGGAGCAGAAAAGGCCTTGACTCTGTTTAAACACTGATCAGCAATTACTAAAACATCCCTGCATTATCAACATTGTTTCCAGCACAAATCCAAAACATAGCCCCGCACTAGCTACTATGAAGAAAATTAACTGTATCCCAGCCAAAACCAGCACTGTCTGTAAAGCCATATGATGTCTGCACTACACACAGTGAGGAAGGTTCATCTGCAGCTTTTCTTTTGGGATTACATTGGCTTCAGCCTTTTTTAACTCCCTGTTATCAGAAATCAACATCTTCTCTTCTCACACTACCATCAGCAAGAGCATAACAACTTTCAGATTGGTCCAGAGTGCTATCGTATTCCTGACAGAACAAATTTATAATAAACCATAATCA
This sequence comes from Numenius arquata, assembly GCF_964106895.1. Classification (NCBI taxonomy): domain Eukaryota; kingdom Metazoa; phylum Chordata; class Aves; order Charadriiformes; family Scolopacidae; genus Numenius; species Numenius arquata. Next base: position 101,862,778 of record NC_133576.1, on the reverse strand, counting down.
GCAAAGACACTGGTCAGAATTCATTCTCACTTATGCTAATGAAAATCCAAAGCCAGCTGAACTTATTTTAAATGTTATCTTCTGACTCAGAAGTGAGTTCTCAAACAGTAACAGAATTTGTTCATTTGAATCCTGAAGTATAATACTTGAGTTTATGTTGGTATATTTGAAATATTATTGACCTTTGCCAGTGTAGCTGATGCTTGGCAGTGTCTATCCAGTAGCTCATACAGCACTGTGTTTTATTATAATTATGAGTTTCAATGATAGTATGAAACCCTTCTTTCTCTCTCACCAAAAAAAAAAAAAAAAAAAAAAAAAAAAAAATTAAAATAAATGAGGAGGTAAATACACATGGATCTAAAATCTCAAAAATACAAAGTAAAGAGAAATGTTCCAGCTTCAGGATTACTGTGAACCTGACCCCATATTAGCTTTACATTGCGAATCACATAAGGAGAGCACATAATTCAGAAAAAATACATAAAATTAATTAAGTCCAGCACTCATTAATCCTATCAGAAAGAAGTGGTTTAGTAAGCACTTTAGGGTTTTCTATTTCTTTTAAATCCTTAGCAAACTTTAATATTAATTTCTATATGCAATGCAAAGCCCCAGAATTTGTCTGTTGACTTATGTCCATGTGTCTGTGTGTCTGGCTGATTATGAAAAGTAATTGAGAATTCTCATTAGTAGGAGCCTGAAGAGAATGCCTGAAGAACATCTTCCTTCATAAAAGTTTCGGCAATTTTGCTTTGTATTATTAGTATTAGTATTGGTATTGGTTTTAGTATTAGTATTATTCACAAATCTGGGGGAGAATAAAATGGTATTTTTTCAATATGCAGCATGTAGAGGTAGGGACTGATAATATTTCTAGCAGTATTACCGATTTCCAGGTGAGTCAGTTCTGCAAGCATCTAGCTCCTAACACAGACAATGATTCTGTCATCTGTAGCAAGTATACATATGACAAACTTTCTTATTCAATTCCATGTTAGGTTTTAATTTACTCCTGTTAAGCTTTATCTATTGGCACAGCACACAAGCAAGCAGAGTTAGTAGAAAGAAGCCCAATAATTGGGAATATCCCAGAGTCAATCCTGCATAGAAAATAGAAAATTTAAAATTCAGAGAGCTAAAAAATAGTGCTATACCTTTGAACATGGGTCCAGGGGCTACAGAATCCCTGGGTGGAGTGTAAAGGGCTTTTTCTTCTGGGCCTTCCTGAGCTGTCTGTAGAAAAAGCCATAGAAAAAGCACCTTCTCTAAAGCTCAAATCACCCTCAGAAATATTTCTGCCAGCATGGTGAACATCAGCAAGAGAGCTCATCTTGACCATTAATAAAAGTCAAATTCTGAATCCTAAAAAAAAATGGAATGTCAAGATTCAGACAATTATTGCTTTCTGATTTTAGTTTTCCAAGCTAAATTCTTGCATCTGTCTCTCATTAATTAACAAAGCAGGGATATACATCTTGCAACACAGAAGAAAAGGATTTAAATCTGTTGTGCTATTGTGAAAAATGTCACCATTAAGACTTTATGACTTAATTTCAGACTATTTTGAGGACTTTTTAAACTGGAAAATGTTATCATCCCACAATATAACAAGAAACCTACACATAAAAATTATTTATTTACATTGTTTCTGTTATTTTGATATTTAGTTTGCAACTTTTAGGGTTTTTTGCAATTTTTTTAGTTTAAGGTTTTTTTTTTTTCAGCCTTTAAATTTGGTTGTTTTTTTTTTTAGTTTTTACAACTTTAAAAGTTTACAACTTTTATAGCCTCTAAAATGGTGAACAATGTATTATTTTCCACTATTCAGTAACTCAAAAGTGGGCGTCATCCTGGGAGCTTGATACAGTTTTGTATATATTGTATCTATTTCATCATTTTCTTTTTCTTTTTTTATTAATATTTCATTAAATTAGTTTAGTTCCTTCTAAACTTGTAAATCTCTTTATCCTTCTTTCTCCTCTCCTTGAAGCGAGAGGTAGGGGAGAGCATCAGTTGCCGTTATTGGCCAATTTGGCCTAAACCACAACAACCTTCAAAAAGTTAACAACTGATTCAGGTTGGGATTGATTTCAAACCTATGTTTAGAGATCTAAAAGTTAGCCTTCAGAATCTGGGCAAGGATCACTTTGTAATCAATGAAGAGAAAATAAATATCTCCAGAAGAAAATTCAGTTTGTTACAAGACAGGCATCTACTAGAAATTAGATGAGTGTCTTCTGGAGATATTTATTCCTCTCCTTTGGCCATAATGAGAGTTTAGGATAACTTAGATGGCAGCCAGTAGAGATCTAAATTGCTGTGTGCCTTACTACATGTCAGTAAGTTTAAAAGGTTCTTTTCCATGAAATTCAACTAACTGTAAGCCCCATTTCAAGGAATAAAATGCATCTACTCTTCAGTACTTAATCATCCTTGTCAGGGCTAATAAATTAAACATATCCAGGACCATTTTCTGACATTGAAGCCAGCTGCCACAGAAAGGTTTGTGCCCATACTATTGAACTCTGCTACTCTCCAAATGAGTAAACCCACAACCTCCCAATGGGGACTGGAGTCCTGCCTGTACAGTGGTGAAGAGTGCCAGCCAAAGTCGACTGTGCTTGGGATTGTTGCCACAAGTTAGCTTGATAAGCAGTCAGTCCCAGAGCCTTGGAACACTCGTGACACTAACTTAATTGATGAGATTATTAACACCTTCTTGTCTGTCAATATACTTTACTGAGGGTATATAAAACAAAAAACTACTGCTACATTAACAGATTACATTACTGATGAGCATTATTGTGTTTTTTAACCATGAAACTATCATGCTCACCTTAAGTGAAATGGACAACATGAAGTAAAATTAATATGTATTTACAAGAATAGCAACAAACAAGTAGTTTCTTAGTACACACTTCAATGGTTTTCAGATGCTTAAAAGGATTACTGAAGCACTGTGCAGATATATTCATTCAGTACTTCAGAGTAAGGTGAAATGATAACACTGTATTCCTTTTCAACCTCTAGTCTAGGATTTTAGATCATAAAGAAAACAAAGTTTCAAAATGGATCTTTTTGTTCATACACTACATAAGAATAATGTATGCTAATGTGACCTTAAATTAGCATTTAAAAATCCTGTTTTAGTGCCATGCAGAACTAATTTTAGGGACAGCAAACAGGAAAATGCTGGTTTCTGGCCAAGGAAAAGGGCTTCCAGGGTAAGTTAAAGAACAGTGAAAATGGGAAGTAAAAGTCGCCAATATTGGGCTCCACTTACAAGCCCTATGAATCAATAGTTGTGTCTACTACTTGAAAGAAGCAACCTGGTGCTAGAATATACAAGAAACCAATTACTTTGCAACTTTCTATTTGGATGCCCTTACATCCCAATTATATCTTAAAGACATTAAATAAACATCTGAACATTCAACCAGTAAGTAAAATTTAGGGTACACTCAAATGAATATAATTTATAACATGATACAATTATATTTCCTTTCAATTTGCACCACACACATTTCTCACTAATGTGCTTTTGGGAATTTTTAATGGAAAATTTCCTTTGAGCAACTTTGCTATATGACATTTTAATGTCTTAAGAAAGACCCACAAATATCTTAGTGTGGAAAAACCATAAAGAGCCACTGAAGAAGTCACCACTGAGGTTTGTATTAGAACCATTTTGTGCTGAGCCAACTGGCTCTTTAGTGTTTTCATACTTAAAGGGTAATGTTTGTAAATGTCAAATATCTTCAGTAAATACTCTTATTCAGTAAATTTTACTATAGACAGAAGACCAAATTGTTCTCCAAATGACAGAAGTTGATAGTATTACAGAATGTAGGTCGAAACTAATTTGTAAAAGATACACGTTTTGGGGAGGAGACAAATGTGTTATCAGCTACTTTACATTCTTTATATGACTGTACTAGGTCTGTGTACTAAGTGCTTCAGAATTTATTGAACAAAAGACACTTTTATGTTTTAATCTAGCCCATTTGTTTAATCTTCATTCCACTGTTCTCTTTGTCATCTGGCCTTTCATTTTTTTTTCTATCTAAGAACAGTTCCCTTAGTGTAATTTAAGTTCATGACATGTTCATCAAGTAGAAATATTTGGGTTTGGATGCTCAAATACTCATGAATACTGAATAATGTAATATTAAGAAAAAGGAGTTCAATTAATCTATTTGTGCATGTGTGTTTAAATTTTACTTTGTTTTGCATTACACATTTTTTTATTGTCCTTATGTCACAGATGAAAGCGATTCACTTCACTCATAGAGAGAGGCAGCAATACATTTATTGATATAAAACAGGAATTTAACAATGTTTTATGGTAAATGTGACAGTGTTTTAACAAGATTCGAGATGGCAAGGCAGACTTCATTGTTTGTCGCGACGGAGGGAAGACAGGGCCACTCAATATGAGTGATCAGCAAGCTTCGTTTATTGATTCACACAGTGGCCTTTTATGTTCTAACATAATTAGCTCATACATATTACAAAAGTTAAGCTCATGATTGGTTAGTTCTTAGAAAGATCAACTCCGCCCTTGGTTCCTTCTTTACAGTTACTTTCATCCTCTTTTCCCATGCCTGAGCAGCTGCAACCTCCCTGTTATCATACAACAATTATAGTCAAGGACAAGGTGTCCTTACCAGCCCAGCAGTTACGGGGGCTGAATCCGATGTTTCTCAAGCTTTTGCTCGGCCAGCTGGATCATGTCTACGTGACCCTTCTCAGCTAGCCATTCTCCCACAATTGTTCACTGCACAGAGGACGGGGTCAGACAGAGCTGAGCTGTCAGGGAGACCCTCCCATTGAGTCACGAGATTCAGAAAGGACCCCCTTGCTTTCTAGACTCCTTCTCAGAGAGGAGTCTAGGTGCAGCTGGATCCAATCCTAGTCCCAGAGTTGGTCAACAGTTTATGTCTAAAGTATTATTTATGCGCAATCAATCCTTCATATCACTTAGCTAAGATTTTAAAGTTTAGCATGCTATTAGTCACTTTCCAAGGATCTGTTGCGACAAGGAGCCTCTCAATCTCAAGAAGTAAATGTAACCTTGACCGGGCATCTCTTCTCAAGGGGAGATCCTGGTGTACAACCCACGGCCATTCAGGAGAGCTCAAAAGGCTCTTGGGCTCTTCACTATTTATGGGAGTAAGATGACTAACCTATAGTCATATTTACATATTGACCACAGTACCAGTATCGCTCAAGTTAGCCCTTGGCTACCTGTCTCACCAAAACCATGTTGAACCCAGTGCAGCCATCACGACTACATGCACCCATTGTGACCACCACAGGTGGTTATTGCTTGGGCAGAGTTACAGGAGATAAAGGTCAGGTTCACGCCTGGCAAGAGGGAGCACACTGTCACACCTTAATAGGAAGGGATAACTTGAAAGATGTATCAAAACCATCTTTTTTTTTTTTTTTTTTTTTTTAAAAAAAAAAGAAGAAGTCTCTTTCTGTGAAAAGTAGAAGCCAGAAACAAAAAATAAACAATGAAATAAAATAACTAGAGTCACTTATCAACAGCCACTCCATGACATGCAATGAAGTCCTATTCCCTTGGCCCATTTAGAATGTAAAACTGATTCTACCCTGAAATTACTGTGTTTTTATAAGTCAAAATGAAAGCCAGAGAAAAAAAAAAGCAGAGTTAAAGCCTTTTAAGAATGCCAGTGCTGTAATCAGGCAATGAGATCAAACTGAAGCCAGTGCTGCTACTTCTTCACTGGTGCTGCCACCAGAATTCATGTCTCATATTTGTATTTCATATCACATTTTCTTTCCCTCCACAGACAGATTAGCTAACTATCTATCTAATCTATCTAATCTATTTATTATTCTATCATTCTATCTATAGCTCTATATCTTTTTTCTAAATACAAACACTTGTATTCTAAAAAACACAGGTTTTTTTGATCTTGTAGAACTGTTATGTTTGTAAAGGTAAAAAATCCAAAATTAGTAGGAATTAAGAAAACCTAAAAAGTCTATAATTTCTGCAAGAATGAAATTAAACTATAACATCTGTAACACATAATAGAATTATGTACGTAAGAATAGATACCTGTATAGATATATTTAAATTGCAAAAATTAAGAAAATAAAGAAATGTCATTTTCTTATATTTTATTTCTTACTTTCAGGATAGTGCTAAGACAGAGACAGATCCAAACTCTGGACAGCAAATCTTTGTTAACCTACAGCGTAATAACAGTGCAGAAAGCCATGTCTGTAAAAGCTTATTTAAAATTCCGGCAAGGCTCATACCCAATTAACAGCAAAACCTTCATGAACTATGGCAACAAGGATATTCCATTTCGTGAACAAGAATCAATTATTAAAAGAGAAATCTATATAAGAAATACTATAAAAGGTTCTCCCTGTACTCTTTTCATCAGACTTCAAAGGAACTTTTCTCAAACGCATTAAGAATATACTGTAATTCAAAGGTTGCATTTATGTTGTGATATTAGCCACAAGAAGCAGCAGAACTGAAATATGCACACTGTAGAGAGTGTAGCTTTTGTTTCTTATGAAGAGAAGTGATAATTTCAGCAACAGAAGTTTTCCATGGGCTTTTAAATTTCAAAAGGAAAAGCAGCATATCCTGTATTTTCTGGAACGATCTGAAATAAGACAAAGAAATCAATATAATCTGAATCAAATAAAAGTGACTAAGACACTGTGATTTTAGTAAAGATTAAAGATTGGATAAAGAGAATAGTACTGAGCAATGCGAAGGACATTTCTGCACTATGCGTGGGTGGAACTAATAATGGAAAGCCATGGCTAGTTCTAGTATCTACAGTCCAAGAAGAAAGTATTAGCTGCAGAAAGACTCAAAGGATACCAAAGGAACTATTCCTAACTTTAAAAGAATTCTAAAAATCTTGAAATACCATATATTAAATCCTTTTAGTTTAACAAAAAAAAATAAAAATTAAGGTATAATTTGATCAGCATATATAGAGAATGAACAAATGATAACAGAAAACAGTTTCAAGTAGAAGAAAAGAGAAAAATTACATCTACTGAGATGATCAATCAATAGCAGAAATAATCAGGTGGACTTTCTATTACTGATATGCTTGGGACAGGCTTGGATATTTTGCTAAAAATATGTTTTAGTTGAATTGCAAATTAAGAAAGAGAAGCCCTACATTTTCATTTTTTATTGTATTGAACTATTTCTTTTGTTTTTCATGTAAGACCATACTATGCTGACAGTTCTTAACAAACCAGTAGTCATCAGAAAATTAGAATATCTTTACAAAACTCATTTTATTTTTCCTTTATTTTTTTTTCCTGAACGATGTATGTAAAGATCAGTGACCTATAAAATGTCAGATATTTGTCTTTAAAAAAGCCGAGATGAGATAGTACAATAAGTATTACTGATACACTCTTTCTTATGAATCTGGTCCTGTGATATAATCTTTCACAGATTCCAGAGATTTCCTTTACACATATGGATATCCCATTCCAGAAAAGTAAATAGTGGGGTTTGGGGGTTTTTTTAGTTAGTTTGTTTTGTCTTTTTTTTTTTTCTTTAAACAGAGATAAGTCTAAATGTTGCCATATGCATTCTGACTCTATACAAATTAATAATTATCTTTAATGCTGCATAATTTGTAACATTTTCCAGCAACTGAAATGTACTTTAAACACTTATTTGCCTATCATCATGCTGATTCTCTATTTATGGATACATAAAGCAATTTCTGGAGTTAGAGAAGGTGTTAAAGCACTGAACTTGTCTACGTTATATGTGAAAATGCCCTGGAGGCAAAACTGTGAACAATGACAAATAAATGAAAGGAGGTTTCAAGTATATATCACAAAGAAGATACATGGAAGACGGGAAGGGAAGGGAAGGGAAGGGAAGGGAAGGGAAGGGAAGGGAAGGGAAGGGAAGGGAAGGGAAGGGAAGGGAAGGGAAGGGAAGGGAAGGGAAGGGAAGGGAAGGGAAGGGAAGGGAAGGGAAGGGAAGGGAAGGGAAGGGAAGGGAAGGGAAGGGAAGGGAAGGGAAGGGAAGGGAAGGGAAGGGAAGGGAAGGACTTTTATAACTTTGAATAAATGTGGTATGATAATGTATTTCAAAGGTAGATTAAAAAAAAGCTACTCAGACTTCAAATACAAGTTACTGTATTCTTTGCTGCACAGTGAAAAAAAATCCAATGGGTCAGATTTATGGAGAAAAAAAAGGGAAAAAAAGGAAAAGCGGAGTTCAAGAAACATTTGATCATGCAAAAATCTGTAAATATGTGGAATAGCCTTTGAAGCATAATCATGGACTCAGAAGCATTGGATCTGTTGCAACAATTAGATGGCATCCTAGGATACGTGTGGTGCTAAAAAGGACTTTGATGGGTTGAGTGATCTTTAGTCATTTCACCAAGATCTCTATCTTTTATGGTGGTTTTTTTTTTCCCCCATGGCTGTATAGTGGAATACTTTGCTTTCCATCTGTTATAAATTGTTCAGGGATTTGAACAATTTGACAATGTATTGTCACAATAAATTAGGGATTTACAGGTTCATCTAGAAAAGTTCATTACAGAGCTTTTTCCTTTTTTTCTTTTTAAGAAAAGAAAAAATTAAGAAAAGAACCTTCAGTAAAACAGAATTTCTTAAAGTTAATTTAAAAAAAAAATCTATTTTGTATACTGTGAAAATACTATTTTTGATCTTTCTCTGTAGGAAAATAAAATGAAGCAATTTGGAAAAGTAATGGGATTTCCATTCAATCCACCGATCAGTACTAATCTGTATGTTGATACAGATCTATCTGTGAAAAAAGGAACCACCTTAATTGTATTACTCATTTATGCCAGTCCCAGAGAAGATAATGAGATGATTCATGTGATTAACATCTGCACAGTTTGGCTTTTGTGTTAGAAATATTAATGGTGTTTGGAATGCTTAGTAAGTACTCAGTTATAATGAATACTTCATAATCCTTACTCCTCTGTTGGTGTAAATCCTTAATGCTTTGCTAAAAATATTAATACCTTGTTCTCCTTCCATATAAAAAATTTGAAAAGAAAAAATAAACTAATTTTAAGGAGATGTTACAGAAAGTTAAAAAACTAAAATATATTTTATGATAATGTTATTACTATAGTTATAAATTAGCAATATTTGTAATTTAAATTCTGAAAAAATACAGATTTACAAATTTACAGATTTTTAAAATACAAATTTATTTACGTTCCATTTTATTTAATCTACTATATTGTTTCTTATCTTGTGTTTTTGTTTTAAATTCTAAAGCTATAATTAATGAAGGAAGAGTCTTCTTTATAGCCAGTGAATGTTAACCATGTATTATTTAACTGTTATTTCAATATGAAATACATAGAATCAATTCTTAATAAACACAAAAATATTTATTGTTTTATTTTCAACTTTTTAGTTAATAGTAAATTCCTTTCATTTCTCACACATATACATACTTCCACTATTTACTCCTAATGACTTAAATCATTTTTGCTGCTCTCTTTGTGTTGACATCCACATCCCTACAAGGGGTTATTTTCTGCTAAGCCATAGTACAGAACTGTGTCTTTGGAGGTGTTGTGGTTTAGGCTGGGCTGGCCACTAAATGAACGACAGGTTAATTTTTAGGTTAAAAAGGAAGTCAATGAACTGCAGCTGGGATGCAAGTCAAGTCATTTATCTTTTTCACAGTTATATTCTGTTCTTAAAATTCAGGGTACAAGCAACATGCAAAGCCATTTTCATTTTTCTGGGCAACTCAGCCAACTCCACTTTTTTTTCAAAGAAACCTTCGAAAAATTTGGCCTGGTGGAAAAAAAGTGTTTCAAAATCCTTATTGCAGTGCTACCTCTCTCCTTAATCAACATAACCAATCTGGAAAGAGAAAAAAAAAAAAGGAAAAAAAAAAAAAAAAGAAGAAACAAACAAAAGCTACAGCATAGAATCAAAACTGTTAATATTCCTTTGCAAGCTAAGTAAAACACCTGAACAACCTGAGCCTAAGCTATATCCAATCTAAACCTCCCCTGGTGCAACTCAAGGCCACTTCCTCTTTTCCTATTGCTTGTTACTTTAGAGAAGAGGCCAACACCCACCTCTCTACAACCTCCTTTCAGGTAGCTGTAGAGAGCAATAAGGTCTCCCCTCAGCCTCCTTTTCTCCAGGCTAAACAAACCCAGCTCCCTCAGCTGCTACTTGTAAGACTTGTTTGCCAGACCCTTCACCAGCTTCATTGCCCTTCTTTGGACACTCTCCAGAATCTTGATGTCTTGCTTGTAATAAGTGGCCCAAAACTGAATACAATATTTGAGGTGCAGCCTCACCAGTGTCAAGTACAGGGGGCTGATCACTTCCCTAGTCCTGCTGGCCACACTATTTCTGATACAAGCTAGCATGCTATTGGCTTTCTTGTGCACGTGCATAGTGCTGGCTCATATTCAGCCAGCTGTTGACCAACATCCCCAGGTCCTCTTCTACCAGGTAGCTTTCCAGTCACTCTTCCCCAAGTATCAGTAGAGGGTCAGAATATCAGGAAGCAGTGTGTTGGCAGTCTGCCTACAACAATGACGCCGGTTGAGGGGCAGGCTATCAGGAGGCAGAGTGTCAGTACTGCATGAACTGAGATGAAATTTGAACCAACTTCAAAATATTATGGATGCATCCAATTGGATATAAAAGGGATGAGTTCTACCTAACCTTGACTTGAGTCTACTTGTGCCACTTATATCTGGAGCCAAGGACTACTCCCTGCCTCTGTTTTATTTATCAATATAAAATACTGGCATAGCATAGTGTATCCATCGCCTCAGGTTCAAACTTTATCTTAGTAATCAAAGCAGAAACTTTAGCCTCAGTTCATCAGGTATTGCCAAACTCATCAGATTACGGCTATGGGCTACAGACCACATCTATCTTAATTTCTTGTGCTAGAGAATTTCTATTTCATATTAATAATTAAATAGTAACTGCCTGCAACAAAAAATGCTTCATAAACCCAAGAAGAGAATTGTAACTGTCAAAGGTAGAATTCTGAATAATGACTCTTTTTTGTGGGCATGACAACCGCCTCTTGTTGTCTCCTTTCACAGGATTGTTTCATTTAATGTAAGTGGGAATTAAACTTCTAAATCATATAGGTAGCTTATGAAAAAGTGTAACATCAAACAAGATGCCTGAGCTCAATACAATGATTAACCTTGTGGTAGCTACTTCTATACTTGAAAGTTATATTGAAAATAACATCAGAAAAAAGAAATGACAAACAGCTCCATTACAAGCCAAAGAGAATCTTTTATTCTTATTTGAACATTGCTGACAGCATGAGCTATAAAGAAAATAAGAACTGTGTTGCAGAAAGCATTTTTTATTCTATTTTCATTTTTCATTGAATAGTTTAAAATAAGTTTCCATCTCATGTAGTTTGACCAAAAAAATTCATCTGGTTTTAAGAATCACTTCCTTGTTGTTAAACTAACTTACACCAGCTCTTCTGAAAAGCCACCACAGTATATCAGTTATACCATCTGCACAAATATAGTTAGTCATTATCAAAATGTTTGTCTTACAGGAGGAATGAACCGCTAAGGACAATGACACTGAATGAATTAATTAACAACCTGCAGAACAGGATAGAAGTCTGGATTGGGAAAAATAGTTCATATTAGCACAGACCTAACTATTGACAATTAAAGAAAGAGCAGAAATCAGTCCAAATGCCTCTTAGTGGCTTCTCACTGTGTATAATTAAGGTGCCAATCTCCTTGTCACAAGGCATTGTGGTTGTTAAAAATTTATGGGGGAAATAATTCCCTTGATGGCCATTAAAAAACAAAAATATAACTTCAGGCTCAGGAATTTGCAGACTGCTGGAGGCTGGCAGAATAGCCTGGGAAAATATCACTGCATATGGGTCCTATTACTGTGCTACTTCACAGTAATCCCCTTTTAGCTACTGTTGAAAACAGAATGCTGGACTGATGGGCCTCTGGGCTGACATCCTGCATAGCTTGGTCATTTATCTTTTCATTTGCAATTGCCATTTTTTTTCAGTAGCTGAGCTGTCTGTAGAAACAAGAAGTTTTCTGACAATGTGTGCCTGTGGAGTCTGAAGACATCAAGGCAGACTAAAGCTACACTCTATTTTCTATTAGAGGATAATAGTTCCTTCCTCTTGAAGATTTTTCAAGTTGTCAGCCTAGCCTTCTGCTTGGAAAACCTCTTGTATGTTGCATTAATTGCCTACATTAGCTTACAAAGTTTTAGTTTTAATCTCAGAAAGGCAGATACATTGTTGCTGAAATCAGTGACACCATTCTATGTTCAACAGCATCAGTCGTGACAATGAACAAAAGAATTTTGATGAGAGCAACAAGCTTGAGCTGGCTTTAACCCATGAACTCCTTCCTGGCAACTGGGAATGCCCGACATCGTGATAGTGAGCATATCATAGAGACTAGTAATGTGAATCCCATTGGTTTTGAAGGGGATTGGACTAGGTGATCTCTGAAGGTCCATTCCAACCTCTACCATTCTGTGATTCTATGATTCTGTGATCGTGATGGAACTGTGTATTGTAATTGCTGCATTTTGCTGAGTGTAGCATACATTTGACCATGTTACGCAGTATATTTTGTATCACTCTGCTAAATCAGAAATCCCATGTAACATCAACTATTTTTAAAATAAGTAAATTCGATGTCAAGTAGTATGCCCTCCATGGGTGAAGTATATGAAAGAACCTGGTCAGAGAGTATTTGGCTCTGACAGGGGTGCTGAGGCCTTCTATTAATTTTTGCAATGGAAAACATTAATAGAAAATTACTTTTCTGGGGCACGGTAATCAGTAATAAAAAAAAAAATCACATGTGTATCTGTATGTATATAATGTATATATAAACATATATGTATGCGTATATATATGTATGCATATACATATGTATATGTATACAATTTTGTATGTAATACGTAGTGTAAATAGGATGAACCAATTCAGACAGCTCTGTAGGAAGAGTCTGGATTTCTGACTTCCTCAGAGTCTCTGGGCAAAAAAATCAGTACCTATACTTGGTGGTTTTTTTACTGTCATTTCTGTTCATAACACTTCTCCATTTAATCATGGTGTGGTAAAGGAAAGTCTATGAGTGATTATGAGATAATGAGATACTGCAAGAGCATCATACAAGTAATGACATTAATATTAACTTTTAATTTGGCAGATTGACATTAAGAGGCTAAGTCTATTTTATAAAATTGGCTGAAAGTTTACAGGGTAAAATCAGCATTCCCCTGTTAATAAAAAATAGTGATTGTAAACAGTATATTTCTGGCACTTTGTCATTCACAGAATCATTATTTGAATTTGTTTTTTTTTTCTTTTCTGAATAACAACATAAAACCTTTTTAAGATCACTATATTCAATGACCGTTTCATTCAACAAAAATTGTCCAGCATTAGTAACTTGTTGTCAAAGTAATTATTTATATTTCTTTATACTGAACTGCATTTACTCTCTGTTGTCCCAATTACATAAAGAGTCTAAAAGCTTTTGAATCTAGTTTAATAGTTACTACTGTTTGCTATAATTTCCAATTTAATGCTAATTTGAACACTGTTTTCACCACCATTTTCCAAGCTCTCTATGGGGTGTTGTCTGTAAAGCTACATCCCCCATTAACAAAATTTTGTTACTACAGGTTGGTAGAGAAGCTTGACACTGAAGCAAAGACTTCTAGGGGAAAAAACTCATAGGATAATTTTGTTTGGAAGGCACATCTGGACATCCGCTAGTTCAACCCATGCTCAGATCAGGGTCAGGTAGAGCAGGTTGCTCAAGGCCATGTCTGGTTGGTTTTGAGTATCACCAAGAATGAATGCCACAATGTCTCTGGTCAATGTTCTCTGAGTTATGGCTATGTCATATTGGAAATGCTTTTCCTCTTATCTGTATCTTATATACGTATCCAGAAATATTTATCTTGTAGTCTGTTTATACACAAAAGAAACTTGCCTTTCTGTTCTTTTCTGTCAAGTTTTACCAAAATGGTTCCTGTTTGTGAGAAAAAAAAAAAAAATCTTAGAAGAAAGGAACAAGAGAAATAAAGGAGTGGAATGTGAATAACAAAACTAAAGGAAAGCTAGATAGTGCACAACAATTTTTAGCCCTGGGACTGAAAGATAAATTGGATTATCAACAGGTGGCTGGATTTGAAGAATTTTATTTTCTTCTATTAAAAGATTAACTCTGATACAGCTGCATCCTCAAGCATAATTTTGTAATGATCCTTCACAACACTGGAATTAAGTATGATGGTTTATCACAGATATTCCCAAAAAATTGCTTAATGGACAGAATAAGATGTCAGACAAATAATAAAAAACTTTTGCAATACAATTTTCTTTGCAATATATGCAGCTATTAAAAAGTGACTTTGCAGGTTTCATATTGTTGTGGCCCAGCATACTTCAGTAGTCCAGAGGCTGTGTTTTATGGGTTGCTGATGCACATTTTAAGGTTCCAGAAATCCTGAAACCCGGAAAACTAATGCGAAGTTGCTCTTTAAAAAAAAATAAAATGGTCATTACAAGTCACATTTTTGCATAAATGTTTTTTTTTATTTGTTGGAATAAAATAGTAACCTGGGTTAACAAACCTGCTTGAAGGAAAACCTCAGAACTGTAGTTTTACCTACACTACATCATCATTTTTCTTTTGCATTCTTACTTCAAGGAAAGGTTTAGATTTGGTAAATCCACGGTATAGCCAATGAAAAGAGGCGAGTATCTCACAGTATTACCAGAGAGAGACTCGCCAATATTTAGAGCAAAATCTAGTGAATTAGACATTCTTCACTGATTAAGTTGAAACTTTATATACCTGGTGATTCTCTAAAAACGGAATTTAGCCTCAGATTCAAAGATCTAAACCTAAGTGCCTACAAACTTTGTGTCAATATATAGGTGAAGTGGTAGGACAAGGGCTATTCACAATTATAAAGTTCTGTATGTATTAACATTTTATCAGGATATATTTTATCTGTCATATGCATTATGACACAAATACCGTAGGTTTGTGCTTAAATAAGTAGTAGAGATAGGATGTAGCACCCTAAACCAGCAAAAGTAAACATGGAGGAAGTCTTATTCAGCCTATCAGTATACACCTATCTGACACGGAGTCCTGATTCCTTCCGCAGGAAACAAGAATTTTTGCAAGAACAACAGGTTATAAGAAAGCATCTGAATGCACCTTAAAGTGTTTATCACTTAAGAGTAAGTAAAACAAGCATTCATTATTAACTACTCAGCTTTCAAATAATGATTTTATTTCTTTTTTTTTCTTTTTTAAACTCTTCCCCCTCACTGCAATGAAACATAAGATATACTACCAGAGAATTATCCAAATAGGTTCTAATAAAGTGAAAATCAGTGCATAACAATGCACAACTCTTCCTAAACACAGGTTCTGTAATTTTTTATTGAAACATATAAATACAGTTTTGTCTCTCTACATTAGTATTCTGCCTTCTGTAGGACTCTGTCAGAAGTGAACAAAAAGGATGAAATATCTCATATTGCAAAGGATGTTTTGAATCATGAAAATCTTTGAATATTCCTGTGATTTCCTTTTACTTATACAGGTATTAAATCTTTTAGTTTGCTCTTCCAATGTATGGAAAGTGTCAAGATGATGTTCTTCATCCTTGAATTGTGTATGCCATTTCATTTCTATATGCACAATACTCAAGTTGTAATGACAATGCAAATCCTCCAGGGAATAAGACCTTTCTTTTCTGAAATACTGCTTATGAGTTATGGTTATTCTGTTTTGTATTTAAGAAAAATTTAGCAATTTTCTGAATGGAAAAAAGTGTGGTTATTCCCAGAATGAATTCAAAGATAGGGTCTATATTTCTACAGAGGAAGAGATACTCTACAAACAAGCTAGGTAAAACAAATTTTTAATTGGTTTTTCAAATTCGCTTCTACAGTAAATTCAGAGTTTTATCTATTAACATCTTGTTTGCTTTATCTGATTGAAAATAAATAAATGGAATAATACATAAATATTTGTTTATTAGTTTGATTCTCTTGCTGTTCTTTGGTTGGTGTAGTCATGGTTTATACATAGAAAGTGTCTCTGCATTTTTATCTCCTTAGTTTCTCATATCTAGTTTTTCTGTTTGCATCTGTTTTAAAACTCTATTTCCAACATACACAAACAACTTTATGATAAGTATTTAAATAATTCTGAGATATACTTCTGTGTACACTACAGATGTTTTTAAAGTGAATATGATTATGTTAGAGATGTGACTATAATGTTCAAATCTACCTCTATCTCCTTGGGAAGTAAAAACTGCAAAACAGAATTCTGTTTTTATATTATCCAGTAAAGACATATGGATTCTTCGTCACTAAGGTTCTGTCACTAAAGCATCTTAAAAGGGCTTTTTATTGAGTGTGCTGTCTAAATCAGCTTTCCCATCAATTTTGCAGCCATTTGTAGTCAAAAGTAATGAGTGTCTCAGCTCATAGGTTTCAAAGTAATATATTAGAAAATCAAAGTAAGAGTGCACTGAATGGAAACTGCATTGAACTTCAGAAAGCAATATTGATACTTTTTTTCCTGCTGAGGCAATTATAGTGAACAGCAAAAACTGGTTTTGATGCTATTAGCTGTTGACAATTTAATTATTCTAAGGATTTTCTTAAGAAGTTCCTTCAAAGTATTAATGTGTTGCAGAAAGTTGAGTTGATTTTTTTTTAGCAAGGAATTATAATTTGCTACTAGATTGCATTTAAAATGTAATGTGTATGAAAGCTTTAAAACTAGAAATATTTTTTCTCAGAAGGGAACTGAATTATTAATGCCAATGCAAAATTTTAAAATATATATATAATCAGAAAATAAAGAAAATTTCTGTTTTCTTTCATATCTATTTATTTCCCCTGCCTTTAATGGGTCAGTATAGGAAAGAGCAATATTTTATTTCTTCAATGCAAAATACTAGCAATGAACCTTTTAAAACCCTAATTCAAGATATATTCACCATGAGAAAGGAGTAAGAAATTAAAATACATAAGGAGAAAATCAGGAAACAGAAAAAAAAATTGATAAAGAGGACATAAGATATATTTTGTCCCTGGAAAAGGTAGAAAGATGGACCCAGAAGGGTTAAGATGATGTAGAGGAATTACAAGAAGCAACTAACCTGACTTTGCAAACTATTTGGACTCTATTTTGGAAACACGGTACTTCTCCTCAGAACAACTGGTGTACCTGATCTAGTTTAATGATAACTACAAGAGGGGCAGTTATACAATACATTTTCAACTCTACATTGGAAAAATAAAATTAAAAATATAATCTTTTTCATCACCAGTGATAAGGAAATAATTTTTTTCCAATATCTGGTAGATAGTTTACCTAAATTACATTAAAAAACCCAAGAAAGCCTCATGCAAATTTCATAATGGGGAAAAATACCTTTGAAAGAATTCTGTCTTACTTAGCAAAGGTCTCCATTGTAGTTTCCACTTTCCAGTGAATGTTTCTTTAGAACTCTCACAGGCTGAATTTTATTCAGTGTTGTTTTCATATCCCTACTATGGCATTTCTGTAAAAGTGTCTCCAGCACACATAAAAAAAATAGGTGATAGAGCAGTTTATCCGCTATTGTTGACCATACAATTTAGAATGACTGGATGATTCTCTAAGAGCCTGCTCTGCATACTGAACAAGGATACTACAATTGAGGACTTCTGCAGCACCAATTATCTTTTACTTTGTAGGAAAAGAACAAAGGGAACAATTACATAATGGGATTATTTTCTTATACTCTGTCAGTTAAGGAATAGAAGATTGGATCAGTTGAAAAATGGAAAAATTGCAGAGGTATTGTTTCAGAACAATGAAAAAATAATACTGATGAAAGGATGTTCACCTTGTATTGCTATGTCTATGTTTTGCCCCATATGAAGGCTGCCATAAAAAAATACAGAATGCAGAAAAGACCAGATAGCATGCAATTTAATTGTTCTTTCTATCTCTGACGTTTCATCTAGATAGGTAGGAGATCACTGGCAAGAGCTTTTGGCCTTTGGATGTATACTTTGTTGAACAGCAATCAAGGGTCCTTCTGTTGCTGACAATTTAAACCAGTTATGTAAAAAAAAAAAAAAAATTGTTTGTTTCTTTTTTTTGTCTGTTTCATTGCCATAAACTAACTAAAAATAATATTTTTCTCATGGGATGGCTCAGGTAAGTATTGAATATAGTCACATGGTAGAAAGGGATGACTGAGGGGATGCCACTCTTGTTAAAGCTGGCAGAAAATCCTGAGTGTCCTTTTTGGGGTAAGATGTGGAATATTCCCTAATGGTCTGTCAAAACGGATCTGCATTTAAATAAATAAAAAAATTACTAAAAAAAAGTATTGACCTAGTAATGATACAGCAATATTTTCTGTTTTGTTTTGGTTTTCAGCTTCTAGTTGTTTCACTTAATTTCACCTACAGCTATCAGAAGCAGAAATACTGTTAAATCATTGCCTAGAAAATGAACCTGTACTTGCATAGAACTTCATTAATGAAATGCAGCAAAAGGTACTTAAAAGAACCCAAGAGAGATATATGATTTGAAATTTTCAGTCACTTCAGTTCTAAAATATGGAAAAGTTGGAAGAAACTCCAGGTAAGTATTTATTGACTGCATATATTCCTATGTTGGAGACCTTGCCAAAAATTTCTCCTCAGAAGTCAGCATGTAATTATAGGAATGGTCTCAGAAGCTCACAAAATTATTTAGTGTCCTGTTCAACAGTGAAATATAATTGCGGAATTATCTTTGACTGATTCAGTTGTAAACTGGTAACCTCTACTAGTCACTCCACACCGGAAGCAAAATGGTATAAAAATGGTGTCTTACTGGATTGTGTCTCCTATGATGCTTCCCCCTTGCTCTCAAGCCTTAAAATTTGTACTGCCTTTTTTTCAGAGAGTCTACTTTTTCATCTAAGTGTACACCTTCATCTGTAAGGCTTTATGTGCCCAGCCTAACTATTTGTTTTCAGGATTCCTGCTTTCCAGACATGTGTGTCTTCGTTGATAATTTAAGCAGATTAGCTAAACAAACCAGTAAGTAATGGAAGCTCCTGCTTCTTTGTGTAATGATAGTTCAATTCTTTGTGAAATTAGTAGTGTCTTTCATCATAGTAAATAGGAATTCAGCATTGCCACTGTTAGGAAAATGGGCAAAAAATACTGTAACATTATTCAAAAACAGAACTCTCTGTTCCAGGCTTGATACGGTGAAAGAGTTTTATTAAACATACAAATGAACTAATGAAACATAAATACTACAGTGATAAAAGGTATTCTGCTAGGGGGTCTCCTAATTTAAAATCTGTTGCTCCTGTGTAACATCTATTTTTAAAAAAAAAAAAAAAAGAAAAAAGAAAAAAAAAAAGAGATCTGAGACCTTTTGTCAGCTGTTGTCTAAGTAAAGAAACACACAAATTCAAAGGCACTCTCTATATATGCAGTTTGTCCCTGGATGACAAGCCTTAGAAAAGACATTTCCTCTCTTCCCTGAGCATTGGAGAAAGCCTCATAGGTTCCCAGGAACTAAAGATAATAATGCTTTAGTCACTAAGAGAAAAACACTTAAAACCCTAATTTCTTCTCTGCTATTTTTTCTTGTATTTATTCAGTACTTATTTAAGGAGAGAGAAGAATTTGCTTTGATAATAATTGTTTTCACATTGACTGCTAAATTTACCAAATTGTTACAGTAAATATAGGCAACAATTTATATGTATCTTTTAAGCTGCAAGATATAGAGAGTTTTAAATCTAAGTTCTTTTAGCAAGGGAGGTTCATAGTAGCTGAATTTTCTTTTAACTTAAAAACATCACCTCCATAAATATGAACTTCTACTGGAGGTGAAGAAAATGTGCTAATTAACCTTTCCTTAAAAGAAAATGTAGATTTATGAAGGTATTAGTGTTGTTATGTTATGCAGATCCACCAGGGAGAGCAAGAGCTAAAAAAATTGAAAACTGCAGTGGAACTTTTAGCATTAATTTCAGACCATATCTGTAGCTAGGTGTAAAATAAACTTTTGTTCTATGTGTAAAAAAAAGGTAAAGAAACTTCAAAGTACATTGGTCATCTGCTTTAACATTCAGGTTTGTTTGTGCATTAAGTTTTCAATAGTTCAGCTAAACAAATCTTCTGTTCTCCAGGCTGAACAGTCCCAGCTCTCTCAGTCTTTCCTTATAGGAGAGATGCTCTAGTCCCTTCATCATCGTTGTGGCCTTTTGCTGGACTCTCTCCCGTACAGCCATGTCTCTCTTGTACTGGGGAGCCCAGAACTGAACACGGTACTGCAGGTGTGGCTTCACTAATGCTGAATTGAGGGGAAGGATCACCTCCCTTGACCTGCTTTGTCTAATGCAGCTGTTCTTCCCAGGTGCGGGACTTTGTAGTTCTCCTTGCTGAACTTCATTAGATTTCTGACAGCCCATTTTTCCAGCATGTCAAGGTCCGTCTGGATGGCAGCATAACCCTCTGGCATGTCAGCCACTCCTCCTAGTTTTGTATCATACTCAAACTTTCTGACGGTACACTCTGCCCCATCATCCAAATCACTAACAAAGATGTTGAACATGATTGGACCCAGTATTGACCCCTGAGATACAATGTTATTCACTGGCCTCCAACTAGATTTCATGCCACTGATCACCACCTTCTGGGCCTGGTGATTCAGCCTGTTTTCTATTCAGTTCACTGTCTGCTTATCCAGCCCATACATCAGCAACTTGTCTACGAGAATCTTATAGGAGACAGTGTCAAAAGCCTTACTGATGTCAAGGCAGAAGATATCCACTGCTTTCCCCTCAACTGTCAAGCCAGTCATTTCATCACAGAAGGTTATCAGGTTGCTCAGGCATGACTTCCCTTTGGTGAGTTCATGCTGTCTATTCCTGATGCCTGCCTTGTCCTTCTTGTGCATGGAAATGTTTTCCATGATTAGTTGTTCAATCACCTTCCCTGGGATCAAGGGAAGGCTGATTAGTCTGTATTTCCTTGGGTCCTCCTTCTTCCTTTTTTGAGAATAGGAGTGACAATTGCTTTCCTTCAATCTTCAGGCACTTCTCCCAATCACCAAGATCATTCAAAGATTACCAATAGTGGCCTCACAATGACATCAGCCAGCTCTATCAGTGTTTGTGGGTGTATCCCATTAAGGATTATGGACTGCATATCCAGTTTGCCTAAACAGTCTCTAACCTGATCCTTTTCCACCAAAAGTTGTCTTCCAGCCTTTGCCCTTGGTGTCATGCACCTGGGATTCCTGAAGACTGGTCTTGCTAGTAAGAGCAAGTAAGAGGCAAAGACAGCATTGAGTACCTCAGCCTTTTCCACGTCCTGTATCACCTTCCCCATTCAGTGGCAGGGCCACATTTCCCTTAGAGTCTTCCTTGTGTTGCCAATGTACTTATAGAAGCCTTTCTTGTTGCCTTCAACATCCCTGGCCTTCTTAGCCTCAGTGTTTAGTAGTAGGATCAGTTGTTCCCTGAGCTCCCCCTGAACTAGTAGACAGAGGTGGGGAGCAGAATGAAACCCTCATAATCCAAGGGGAAATGGTGAGGGACCTGCTACAGCACATAAACATACACAAATCTATGCAGCCAGATGGCACCCACCCAAGGGTACTGGGGGAACTGGCAGAAGTGCTCACCAAGCCACTTTCAATCATTTATCAGCAGTCCTGGCTAACCAGGGAGGTCCCAGTTGACTGGAGGTTAGCAAATACACAAGAAGGGCCGCAACGAGGGTCCAGGGAACCACAGGCCTGTCAGTCTGACCTTGGTGCCTGAGTGCCATTATGTGGCACATGCAGGACAACCAGGTGACTAGGCCCAATCAGCATGGGTACATGAAAGGCAGGTCCTGCTTGACTAACCTGATCTTCTTCTATGGCAAGGTGACCCACTTAGTTGGTGAGGGAAAGGCTGTGGATGTTGTTTACCTGGATTTTAGTAAAGCCTTTGACACCATTTCCCACAGCATTCTCCTGGACAAACTGGCTACTCGTGGCTTGGATGGGTGTATGCTTCACTGGGTAAAAAACTGGCTGGAAGGACAAAGAGTTGTGGCAAATGGAGTTAAATCCAGTTGATGGCTGATCACAAGTGGTGTTCCCCAGGGTTCAGTATTTGGGCCAGTTCTCTTTAGTATCTTTATCAATGAATTGGATGAAGGGATAGAGTATATCCTCAGTAAGTTTGCAGATGACACCAAGTTGGGCAGGAGTGTTGATCTGGTTGAGGGTAGAAAGGCTTTACAGAGGGACCTGGACAGGCTGGACCAATGGGCCAAGGCCGATGGTATGAGGTTCAATAAGGCCAAGTGCCAGGTCCTGCATTTGGGTCACAATAACCCCACGCAGCAATACAAGCTTGGGGAAGAGTGGCTGGAAAGCTGCCCAGCAGAAAAGGACGTGGGGGTGTTGGTTCACAGCCATCTGAATATGAGCCAGCAGTGTGGCCAGGTGGCCAAAAAGGCCTAGAGCATCCTGGCCTGTATTGGGAATAGTGTGGCCAGCAGGACTAGGGAAGTGATTGTCCCCCTGTACTGATGAGGTTGCATTTGAAATATTGTGTTCAGTTTTGGGCCTCTCACTATGGGAAAGGCATTGAGATTCTGGAGCGTGTCCTGAGAAGGGTAACAAAGCTGGTGATGGGTCTGGACCACAAGTCTTATGAGGAGCAGCCAAAGGAACTGGGGTTTTTAGCCTGGAGAAAAGGCGGCTCAGGGGAGATCTTATCACTCTCTACAACTACCTGAAAGGAGGTTGAAGCAAGGTGAGTATCTGTCTCTTTTCCCAACTGACAGGTGATAACACAAGAGGAAACAGCCTCAAGTTGCACCAGGGGAGGTTTAAATTGGATATTAGGAAAAATGTCTTAACTGAATGTGTTGCCAAACATTGGAACAGGCTGTCCAGGGAAATGGTGGAATCACCATCCCTGGAGGTATTTAAAAGATGGGTAGATGTGGTGCTTAGGGACATGGTTTAGTGGTGATTTTGGCAGTGTTAGGTTGATGGTTGGATAGATTATCCAAGGTCCCTTCCAACCTAGACAATGCTACAATTCTATGATTCTATGATTCAATACCAGATGGGCTTTGGCTTTCTTAACCAGGTCTCTGGTTCAGAAAGCATGCTTTAAACATTTCTCTGTATTCCTCCCAGGTTATTTGCTCCTGCTTTTACCTTCTGTATAATTCTTTCTTATGTTCGATTTTTTCCCAGGGTCTCCATGTTCATCATGCGGGCCTCCTGACTTTTTTGCCCAACTTCCAACTCTTTGGGACAGACAACTCTTGCATTTGGAGGAGGTGATCCTGAATATCAATGGGCTTCCTTAGGCCCCTCTCTCTTCCAGGGCCTTATCCCATGGGACTCTTTCTAGAAGAACCCTGGAGAGGTACTCTGCTCTTCTGAAGCCCAGGGTTGTGATCTTGCTGTTTGCCCTGTTTTGCCCTCACAGGATCCAGACCTCATCTCACGGTTGCTGAAGCCAAAGACAACTTTGATCTTCACATCACCAATGAGTCCTTTGTTGTTTGTATGAGGCACAAAGTTTTGTAAATATAAGGTTTTCAGTAAAAGATAAGCTGGATATTAAACACACAGTTGTCCTGCATATTCATCTACTGATTCTTTTGAAAATTTATTATGATTAACTTAGAGAAACAACGGAAACAGTGTTGAAATATCTTGTCTACACACATTTTCTTAATTATCAATATAAATTGCAAAGTGTCAAATTTTCCTGTCTGGCACAAGTAAACCTGCAGTTTGCATCAGATTACAGTTGGGAAAAACTGCTAAATTATGCTTCATAATTTTATCAAGAACATATCGAAGTGCATTACTGCAGCTTTATTGATGGTTACAGTTTCAAGAATAGACTCCAAAAATATGTTACTCCAAGACAACTGCAACTACATTAACTCTGTATCACATTATTTCAGTACTGTTGAGGGTAAGATTGCTATTTTGTTGGGGGAGAAGATAATGACATAGCTGCATGTGGACTGGTAAAGTATAAGGATGGAAACTTTGACTATCATCTGAATATTTTTCATTGAAGAATATCACAGTGAGATCTAATATGCTGGTGAAAATGTAGATTAGAAATGTCTACATATTATCTGTTCTGAGATAGGTTGGATGTCTCATTGCCTTGTTGTCTGCTGATAGGACTACTTCCCTGAATCACGTCCTTTGTAATGAACCATTACAACTGCTTCTGTGGGCATCACAGCACACACACACACACACACACACACACACAAAAAGGAATTCTAAGAGCTGTAGGTTGGATTTGGTATGAAAACTATTTGATTTCAATGTTTTGTAAAAGAAAAATCAGTTGCATCCTGATCAGCTGTGTCCACTGACATACCAGTTATACTAATCTTCTAAGAAGATTAGTATAAATAGTAAGTTATAGTATATCTGAGTATTTGAAAGCAGACTAGACTTAGACTAACAGCAAAGATTTATATTCTTACATTCATAATTCTTACATTCAAAATATCTTCAAACTGTATCATTTCCTGTTAACAGGAAAATCTTAAGTCATGGAGGAATAAAGATGAAGCTTCTTTCCAACCTTGCTTATTGGACTTTCAGTTGCAGACAATATAAATTCATAATGTGACTTCTTTTTCTCCAATACAAGATGAAAAAGAGGTGCAGTAGGAGTGTATAAACTTTTGCTCTGCCTTTCAGGGCATTTTTTGGCTTTTTGTTTTGTTGTTTTTTTTTTCTTTTGATTGATACTAGCTAGTGGGGTTTTGTCTTCCAATGCACATTTTGTTGCTGTGATGTTCTTCAGTCCTTAGTAAGACTAGCAGAATGTTCAAACCAGCAGACTCTTCTGCTCCTCAGCTGGAATAAGTTTTTGGAATTGATACTGGTTGGATATGCTGTGTAATGGGCAAAATCTCTCACTCATTCAAAATCTTCTGTGGACTTCTGTGGAGATGCCACAGCTTGGGCAAGGCTTCGCCCTAATATCTGTGTAAGTATACATAGTATCTGTAGTTTAACAACAGCCTTCTATTCATTTAAACAAGTCATTGGGACAAAACAATGTTTTAGTTTTGTTCTCCTCTGTGCTTCATAACATGTCCCTAATTTGCGCAGCAAATAACTTAAATTCAACTATCAAGAGGAAACTCTATAGAAGCTTTTTGCTTCACACAGCAATTTTCTTTAAACTACTGCTATTTAAGTGAACCAATGGTGAGTATGCATTATTTATTTATTTTTATACCAGGGATTGTGTGTATGTACATAAACCTATTTGTTTAAAACCTACGTGTCAAATGTCCCTCATTGTGAAGGATGTCCCTTATTTTATACTCAAACCTGATGTTATGCTAAATTTATTCTTTTAAATTACTTATCTCAGAAATGCTGAATCAGTACATTTAAGTGATTCAAAATGTTACGCTGAGTCTGCTTTCACAGGAGGACCGTGACAGTGGGCCTCACTACAGGGATCACGTTCACTGCCAATACTCTTCCTTATTTAGCTAACAACAAAGAAACTTTCCTGCTGAAGACGTGTGCAAGGAAAAAAATAATTCAGTGCTGAATAAGAAGAGTGGGAAGTTAATAACACTGCCTTGAATACTGTGATTGATAGTTGTGGACAGTGTGTTCCACTGTTCCTCATCTCCCTTTTGCCTATGGGAAAAAAAATGTATGTGGGTTAATTTTGAAGAAATTCTAAATGGTCTTCCTGGTATGCATCAAAAGAAGCGTGGCCAGTAGGTTGAGGGAGGTGACTCTGCCTCTCTACTCTGCTCTTGTGAGACCCCAAGTGGAGTACCACGTCCAGCTCTGGAGCCCCCAGCATAAAAAGGACATGGACCTGTTGGAGCAAGTCCATAAGAGGGCCACAGAGATGATCAGAGGGATGAAGCAGCTCTACTATGAAGACAGACTGAGAGAGTTGGGGTTGTTCAGTCTGGAAACAGAAGGCTCTGGGGGAGACCCGATAGCAGCTGTCCGTTACTTAAAGGGACCCTACAGGAAAGATGAGGAGGGACTCTTTATCAGGCAGTGTAGTGATAGGATGAGGGGTAATGGTTTTAAACTGAAAGAAGGTACATTTAGAG
The DNA here is from genome assembly GCF_964106895.1 of Numenius arquata. NCBI lineage: Eukaryota > Metazoa > Chordata > Aves > Charadriiformes > Scolopacidae > Numenius > Numenius arquata. The sequence goes on along the minus strand of NC_133576.1, from coordinate 101,836,542 downwards.
TAGATACTAGGAAGAAATTATTTACTTTGAGGGTGGTGAGACACTGGAACAGGTTTCCCAGTGAAGCTGTGGATGCCCCATCCCTGGAGGCATCCCAAGGCTAGGCTGGATGGGTCTTTGAGCAACCTGGTCTAATGGAAGGTGTCCCTGCTCATGGCAGAGGGGTTGGAGCTAGATGATCTTTAAGGTCCCTTCCAACTGTTCTGTGATTCTATATAAATCTGCATATAATTGTGTTATTGTTTTATTCTTAGAGAAATAAATGCAAGGCTGACCAGATGGTCATACCACCAACACAAGTATTCAGAAACCATGTGTTATATTTTAAATGTCACAATTTTCCTTCAAAATTAATTTAAATAACAATAATTTTAATAATGCCAAATTCAGTCCTTTGTTATTACATTTCTGTAAATAGCCTTGTTATATTGTAGATGACTTTGCACAAGGTCTTTGCTCTTTTCTATGACAGTGTGTGTATCATCTTTTCAATGCTCAGAACCCAAAAAGACAGTATTAATGAAAATGCTTTATATGAAGCCCGTAACATATCGAGTATAGTATTTTGAGGCTGAATTAAATATGTTATTGTGGGGGTTTTTTGTTATATTTAAGATGCAAGCGTAGTATCATTGCAGTATCTGATACCTGTAGCAGCTTGACCATTTTTTATAGCAGCAGTAAGATTAATGTGCTTGTTTAATAGCCTAATTAGGTATAAATTTGGTTTCTCAGGTGTCTGAAAAGTCCTTAAGTCCTTGAGGTTTCTGAAGAGGAAAGATTAGAGAGAGGATTATTCTTTCTGGAACAGGAACTGAAAAATATTTATTTCACAAAGAAAAAAAAAAAAGCTGTGGGATTTTTTTTTTTTTTTTTTTACTTTTAAGAAATAAAAAAAAAGCAAAAAACATTTCCTCATATAACATAACACATAACATAAAACAACTTTTTTACACATTTATTTTTGCAGAGTATATAAGGTGTCACTGTGATTCATAAAATATCTTCTTTGGAAATGTTTCCACCCTACTTGTAGAAACTCATCAATGAAATGTATAAGTGTTAATATTTTTAATAAGCAATAGTCATCAATATGTACTCCTAGTTCTTTTTCTGGTTAAGCAGTCATTCTCTGTGACAGAGCAAGATTTATTGCCCAGAGAACTCAAAGGAATCACTAAGTTTAGGAAAACGAGTTACAAATCATGTACTGATACGTAAGGATTGGTAAGTAAAGATTCTTTTCATTCCCCAGGGGAAGAAAAAGTTGCTAGTGGGAAACATAAGCTGCCCCATAATAACATACACACAATTCTTTAAAATTATCAGTCTTATTTAATGAAATATGCTTACCAAGGAAGATCTTTAAAGAATTCACTGTGGGGAATAGTATGGTTTATGGTCACACTTTGTTTTGGGTTTTTTTCTGATTTTTTTTTTTTTTTAAGTCCAGGCTACATATGCCTTGCTTTAATTTTACCATATAATAGGTTTGAGTTTTTTCAGCACTAAAGAAAATTAAAAAAGTCTTTTTTCTCCCTTTCAGCTTCTCTCTAAGTGCACATCAGGCAGTTCTTCACTTCTGTGTTCAGTCCTGCTCAGCAGCCACACAAGCAGGTTTTAGAACTGTCCATCATACAAGGCGATCTCTTGTGCTCTGCAATGTGTCTGCACATTTTTATCCTGCTTTTCTCTTCTCTCCCTTCAGGAAGCTTTTTTCACAGCAAATCTATAGATTTTTTTGTGGCCTTTCTGTACTGTGCAACAGAAACAACTGAAACTTCATGTTCACTTCTTTCTTTTTCCTCATGCCTTCAGTAAATTCTTCCCTCTGCACTGATTGTGGATCCTTCTAATTTTTCCTTGATGTTGTTTATCATTACTAAACCTGAGAAAATAGATTTTAGAAAACAGGAAGTCATGTCCTCAATACAGTACACTTTTCACCATTTTACACTTATTAGGACTTGTTTCTTATTGCCTGCCTGTTCCATTTTCCCTGTGACATTATTTCCATTAGCTTTCTGTCCATTATGTGTGACTTCTTATCATAAAAATTTCTGAATAAGGTTCCCAGACTGCCTGCCTCATTATATTACATTTTTACTCTTCAGCTTTGCACCCAAATTATGAACACATCAATCCTTGTCCTTTGCATTTCCCCTTCCAGCATAATCTTAACACACCTTTTTAAAGTTCCTTTCAATTATCATGGTAGTAAATTAGCAGAAAAAAACTAGCACAAATAAAAAGTATCTGGTACTCAATGCAATTGCCCACAGAGAGCCTTTTACTGCCATTTGCAGTGCTCAGAGCTGTTTAACTTCAGAAGCTCAGAGCTGTTTCACTTCAGAAGCGAGCACTTGAAATTAACTTTCAGGGGCATGGAAGATTCTCATGGTTTTCTTGCAAGCATTTATTCTTTAAATCTTAGGTGTATGTTACTGATCAGAAACAGAAACAAGAGTCTTCCAAGTTATCTGTAATATGAGATTATCTCTGGTCACACACAGGTTATTACAAAAAGTTCTCAGTTTGATTCTTCAAAATGACACTGTTATCATGATACTTCAATGTTTCAAGGAATGTGAACAATCTGACAAAGTGTAGATAATTAGATTAGTTTTCCATATGCTTACAAAGCAAAATGCAAAGCAGAATGTTCTCTTTTTCTTGCAGAAGAACCACTACCCCCTAAAAAAAAATCCAAAGATCATATTAAAAATTGCTTAGAAAAAGTATTAGAAATAGGAGACACAGACGCAATCAACAAGTCCATGAGTAACAGCCATGGATATTTCATAAGCCTGGTTCAGTTTCTACAATCCTGTTCTAGCACCTGGCTTCTCAAACTCTGCAGTGACATTTTGTCAACAAGCCATTAATTTACTGTGCTAACAGTCACAATTTGATATCCTTTTGGCTAAAGCATGTCTTATCTTAGCATTGCAAAGCCTGTCATCCTCCCCTAAATCTATGGTTATTGAGTGGACAATAGTTTAACTTGAAATTATCTGGATTGATTTTGTAAAGAAGATATTGCATACAATAGTGTGTAGAATTTCTGTACTATTAATAATAACAAAAGGTGTTTACTGTTGTTTTAAGCTGTCAGTCTAACTCTGTCCCTCAGAGAAATCAGCAGAAGGTGTTCTGATGGGATCTAGATCGATAAAAAGTATCCATGAAAATCATTCCCCAAAGCTACGTTTACTACAGTACCCCTTTTTTTTAATGACACAGTAAGAGCTGTGTCTGGGACTTGCAAAAGGTGTCTAAAACTCTAGATAAACTTTGGGCAGTGTGTTATACTGCCATTAAAAAAATCCAGTTTTGTAACTTAACAAAAATAGTAAAAGGTGAAATTGCACAGGGAAAAAGCTTGGAAGGTTTATTACTTTAGCTAGATAATTCTTTCAACCAACACATATAAATTGAAATCTTGCTTTTTGTCATTAAAATGGTTTGGCTTTTGTGGGTTATCATCAAAAAAAAGATGGTTTTGAACCAAAAAAATTGAGCACTGCAGTCCTCAGTTTTTACATTAAAAAAAAGTATTCTCATCATTGCAAGTCTTAACTTCCTATTAAAGGTCATCTAAAAGGGCTCAGATGAGTATATAGTCTTCATGCAAAATACGAACCATCAACAAAATAAACTTTCTTTGGACTCAAGCTGGGAAAATATTGCCATTTTATGAGGTAGTGCAAATTACTCTTTTTGTCATGTAAGGTAGCCTTGGCATATTTATTCAGAGGAATACAATAATCATGACACATTAAACATCATATTTTCTACAATTTATATACATTTGGGCTCTCTTATGTAAATGTTATATTTTATGTTTCTAGAATTTGTCCCAAACACTGCCTCAGATATGGAAAACTTCCAATGTAAGTTTTGTGAAAAACTGAATTTTTATTTTCATGCAAATCTGAGTGGGTTTGAATTTTATCATTTGGTGTGTTTATGTTTGTTTCAAGCAATTAACTTCTAAAAATGTATATTGACTCCACATAAAAATGTATTTATATTTTCAAAACCTCAAATGTTTTACTTTTAGTTCTGATTTCTGTATATTGGATTGAAAACAATTATATTTTGTTCTCTATCTTCCATGGAATGTAAGATAACATATCAGCATAAATAGCTGATCTATACTACATGCTCTGATGGCAGCGTCAAAAAAATTGCTCCCAGAGATGCAAGCACTGTGATGTGTATATTTTTGTATCACTCTCTACATAAAGCTATCACCTTCTCAGATGAAACCTCCTCACTCAGCATCCATGTCATTACATTTTGTCATTATCCAAGGGATTTTACTACTGGCTGCAAAATCACAAGTTGCATCTTTATCACTATACCTGATAAATGTGTATACTGACAAGCCCTCTTGACACAGATCAGATATAATTCCTCTTTACTCACTCTAGTTTGGACAGTAAGTTAAAATATAGTTCTGTCATACCAACTACCTATTAATAGTGAATGTGGGTCAAAAGAGGAACAGTAAAGATACTGAATATGGGCCAAATCTTTCAAAACACTAAGCAAGAATATACTTAGATTTAGACCTCACAGTACGTTAGGTGAGGATACAAAGCTTAAGTCTTCCCCTTGAATGCCTCACTCAGGAGATACAGAAAGGTCCTTTTGCAGTCTGGAGTTACCAGGTAAGGTCAGGTATCTACCTTCATTCTTCCAAATAATTAAGCAAAGCTCAGGTTTATTTGTTTGCTTGTTTTTTTTAAAGCAGTTTTGAATCTGCCTCCTTTTTCAACAACTGCCTGTATGTTAAAGAAAAATTACTTAGGAAGAGGGATATAGAGGTCCAGTTCCTTTCTGTGTGTAAGTAGATTAAAAAACATATTTCAATTTTCCACTTAAGTGCTCTAACCATTGTCTAAGCTACTAAGTCTATTAGGATGGTTCCACTTTGCAGAACATAATTCAAGAATCATTGGGTCATACAAATAAAGCATAAAAAGGAGCACAGTTTTGTATCTTTAGTATTTATAGACCTTACAAAGCTGGGAAGAAGCCTAAATCTAGTGTCAATTTATGGGACAGCTTCTGTGTTTTAACCAGTGGAATTTGCCTATAAAGCCCAAGTTTTTTCTTGAAAATTCATGTTAAGTACTCTAATCCCTAAATTTCTTCTTGCCTTTTCATTTCTTTATGAATTCTTTATTTGACTGGACCTTGTGCAGTAGCTACAGTAGAAGAACTGACAGTTACCTTAAGTATCTTGTTATATCATGTGTTTTCAGGACAACTGCAAAATGTCTTCACACAGAAGAAAGCACAGAAACCATTATTTCCACCATTTTTCTGAAACTTCTAGCTAGTTATTTACTTAATAATTAGAACAACTCCTCTTTATATATATATTTGCACACACACATATATACTTACAGTAGTCATTTTACAAGATTTGCTCATACTTTTAAAAGTTTTGCAGACCTCAACCACATCAGCTTACTCACAGAACTGCTGAGCTCTTACAAGTGCAGAAAAACTCTCTTATATGGAGAAGCACATCCTGAAGAAACTAAGGAATCTTCTAGTCAAACTGTCACTCAAGTTAACTTTTTTTTCTATGCTTCATTGTCAGGCAGCGGTTGACAGAGGACTATCAGGTTTTCAATTTTGAATATATAAGCCTATGTTTAGCAAAAATCTAAATTCAGGTCTAAAACCTCTGCTTCATCTGAAACCCCTGTTTTTTTATATTGCAATACATCAATCTGAGCTTATTGCTAGTCTTGCTATATATATAAAATGTATATTTATTTGTGATATCTGTTTACTAATAGCCAAACACGCATGAATATGCTGCAACATTACAATATAAAACATTTCAGAATGCAGCCAATATGTTGAGAAAATAAATTCAATTAACTTATTGTGTGGGGCTGAAATTGAACAAATCAAAAGAAGTTTGCATCACAAGACTCATATCAATAGAGTGTACTTTCCATATACATTAGTTAATAGCTGTTATTAAAAGTAAAACCAAAAAAACCTCAAACCCTCTTAATTTTATATCATTACATCACAGTGTTCCTATATGCAACACCACTACTGAATAACTAAAATCCGTTGGTATCATTTAAGTATATTAGTACCATTAAGCCAACCAAACAATTAAAATGTGGTTTGCGCATTAAAAAATCGCATATGCAACCAGCTTATGATGTTTCTATGAATTGTTCATGCAACAAAGCAGAAGGCTGCAGGAGGCATATGCAGCTTTAGACAAGAAAAGATCATGAGGGATTTATGAAGGTATGTGTGTTTGGTTTTGGCAGGAATTAAAGACTGCAGAGTATCATGCTGAAAAATCATGCCTGATTGAACAAAGACTTGATACTATATGGCAATTTATATAAGGACCTTGAAGTCTGGGTTTTGTTATCAGATTTCGAATTCATGTTTTACAAGGGGTGTTTTATCAGAATCTCCTAGATATGTCTGTATAATAAACTTTTCAAATCCAGAAATTCATTTACGCCAATTGCATTACAGTAATGTATATAAACCTATGCACATATTTAACAGAACTGGGCCCTGTAAACACATGGTCTGTAACTGCGTACAGGACTGAGGAGGTAGTGCGGGCTCCTTATCACTCCTTATGTTAAGTAAGTTTTACTGCTACCTAACTGTGCCTAGTTTCCCCATGCTGCCGGATGATCGATGCTTTTAGGCAAGTGTTGCAATGTCTCATTCTTAACATCTGCTGTGTTGATGGGGAAATTGTCTAATAATTGATACATAAATCCTAGAGAAGTATGATTTCTGGGATTTTAGACAGTGCGAGGGAAAACTAGGTTGAAGCTGGTTGTTATACAGAAAAGAGGTCTAAAAAGGTAACTGAAGCAAAATTACACATGGAAATTACAGGACCTGAATCTAAAATTAGATTCTTAAAAACTCATGTTCAGTGGTGTTTAATCATGGGAATGTTTAACTATGCAATCAAGCAGCTTTTGACCTTAAAGTTCTATACACATTTAAATAAGTGTTTTCACATAGCAACAAATATTTATGCCTATCCCTAGCATGGGATCCAAAAACTAGGTCTTTTTGTGTTAGGCTATGCTTGTGTGCCATAAAAGAGGCCAAGACCTATTCTCTGTTCCCACAGGTGCGTGAAATGGTGATTCACATCTAGATTTTCTTCTGTCGCAGAGCATGGTGGCCTTGACCGGGCTGTTTACAATGAGTTTGTTATCCCCCACTCCATGTCTGAATCTCTTCTGGAAGTCTGCTAGCCATTGCGGAACAATACATGCCAAGGAGCAAGCAGGCAGTCAAATAGCACAGAGAAGCATGGGCCAGCTTTCAAGCACATGACTTTCTTTTTTAGTTTGCTGGGATAGATGTAGCCCGAGAGGTGCAATCCTGTGAATCTCCTATTCATAAAGAATAATTTATACAGCTCTTCAGGATCCTATTGCTTATAAAAGGCAGTCGTCTGCCTGAAAAGAAAATACCTTAAGATGTGAGCTTTGAGGTGGAGAAACTGCTATGCCTTTCTATTCACTACCCAGTATCTTGGAGATCTCTATTTCTTAAGCTAGTTAATCCTCAAATTTCTTACCTTTGTGGAGAGTAGTTTAAGGTTAACTGTTGCCTAAAGGTATGACTACTAATCCAAAATGTCAGAACCCAGACCTTGAGTTTTCTTTCCAACACCTGTTTGTGTAACTGTTTTACATGAAACGGCATTTGCATGTGTTGCACTAGGAACTGGGACTCATCCTTCATGGATCTGTGTTTCAACCACTTTGCTGGACAGTCACACTTCCACTCTGCAGGTTCAGGATGTTGGTTTTGGTTGTGTTTTTTTGTTGTTGTTTGGTTTTGGTTTCGTTTTTTACCCCTATATAATAAGGGCTATGGGATTAGACCCTTATCGAGCAGCTTTTGATAATTTTTTGATAAATAATTTTACATGAAATTAAGGTTGTCTTTTTAGATAAAAAGTCAAATATTAATAAAAAGATTTCGATAAAAAGAAATACTTTAATTGAACATATACCTCTCCGTAGTTCTAACAGCAAAAATAAAGGGGCTTTCATGTCTTTAAAACACAGTAAAATTTTATTATAAAAAATATATTCATTTTATATTTTTCACTTTGTTATGGGTAAAAATCTGAAGAAAAATGAAAAGTAAGTCAAACAAGACTCAGAAAGCTTCAGAATTAAGCTCTTTGACCTCTTGTAATATTTTGAATTTATTATACAAATGTGTTGATGACATTAACAAAAGGTATTGTCCTATTTGGGTTAGGGTCTGTGCTTATGACTGTCGTAGTGAGGGTTAAATCACCAAAAAAAAAAAGATATTTTTGTTACGATTTTTAATGCATATTGGAAATATAATATTTGTTTCCTTAAAAATAAAGTCTATAAGGTCATAGACAGATCTCTAAGTGGCATTTTATCCTGCAGAAAAGTGAAGACAATGGCAAGTTCTTGGACACCAGAAATTATAATACTCCATTAGTGTCACAAGTGGATCCTTTCTTTTTTGACCTATATTGTATTGCACAGATATGCTTTTAGGTGAATGATTATATTTTTTAATTTCATTCATCCAGGATAGGATTCAACTAGCTTCTCTTAGTCCTTCTATAAGTTAAGTACCTATCAAGCCATCTATGGAAAAAAAAAAAACTAAAAATGCCTATTCTTTCCATCCATCTTATGGTCATATGTCTTCAGTCTCTTCTCTTTTACTCTGAAATGAAATTAATCACCATAGTTTGTCTTAGCCTATATGCCAAATTTAAAGATAGTTAATGTTTGCCAACATAAATCTCATCCTAAGCCAGTGATAAATGGAACATCTTAGCCATCATATTTCTCAGTGAAAATTCTGAACATTGAGTTAATATAAGCCCATAGTTAGAAGAAGCTTTTCAGGTTTTGGTTTTAAAGTTAGTTTTCATGTAAAACAGTTGCATCATACAGTGGGCTAAAAGGTGGTGGTGAGGAGAAATACAATTGTAATTTTTCAGCCAATATTAGAATTTGAAGTTTTAACATTGTATTTAATCTTGATCAAACACAATGACTTATGTTTGCACTTTAATAATTCTAAGAAAAGATATCAGAGGTAAAAATCTTAATAAAGACTGTTTAATGACAAAAGTTCAATTATCAGAAAATTTGTAAAGTCATAGTATTTTCCAACAGACTAAAAAATCTTAAGTAGAAGATAAAATGGCATATTTCATCATATATGCATTTCAGATATGTACAACTACATCTATAATGTAACATTTTCAAGTAGCATAGCTGAACTGAATATGTCTTTAACAAAGATCATCTTTTATCAAAATTATCCAGACTTTTGAATGCAAGAATATGTAGACTGTCACTCCAATTATTTGTTTGTTTGTTTTTTAAATCTTGACACCATTGTCATAGAAATTTTAATTGTTCAGATTTCTTGATACATTGAAAAATAAGTCATGGAATTGATTATTCAAAAAGCAAAAGTTATGCTTAGTTTTCACAAGCCCTTAGTTATCTTTCAAAGTAGAAAAAAACATTTAATTTCACTAAAGGTATGGTGTTTAGCAGGACCATTTTCTACGTTACTTTCACTGGGAAGCAATTATATATCACTCTGTGCGTTGCAAAATTTTCCATTGTGTAGTTCAATCTAGCACCATTACTGCCAATTAAATATTTCAAATTTACAGGAAAATAAATGCCTAGAGAAGCCCTCTAGCTTTGCAATAAATGTGTGTGGGGAAAAAGTGATTTTCTGATTGATTCAGGTAATATGAATAAATTATTAGCCCTTACAATATCAGAGAAAATTAATCTTTTGAGCACAATGAAATTAAAAGGTTTTGGCTTGCCTGATCAGAACAAAGTAAGATGAATTTTTAATACAGCAAATTAATTAGGCACGTAATGAGGAATAGGATGCGTAATAGCTCTAATTCTGATAAATAGCAAAATAGTTCAGATCCTCAAGGAAATAAATATCATCCATCACAAACACACCTTAAATTCTGTTTATTGGGAAATATTAATGGTAAGAGAGCTTGCATAAAGGAGTTAGATAAATTCTATTTGCTAATTTTGTTCAGTGCAATTACATTACATGTTGACCCTCATCTGTAACTTTTTGTGGAATTGATTTTAGGACATTATTCATTTCTGAAGGTGTTAATGTACCATAAAGGATTTGTATTATCGTTAAACATACTGTCTATGCCAGGTGTTACATGTTATTTGCTTCTGCCCTGAAGATCATTTAACAGCTTATAAATCTTTATGGCCCCATGATGTTTTGCTACAATAATTTGCATCTTTAAATAGCTTCTGAATGATGTATTCTAAAAATAAGTAACAAGCAAAATTTTTGTTATTAAAGCACATCTATCTTCTGTTTTACAATAGTGCTAGTTACAAAACTGAAGCAGTACTGGTATGGGAAACAGTAAAATTGATTAGAAATGTGAGAACAAATATTTTATCTAACTTTTTACAGCATAAAGGTATTTCAATGCAGATTAAGTAGTTAATTAGTTCATCAGAACTCTCCATGAACTTTAAAAAAATTATAAATGTATAACTCTACTTCAGTAGAAAGTCATGGATGCTTTCTATAAACGTGTTTTGAAATCTAGGAACTGAATATATATTAATAAACTGACATAATCTCATCTCTTCTATAACATATAGAAACAATGGAATTAGAACCTGCCCAGGGAGGTTGTGGAGTCCCCTTCTTTGGAGATTTTCAAGACCCGCCTGGATGCAGTCCTGAGTAGCATTCTCTAAGCAATCCTGCTTCAGCAGGGGAGTTGGACTAGATGATCTATATGGTCCCTTCCAACTCTAAAAAAAATTCAGTGAAATTCAGTGAAATTCAGAATTAAAAAAATACTGATTTGAGAGATGTGTTGTGACATCTTGTTAGTCTGTGTTGTTTTTATTTTAATGTCTGTGTCTATGTACCAGAGGAGACTACTCTGGAGGCTTGTCTTTGATGGTGGACGGTTTGAATGACCATGGAAGAGGGAGGCCTGGGGAAAAACCGAGATCGCTCCTTTCGAAGAACACTTCAGGATGGGATGGACAGGGTATAATGGAAACAGACATTTTTTACAAAGAAGGAAGCTTCTTCAGGGAAGTATGAAGAAAATAGGTAATCATCAGAATTTACAGAAGAAAAGCAATTTTCTATGGGTCCTGAGAGGAATCTTACTTGGCAACTTATGCCTGATCCTCAACTCTGATCAGATAGCACCTTCTTTTTATAACTTGTAATATCCTGATGTTTCTGGTCTTTCTGTCTTAACGGACACCTGGTAGGTCCAAGCCTACTTTGAACTATCTTTTCAGCTCCAGCTGAAATTCATGAGAAAGTTCCCACTCACTTAATTTCATAGATCTTCTAATCTGATCTTCAATGGAAGGTAATGACAAAATTTATTGCCATTTCTGAGATTTCTTACACAGCAATATTATGTCTACACAGCTTATGCCCATCTGTTGTATATGATGGCTAATACATTTTTATAAGTATAATAATCTGAAAATAGATGGTAAAGCATACATTGACTCCTAGCAGTTGATGATGTAAGGCAATAATCATAAACCCCCCTGTAAAACTTAAATTACTTTCCCATACTTCTATTCACTAACAGTAAAAAGTCATTGTTTTATCTATATTGTCAGTGTTATTTATTTTCTTTACAAAAATATTCTATATACTCACATTATTAGTATTGATTCTCTCTTCTGTAATTTAAAGTTTGGATTTCCTTAGTAGGAGCTTTCACAATATTCAGAGAGGCTGCTTCTTTAACTTTCTATTAAAACTTAGAGACTACAACCTGTGTATAAATCATGATTTTATTTAAGAAAAAAACAATATAAAGGCAAAAACTCTGGCCACTCATTACCATTGGGATATTTCATTGATATGCATTCTAAATAAGATATGGACAAAGATAATGATATGAACATAGGTCTGAAAGTTTTGAAAAATGAGTTAGACAGCATTTAGGAAATGTTAGTTACTAGTCTTCATAAGAATTGTGGTACATATCATACCGAGCTATTTGCAGAATGCTTTTCATTAGGAAATAAATTTATCTGTTTTTCAAAGTATGAGGGTATGGCTGCTGATACATTTATATCCAGGATAACAGAGGCTATTTAGTGTATAGCATACTGTATACTGCTTCATAATGAGCTAATACAAGCTTTTTGGTTTATTGTTCATTGTTAAGTCCTGCGAAAACAAATATTATGAACATTAGGGTTAAAATAATAGGAAGGGGGAAAAAAATGAAAAAGACCAATAAAAGCCTTATAATTATTCAGTGCTTAATCCTGTTACCCATAGTAATAAAAATGCACACAACTGCAAAACAGCATCAAACCATCAGAAAAGATCCCTTCTGTAAATCCTACTAATTCTCTGATAATAACCTACAGAAGTGGTTTATGCCTTTCAGTCATTGGCAGAATATGCTGTCTTTCATATGTTCTATCCATTCTTATTCTAATCTCAGTCAAGGAAAAATCTTGTCTCTCTGTTAAGTTCTTTATATGCATTCCTTATTTCTTTTCTAGCTCTATTTTTCTCTCACATTTCTTTCTTCTGATCACCTTCCTTGTCTTTCTCCAGAAATCTGACTTTAGATGGGAGTTATCTCATTTTTATTTGTCTAAATGTTGGACATGGACTGTAAGCAAATAATCGTGACTGGATGGTTAAGGAAAAAGTAACTTGTATTTAAAGTCTGAGTAGCTTTTTTTTTTTTTAATCTGCCTTTGAAATACATTATCATACCACATTTATTCAAAGTTATAAAACTTCTTGCCTCCCTCCCCTCCCCTCCCCTCCCCTCCCCTCCCCTCCCCTCCCCTCCCCTCCATTCCATTCCCTTCCATTCCCTTCCTGTCAGTCACCTTTCCTGTGTATTCAGGAAGATGTCCCACGCATTTCCAGTTCTTTGTGGGTTTCTTACCATTTTCGCTGGAAATTTTTCTTACTTGGATGCTCCTTAAGTTCAACTACACTTTTCTTTGCTCCTCTGATGTCCCTCTCACATCACATACATAGTTTTATAAAATTGAATCAGGCTGTGCCATCACAGTGTCACAAAACACATCTACAGTTAGATATGCCATTTTAGTGCACTTCTAATTTACGGCTGCTACTGGTCTCTGCTGAAACAGACAATGAGTGTGATAGAGTTTAAAAATTTACATTATATATATTTAGATGCTTAATTATGGAGTCTACCTGTAAGTCATATATTTAGTCTTCCATCATAGTTGATGAGAGATAACCCATATGGCTATTCAACGAAGCAAATGTTACCTTACTTTAGAATGAGCTGAATGGTGTGGTGACTCCCTAGACTTCATTAGGCTGAATTCAGTTATCCACACATGGTTTTATTCACAGCTGCCATTTCAGATGCTGAAAGTATCCGAGGCATCCACATAAAGCAGGCAGCGTCCCTGCAGAAAGGGATCTGGGGGTGGTCGTCGACAGCAGGCTCAATATGAGTGAGCAGTGTGCCCTGGGGAGCCAAGAGGGCAAACTGCATCCTGGTGTGAATCAAACACAGTACCGCCAGCTGATCAAAAGAGGTGATTATCTTGCTATGTTCAGCATTTATGTGGCCTCACATTGAGTAATATGTGAAGTTCTGGGCCCCACAATTTAAAAGGATGTGAAGGTACTTAAACATGTCCAGAGAAGGGTAACAAAGCTGGTGAAAAGGATGGAAGGAATGTCCTATAAGGAGCAGCTGAGGACTTTGGGCTTATCAAGTTTGGAGAAAAGACGGCTGAGGGGTGACCTCATTGCTCTCTAGAGCTTCCTGAGGAGGGGAAGTGGAGAGGAAGGTGCTGAGCTCTTCTCCCTGGTATCCAGTGGCAGGATGCATGGGAATGGTTTAAAGCTGCACCAGGGAAGGTTCAGACTGGACATTAGGAAGCCTTTCTGTACCTAGAGGGTGGTCTAACACTGGAACAGGCTTCCTAGAGACTGATGCCCCAAGACTGTCAGAGTTTAAGAGACATTTGGGTAATGCCCTTGGTAGCATGCTTTAACTTTGGGTCAGTCCTGAATTGGTCAGGCAGTTGGACTAGATGATAGTTGCAGGTCCCTTCCAGCTGAACTAGTCTAGTCTAGTCTAGTGTCTTCAATTCTATTCTAATACAGCTAAATTTTTGTGTATAAAATCCTGAGTTAAACCTATCCTCAAAGTTTTAGATAACTAAAGTTAAATTAAAAGAATTGAGATCTCCGTAATATATTATTCTTTTTTATTGTACTATTTTTCTCTCATACTCATATAGATAATGGTTACAAAACAGAACATTGCTGCTGAGAAACTCTACTAGCCAAAGGTTTATAAGAATATGACATAATTTTTTTTTTTAAAGGTAAGAATATAAGGATAACATGATATATAGAATGGTTTAAAATTATCTGAAAATACTTTAAAAATACCTGTTAGAATAATGAGCTTCAGAGCTATGCTATACTTGTTTTTCATTTATTCATAAGTGACCAAGTGGTCAATATTTTGGATCATATAGTCTTCCAGTTTTAAGAAACTGCAATTGTGTTAAATTAAAAACAAACAAAAAAACAAACAAAACATTTTTTTTGCTTTAAAATCTGTGATCTCAATATTTACTCCTGTTCTAAAAAATAACTACTTATTCTTTAATAAGTGTGTAATATGAATATATGCATATATATGTGTACATGGTATCTACACATTATATAATTTTGCTAATCCAAAATAAAGGTATCTGTGAGAAGATTTAGAGAGGCTCAGCACAGGTAATTTTTCTAAGTGCTTATCCAGCGTTAAGAAAGTCTGTTCACTTTAACATGAATTAGTGGCTTGAGTCTGTACTAGTGAAAGTAGGAGAAATATTGTCATTAAGTGTAGTGAACAGTTAAATGAGCAGGTAAGAATATAAAAGATAATATAAGCTTTGCTCTTGGCATTATTTTTATATTATTTTTAATTAAATATTTAAATTTAAGGAAATGTATATAGTCAAAAACGAATCCTTATTCAACTGGAAAAGACTTTTAAAATATGGCCACTGAATTGTTGTTGACATCTTGTCATATACCCCAATTATATATGACTTTTAATACTGTATCCAATTAATTATTATCTTCCAAATTAAATATGTAATCCATATCTTCACAAAAATATTTTAGCTGGACAGCTTTTTACTTCAAAGCATTTTTTAGATTTAAATATTCAATTTATCTTGCTGGGTAGAAGAAATAAAAAATATTCCATTAAATTAAAAATAAAAGTTCACAAACACATTTTTTAAAATATTCATCATTCTACAAATTATTTTCCTTCTTAACCTCTTACCACATTGTTTAAAGACCAGTTGATGTTTTGATTCTTTGAATATGACCGTGCCTCCTTTTTTTTTTTCTTTTGTGTTCTTCATCTGCAACATAACTCAGAAATTATGATAATACCTGTTGTATTTTACTCTAAAATATTAACTCTTATAAATCTGGATTGAGGTTCACAAAAGAGAAACATAAACGAGAAGAGAATACTCATGATAAGAAGACTGAATATCTTTAAGGATAAAAAGGCTGGGTATGAGACATGGAAATTCTAGATCATGACAGTTTCACCCAGCAGAACTCTGAAAAGGTTAGGGACATTGACTCCAACTAAAAAAAAAAAATCATGGCAAATTATTAAATTAAAAATCCAAAAAGATTGCAAGGTACTGCCTACAATTACCATTTGTTATTTCTCTAATTTCAATATTTCTTCACAGTGTTCATAGCAAGTTTATGCAGACCAGAACTGAACTTATTCATGTGGGAAAAATATCTGTAATTCAAATTACAGAAAATCTCTCAATATCTATTTAGCACTCTCAAGCAGACATAGCTGTGGAGACTCAATTTCTGATATCTGCTATCTATTCCTTTTTTCCTCATGTGGAAGCTTTATTGGACAGTTTCTCAGACAAATTAATGGCAGCCATTGGACAGTTTTTTACATTAGTTGTGCAAATTCTTCAGAGCTATTTGAACAAATAGAATTAGAGAGTATAATAAAAATGCTCCCTTTTCTTTGGAAATCTTAATTACCCTGGAAATTCATTAACAATTGCACCACCTGCAATCAGAAACCAGCACTGGAGTACCATGTCTAGTGATTACTGTATAAAAGTCTTATCCAAGATTTTAAATAAAATTGTTAGGTGAATTATAATTGGAGTTACAAACCAGGCTTGACAAAGCTAGCATTATAGCTTTTCCTTGATCCTTTTGCTTCCATAATTACATTTAATCTTTCTGACCATTTCCTGCATTGATGAGGTCTTAAGTATCATTTAACTTCATGGCTAGTTTTACCTGGAAAGAATTCAAGGGTTAAAATATCTTCACTGTCCCTTTTCTAAGAAGTTGCTCCTTCAGTCTTGCTCATTTAACTAATCTGACTAAATCCTGCCTAACTCTGAGCTATAGTGCCTACCTATATTGGGATACTTGATTGCCATACTCTACTGCAATTTAGTGAAACTCCAGGAACAGATAAAGAACCACCTAAATAAGGCACTGGAACTGGACACAAAGATTCTCATTGATAATCATTTCCTATGTTTTCATTTGCCTCTCTTTTGCTTTTCTAGCTTAAAACTTTGAAATTAAGTTAAATCTATACTGTAGTGAAGACTTCTTCTCTGGTGGATCTTCACAGCATTTCAGATTGGAGGGAGTGTAGATTATCTCACTATAACTATCATCCCACTATAATTATCATCCCACTATAACTGAAGGCATGGTACGTGATCACCTAAGGAATCTAAAGATATACAAGTCCATGGGACCTGATGAAATCCATCCCAGAGTCCTGAAGGAACTGGCTGATGAAGTTGCAAAGCCACTTTCCATGATATTCGAAAAGCCATGGCAGTCAGGTGAAGTCCCTGCAGACTGGAACAGAGGAAACATCACACCCATTTTTAAAAAGGGAAGAAAGGAGGACCCTGGGAACTACCGACCTGTCAGCCTCACCTCTGTGCCTGGGAAGATCATGGAACAGATCCTTCTGGACGCCATGCTTGGGCACATGGAGGACAGGGGGATGATTCAGGACAGCCAACATGGCTTTACTAGGGGCAAGTCCTGCCTGACTAACCTAGTGGCCTTCTATGATGAAGTGACTAGGTCAGTAGACAAGGGGCGACCTATGGATGTGATCTATCTGGACTTCTGTAAGGCCTTTGACACGGTTCCTCACAACATCCTGCTTGCCAAATTGGAGGGATACGGATTTGATGGGTGGACGGTTCAGTGGATAAGGAATTGGCTGAATGGTCGCACCCAGAGGGTGGTACTCAATGGCTTTAAGTCCAGATGGAGAGCAGTGACTAGTGGTGTCCCTCAAGGGTCTGTCCTGGGACCAGTACTGTTTAACATTTTTATCAAAGACATAGACAGAGGGATTGAGAGCACCATCAGCAAGTTTGCAGATGACACCAAGCTGTGTGGTGTTGTCGATACACCAGAGGGACGGGATGTCATTCAGAGGGACCTGGACAGGCTGGAGAGGTGGGCCCAGATGAACCTCATGAGGTTCAACAAAAGCAAATGCAGGATTCTGCACCTGGGAAGAAACAATCCTCAGTATAAATACAGACTGGGGGATGAGGTATTAGAAAGCAGGCCCGAGGAAAGGGACTTGGGGGTGCTGATGGACGAGAAGCTGGACATGAGCAGGCAATGTGCTCTCGCAGCCCAGAAGGCCAATCACATCCTGGGCTGCATCAAAAGAAGTGTTGCCAGCAGATCCAGAGAGGTGATTCTGCCACTTTACTCTGCTCTGGTGAGACCTCACCTGGAGTACTGTGTGCAGGTCTGGAGCCCTCAATATAGAAAGGACATGGACCTGATGGAGCGGGTCCAGAGGAGGGCCACCAAAATGATCAGGGGGCTGGAGCACCTCTCCTATGAGGACAGACTGAGGGAGCTGGGGTTGTTTAGCTTGGAGAAAAGGAGGCTCCGGGGAGACCTCATAGCGGCCTTCCAGTACCTGAGGGGGGCCTACAGGAAGGCTGGGGAGGGTCTGTTTACAAAGGCCTGCAGCGACAGGACGAGGGGCAATGGTTTTAAGCTGGAGAAGGGGAGATTTAGATTGGATATTAGGAAAAAATTCTTTACCATGAGGGTGGTGGAACACTGGAACAGGTTGCCCAGGGAGGTGGTTGAGGCCCCTTCCCTTGAGATATTCAAGGTGAAGCTCGACAAGGCCCTGGGCAACCTGGTCTAGTTGTGGGTGTCCCTGCTGACTGCGGGGAGGTCGGACTAGATGACCTTTGGAGGTCCCTTCCGGCCTGGACCAATCTATGAATCTATGAATCTATGAATCTGTAATTATAATAGCAATCTGAGCAGCAACCCAATTAATATAACCCATTACTGTTATCACACATAAGTTTAAATTCTTCTGGTGTTAAGAACAGAAATATTAAAGAACACCATTCCTTAGGCACAATAATAAAAAAATAATATTCTCTTATGTTAGGAATAATATTTTGCATAAATATTATCAGAAAGGTGTTAAATCTAATGAAAATCAATTTTCTTCCTAGCAAGTTGAAGCCTATTTTACCATACAGAGGACATTTAATGCTAAACAGAAATCAGACTCAAAATTCTACTGATTTTCTGCACAATTTTCACTGTTCTTTTTGCTTTGGCAATTAAAAATATTGAAGGAATGATATAAAACAAATGCAAAGGTGGTAAGAAAATGAGGTATAACATTATTACCATTGCTGCAACAGGAGAGGAAAGTAAGCTGGTAAAGTTTTATTTGAAAATTATTCAAAATTATTCAGTAATCAGCAGTCTTTTACACTGTGCATGAGTTGCCAGTGACTGACAATGATAAATGATATTCCATTCTGTTATTCAGTTGATGATAATGTGCTATTCACATATGAATAGCTTTATCTGCCCATTATATTTTTGAAGTCCTTTGTATTGTTTAACTATTATTTAGTAATAGACATTCCCTGAACTGCATGCAACAGACACTGAACTTAATGCTTCTTCCAAATCCAAAGAATATGCATGGTCCTTCACATTTTATTTATTCAAAGACCAAAATATAATTTTAAACCAGTGATCCAGATATTTTGGTTCAAATCCTTCAGCGAAAATATTCCAGATATATAGTAATGCATTCTTTTTTATGCCCTTTAAAGTATATATGATTTAGCTACTACTAGATGATACTGAAATTTATCTTGAAGGGAAAAGGATGCTATATAGCCCAAATTCCCACTGATGTAAATCAGAGCAATCCTCTTAATTCAAACAATCTGTGCAGAACCATGCAATCTGAGGATGTGACCTATATTTCATTTTTACAAAAAGTAATTGATACAGCTACATTTTTGCTTGTTTCAGTATTGGAGTCACTGACTTATCTGATATTTGAAATATTTAGGTTCAAGTTACTCATAAATTTGGGAAGCTTCTTACTTACCTGCAATTCCAACTACTGTTGATTTCTTTACATCGCTTCCTCTGATCTCACGTAACAAGTAGTTCTTTGGCTCCATGAAGAATCACACTTTTCTCCACTTTTCTCCTACAGTAATTCCAGACCCTCATTAGTAGCAGTGGCTACAACATTTCAATACACCAGATACATGCCCAAGCGTTATTTCTCTAAAGACAATAACATTCACAATCATATTTATACTCAGATGCACACACATGTAATTTCTGTTTTGCTTTCTAAGTCTTATCTATCCTCTGGGTGCGCATAAGATGAATCTTTTTTTTTTTTTTTTCCCAGTTTCAAAATGTTACAGAATCACAGAATCTTCACAGTTGTAAGGGACCTTTGAGATCATCAAGTCCAACCATACACACACACACACACACACAAAAAGAAACCACCAAAAAACACATACACAAAACAAAACACCCAACACAACAATCTCGGGCACTAGAGCGTGCCCTGAAGTGCCATGTCTACACGTTTCTTAAATACCTCCAGGGATGGCGACTCCACCATCTCCCTGGGCAGGCTGTTCCAGTGCCTGACCACTCTCTCAGTAAAGTAATTCTTCCTAATATCTAACCTAAACCTCCCCTGCCTCAACTTCAGATCATTTCCTCTGGTCCTGTCATTATTCCCTTGGGAGAAGAGGCCAACACCCACCTCTCTACAACCTCCTTTCAGGTAGTTGTAGAGGGCAATGAGGTCTCCCCTCAGCCTCCTCTTCTCCAAACTAAACATGCCCAGTTCCCTCAGCCTCTCCTCATACGACTTGTTCTCTAGACCCCTCACCAGCTTGGTGGCTCTCCTCTGGACACGCTCCAGCACCTCAATGTCCTTCCTGTAGTGAGGGGCCCAGAACTGAACATAGTACTCAAGGTGAGGCCTCACCAGTGCCGAATGTTGGGGTTTTTTCTCTGAATTTTAATTTAATTCCAAGAAGAAATAGGCACAAACTTGAATATAAGAAGTTCCACCTAAACATGAGGAGGAACTTCTTTACTTTGAGGGTGGAAGAGCACTGGAATAGGCTGCCCAGGGAGGTGGTGGAGTCTCCGTCTCTGGAGACATTCAAAACCTGCCTGGACATGTTCCTGGCAACCTGCTCTAGGTGGACCTGCTTTGGCAGGGGGGTTGGACTAGATGATCTCCAGAGGTCCCTTCCAACCCCATATCATTCTGTGATCTGTGGTTCTGTACTTTCTAACCTATTAACTAACTAATTCACAATCTTTTCCTTTCCTCCCTCCCCAACCAGGTCATTTAAACAAATGCATTCTGCAATAAAATATGTTAATGGTTTGTAGTTGATTTTTTTTTAATTTAGAAACTCTGACAAAACCAGTTTTAAAGCATGAGAGGAACATGAAAAGTCTATGAAGTTAATAAGCTCCTTGTGATCTTTCAAGAGAATATCTAAATTTTATTTACTTAGAAGCTCTTGTTTTATTTTCTCATTTTTCCTTCCTAGGACCACAGTATAAAGTGGATCAAAGGAGCCACACAAAAGTCTTGACACAGTTTTACTCAGCAGCCTGACAGCCCATGTTTCAAAAAGGTTATCAGATATTATTAAATAACAGCTTTATATCTGTTTGACTTTGCCTCACTTAATTTTAGCTGCCTGAAAATTAGGCCTGCAAGATACGGCTATACTGCTGAATAAAAGTGGAGAAGCTAATTCCTGTACCTAAGATCAAATGTCAGATGGGGAGGGACTCCTTTTCAGGGAATGTAGGGATAGGACAAGGGGTAACGGTTTTGAACTGAAAGAGGGGAGATTTAGATTAGATATTAGGAAGAAATTCTTTACTGTGAGGGTGGTGAGGCACTGGAACAGGTTGCCCAGAGAAGCTGTGGATGCCCCATCCCTGGAGGTTTTCAAGGCTGGGATGGATGGGGTTTTGAGCAACCTGGTCTAGTGGGAGGTGTCCCTGCCCATGTCAGGGGGGTTGGAACTAGGTGATTTTTATGGTCTCTTCCAACCCAAACTTTTCAATGATTCTATGATTCTACGTTTGGCATCCATGATTCTTAAAGCCAGTATTCTCTGTCTCAGATTTTCATGAAGATGGCAAAATGGAATAATCAAAAAAAGAATTAGGAAATGATCTAGAAGTTAAGCAATGTAAATAATAAGTGGTCAGTGTTGGAGTGCACTCCTTGACCTGCTTTTGTTTGGCAGTTAGGATGTGCTTTATGTTTAAATATTTTATGTAAATTCCCTCAATTACTAAGGTAGAGAGACAAGTGTTTCCAGAGGAATATGAATACCACCCTAAACTAAGGATTTAAGATGCATATGCAGGTTCACCCTCTAGTAGCTCCTCTCTCTGTAGCTAAATAGGAAACTCAGATTATTAGTTTACCTAGAAACATAATTTTAGACAGTGAAAATTCATATAGAATTAAAAAAAAAAAATCTTTTGAATTAAGGATTTAATGAAAATTCTTGTATTCCTTCCTGTGGGTATCAGGAAAAAGCCTGATAGAAATATAGCATTTATCATATTATAAACATCTGAAGTCTTTCAGGATTGAGATTTGTATTTCTTTTTTAGTTTGATTTTAGTTTTTTATTTAAAATATACGAAGAAAGTGTGCTGTACCCCCCAAGTATATTACTCACAGCTTTTGTTTCTCCTCATTCTTCTTTTTTTTTTCTCATAAAGATTTAAAAAGAATGTGACTAATTTTTATTTCTTTCTAAGCATAGGGTTGGGTTTTGATGGTTTTTGTGTTTGTTTTTTGGTTTTGGGTTTGTTTCAGTTTTGTTTAGTTTTCCTTTTTTTTTTGTGATGAGAAGACTATCTTTTATAATTGCATTTAAAGATTTTCTTTGCCCTTCTGCTTTCCTCTGGTCTATTCGTTCTGAAGCCACAGGTGTTGCTTCTTTTCTGTAAGCTATAAATTCAATAGTGGACTCATTTTTTTTTGTTTCCATGTACAAAAATGGTATTTTTGGGGGGTAGGAATATTTTTATTCTTTATCTAATCACATTATTTTTTTATATACTAGTCTGGAATTTTAAAGAATGTTCCTTCATATTTGGATATATATTTTTATATTACAGAACTACAGATTTATTCGGTGAAAGATCTTGATAAATATACTAAAATATAAGGATAAGTCATAATTTTTACTATCAGTTTATAACAGATGGACTAATAAGATGAATTGTTGATACAGATAAATATAAAATCTTACCTTTCAATTCCATGTTGTCTTTTTTTTTATCATATAGACATGGATTTTCATACCAAAATGGCAACTACTGCAACCTTGCTTTTTTTTGGCTTTGTCTTTATAGTGAAATTCAGATTGCAGGACAAAATTTGTGTCCTTTAACACTTAGCACCCAAAGGACACACAGTATCAGAAATCTGGCTTTGTACTCAACAAAGAGGAATAGGAACATCTAAACGACAGTTCAGTTCTTGGGTGGATTCGCTTACTTTATTTTTAATTCCATTGCTCTCGTGTCTGCACCTAAGTCAGGTCTTATGATTCTGAACCCAAGGAGATTGAGCCCAACCTCATGTAATACCTGAGCTTACTACCTCAACAAGATCCATAAAAAACACCAGGCTGGCAAGGTAGTTTGTTTAATAAATGCTGATAATTGTTATCTTACACCTTTCTTCTCAGTTTCTTTCTTTCATAAAACAATGTTTCTTCTTTTCTTTCTGCTTTTTTTTTTTTTTGGGGTGGGTTTTTCTGTTTGTTTTTTTTGGCTTGGTTGGTTCGTTGGTTTGGGGTTTTTTGTATGTAAAACAGTTAGTGTTTGCAAAAGGAAAACAAGTTTTGACTTGAAGACTCAGGAGATTCCTCCCTGCCCAGGTAGCTGGGGGTGAGACTGCTGTGCATCTCATAGATGGGTCCTGCCAGCAGTAAGCTTGACCATGCACTCCCAAAAGGCTCACCCAAAAAAACCACACACAATACGGACACAGAGAGACACAAACAGCTGAACACAGGTGAACTACACTGTTACAGGCATCCACATAAACACTTCCACAAACAACACCCAAATTAACACTAGCCACAGAAATGGTTCAATCCTATTCCTCCTCAGGGCTAATCACTAGTAAAGTTTGCTTACAGGGACTTATACATACCACCACTTACTAACTCAAATGCCCAGCCACACCTGGGGGTCCTTCAAGCACTGACTTTAAGATCACACAGTATCCACATTCAGAGCTTGGGTGATTCATTGTCGTGGTTTCGACCTAATTTACCAAAACCAGACCGACAGATGGCCCTTCCCCCCCTTCTCCCCCCCCCCCCCCCAAAAGAGGAGAGAGGAGGAGAAAGAGATAAGGAGATTCAGAAGTTTAGAATGAACTAAACTACTTTAATGAAGAATTAATATTAAAATAAAAATAAAGAAGAAAATAATGAAATAGATACAATATATACAAAACTGTATCAAGCTCCCAGGATGACAGTCACGTCACCGGCAGGCACTGGGGAAGTCTCAGACTGGACTCAGTGACGAATGGGAACTGGATTCCAGCTCTGGAGTCAGGAACACACGGATCGGGATCAAAGGCAGATGAACAGACAGAGTCCTCTCTGGACGTCGGCCATCGCAGGAAGGGGCTGACCCTTTGATCCCTCAGCCTTTATACTGAGCATGGGGCAGATGGGATGGAATACCCCAGTTGGTCAGGTTTGGGTCACCTGTCCTGTCCGCTCCTCCCCACTGATGTGACCCCTCTACGTTTTTTCCGTTTCCGACCCTCTAAGGAGGCAAATAACAAAATTGGCTGACCTTGGTTGTCATAGCAATAAGTATAAGCAAGGGCCTCCCTGCACAGCATTCCTTGGCATGGAGCACAAACATTGGTCTTATCATTCTGAGAACGAGCAGTTTTCTCCACAATATGCCATTAATTTCAGAGAGTTAGAGGAGGCCTAGCTAGGGTGTAAAGTTACAGAACAGAAAATTGGTTCGGTTTTACTTCAAACCGGGACATTCATCTAGTCTCTAGCTTACAGGCTTTGTCTTTCCAGATGCTGATCTCTATCTCCTCACCTGTTAATCTCGCTCGCAGTTTAATAGTGAACCACTCACGGTCCCACCCCATCCCCCCAGCAGAATAGAAAGTAAGGTCACACAGAACTTAGATAGGAACAGAGTTTAAGAAGAAGATAAGATGGGTTGTGGGAATCAGGTACATTAAAATCTTTATTAAAATCATCTTCAGTGAAATGCTTTATTAAATGTACGTAGATAACTGACAAGTTATTCTGTACTATGGTATAGTGATCAGCGTTCATCTGCAATCCCTTGTTTTACACAGTGATTATACACTCTTTAAGGTAGCCACTGGCTTAACATTTGGTATGGAAACAGTAATGATGTCCTGGAGTCTCTTTAATTAAGATTTATTTCTGTGTTGCAAAAAAAAAAAACCCTAATTCTAAGAATAACCTCTGATTTCCTACCTGTGAGTGGTTGCACTGAAAATTCTCTTAGGTAGCCGACTTTTCCCTTCTGATTAAATGAACTTGACTACCTTATGAATAAAGCACAATGTTCACCTGGATCTCTTTTAAATGTTACTTTTATTATGGATGATCTTTGGCCTTCTTGCAAGACTGAATGATGTGATATAGAGTTTTTCAACATACATATTCAAAGCCTGTCACTAGTTAACATATCTTAACAGATAAAGAAGCACAGCAGACAGATGGTCACATCTGTCAGATCTGTCAGTTAATTGTAAATAATATTATCAAACTGGCTTTCATGACCATGTGCCAAATTTCTGTAAATGCCTGCTTCAAGGGACAACACATGTACTTTAATAACCAGGCAGTTGTAAGCATACTTTATAACTCTAAGGTAAGCTATATGATACAGAACATAATACCTGGCTTAAATACAAATATAACAGTTTTCTGATATATTGCGTAAAAATAGAATCACAGAAAAATTTAGACCAAAAGCGGCATCAGGAAATATTTTAGTCCACCCAAGCGTTTGAATAGATTTAACATAGATTATATCAGGTTTTTCAGTATTATAATGCAGTGACCTTTCTTTCAAACCACTCATTCTCCAAAATTGAACACAAAGTGAGTAAAAGCTGCTTACTATATCAGATACATAACCATAATCAGACCACGCGGAGGGCGACAGCGGCAGCGGTGAGTGCTGCGCCTTTAAATTTGATTTAGATCGAGACGGAGAGGGGGCTTCCCGGAGACGCAGAAGCCGAAGGAGAGCGGAGAGACCCGAAACGAGTCGGGAATCTCGCGAGGGAGCCGAGAGGCTGACGTACTGGGGGCGGGCCGGGCGAGCCGCGGCAAATTTAAAAGCGGCTACAGCCGCAGCAGGTTCAGAGCGCGTGCCGGGCGCACGTGAGCGCAAGGGCGGGTACATTAGCGCGCAGGCGCACGTGCGCAGAGCGTGTGGGGCTCGTGCACAGGACAAAGAGGGAGAGTCTGAGGGCGAACGGTCCGTTCAGGCTCAGGAGAGGAAATGGCAACGAAACGCCCCAAAGCCCCTGTGAAGAAGAATGTGGGAACTCAGACCGAGCTCCCGCGCCAAGACGTGGCCGTACAGGGCCCTGGCTGCACCGAATGCCTGAGCCTGGCTGTGGTACCACAGGGACCCAGAGACACCCATTGTGTGTGAGGCGAGCAGATAAACGACCTGCTCAGGCAGGTGGTGGAACTGAGAGAAGAGGTGGAAAGGTTAAGAAGCATTAGAGAATGCGAAAGTGGAATAGACTGGTGGAGCCGTACCCTGAGGCAAAGGCAGCAAGAAGAGGCTCTAATAAAAGTAGATGATCCCCTCCCACCCTGTCACCAGGCAGAGAGAGGGGACTTAATAGAAAGGGGGGAATGGAGGCTGGTCCTTCCTCGGAGGGGCAAGCGGAACCCCCAACAGCCTCCCTCACCTTCCCAGTTACATTTGCATAATAGGTTTGGAGTTCTGGATTTTGGGGATGAGGTAAATGAGAACAAAGAGGATGATCTACCCAGTGAGGCACCCAGGACTAGTCACCCACCCCCATGCCTCAGGACCTCATCAACTAAGAAAAAAAGAAAGGTGATTGTAATAGGTGACTCCCTTCTGAGTGGAACAGAGGGCCCAATCTGTAGACCAGACCCGTCCCACAGGGAAGTCACCCGCCTCCCTGGGGCCAGGATTAAGGATATACAGAGGGAAATTCACTCCCTGGTTCAGCCCTCAGATTATTACCCACTACTGATATTTCAAGTGGGTAATGATGAGGTAGCCACCAGAAGCCTAAAGGCAATGAAAAGGGACTTCAGAGTGCTGGGATGACTGGTCAAGGGATCAGGAGCACAAGTGGTGTTCTCTTCTATCCCACCAGTCACAGGGATGGATGGGGGGATAAATAGGAAGAATCAAAAGATCAACTCATGGCTGAAAGACTGGTGTAAACGGCAGGACATTGGATTCTTTGATCACGGGCAGATCTACAGGTCACCAGGCATGCTGGCAGCAGGTGGGGGAAGCCTATCCCAAAGGGGAAAAAGGATATTGGGACAAGAATTAGCAGGGCTCATTGAGAGAGCTTTAAACTAGTTTTGAAGGGGGACGGGGTTGGAACCAGGGTTACTAAAGTGGTGCCCAGGAGTAGCGTGCCAGTGCTAGTAGGTAAAGGTGCCAGCGAGGCCTTGCAGCCTGTTGTGGCAGTTGATGAGGGAGAGAAGGACACATGTGGCAGTGAAGACATGAGTAGTGATAAGATGGTAACTGCAGAAATGTCTGCACATAGACAGTTGGGAATTAGTGCTTGCCCTCCCAGAAAAATAGTGGGACGATTAGCCCAGCTGAAGTGTATCTACATGAATGCACGCAGCATGGGTAACAAATAGGAGGAGCTAGAGGTCATCCTACAGCAAGAAAACTATGATCTGGTTGCCATCACAGAAATGTGGTGGGAGGATTCGCATAACTGGAGTGCTGTGATTGATGGTTATCAACTTTTCAGAAGGGACAGGCAAGGAAAGAGAGGTGGTGGGGTGGCCCTTTATGTTAAGAGCAGTATTGTATGCCTCGAACTTAGCAATATGCAAGATGACAGCCTTGAGTGTCTATGGATAAGAATTAAGGGGAAGACCAATAAGGCAGACATCGTGGTGGGAATTTGTTATAGACCCCCAAACCAGGATATAAAGGCAGATGAAATATTCTATAAGCAGCTGGCAGAGGCCCCACGATCACTCTCCCTTGTACTCATGGGGGACTTCAACTTCCCAGATATCTGCTGGAAATATAACACAGCAGAGAGGCAACAGTCCTGGAGATTCTTAGAGTGCGTGGAAGACAACTTCCTAACGCAGCTGGTGAGAGAACCGACTAGGGAAAGTGCCCTACTGGACCTGCTGATAGTTAACTCAGAAGGTCTTGTGGGGGATGTACACGTTGGAGGTTGTCTTGGACAGAGTGATCATGAAATGATACAGTTTTCAATTCTTGCTGAAGCAAGGAGGGGGGCCAGCAAAACTGCCACCTTGGACTTCCAAAGGGCAGACTTTGGCCTCTTCAGGAGCATGGTTGAAAGTGTCCCTTGGGAGACAGTCCTGAAGGGCAAAGGTGCCCAGGAAGGCTGGTGGTACTTCAAGGAGGCACTCTTAAAAGCGCAGGAAAGAGCCATACCCAAATCCCAAAAAACAAGCAGGAAGGGAAGAAGACCAGCCTGGCTAAATAGAGAGCTTTGGCTGGAGCTCAGGAACAAAAAGAAGGTTTATGATCTTTGGAAAAGGGGTCTGGCAGGCAAGGAGAAATACCAGGAAGCGGTGAAGATATGCAGGGGGAAAATTAGAAGGGCCAAGGCTCAAGCTGAACTCATCTTGGCCACTACAGTTAAGAATAACAAAAAGGGTTTTTTTTCGGTATGTAAACAGTAAAAGGAAGATTAGGGATAATGTGGGCCCACTGATGAACGAGATGGGCACCCTAGTGGTGGAAGACACGGAGAAAGCAGAGTTGCTGAATGCCGCCTTTTCTTCAGTCTTCACTGCTAAGGCTGTCCCTCATGAATCTCTGGCCTTGGAGGCAAGGGGGAGGGTATGGAGAGAGGAAGTTTTTCCTCCAGTAGAGGAGGACCATGTTCGGGACCACTTGGCCAAACTGGACATTCATAAGTCCATGGGCCCTGATGGAATACTGCATCCAGTTCTGGGCTCCCCAATTCAAGAGGGATAGGGAACTACTGGAAAGAGTCCAGCGAAGGGCAACGAGGATGATTCAAGGATTGGAGCATCTCCCTTATGAAGAAAGGCTGAGAGAGCTGGGACTCTTTAGCCTGGTGAAGAGAAGGCTGAGGGGAGACCTTATCAATGCTTATAAGTATCTGAAGGGTGGGTTGAAGGAGGAGGGAGCCAGACCCTTTTCAGTGGTTGCCAGTGAGAGGACGAGGGGCAACGGGCACAAGTTGGAACATAGGAGGTTCCACTCAAATATGAGAAGAAACTTCTTTACGGTGAGGGTGACAGAGCCCTGGAACAGGCTGCCCAGGGAGGTTGTGGAGTTCCCTTCTTTGGAGATTTTCAAGACCCGCCTGGATGCAGTCCTGAGTAACATGCTCTGACATACTCTGGGCAATCCTGCTTCGGCAGGGGAGTTGGACTAGATGATCTTTATGGTCCCTTCCAACTCTAAAAATTCAGTGAAATTCAGTGATATAATACAGCCTTTTTGATACATATGTTTAATTGTGCAGTCTGTAATTGCATAATTGCATAATTTCAGGCTGGGTTTTTTGGGGGATGTTTGTTCTGTTGTTTTTTAATTTTACTCACAGGAAACCAAGTTCCAAGAAAACATTTGCATTTTTTATACTTATCTTGTCATATCAGACATTATTTTACTATATCTGAGAACTGAGACACCTAAAATGGAAAAAGGCCACATGTGTCAATGTGGTTTTTTCTTCACAGGTCTGACCTTAAAAAGAAACCTAAAGTATACATAGAAATCATCTCAAGTTTCCCAGATAGTTCCAGAATGGAGTATGACAGACTCTTGAAACAAACAGTTAGGCTTCCCAAGATTAGAATTGCTTGTGAAGAACAAGTGAAAATAACTCTTAATTAGTGCTCCCCTACTGCACATTAGTTGAATACCTACAAATTATTCCTCTTTGCGGAAGAGACCCTATTCGAGACAGAAAGCAACACTTTCAATGTTGTCCTTTTTTAGGGACAGATCCAGCAGACCCTTACTTGTTCTCTCAAAGCTGTATCCTTTCATTTTGACTCAGTATCACACAGATAGCTGTTCAACTACTCACTCAGAGTTTCTGTTAAACTGAGAGCTCAGAAAATAAGAATACAGTTTATGTAGCCTGCTAAAAGACACTTGCTCAGTATCACACCAGAAATTTGTACTGAAATGGGGAAGAGAAATTACTTTCCTAATATGAGGTGTGTTGACCTACTGTCTTAGTGAAATTCTGTTCATTATCAAGAAGTTTACCTATTTCTGCATTAATGAGCATGTGATAACGAAAATGCTGTTGAGTTCTTTACTGGGGTCTATCCTATTTTATTTACTGAAATAATGGGACAGTAGTCTGATTTTTCAATTTTTTGTAAGGATTTTAATGGTTTTGACCTTAGACAAACAAGACAAATTTGTTTTCTGTTTGGTTATTTTAAATTTAACTCTTAGAAAATGTGGAATATTTAAAAGTTGAGCTTACCTGCACAATAAATACCTCTATTTTTTACAAAATATATTTAAAAAAAGATCTTCAAATCTTCATTCTTCTGCTGATCTTTCAGGTATATAATTCTTTTTTCCAATTTGGCTCTTTTTTTTTTTTTTTTTTTTCCCTCATCTGATGTACTGAAATACTGTAACGGTGCATGATTAGAGTAAAAGTGCTATAAAGATGTCTGCCATCAATGCATAATCTATAAGAGCTCCCATCACTGTTGACCTAGTGATATATTGGTACATCACCAGGATGAAAGCCAGAGGGAAGAGAAGGACCAAGAAGGACCTTTTCCAACACTTTGAAAAATATTATAATTCCTTTTTAATTATTACTTGAAGATGATTCTTAATGTTTGTATCTCTATATATGTATTTAAAAAAAAAAAAAGTCTTTCAGTGAAGATAATGAGGGTGGGCCATTAACAATAACTGACATCCTATTATGTGGAAGAAACTCACGTCTTTGCTAAGAAGTCTATTTTATTGTTTTTCTTTTTAGATATAGCTTACTCTGAATGTCTTTTGCCATTGGTTGTTGTTGTGTTTTCAGAATTACTTTAAGTTCACTATAAGATCATCTCAAATACTCTTACTTTATCAGACAATACTTCACTTCTCCCAGTATGAAATCATATGATTCAGTCATCCTGAAATAGAATAAACTCATTCTTCATTCCCTTCCTATTCTATATTCATCTGTTATCATAAGAAGCCCAACCGTCTTCAACATATGTAAGCCTTTTTACTCAAGGATATGGTGCTAGTGGCTGACAAAAAGGCTTCAAAGAGTATAAGAACAGTTTCTTCAACATAAATAGCAACAACTAAAATTAAAAAAATAAGGAGTGAAAGGACAAAAAAAATAAATCCATTCATGCTCATAGCCTCTGGATACTTGCCTTTTACATTTTTTCTCATCTGAGTTGATCAAATTTCTGTCTGGAAAAAAAAACCAAACCTGTTTTGCTGTAACAGCACCTCATGACTTCCTTTTTTCTCTGTCATACATGTACACTATAATGTATTCACATGTATATGCATACGTTACTCTGACAAGTTTCTGTACTTCTTCTTTCCTAATTCAGAAATTTAAAAGTTTTGCAGTTTCTTTTCATACTAGGTCTAGTCCTGAGAAAAATAAGTCCTGTTTCCCAGATGAAACCAGACAGGGTATATTCCAACTAACAGCTTTTCCATGGTTTTATCAAATACTTTTACTAAGATATCCTTTCTTATCTTTGTCATTGTTTCATTTCTTGTTAATTTCAGTCTATCAGGTTCTGTTTAGTTTAATTCTGTGCAGTTAGAATAATATCAGTCTTTTAAACAAAGGCATATAGAATATATTTTCACATCTTCTATGCAGAAAAGTACTTTGTACGTTTCCCCTCCTCATCCCAGACGAAACACTGGGAGATAATGTAAAACATAAGAGTCATAGACTTGCACTTACTGCTTTAAGAACCTTTTTTTTCATTTTTCGACGTATACTTTCCAATAGAACAGTTATTTCCTTAGCTTATTCATTTTACTCACTTCCATATGAAAGCCAACCTGGTCTGGCCTGAATTGAAAGATAAAAGATATTGTGAGGTTTTCGCTCCCCACGTCCACTGAATTTACTGTACAGATTCTGCAAATATCTACACTAATTTAACTACATTTTATGCTTCACAGCCCCAGAATGAGCTACTTAGTTAATATTACTGTATTGTATTTACATAATTACACTTTGCAAGTGCAGAAATGAGAATTATATCAGAAATGCAATTGTGTCAGAAAAAAACATAAGTTTTTTGGTCAAGGATTAAGTAAGTTTTCTGTTCTTGTTAAAGCCTTTTTTTTAAACAAAAAACCAAACAAACACAACCTAATTTTTAAACTAAGCTTGTAAGTAATATCTATCTTTAATCTGATATTTTTATTTAAAAGAGGAAAAGAAATCTTATTTCTTAGTTGTTCTGTAAGACAATAAAATACATTCCTGACACTTTCACTTGGCAGAATGAAACTTTTACTGCCAAGGTCAAACTATAGTAAACTGAAAATATATTATGAACCTTGAAAAATAAAATATTATTAAAATTTTTTAAGTAACCTTACAAAATACAGGGATATAATCACTCATCTTATTATAAAACACTTTTGATTAACAGGTTAAAGTAAGATTAAACAAGAAGTTCAGAGGTGTAATTATGTAATCATACTGCTGCAGATGAGGTTTTTAAAGATTATGACTTTGCTTTAAACATTTAAGTACCTTGTGTGTTTGTGGAATGCCTTACAGTACTGAAGTTTGTGCTCCACAAGCACCTTACACCTTTGTGGGCTATTTCAGAGAGAAACAGAGTAAAGCATAACTTATTTAAAGTCAAAATTCTGGAAATACTTAAACAACAAGATCCTAACGGCAAAACAAATTTTATCCCTTGATCATTCCTTTTTCTGAGCTTACCATTCAGACATGCAATTAGATATGTTGTAAATTAATTCTACGTTTAATGTCTTAACCCATTTCCTTTTTACTTTAGATTTTATTTAACAAAATATATAGCTGACACAGTGATTAGCTACTTTCCTTAAATCACTTTCTTCCCTTCACCTACATTCAGACTAGTAAAACAAGGGAAACACCAAATATTTTTCTAGTTATTTCCATCCTTTGTAAGGGTACTAAAACAAACAAAAAACCAAAATGACTCATCTAAAAATGTTGGGAAGGGTAACAAAAGAAAGAAAAAGTTAAAGCCCTATCTTAGTTTCCATATCTATTCCCACTTGATACTGTTGTAGAAATACAGACATAAATTTTTATGTTGATGGAATTAGGAGAATTGAATAATGTAACAATTAGAGTGCCTTTTCATATAGCTCTACCTCCTAATTTATTTCTTTATACTCATGAAAAGACATATACATACTCTATGAATTACTAATTGTGTTGGCCCTATATCATATAAAATTTCACTGCAAACTTTGAAAATACCTTAGTGGTAGAAAGGATGGAGTTCAGCTCTTTTTAGCATGTGTGCAATCTTATTAAAAGTAATAGTAACACAGCTGGTTTCAAAGACTATCGACACACTGTCCTATTATGTCAAACAACAAAATGCATGTGACATGGAAAGTGATGATGTGCCACTGACACTCTTATTATAACACTTATTGGTTGCAAACTTACATTGCATAACTTCAAACATCAAGCAGTGTGGTTGACTGTGTTGGAACTAATAATCTAGACACTGATTACATTGAAATACTTGATCACAGGCTCAAGTAACTATGACAATACATGTGTTGACCCACCAGTAGTGGAGGAAGGACTGGTCCGTGGCCTCTTGCAAAATCTCAGCTCACATAAATCTATGGGCCAGGACAGAATCCACAGCAGGGTTTAAGAGAGGTTCATATCTTTAGGCTTAAAAAACAATCAGTTTGTTAGGGTGATAATAGGGGCTAATAAATCCACTTTAAGAAGGACAGAAATTCTCAAACAGTATAATTCTGAATTAGAAAGATAATTCATTTTCTTTGAAAAAAGAATTTTCAGAGATGTGCTTTTCTGTTTTTTTTTGTTTGTTTGTTTGTTTTTTTCTGATTTTCCTGATGAAATAAGGGAAAATTTGAGATAGTGTTTTGAACAGATGTTGTGAAAAATGAAATCAGAGGATATAAAGTTATTTAATAAATATGAAATGGTGTTACTTTGAGATTTGCCAGATGGTCCCGATACATTTAGTTTAACAAATTCTGTTACACTTATTACCTGTGATACTAAGTTTTGGAGAATCACAGTATTTGCCGTAGTCCAGTTCCTTAGGGGAATGTTTAAAGGAGAATCAAAAGGGAAAAGAAAATATTAGATCCAATATGATATACAGAAACAATAATAAATAAATTTAAAAAAAAAAAAACAAAACACAAACAGTAAGATGAGAAGATGAGGTATGAAGCAGATAGAACATAGTAATGAGTGATAAAGATAAGTTGCTTAAAAACTAGCGCACAGGAAATGTTTATATGTGCATCTGTGCACATGCACATGCTTGCTGGGGCAGGAATAATACCTCATAGATATGATTTACATCTTGTTGATCACTTTGCATGCAATTTAAACATTACTGGAACCATAAATACATTATTATTTTAATCATTATCCTTTGTTTTAGTGCAGTATTGCTAATGTCTCTGTGCTAATGTCTGAAATTACTACACGTATTTTTGTTGAATAAATACTGTAAAATCCAGTACTGTTATTTACTGTTAATTTGCTAAAAATGCATGAAATACCATATTAATGTACTTGAAAAAGAATTAATACTTTTTTATGTTTTTGTAAAGTACTTATTCAATTAGTTTCACACAGTTCAGTGGACTGTCGTAATTCAAGTGATAGATGCAGATAATAATAAGGGCTTTCACAACAGACATAGATCCAATCAATATCAGAAATGTTTTATCAAGTTGATAGATAACTAGTAACCAGTAATAAGTTTCAAGGTCTATTGTAATTTTTGTTACACCACTGTTAATAACATTTGCTCTCTCTATATAATCATGTTTTCAGTAACTGTTCTGACCATCTTCTGTTTGTAACAATAAGAATAGGTAGGAACTATGGCAAACCCCTTTATGTATGCACAATACTTACCTCTAACTTATTCTGAACTATTCCTTTTAAATATCATCTTGTGAATATTATCCCTTGATTCTTAAAATCCATTATTCCTCAGTTTAATATTATTTTAATCAATGCTTGGTAAAGTTTGGTGACATGTGCATTATCATTTTTGATTTCTCAAGACATAAATTTATCTTTTGGTATGACTCATAGAACAATGATCCAGAAACAAATATTCACATCAAAGTTTAAAGGAGTTATGAGGAAAATATTTGTTATTTTATTTTTATTTATTGGAAAAAAAAAAAAAAGGAAAATTTTCAGCTGATCAGAAATATCATAAAATGCAACTTACTAATAAGATAAAGCTTAGTTTATGTATTCAATGTAGAATAAACACATGTAAAAAAGAAGAATTTTAAAAGTATATACAGGTACCTACATAAACCTGAATTCTGTGTTTTTCTTACTTTCATGAAGTATTTAAAGTATTACTTTACATATTAAAAAGATGTTTTATTAATAACTGTAATAAACGTTTTCAGATTCTCAGCATCAACTTATATCTCAGTGAAATTACAGTACTTAAGCATATGATTAGGTAAAGGCTTTTTGTACATATTACCATTACAGTGTTGCATAAACTTGACTTTATCCTCCAAAAAATAAGGTGCTCAAATCAATCTAAAAGCAGTTAGTGAAGGGCTAACAAGTGCTGAGTGATTTCCTTTAAATTGTTATTTATTTATATATTTATTTATCTATTCTGAATAGCCCAAACTTCAAAACAGAAAGAGCTGAAAGAAAGTTCCTGGCGTTAGGTAAAATCCAGTTAGATTTGAATGCAATTAGTAATTCAATTGAATGCATTGGATTAACTTTTTTCATCTCAACTACCTTCTTACCCCCAATGGAAATTTCTTTTCTTGACGCAGAAGAATTTTCCTTCAAATATCTTTGAAATATAGCACTATTATGTAAATCCAAAGTAATAAAGAATGAGAGAGAAGATGTTAGGGCAACATTTAGCACAAAGCCAGCTATGGAAATGTATGTGAAAATATATAGATGAATGATTTATGTTTTAAGTAGGAGGGACAAAAAAGGGAACATCTATGAAAACCTTAGATGTTCATCATGTAATGTAGCATTTCTAATGTCAGTTGGTAAGGCTGATACTGATTCCTGGCACCAAAATTGTAACTTCAGTTGCAAAACACTGTATAACTAATATGGCAAACATATATCAGTGTACATTTTGAAAGCCATGCAAAGTACAAAATATATTTTTAATAAAAAATGAAAGCAGCAAACCCATTTTTTTTCCTCACATACATCAATGTATGCATTTTTTAATAATGCCCAAGGGAAATCTCTGGAGGGCAGATGATGAAAGTTTGTCTTGATTAGTTTCTTCTAATGCATATGTAACAACTTCTTAAAACTAATAAAGGTTAAATACACATATATCACTAGACCCTTGAAGCACTTCAGCAAGACGTTTTTCAGCATTTCTTCATGTAGATAAAGGCAGAAAATGTCTAATTTGAAAATTTTTGTGCTTTTCCATTAAGTTTGAAAGAAATCATTAAAAAGTATCTAGTTTCACTCCTATTCAAACAAGCAAATTATAACTATTTTCTGAATATATAGGAGGTAGTTCTGAGAATTCAGGATTAACTTACATTCACATTTCTTTACATCAATGATAATTGACTGTAATGCTGATAAACAGATCTGAGGGGAGAAGATACTCTAGAATACACTTACAAGTAAATTTGTTGCAAGTTAAAACCATAAAAACTAAAGATAAAAAAATTCATTGGTCAACACTTCCAGAATAGTTTGGCTATTTGGAATTTTTCTGAAATGTTGTCTTTTGCAGATTTTTTTCTGCTTCTGTTTCTTTTATCTTGCCTTTTCACTTCATTTTTTACTTCCAAATTCAATAAAATTTTTTTGGCACTAACGATGAAGACGAAGCAGCAACAGTATTCAGATGCTCATCTGGGTTCATCTAGATGTTCACCTAGATGTTCATCTAAAGAGTACCACAAGACAAAAACAAAAGAAAAAGGAGGGAAAAAAACAAGAAAAAGATAGGAAAAATATTATCCACTGACTTTGAAATTTAATGGAGGTCCTGCATGACTGGAAAAGGTCAATGTTCCCAATAGAACACATAAACATAATTAGAAAAAAGAATCTAAAGATTAAAAAAAAATACAAATCAGCATTTTGTTGTAAAAACTAAACAGGAAGGAGGACATTCATAAAAATTAATAAGAATCTAAGAACGTAAGGTATTTTGGTAGGGAACTCAAAAAAGAAAAAAGGTACCAAGTCATATAGGTGAAAAAAACAGGGCAGGGGGCTTAGTCTCAGAATCTTTTCTTTTAGTAGGAATCCTCATGTTTTCCTTATCAGTGAGCTTTCTATTTTATATTGTTATGCCTGTATTTACAGAAAGAAAGATGAGGAGCACACTCTAGCTCAGTAAATATTACTTTACCATTACTAGTAGAAGGCCACAGACATACTGACTGACGCTGCAGGGTCTTGGGATTCCTATGAGATTGACCTGGACTGAGCTGGTTCTGGCTTCTAACAGTTCCCATACATATGATGCAATAGTATAGATGTGCTAGTGTATATGATATATCATGTTACCCCTAGTTAATCACAGTGCATCAATAGCCCCAAGCTGAATCTGAAGAAACTATTGTGCAGCTTTAGATAGGAGCCCATAAGAAGATGGATAGCTGTGATAAGAATCATATAAAAAAGAAAAGCAAGCAGGCTCTAAGACTGGGGAAAAAGTCACTACTACCATGGGTATCAAACTCCTCCCAGCAAGGAAATGGTGGTGTTGCTGAGTCATTGTAAATACTTCCTGCCTCCATCCCACTTCCTGAAGAAAACTGAGGCTGTTGACCTTAGGACACAGATCTAAGGGTGGGAGAGTAAGGATGCCACCAGAAGAAAAGATACTGGGAAAGTTCTGACAGTAATTTTTATTTTTTTTTTTTTAATGAGGCTTTTCCATATTAATTAGGTATTTTGGAATTCTAGAGCACCAAAACATTAAATGGACTAAGAAAATTTTTTATGTGTTTGAGTAGCAAGTTCCTTTTTGCTGATAACCAGATTTTCAGATTTGAGAGTAATAATACCCAGCAGTATATTGTTTATGATACATAAAAGCTCTGGTCTTATAAATAAAAAAACAAAACAATCTGCTAGTAATATGGGGGGGTTAGGAGAACACACCAAGTTTTCTATGAACCATTATTTATATGGATGTGTGTATATATATAGATGAAATGGATTTTTTTTTCTCCAAAGGAAAATTAGCTCTTCCATGTTATTAGTAGGACTAGCTCATATAGTAAACACAGGAAAGTTACTAAGAGTGTGCCTCTTTGTTTTCTTAATTTTTTAAATATGAAAACAATTAATACCAATCCTTTTGATTAAGTGCAATTATTTCCAGATTTCTTTTGTGAACTGATCTGCACTACAGTTGCATGCAAATTGTTTTCCAGTAATTGCTTTGCTGATAATTGAATGTTTGGAACTGTCCATTGGAAACTATTGCTGATTATTGAAAGCACATTCTATTGGATTTTACTGTCGCAATGAATTTCTGGAATTTGCTTCTCTTTCATGAAAACAGAAGATTTGAACACTCAAATATAAATTCCAAAGTCTGCTTTTATTACTTCATCACTAAGAATTCTGAGATCTATGAAAAATAATTTATCCTTCTGGAAATAATTGGTTCCTTGAGATGAAACTAAAATTTTGTTTCAAATTCTGAGACTGAATTTTCTGAAGCTGTCATATTAGTCATATATAATAGATTATGTCATTATATTTGCTCTCATAATTATGTACTTAAGTATATAACTCAAGATGCAAAATTTTGCAAAGTGCAGTTATTAGAAACCCTTTTCCCTCTTCTTGTCACATCATTGTGTCGAGAAGATTGACAAGATTGTTTTCATTCTGGCTTACTTCTGAAATATTTAGATAGGAGGTTTAAGCCTCTACATAAGAATGATTCAGGCTTAATTAGGTTATGGATAATTTGTGAGGCAGTTCTCTTTTGACCTTTTTCATATCTAAAAGTAACTGAGCTTACATAGACACCCAAAGTATTAGAAAACTGTTTAGAAATACACAGAACTTTCATTGGTAGATTTGGAGGGGAGTAGAGGATAGAAGGCTGCATACAGTTTACTACATGCTTTGAGCAGCTGTAAAAATCATTAGAAACATTTCATGAGTACTTAGAAAAAAAAAGATACATTTTTAAAGGAAGTATTCTTCCTATCAAATTGGAGTTCAAACATTAATATTTTCAAACCTTACTATTCATAGTATCTTCTCTTGGAGGAAAAGGGAAACATTTTAGAGACTATCTGATTAGGTCTACAGTCCTAGATATTCCTGCACACTCAGGAAACCCACAGTCAGTGGGATTTTGATTCTGAATATATGCAGGAGTTCTTACTCTGTTTGCAGTGGCAGTGACTGCACATTTTATCTCTGTATTCTTTCCCCATGTATTTTATCTTACAGTATATCATTTAGCATCTCTAGTGCCTGGTACAGTTAGACTACACTGGTCAGTCACTGTCTTTAGACTACAATCAGAATACTGAATTAAAACATATCTTGTAGCTGACATTTTAAATTTGGATTTTAATTCTTCCTTGCTTTAAATTATACTTTATGAGGCCCCAGACTCAGTGTTATATGTTGCTGTTTTAAATATTTTCTGTAGACAGTTATTACTTCATTCTATTTCTTTCTTTCTCTTTCAGTAAGTGACACACTTATCCTCCTTCAAATTTAATCTCTTTTGTCTTTTAGAGTATAAAGATAAAAGCATCTTTATTGGGGATCAATTACTTATCACAGAATAAAATGTAAAGAGTTGACTTTACAATAAGCACATTCCTGGCTTTTAATGTTTATGTCTGAAGCATACCTATGGAAACAAGGAATAAAAGGCACATATTGTTACAAGTCCAAAAGAGCAAGCACACAATGAACAGAAAGATCAATA
This sequence comes from Numenius arquata, assembly GCF_964106895.1. Classification (NCBI taxonomy): domain Eukaryota; kingdom Metazoa; phylum Chordata; class Aves; order Charadriiformes; family Scolopacidae; genus Numenius; species Numenius arquata. The sequence continues at coordinate 101,796,544 of NC_133576.1, read as the reverse complement.
GAATAATCAATAGCCTCAGAAAAGGATGAAATAGAGAATAAGTTAGTCTGTATACTAATAAGCATATAACAGTTCATAATAGTATCTCTAAACAAAACACAATCAATGTTCTTAAATATTTTGTGAAGGAACAAATCTGGGAGCTGAATTAACATAAACTTGAAGAGACTGAAAGTAATGGCTTAAGTGATTGAGGAAATGGGCTAAGTATATTTAGAAATGAGTGAAAAAAACAGATGATACTTAGATGATAGGTATCTTTCATATGACTGAGAAGACACAAAGTGGAGAATATTTAGTCTGATTTTATTATAATACAAATTGTGGACTTATTTATAGTGTGATATAACTGGACATCCTGCAAAATATCTACACATACTCAGTAGATCAAATATGAAAAGATATAGAATCATAGAATGATTAGAGTTGGAAGGGACCTTAAAGATGATTGAGTTCCAAGCCCCCTGCCATGGGCAGGGACACCTCCCACTAACTCAGTAGAATTCCAGTTAATTTTCTAGGAAAAATGTGCCACTTTTTAACATGATTTTTTTTTTTTTTTTTTTTACTTATGCAGCGTTTACACACTGTTACGTTTAGAGGTTGAAGCCCAGAAGTCTGAGGGTTTTTTATACCTATTACTAAATTTACTTATTTATATGTCATACAATGATCTTCACAGTGATTTGGCCATTACTGTTAGTATTTTAAAGTCACGCTGAACTGTACTCTCCTCATTAAAAGAAATAATTATTTTTCTTTTGTAAGCGGTATCATAGCTCTCTAACTCTTGGAAAACCTCTTTATTCTTCTGAGCAGAAAAGGGAAACAGAATTTATTTTGCATACATTGAAAATAACAAAGTAGAAAAAATTTGATGTGATGTTGTGGAGTTAATATTTTACACGGATCACGATGGAAAAGCACAACACATCTGTTCAACAAACATCGTCCTTTATGAAAAAGCATAATACATCAGAAAGAAATATTTCTATCAGCTGCATGGACACTTTCTCTCTATTCAAAGGAAAGCTTTCATTTGTACTACTCCTCCCCCAAATATAGTACTCTCATGGCTCACAGCCTGTACGCAGCACATTAATTCTGCAGGTATTAGTCTCTTTCATAAACCAGCACTCTCCCTGTTGTGCCCAGCTGTTTGACTTTACCTGCTCTCTGGCTTCTTCACTCTGACCTCATTCTATTATTTCGCTTTTCTTTCTCTGGCCTTTACACTTTCTTCTTTTCCTGAAGAGAAAGGTTGGTCAATGCTCCAGGGAATTTTAGATTCACTTTTTGAGACCTCAGACCCTGTATTCCCAAACTTGTATAACAATTATTTCAAGTCAATTGTATGTGGCAGAATGTGTAGCTTGTTGTATACTTTTTTTCAGTGCCTGTAGTCAGGCAGACTTCCAATGCTTGCTATGTGCCCTGTCAATAACTGCAGTCAGGCAGAGTCAGGACCTATTGTATTTTTTTCTTCATGTACTCATGTTGATCTTTAAACTCATAGACAGTGTAGGTTTTAGATAGCTATGGGTATTCAAAATGTTGAGCGTTTCCTCTTTTTGATCACATTGAGGCTGGCAAAATTTCTGTGTTCACAGCCTTTGGATGGGATCAAGCTGTAAGAAACGTTGGTCTTCTATATGACATTTCATGGTATCATGGTAACTCTATAATTCATGATCAAATACCCCAATTAATATCCCAAAGTTATGTCAATGTTTTTTTTTTGTTTGTTTGCTTGTTTGTTTTTTAAGGGATCTCATAAAGGTTAAAACACTCATATATAACTTGGATTGCCATACAGATAAAAATTAGAAGTGCCATTTGACTAGCCTGTTCAGCTTCTTTGTCGCACATGTAGTTTCCTCAAAGAGAGGTAAAAAACATCAAAAGGTGCATGAAATTTGCAGATATACTAACAGTATGTAGCTTTGACTACAGATGATTGGCCAGATTCAATAAAAGGATCATTCATTTGGTCCAATGACTTATTGATTATATCTCTGTACCTCTTTACAGATAGATAACTTTAAATTAAAGTATTGAAAGTGCTTTTTTCTACTTTCTGCTGTTTTAGACAGTTCAGATAGTATCTTAAATTATCTGATCTTTTTTATGCATGAAATTTTGAACATAATTTCATACATACACAAAATGAGTTGACTGTACATGAACATATATATTTGTAGGAATGGGAGTGAGCACATATTTACATTTACATTTACATTGATATGGTGGAATTGATGTTCCTTCCTGCAGCTCTCCAGTTCATTGCCACCACTTGCCCTGTTCAAACACGTTTGCCTACTTTTTGTGGTAGAATAAACCTTGTATTAGCAACTTGGATCAGTAAAATTCAGTATTGCTTTCATTGCTAAGCTAGCTTTGTATCCAAGATTTAAGCGTATACAGAACCTCAGGTCTTTCAAGGGATGCTTATAAAGTGATATTCTCTGATTACATTATATCCTCAAGCAGTTTGGCAAGATGATATTAAATCTGCATGTGATTAATAAGTTGCTTAAGCAGCCATTGTTGTTCGTTTTGTTCCATTATATTTTTTCATACATTTTTCCTCAAAAATTATGCTTTTCTTTTGGTAAGCAAGGAAATACTACAATCCTTCAAAAAGCTACTGGTACGATACCAATACTTATTTAATTTAGGACAATTTAACAACATTATATAATAGTATCATTATCTAATACCAAGTATATAGTATAAAAAGATACTGTTACTGTATAAGTCTCAAAGATAATAAGCTTTTAAAGGATGATGATGATGATTATTTTTATTATTGTAACTGATTTTTACCAACAGTGCAAATATATAGATTATTCTCTATTGGCTGAAGTGTGACTAGTTTTAGTAGGTGTCATATTACTACTACAAACTGCAGGTATTTACCTAAAGAGACACTATAAACACCACCAGGTTTCAAAATCAAATATGAATTACTTTCTAAAAACAAGAGAACATTTAGAAGAAATCATTTGAATATAAAAAAGTTATCAGCTGATTTACTTGTGAGAAAAAAAACCACATCAGTTTTAATCTCATTGCATATGTTATGGTTTTTCTTCCCTTTTTTTTCTTTCTTTTTTTTTTTTTTTTTTTTTTTTTTTTTTTTATCTAGGATTCTTCTATACGTGTGTTCAGTCCTGCACTGTTTTTCAAGAGCCAGGTAAAAAGTTTATAAATAACTTTTAGCTGTATAAGGTACACCCATGAAAGAGATGTTTCCAAATTAGTCAAAACAGTTTCAGTCTGCAAGTAAAGGAACAAAACCTCTTTAAATGAATGTTTCCATGTTTGTTTGTCAGCAGCTTATGTCATTTTCATCCCAGAAAAATATAGCATGTCACAGATATTTGATTTGTGAATACAAAATTAGAACTTTCTAAATTGCCCTGAAAATCATAAAGTTGATTCCTTTTTAACTTCCTTTACAATTTTATTAGTATTATGCACAGAGCAAAATTAATCATAAACTTGAAATATTTATTTGTATAAATATATACATATTTACAGTTCCAGAACTTCTGTTTATCACTAACTAGAAAAACACTCAGGTCCAGATATTCTGGTAAAATTGCAAATAGTTTTGATAGCAGCAATTTTTTTGTGTGTGTGGATGATGTATGGTTGTGTGTGTCTTAAAGATCACACAATTTTATCAGGTGCAATTGCAGCAGATTCAAAAATCTGTTGCTCCTCTGCAGAGAATTTCATGTGTGGTATTTTGTGATAGTCGCAATCCATACTGCTTCCTCTTGCTGTAGTATTAAATGTGAAAGAAACTGCATTCATGGTAGATAGGAGATGAAGGCATCCTCCAGTAGAATGCCTTTTGCATACTGACTTGGGTCTGCCATACGAGTATATAAATATGCCAGTTGAGTTCTTTGTAGTGCTATAGTTCTTAATCTGAGCTTGCAACTGTCATTTACTGTTTTTAATCTAATGTGCAAATGAGAACATAAAGTAGTTTAAATTGCCAATTATTTTGTTTATTTGTGTTTGCCCTTAAGCACTTTATACTAAGCATGCTTGTGAGAATAATTACTAAGTTATATATACTTTCTTAGTCTTGCAAGATACCTAAACTGAATGATTCCCTTTATGTGGATAAATTTTAGCTAATGTAACCCCAGCTAAAGGATTCATTATAATCATAATTAACCCACTATATCCATCTAAAGAGAAATAACTAAAAAAAAAAAAAAAAAAAAAAAAAAAAAACCAAGAACAAGAAGAAATCCAGTCTAAGGAGAGAAATGAAATGACTAATGTCATAAAATAGCTCTGCACTCATTCAATTCCCTGAGTTTACTACCATCTGATTTCCGAGTTGCTATCAGTAATGTTCACATCAATGCAAGTAATTTTTATTCAACATCAAGGGCAGTGTTAGAAACTGCAGCTATGAAACCCTGTCAAATAACTGACTGAGACATGAATCAATAGAGATAGATTTGTAAAAAACACTTGGGCAATGACTATTCTCTGGTACAACCAAAAGTTGAGTTGATGAACTATATGTTACAGACAATTCCTGCCAAAAAGGAGTCATTCTGTCAGATAGAAATGGTAGACAGAAGGGATGTGTGTTTTATTTTTTTTATCTATTTGTCTATCTAACTATCTGTCTATCCATCCATCCATCCAACCATCTATCCATTTTATTAAATATATATTTAAATTTATATAAATGTATTCTATTGTGTTTCTCTGCTTTTCAAAGTTTGTATATAACAATAAAACATAATTATTCTGTTAATCTTGTTTTCAAAGTTCATGATTCTATCTTTTAGCACAAATAACTATGATCCAATTTTCATACAATTTGTAGAATAGAAAAGTTTTTCTGAAAGTGTTTCTGAGATCTGTCTTATATTCTAAGGTTTCTGACTCCTGTCTGATGTTTTTTATCAGGAAGGACTGTAAATCTCTTCAGATTTGTTAACTGAGGATTACAGTAGAATTCAGATATCTTTGAAAGATAGGCAGCAACAATATCCAACATTTTGGCTTCTAGCATCTAATATACGGCAAGAATATTTTTTTTCGTTCATAGTTCTTTAAGCAAAGACTTTGTAAATTTCAAAACAGTGCTCTGGAGAGTCATGGTCTCTTCTGTATTCTTGTCCTTACCAAACCCCAGCTACTTATTTTTGATTCACAGAATAGCTTCAGAAGAAGAAACATGTTCAAGAAGAATCTATTTCAATATTATTCAAGATTAACAGTGTTCAAGGTAAAGAACTGTTTTGTCCTGTGAGAAATGTGGAATAGGTCATTTCCATGAAAGATCTGAATATGGGGTTCCTACTTCTGAAGAAATAGCGTTATGAGGATGTTTAAAGGCTTTCCAGAGTTTTACCTATGCTGGTAATAATGAATATGTGTAGCTAAACAGAAATAGTACTACCCTTTATTAGCTCTTCTGTAGGAACGAAATCTATTTCTGAGCTAATAGTTTTGCTTTCAGCTACAAAAACGTAAATAGAGAAGGAATTTCTTGCATGATGTTTGCAATTTTAGCTATTGCCTTGGTATGTAATTATTTTTTTCCTGGCTTCTAGTAAAGGTTCTGTTGACATTAAGGAGGTAATTTAACAAACAACATTTCTTTAAGTGTATATTTAAACCCATCGATGGAGATTTTTCTGTACTTTCCAATATAACAATAGGCTTATCAATGATGATCTCCATATGACCCATTGTTAATACAACTGTAATTGACTGCAAATTGGAAAAGGGAAGGGGAGGGAAACCAGGACATTCTGTTAATGTCTTACATGCAAAAATTAAGGTAAAAAAGCATTCAACTTGGGTTCTATTAATGTAATGTATCTAATTACTATCTCTATGAGTCATAGAAGTTGAATGACATACAGTAATATTAGAGTTGTTTTTCTCCTCAAAACATTTTCAATTAAGTGGTATCTTCTAATGGACAAAGAGCTGTCCTTTAATACATCTAAGGAGTTTCTTCAGATACTTCTTTGTCACACCTATAGTGCATACCAATTAATATTATAATCTATAAAAGTTTAATTAATTATATGTTCATTGGATGAAGCACAAGATTCTTACTGGCTTCTGTTAGCATAAAACATTTCATACATCTACAATATTCCTCACCTTTTAGTTACTGTTTATTGAAAACAATTTCTTAAAAAAATGTGCTAAATAAACCTTTTATCTGTCATAGAGTAAGCATTGCCACATAATATTGGTTATATTCACTCATGTAACCTTAAAGAATGAAATTAAATCATATTCTGGCAGTTGTTCAGAATACTTAAATCAGTTATTGTTGATTTCTCTCACAAATTATTCATAGGATCCTAGGCCCCACTTGCATATCCACTGAAATAATAAAAAAAAAAGTTGGAGGTTTCCTAGGAGTCTATCTTCTCTTCCTCCCCCTTCCTCTTAAATGAAAAATCCAGCTTTCATTGTTTGTTGTTCCCTTGTATTGAAAGTGACTCATTCAGTCTGGTAATAGAAATATAAAACATGGATAATTAATTGTACCAATCTCAGTTGCTTTATATTGCTGAATAAAGTAAATGTACATAGATTTCTATGAGTAGGAGAAAAGATTTCTGATGTTCACCAGTGTTAATGCCTTATTAGAAGACTCTGTGTTTTCTAAACAAGCAAGAAGTTCGTGTAAAGTGAGTGAAGATAATCAGCATGTACAGGCAGTGTTCTTTTATCTAAAAGATCAAATCACTGTTGGCAAACAGTTCATGCCTTTTAAAAATCCCCCTCCAGAAACTGTTAGTATGAGAAAAAGAAGAGACCCGTTTATGCTAATACTCTATTCCATTGTGTATGTTTGCCGAAAACAGTGACCAGGATTCAGGGTCAATGTTGTAGTACCCCCTTCTGGAATATTTTGTGGTTCTGTGTATTCACAAAAGTTTAGTATCAAAGTCATCAAACTGTAAAGAAATGAAGACAGTAGCAACACATTCTCAGTGACAGTCTTGTGAGCTGCCGTCCAGCTTGGCTTCATACTGTTGGATCTCCTCCCATGTCCTTGATTTAGTCTTTTTCACTGACCCATGCCTCTGAAGAACAGCTATCCCAGTGATCTACGAATTCTTGACCGAGCTCCTACTGTTCATAGAGCTCTTGCACCATCAAAGACATCTGGCCCCATCTTTTGCCTTAAAAGGATTCAACATAACTTGTTGGATTAAAAGAAATCCAATCAATGATCTGTAGAAGGACTGGCTATGCATCCTGGAAGCCTATAATTGCCTAAATGGTTGGAGTAAAAAAGAAAATGACAAGCATTAACTTCCTAACGGTCTTTGAATTAACCAAGTCTTTAGAAGATTATTAAAAATAAACCCTAACTTTTAAAAGTATATACTCTTAGTGATTCTCAATTTTTGTACCTCAGAGCTCTCTAGAAAGAAAGAGACTTTATCCTATTTTAAAGACTGAGGAAAGGGTAACAAGAGTTTGAATATAAAAAGTGATGCAAGTTTATAAGAGTTTAAAAAATAAAATTATTTATGATTCAATATATTATAACAATATCTTTACTATTTTTGTTATGTTGATAAATAGAATAACCTGAATTCTACATGAATATTCCTCTGCCTTTGTACTCTGGGCATTTTTTATTTGGTTGATTGCTTGCTTGGTTCGTTTTAAATGTGTTTAGCAGTACTTAAATAGAGTCATAAAAATGCTGAGTAACCTTTTTTTTTTCTCTCTCTAAACACCAAATTGAGTTTGAATAAACAATTCAAATTATTTATATAAAGTCTTGTTTGCTTGCTTGTAGTCTTGCTTATTCTTTAGTCATCAAAGTTAATGTCGGTGCACCTTCATCACTCTCAGCTGTGCTTTGTGTATGTCAAAAGGCACTTTTGATGGGATGTAGCTTTATGATAGCTATAATACCTCTCCATAAAAAGGAGATCTATTCTGACTAACTTCAACATCTGACTTCCTTTTAAATAGCTGGCATCTTGGGTGAGATTCGTTTAATCTCTGGAATGTCACATTAGAATCTTCCCTAGACAACAGAAAGAATAAGTGCCTCAGGATGGCAATTTATCTCAGTCCAAATGAATAAATGGATCACATGAATTAGCCTCTGGAGAGGACTATAATGTAATTCCATGGTGATATTTGAGACCACAGATTTAGACATCTATGTTTTATAGCTAGATGTCTTTTAGACATTTGAGGTTTGTTGACACAACTTTCACCTCTGCTGTCTTTCTCTCTTAATAGGTGCTTAAATCAAGACATTCATTTTAAATGTTTTCACTCTGAAGGTCTTCAGAAGTACTCATTTTCATTGACTACACAGGGAATGCAGGCACTTTCAGAAGATACATTTATTCTACCTGATATAATTAAGTTGTCTCTCAGAAATATAATTTTTCCTCTGTGCATAGAATCATAGAATTTAGGTTGGAAAAGACCTTTAAGATCATTGAGTCCTGCTGTACATGTATAAGCATGTGTGCTTGAAGAGAAGGTGACTAATACATTCAGTATTTGAATATACTGAATGTACTAGTCACCTTAAGGTGACTAAGGTATACTATTTCGGTATACCTTAAAAAACATGTCAGAAGAATTATTCACAAAATATAACTATTTATTTTAACTAAATATGGAAGCCCTACATAATCAAACTAACCCCTGTTAGTTTGAAAAAGTCAAATTTATCATTACAAGTAACTTATGAGGTTATCAGTGAAATAAATATTGTACATTCTTATGACTATACTTGACAGTACTTCACAGTTGTGGTTTTCTTCCCCTAATATCTAATGCATGTAGAACAACAAATTATGGGCTTATTGCTTTTCATTAAGCCAAAGTGGAGGGAAAAAAAAGTCAGGAAAGTATATTTTGAGGTAGAGTCAGTTTTACATTGCAAATGATAGCTAAAGAAAGGAAATAGTTTCAAGAATATTGAAAGATACCGTGACTTGTCTAGATAGTTTGTGCATGAACACATGAAGGAGGACAAAGACTTAGGACCCTGGAAAGTGAATCTGCAGTATCAGTAATAATAATAACAATAAAAAGACTTATTTAAGAGAGAACCTGAATGTGTTATGATGAAGTAATTGAATTCAAAATACTGTCTTTCCTCCTCTTATAATCTTGAAGCCTCTACTGTGAAATTTAGTTGATTTCTTTTGCATGATTATTGAAACCTAACATTTTCCAACAACATCTTAAATGGTACTGAATATTTGGTCTAAATTAGGAGAAACTGAGTACGTTATTTCATGAATACAGAATTATTTTGATAAAGACCTTAACATTTTTGTTGAACAACAGTAAGCATGAATAATGAAAATAAAAGATAAAATACATTTGCTACAAATAATATAATTCATAATTTATTTATACATTGCAGCACTAAAATCACACTGCTTATGTTAGCTGAATAGGGTACATGAGTCCATAAACTAGAAGAGTACTAATATTTCATTTTTCCAAAGGAAAACTAAAGATTCAGAGAGACTATTATGCCCCATGCAATGCTCCAGATCAAGTGAATAGTACATTCTTTAAAGTCACACAGGATACCGGCACATAGTCAGTACATTTTATAAGCAGTAGCCTATGACATAGAAGATAATATGTATAATTACTGGTCTAATGTTTTAATTAAGTTGCTAATATACAAAACAGGGGTGCCATTTCCTTCTTCACCTATGTATTTGAACAGAAATAATTTTTGAATGCTGAACTATTTACTGAACTCAATACAGTCACATTCATTACAAATTCCAAGGCTATTTCTAGCACATTGGATCAAAAAGACTTGAGACCAGAGATTGTGAATCCGAGTAGCCATAAAGAAGTGATAGGTACTAAAATGCTCACTTCTCCCAAAGCATTGAAGAGTCTTGGTCTTTTGTAGTACTTCAGAAATAATGTACTTCTCATAGCGCAGTTAAGGTGAGATCAACTTCAGATTCAGACATCAAATTTAGGTATCTGTTGGCTGAGTTTGCTGTGTAATCTCACAGTGCAGCCAATGAAGATATTTGCAATCAATAAAACAAAAGGAGTTTGGAAATTTGTTGTTGTCATTGTAAACCAGACAACTAAATTTTGTCAACTGACTAGCCTCTACCTGCTGCAAATACTAGACTCAGTTGACTAGAGAAGGAGCATAGACTTCAGTAGTAGATGCAATCCACGTTGCAGATACCTGACTAGATTTATCTTTGTCTGTCTAAGCATCTACTATAATTTTAGGCACTGTGAGAAAACTTTTTTGACTTCCAGATTTTAGCCCAAAAGACACTGGTAACCCTAAGTCCTGTGAATATGCCTATACAAAATTTGTAGGCATCCTAGACATACAAATGGCACTAGGTTACTATACTGAGGTAACTAAATCTCACAAATGCTTGTATCAATGTAGATATGGATCTCAGTTCCACCAGAAATGCCTAAAGAATGTTTTTGAGAAAAAGCCAGTGGAGGCTCTATCAGTCTTCAGTATGTTAAAGATTCAGATACGATTCTCTTAGATTTCTATATTATGCTTAAATTATCACTGTCTTTCATCAGATTTTTTTTTTTTTTTTTCTGATTCCATTTTTGATGTTTTTGCTGTTGTACATCCTAATCCAGGCTGCCATCTGCCATGGAAAGCACTGTGTGACTGAAAACTCTTTTGTCTACGTAAGCCTTGAATATGCACTTTGTCAAAACAAGGCATTTGTACCCTCTTGGACCTTCAGAGCTCTGGACAGACAATACTGTAAAAACTATATTTAGTAGGTCTACTGCCTTTCTCTTAGAGTCACTTCTTTATAGACTACCTACAGCATCCTACAATGAGAATTATATTCACTGAAGCATACTTGTTTGTTACTTTAGATTATTCTGAGTCTTTTATTTTTCAGAACAATTTCACATTTTTGAGAAAGCACTGTGACATTCTACAATTCTAGTTTACATGATATAAAGATCCTCTATCCTTTATCTCCCTTCTTATGGTAGTTGGCAGTGAACATTACAAATTGAAAAAACATATCTGTTTTCAGAAAAAAATTCCAAAAGTGTTTGAGAAAGGGAAAATTAATTGGTGAAACTTACTTGTATTGTGTTGTAACATATAATTTATTAATAAGCGTTTTCTGTATTACCTATTCTGGCAGTTCAAATGATTCTCTAAATTCTGAAAAATATTATTTTCTTTTTCATGTCTTTAACTCCAGCTTCCCACAAACCTATGAAATGCGAAGGCTATATCATGTCAGCATTTTGAGCAGGCATATAAATGCTATTGAAATCAATTGGCATTTTACAGAAAAATCAGTTGTAGGACAATGGAAGTTAGTGCACTTTAAATGCACTGTATGAATTTATATGACAATGGCTGCTCTAATTATTTATAGATCGTCTTTAAAATTGGAATAAACTAACTCTCACAAAAGCACAGGTCAAAGAACAAGCCAAAGTCTGTATTCACAAAAGAGCATTATTTAGTTAGTTTCCCACATTCATTTAAGTTCCTCAATGTGCTTCAGGTTGCTAAATGAGTTTCTAGGCTGTGATAAAATCTACACAGTAGCTTCTTATTTGCATATGACTGGAACAGCGTGATCTTGAGATTCCACATTTGGTCCACACCACACATCCACTCTCCTCTTCCCATGGAGTTTATTTAGTTTGAAGTGGCACACAAGTCAAGCAGCATAGAAGTAAATAAAAACGCTTATCCTGTGATTAAACACATATAATACACCATATGAAAAAAGCAGATCCGTATTAAAGACTAAAGACTTCAGTGCTGAAAATATCAAGGTAGTCACTCACTACAGCTTTGTTTAGAAATGACAGTTAAAACGTGAAAGCTGCAATTGACTGCAGGAAGCTAAGCAGGAGAAATCTGAACTCCTTTTTGGCACTTACATCTCATCCATTTGAATATACACTGAAAAGAGTTGGGATATTCAGGACAGTCATTTAGCTCAGCTAAACTGAGAGCTGTTAGGTGGCATGATTCAGCCACAGCAGTTTGGGTGGTGACTCTGAATGATTTTTCAGGCAAAGTGAAATGGGATTTAAATCACTGGGAATAGACTGCTCAGACCAGGAAGGGCTGATTTCACCTGAGAGCTAGCATCTGCTTCTTTTGGAGGTTCATTTGCTGCCTCTCAGCTGGTTAGGTCAAGAGTATGCTCTTTTTATGAAAACATTTGTGGTTTAATCTAAATTTTTCAGCTACTTATAAGAAAGGAGTGGTGGAGAATTCCTCATGTAATCAGCAAAATTTTCAGAAAAAACTGTGACTACTGCTGTGTCAGAGTTAAGATGAAACTGATAGTGCAGCAAATAAATGGACTCAAATATCAAAATGATTTAATCACAAGAATATGCACAATTTTGCTAATTATGTGACTTTCCTGTCCCTTGAGGGATGGTGACTCTTTACAGGAGGAAAGTCAGGCAGCTCAGCACATTGGTCACAGTTAGGCTGTGCACCGTCCTGGTGCTGGGCCGTGGCATCGTCTGGATGTCACTTTGGTGCCTTCTTCTGCAGCCCTGTCAGTTCTGCCTTGTGTGCTTTCCCGCCACCCCTGGTGTCTCCTGTCTTCAAAGTCTCTCTGTCCATGTGTCTCCATCGGTAGCTCTCTATTCTACTCCCCATGTGTCTCCCCAAGACTGTCTTCCATGGGTGTCTCCCCAGGTCTTTGATTATGTGATTTTCTTTATCCCTGTAACAAAATTCTCTCTTACATGCCAGAGTCTTCAATTAAAATCTTAATTTCGCTCTGCTGAGCTGTAAGGTTCTGCTTTATTACTGACTAACTATGGCTGTCCACAGCTGCAGGTACATGTCATTCTTTCTGACATTTTAAATTATCTTCTTTATTCAGAGCTGGATAGAAAACTGAGGGTTGATCCAGTTGAAAGCTGCTATGGCAGTCCAGTGTGGTTTGAAGACTCAGTCTCATTTTCTACTTTCAACATATTGATGTTTTTTTCCCATCTAATTTCAGTTATTTTTAAGAATTCTAGGAATCAAAAAAAGCAGTTAACCATTTCATCGCTGCCAGATCATGAAAGAGGAATAAAATGTAGCTGTTGTTGCATTTTATAATTAAAAATAAATTATCTAAAATCTTTTCATGGATCTACACCCTACAAACTTAGGAATTTCTTCAAATGTCAGAAGACATGACAAGAATTTTGGAAACTGAAATTAATTTAATAACAAGACATGAATGAATGACTGACTGAACAAATGTGTCTATTGATATGCTTTTTTTTTTTTTTTCTATCAAGGGTACTTCTTTATCAAAGGCACTCTATACTAAATTATGTTCAGACATGACTTTAGAAGAGAGAAGAAATTAGATATGATTTATGCACAGGCCTTTTTCTTAAACCCCAACATTTCTTGAAGTCTATTTTGAACTACTTGAACCTGATCCTGATTTAGATTTTTGTAATGTTTTAATATTAACATATACACTTGTCCTTCTCTTAGGGACACTAGAAGTCCTTTCCATCCACTAGGAAGAGATAAAAGTCTTTTTCTAGAGGTAGTAATAGTTACAGTAATTTGAGGAGTTACGCCTTGCACCAAAAGCTGAGAATAGAGTTGTATTTGTTCAGCTGCATGGATCAAGCTTGCTAAAAACCTTTATCTTTTTCCAGAAATAAAGTCTTTCTTATTTTTCATTTATATAAGTGGCAATATGGTCTTTATATTAGTGCTATTATTTATAGTACTGGGTTTCTATGGAAAGAAGACTTATTTCTTATTACAGATTTACAGTGCTTGCGAACTAAATATCATTTCTAAAGATTTATCAGTAACCTCAACACTCCATCATTATTCAAATAATGAAAAAAAAAAAAGGAGTATTTACAGAAGCAAAAGTTTGATACTTCTGTGGAGTAACTCTCATAGTTTCATAATATGTATCATACTGTAAACATGTTAACCATTTATAGCTGATAGAAAATGTTATCGCATTCATATGAAATGGGTTGGAAAATCACTGTCAAATGATCTTTGCAGTTCACTAATCAAAGGGTGCATGTATTTTTGCAATCCTTGGACATGTGATTACGGGCTTCACATTCAAAAAAGATTTTCTCTAACATCTCTATTTAATTGCTGGAAAAAAAAAAAAAATCCATCTTCTTAAGCTTTCCTGTGCCGCAGGCTTTCATATATATCATCAGCCCTTCAAAAGGAATTGCTTTTGGAATTCATAGCCTGGTTCAATTTTTTATTTTTTTTTTAACTGCAGAAGGGATATAAACTGTGAATGTACTTTTATGACTGTATCTCATAATTTTCATGTAATAATTTCTATGGTTATATTTATAGAAAAATTAACTTCCAGTGTTAAGATCTTAGAAAAATGTTTTTCACGCTTACTGATTGCTTCTTTTTGACTTGGTTTCAGTTCACTGTTGTTCTCATTAATAAATCCGGCTTATGATAAGTTATTTTAACATGTACGAAGGAAGCTGACTGTCAATCCCTGTGTAAAGAAAACCAATTTTCAGCAAAAGAATGAGCTAACTATAAATATAAAATACCTATATGGAAAATGACCAGAGAAAAATTAAAAATATTATATTTGGACAGTTAGTAGGCATATTGTTACAAAGCTAGCTATTAATTTTTACTGGAGATGAGCACAACAGTCTTCAGGGATGTTTAAAGAGATGAACACATGTATTTGTTAAAGAGCAGTTTGCTTAAATAGACATAGCATAAGGAGGGAGTTTCCTCATTTAACATTAACTTCTTTGCCTTAAAATCAGGCATCTAATTCACATTAGTCATCTATGTCTGCATTTTCAGTCAATGTACAAAGTCTAGCATTTAATTTATTTTCTGAAAAAGTCTCTGTGTAACAGTTTTAAGGAGGCCAGTTAAGACACTTTAAATGTAGACGTTAGTTAATTTGGTTTACTTTTTCTGAATACAGGATTTACTTTAGTTAGTCTTAAGTGAGCTGTCTAGTCTATGCTTTAGTTAAGAAATCCTCAGAATAACATTAGCCTAAACGTCCTCTTTGGATCCATTAATGGGATTAACAAAATTAGTCTCAGGATGGTATGATGAGAAGTTTCTTGTGTATAATGGTACAGTAATTTCCTCATAAATAACTAAACTTTGAGGAAAAAAGAAGGAACTTCGCGAAATAAGTTAGCAGTGTTATCCCTCTATGAAGAGAAATGGAAAGGATAGTCATGACTGATCCAAGCCTACTTAGAGAAAATAAATTCTTCTCTAATATGGATTAATCTTTGACAAATGTATTTGTCATTTTTTTCCTTTAATAATTGTAGATCAGCATTTTCACATTGTTCACAGATTGTTAGATTGTTAAAACATGTTGGGTTTGTTTGGTTTTTAATTTTTATCTTAATTCTGCTTAAATTCATCTCTGTAGTCTTCTGTTGAACCCAAATATTTAGCCCTGATCTAGTTACATGCACAGAACTATTGTATTGACAAAAGTTAAAAGAGTTGACTAGTAAGAGTTACTAGAATATATTTGTTAGAAGATACAGTTCTACCATGTAGCTATCAAATAATTTCCCTGAATTTGTTATTAATATACGATTTGATATCCCAAGAGAAATTATTCCATAAATTATTAATGCATATGATAGTATTGGCAGTCATCCTACATTAATTTCAACATTCCGAACTATGATAAATGTGTATGTGAGTGTACATATGTGCTATTTTTCAGCATCCAATATTTCTCCTTTCAGTAATATTTGAAACCATGTACAAAATATTGCATTCAGAATTAGTTAGGCTCAAAAAAGTGAGGATTCTTTCAAAATCAGAGCTTTTATCTAAATACAACAAAACAAATCATAGATGAAAGGAATACTTAAATAAAATTTATGCTTAGTTCCTGGAGAGAGATATAGAAAAACACTGTCAAACTTGCTTAGTCACTTGAAAATACTTTAGACCCTAAAACTGAAGATCCTGAGCCTGTATGTATTTACAGCTGCAAATGTCTAGATAAAATACAAACCAAATGCAAAAGAGAACTAATGTATTCAGTGTGCTTAGAACAAGCTGTACTTTGCATTTTTGAAGTCTGTGATGTGTTATTTCATTTACTTCACTTAAAATCAAAGGCTTTTGAATAAATTTTCAAGGAGAACATTTCCTAAGAGATCAGGAGACCTGGATTTAAATTTTTGCAGATGCATTCCTTACTTTCCAGGAGATTACCACAGTCACCAAACCACCAGATATTTTGTTTAAAAAAAAAAGTCCTTCATATCTCCCACTGAAACCAGGCATTGTGCAGCTAGGAATGCCAGAGACATGGCAAGAGAGGTAGAGCAGATTATGTAAGAGCTGATTACATTAAATGCTGTAGCCAGAACAGCAACCTGGTGTATATATAAGTTCAAAGTAGACTAAAAAAGACTAAATTAATATTTGTCTGTCTTATACCTACACATAAGTAAACTAAATCAGTACATTACACATTTTGTAACACTGTAACACAGTGTAGTATTTTGTAAGATATGTAATATGTACAGTACGTAAAATGTTACTGCAGAGGAGAGTGGCAGTGTAGGTCTTCAAGCAGAGTAGAGAAGAACATATGCAAGTACTAAAATCTGTGAGAGAAGAGCAAAGGATGTAGAGTAAGCAGGAACGGTATTTGGCAAAATGATAGCAAGTCCAGGTCCCAGGAGAAAATCACCTTTGTCTTTAGCAAATAAGATCACCTCTTTTCTGTAGAAGAGAGATCTGGGGAATATGAAACATCCATGAAGAGAGAGGCAAGCAGGGAAAGGATGATTCCCACTTCAGTTCCAGCTTCCCTTGTTGAAGACTTCTCAGATTTGACCATCTTGACTTCAGAGACTAAGACAATCAAGCGCATTAGCTGTCAATTCTAACTATAGAGTATCAGCTCCATGTTGTTGCTGATTTAGGTTCTAAGTGATAAGGACTGGTTTATATGTGTGTAATAATAATTGGTAATCAGTAAGAACTAAGATTGGCAATCTTTATTGCTAATGAATATCAGCCCAATAAATTATTACCCTGAAGTTTAAAACTGGCTTCATCTACCAGTCATTTCTATTGCAGTGGTTTCTAATTCCCTAACTGAATGTATGTGTATAGGTTATATATATATATTATGTATATATGCAAAGTGTATACACATTTATTGCATGTACACATTGCACATGCGACATATATGCAGTTGTAACTATTTCCTTATCATTTAGGAATTAGGCTGGAGGGAACTGAAGATTCTGGTACAGCCCCTTTAGGATGTAGCTCTAGAGTTACAAAAGGTGAGCGCAGACATGGTCACATCCATTTATTTTCACTCAACACTGCATTAGGCAGTGCCCAGTTACATTACAAAACCAGGGTATTACAAAGGAACTTGTTGATATACATTCTGTGTTCCACGTGGCCAGAGGTGAATATCTTAAACTCTCTCAGCAAATATATGGATGCTACTGTAGTGCTACTTTAGCTGTCCCAATAAATTTCTGTTTGAAATCTCAGGTCCTCAGGTGTGTTATTTGTCATTACTCTCAAAATACTGTTATGGGACAAAGGGAATAAACCACTGATGTGCAGAATTGACTGTTAGTCCAATTAGTCTTACAACAGTGTTTTAGTCCAAATTATTTAATTAGTGTAGGAAAATCTAACCAACAACAGCACAGTTAAAATTGTTACACAGAAATCACTTCTTTGTACCTACCCTTTCTCTCTGATGTTATGTTCACCTTTTTGGTGTCCCTTTGGGTCCACAGCTTTTCTCAAGAAGACATGCAGAGGGGATAACGACAAGTTGTCATCATCCAGAGTTCTTTCCTGGGAGGAACAAGATGGTCACAATGAGCTCTTCCTCATCAGTACTGGCTTCTGCTTGTTGCCCTTTTTGTATCTTTTTTTGTTTGTTTGGTTGGTTGTTTTTCTTACTACAGTCTGCTTCTCTCTTGTGCTTCCAGCTAAGGTTTGAAGGTTATGCACCACCTCCCTCACCTCAACTGACCTACTGGGCCATTCCACCTCAGGGTGTCAGACATTTACAAGATTTATTATTCCTGGATCATCAGCTACAACAACTTGTATTTTAGTTTAAGTAACAGTACTGCAGTTATACAAAGAGGTCTTTTTTTACTGTCTTCTAACATACCTTGCAGCACCTTTTAATCTTGCAAAACCATGCTTGATGCCACATGTCCTGATGGGTATTGGGAAGTCACATTGGCAAAACTAACGATTTGCAGAATCTCAAAATCCCTTCCCTTCCTGGGATTTTTTTTTTTTTAATTCCATTTGCTACTTATGGGACTACATGCATCTTTATGAATCTGGAACCCCAGGATCAGATCCAAGTTGAATGTATCCAGCTTTGCCATTCCTTCTAAAGTCGGGAGAGTAAGGGTGGGGCAGGGAGCGAGGACAGGACAGACACACAGGACAGTTTTAGGAGCCCTGTGTGCTCTTCTGACGGACCTTAACGTAAAAGGGAGGAGATTTCTCAAAATCTGCTTTCTACAAGGTTTTATTATTTTATTTTATTTTATTTTATTTTATTTTATTTTATTTTATTTTATTTTATTTTATTTTATTTTATTATTTTTTTGACAACAATAACATAAGACTGAAGTATTCACACTTACTGTCTTGGAGAGGGAGGGGGAAGAAAATTCATAATATATTGGTAGTATACACCTCTACTACATTTGCATCCAGCATGAACTGAAAACTTTTTTTCCTAGCCAGTACATAAATAATGTATCATAAAAGCCAGTTGTTTAAGTTTATGCTTATATTTCTAATTCAAAGTGAAAGAAGCTGGCAATGAAAAAGGAAGATTTAGTGGAGAAAACCTGAAAAAGTATGTCTCCACTTCAATCTTACCTTTTCTTCTAAAATAGAAACTTGATATCCATCTTGATATACCATATATGTGATTTAAACCTTGTAACTGTGCGTACAGCTGAATTATCTCATCTGACAAATGTATGATTGTTTTTTGTTGAGTAATTTCATTTCCTGAAATACTGTGATCAGTTTCTACCAAGACAAGTGCCCATCATCGCGCATTTTTAAATGATCTTCCTGTGATTGTAACTCATAGGAATCATGATAGAGCTAGTTCAGACCGTGTTAAAGACTTCCAGGTAATCATTACCAATCTGAAATCTTCACTGACTTTTAGAAGTTATTTTATTTATATTTGTTTGAAATTTCAGCACTCTTAAGTGCAATACAACCATGCATTCCATACAGCAAGCTGCTAGTTAATTGTTTTGAGAAAAAAATTGTTTTCATTTTCCAAAATAAATTGATAGTTCTCTTCCTATGAGGAGCAAATACAGCTGAAATGTACAATGAAATATACTTCTGTGTTTCTGTATCTAAAACAGAAAACAACAACACTTCATAGGGAGGCATCAAGAACCATCAAACAACCTGAATTCATATATATTGGTCCTGAGTCTGAGTGGACTGGGTTGTGGACTAACTGATAGATAAAACAAGCAAACAAACAAATTTAACATTGTAGGAAAGAAATTTTCTTATTGTTGTTTCATTTCTACTGCATTCAGCAAAATGAGATTTTATATATTCTTTATAATAGTTAGTACTGCATAAAAAAAAACCTTGTACCATAGTCAATTCCTTCTAAATGGAACAGATCAGCTAATTATTTGAGAAAAAAAAAACCCAAAACAAAACAAAAGAAAACATAAAGAAAAAAACCCTCTTAAAAACAACCAACAAAACAAAACAAAAAACAGAGAAGAAAAAAAGACTTATCTTAGTAGAACCATACTTAGTTTATTTACCTATGATTTTTTCTTTCAATATAATTAAAGTGATGATGATATTGTTATTAAGGGTTTGGGCTTTTTTTTCCCCACTACGTATTTTCTAATTCGGCTAGTAAAAAAAAAAGGGACTTTCACTGTCCTTCTTATATGTGTTGCTAGTACATTGTAAGAGCTAATTCTGTGAAGAACTAATAGTTACACTTTTGCACTTTTAGTATTATAAAAATGCATCCTGTCCTTAGTTTTTTTACAATGACTTAAGAAATATAATCACATAGATTACTGTATTTTCTTCTTATTATCCTTAGAGGGAATAGAGTAGTTGTAACCTCATTATTTCTACAGAGTGTCTGTAAGTATATATGTAATATTCATGTGAATTTTAGTGAAGTGGAAGAATATACTTGAGTAATCTCATTTTCTCTGCTGTATGGTTGCAGGATTACATATATAAAAAATTCCCTGACTACACTTGGTGATAAGATACATAATACTGAAACTTGCAAGCTTCTACTTTTAATGAGATTTGAATTAGACAAAAGAATCAACGTTTATGATCAGCTATTTTAATGCACTTGAAATAATTAAAGAATTTCCAGAAGAATTTATTGTTGCTGCACTGCAATACCCATTTTATGTAAGTTTTTTCAAAGCCACATTCCTAGGTCAGCCACATTATGAAGAATTAGAAGTTGATGATAAATACTAATTCTCTTTTTTATCCTGATTATCTTCTGTGTATGTCAATATACAAAATATGTGTTGAAAATTTTCTCTTAGGTTCATGATTGTTTCTGTAGCAGGGAAAACTGGGAATTCGTTCTCAAAGGATGCTTTGTTTAACATATCAAGACATATTTTAAAGCTAGAATTAGTGAATATAGGTTTCTGGTTATTGCTTGTTTACTCTTGGACACTTGCTGTCTGCTGTCTTTGTACATGTATGGTGTGAACACTGACCTCAGAAATCCTAGTAATAGTATATTCAAAATCCTGATATGCTAGTTTTTCCCTCAGCAGAGATTAAGATTTGTCCAGATTTATTCTCTACAAGACGCAACTCCTAATTCTAAAAACACCTGTGTGCCTGTGAAACATCACTCATACAAAATCACATTTCCTTCTCTTCTACAAAATGTACATAGTTTATCACTCTATTTTTATGCAATTATGAAACATATTTCTTAATTTTCACTTGCTTTACTATCACATTGCTAAAAAATTGTCTGGACTGTTTGGCTCAAAGAATCACAGAATCTTTTGAGTTGGAAGAGAGCTTTTGAGTTCACCTTGTTCAACCCACCTGCTCAAGCAGGGTCACTTAGGGCAGGTTTCCCAGGTCTAGGTGCAGCCAGGTTTTGATTATCTACACAGATGGAGACTTGACAACCTCCCTTGGCAATCTGTCCAAGTGCTTGACCAACCTCACAGTAAAAAATTGTTTCTTACACTCAATTTCCGTGTTTCAGTTTGCGCCCATTGCCTCTTGTCCTGTCACTGGGCACTACTGAGAAAAGTCTGGCTCCACCTGCTTTACACCCTCCATCAGGACATATACATGTCAATCACAGGCCCCCGAGCCTTCTTTTTCCCAGGATTAAACTGTTCCAACTCTCTCAGCCTTTCCTCACACGAAATATGTTTCAGCCCCTGAAGCCCTGCTCTGGCCTTGCTGCAGTAAGTATGTATCTTGTACTGGGCAGCCCAGGACAGGACACAGCACTCTAGATGCGGTTTCACCAGCACTGAGTTGAGGGGAAGGGTCATCTGCCCCAACCTGATGGCAACACTTTTCCTAATGCAGCCCAGGATAGTGTTGGCTGCATTTGCTGTGAGGGTGCGTTCCTGGCTCATGTTCAACTGGTTGTCCACTAGTCAAACTTAATAAGACTCCTCTTTGCCCTGTTCTCCAGCCTGTCCAGGTCCCTCTGAATGGTGTCACAACCATCTAGTGTATCAGTCGCTCTTCCCAGTTTGGTCTTATTTGCAAACCTGCCAAAAGTGCACATCATTCCACTGTCCAAGTCATTAATGAAGATATTAAATACTATTGACCTCAGCACAGTATTGTCCCCAGTATTTTGCCTTATGATTAGTGGTACAAAATCCTGGCAACCAGTAACTAGTAGCGTCCCTCAGTGATCAATACTGGACCCAATACTGTTTAATGTCTTCATTAATTACATGGATGATAGGATGGAGTTCACGCTCAGCAAATTTCTGAACGACACTAAAGTGCGGGGGGTGGTCGGTATGCTGGAGGGCAAGGCTTCCATCCAGATTGACCTTGACAGCTGAGAAATGGGAAAACAGTAACCTCATGAAGTTCATGTCAACTCCTGCAATTAATTCTGGAAGTATATTTCTGTCTCTAGAGAGCTAAGGACAGACACAGACTTCTGAAAATGTATTTTAATAAAAAAACTCCTACTCTTCCAGAATAAAATCCAAAGTTTTGAGTGAAGCACTTACACTCATGCAGAGTGCACAAAGACAGTAAAAGGCATCAGAACAGAATTCCTAGCAGTCAGTGTAAGGGAACAGCTAGGATCAACATACTGAGCACAGAGCCACCAGAAACCAGCCAACAGGAAATGTCAAGAGATAATTTTTAAACCTGATTTTTCTAGAGGAGTCATTTAGGAACTAATTTAACTATTTTGGCACTGAAGGGCTATTGATAAAACAGTACAGGGAGCAGGGAAGAAGAACTAAGATTCTTTTCTGCTACCAGAGGATTCATTATCAAGATGTTATACTACATCTTGTATACTATATCTCTAATGCCAGGGACTTTTATTCTTTCCTCTCTAAAAATCTGGTCAGATTCAAAAAGAAAATTGGAGTTTGTCTTGTTGTACCTGACTGCTATTCTAGTGGCTTGGGAACTCTCTAGAACCGTATAGGTTTGCGTTCTCCTTGTATGAGTGTTGTAACTCATACAGATCCACCATATAAAAGAAAGCATTTCTATTTCATTTAGTGAATTTAAGACCTTAACTGCAGAAAGGGTTTGGAGATATAAATTGCCATACAACATAACAGTGTTTTATACAACTAGATACCCAAGTTTGGGAGACATTGAGGGATGCTCCCACCTTTTCACCAGTTATCAATGGTGTTATGTGTTCAGATCTGAGTTCATGCAGGAGAAAAGGAGTGGGGGCGAGGGAGAAGAAATATAGACTATATAGACTAGGTGTTAAGATTAATGGGAACAAATTTAGGATAATTTATCCAAAAACCTTTAGGATAACCAATGTGATAGTTCAGGGTAGACTACACCAAAAATCAAGGTTAATCATAGAGAAACTTCTATTTTGATTAAAAAGGCTAAAAGTAAAAAGACTTCCATTTTCCTGTCTATTTGACATGGTATTGGAGAGGAGATGTCAATAGGCTTTTACTGTGCTTTACTGTAGCAAAATCAAGAAGGAATCACAGAGGAAACAAGGAGGTTTTTTACTTTTTTGCTAGCCACAGTCAAAATAAGTGGTGCTTGAGCCTCCTTTCAAACAAAAAGAAAGGGATGGGCAGTTATAGGTCTTTTTAAACTTTTATGATAGTTGTGAATATACTATGCATATTTAAGAAATATTTAATGCATAAAATGTTTACATGAGCTGTCGTGTTATGATTCAGGACTTAAATCTACATTAAAGCTTATCCACTGCAGTGTTGTAGTGGTACCATTAGCAACAGAGGTGAAAATACTTTGTTTTGATGAGATACAAAAGTTATTGGTTTTCCCAGGACAAGTCAAGTAGTAGCAAGTCATGTTTTACACTGGCAGAGGGCGTACATAACAGAGTTTACTGCGGCATAAGGACAGGAGAGCAAAATTCTCCCAGCTCTACCAGCCATGAAAATTTGTCTGATAATCATTGTATTGTTGAGCTTTCTGCTTAAATTCCTATAATAATGACATTTAATAATCTCTACTATGTGACTAAAGAAATATGTGGAGTTTATATGTGTTTACATATAAACTAAGTATAGGTCTGAGTTCAGATTCAGTACTTTATTCTGTTTCTTCACTCCCTATTTCCTTCTTTTCCTCTTTTCTGTGTTTTCCCCTTCCTGCTTCCCTTATAACATTTATACAAACACTGCATAGTAGACCTGCTCCTCAATTTCCATGACTACAGTTTAGAAACATTTTATTTTTATTTTGGTTTTATTCATATTTATTATTTCATAACTCAGGCAGTTTAGAACATTCAATGTTGCACATGAACTATAAAGATTATAAGGCACTTAAAGGCAGTTAAAAACAGAAGTTAAAAGCAGTTGCTATATGGGTTAATTTAAAAGCATTACTTAAATACTGCAGTTAATAAAACTTACTATTTCACTTTCTTTGCAAATAACTCCAGAGTGCAGCTTGCTACAAAAGCCAGCCAAATATTATAGGTATCATTTTTCTTAATTTTCTATTTGTTGTTACATAGAAGTTGGTTCTGTCCTGTTTGCCTTGAAGGTTATTTAAACTGTAAAGTAATACACCTTTTAGAAGGCATGTTTTGAGGCATTCAAGCCAAGTTTGCAGAAAACATCAGCTGCTATGTGAGGAACTAACAGAAGTCTCTAGATTTTCAAAACTTAGCACTTCTAATTTGCTACTTGAATCTAGCTAATCCTTACCTAGCTTTAAACTGATGAGAGCCAAATAAATGTGCTGATAATATACTGATATACTGATATACTGATAATGATTGCAGTGTAGCCATGTCCATCTGAACAAATAGATGTGCAACACTTGCTTAAGAACTACACTCTTTGGACCTGACTTCGAATCTGAGCTTTGGGCCAGCCTGAGTGACTGGTTTGCATCTCAGGTCAGGGAAATAAGCTCCAGTGAAAAAATAAAACATGTACAAACTTTTAACCTAGATTAGAACTGAAGAGCCTGGATAAACTATAGCAATGCTAACTATTATTTCTGCTTTTTTGTTAGGACCTTTGTGTATTTGTAGTTCACCAAGCAAATATCCTGAGAAAGATTGCACTTATAGGTGCCTATACCCAGAATAAAGAGAGAAAATATTAAGCATTTAAATACATATTTGAACAAATTTTCTAACTCAGTTCTACAGAATCACAATGGCCACACAGAAAAGTTTGCCTCACTATCAGCCTTTCTACTTTTGTCTCTTTTTGTATTTTTTTCTTCTTTAGTGTCCTTTTTATTTGCTTTTGCCATGCCCATGACCTATTTTTCAAAGGTTCCATTTTTCTTTCCTTCTCATTTACCTTCACCAGTCACTGCAGGGTTAACCTTCTTCCTGTACTTTCAGTTGTGGAGATCAGAGCTAGCCAGTCATTTGATGGAAGGGAGAAATTATCTCAACAGCTTTACAAGTCTGCAGCTAGGCGTTGACTGCCTCTGAGCCAGTCATTTTAACATCTCTCTATGGTCAATATGAAAAAGTAAATCTTTCTGGAGTACGACACTGGAGTATCAGTGGAAAACATCTCACTCCAACATAGCTACTCTAAGTGGTTCATATGAAACACACTTTCAGAATGCATATTTTAAAGCACTTTCTACTCTTCAAGGTGACTAGGTCAGATAAATATATTTGCAGAATAAAAGGACTACAGTAAAGTAGCAAAAAATGACAAAGTGAAATGAAAAAGCAGTCAGACAAGACATGCAGTATTTAAGAGCCAAAAGGTGGCTGCTGGCGAGAATCTTTTCAGAAATTTGCAGAAGACAAGATATAAAGTGGATTTATTTTTCTTCAGTGTTTTAGTGAGAAAAAAATGCTACAGATTGACATTTTTGTATCAACTATTCTAAAGAAAAAATGTTTAAAACTTTGGATTTTTTTTGGAACAGAGAGAATAAAAACAATGTTGGTAAGATTACAGTTCCAATAGTAGGGAGTTTATATATCATCCGTGGTCTTGTATATGTTTCCAGAAGTATTTTATAAGTTCCACCTACACGCTATTAGCAGCAACGTTTGTCAGCTCTACTCTAACTAATCTCTCCTGAATTCATATACTAAAATCACTCCCAGTTAGAAACTGTGATGCTAATTACACTTAAATCCCATATATTTGGGAGTTTTAGGTGTTCTAATGTATGCAGAAGTGGACACCAAAATTTAGTGTCCTCAGTATGAACTGAAATCCTGTATGTTATGTGGGGAATGTTGTTGCTTTTTAGTTGATCAGGATTTCTGTCTTCGGTCACCTTCACATTGCCACTATGAGCGAGACACTATAGACATAGGAACAGAAGGAAAACATAACAGCATGTGAGTCTAGCTTGAGTACTTTGATGGGAGAGGACCCAGAGTACCAGAGCTTTGTTTCCCTTTGTTTTAAATTTCTAAAGGTCTTTAATTTCTAAATGTCATAAACATATAGAGAGACAGAAAGAGTGAGTGACTGACTCTATGATGTAAAATATATTTCGGAATTACAGAATCAATCTATATTTATAAATTTGTAAACCAAAATTTCACTCAAATATGATTAAATCTGCTATAAAAAGGCAGAAATTTGTACATCTATCCCTGAGAGATATTTTTGACTACGTATATTTCTGCTTATTTCAACATCTTGATGAAATAACAATTTACATCATAATTTCTCAGATGATTCATGAGCTTAAGCTTCATCCTTCTCTATAGAACATATGGAAGAAAAATTTCATAATTAAATAAAAGTCTTATTTTCAGTACCACTTTTTAATCCAGATTGAGCCTACCTGTTTTAAGGTACTTATTGAACCACCTAAGTTAGGAGCTTAACAACCCATGATTCATAATCTTATTGACAAACAAATAACGGGAATCTCTAGAGAGAATTTCAGATTTTAGGTGGGCTGTTTCTCTTCACTATTTATGTTGAAAGTTTTGAAAACCTTTGTTTTCAGTAAGTTGCTAAGACTCACAGGGAATCAATCTAAAATGAATATGTTGGTGTTAAAGGAATTCTGAAATGCTGATCACACACATAGATTTTATACTATGAAAATCAGGAAAAAAAATGTGAACACATGAAGATTCACTTCAAATTTGTATTATATATTCAACAGTAGAAAATAAAAGTCAAACCATATGGTATCAGGCACAGTACTACTAAGTGTCTGCTGATTTAGAGCTGTTATTAGCCGTGTTCAGATTGAGGGCACAGGGATTCTAGGCTTCTTTGTAACACTTGTATAGACTAGTCTGGTATGGAACATAAAATTCTTAATTGAAAATCAAAAATCTAAATGTTTTTCTTTGGTGTCACTCCCACTAGGATTATGGGATTCTTCAACTTAAGCTGTACTCTATGCCAAATCCCTTTAATTTTCTTTCTGTCATGCAACGTATCGTGTACCCTTAATATGACTCTATGTTCCAAATGCAAATGCACATTTCCTTGTGCTTCTGCTTATTTTTACAAAGCTTTCCTGGCAATAATAAAAAGTCAAATATACTTTTATATATTATTTTTTTGCAAGTGAGTTTGCAGATTCAAAACATTCTCTACCCAGGGCTGCTACAGGTATTAATACTGAATGTTGAACTCAATTTTGGTTTCAAATTTTGCTGTAACTGAGAAATTTAAAAAAAAACAAACAACAACATCACCAACAACAACAAAAGAAGAGCCAGGCCCTACAGAGATACACTCCATTGCAAGTAGTTCAGCATTTTCACAGACATAGAGATTTTTCACCCAAAGGTAATATACATTCCCTATAAAATTATCCTTTTTCTCTACCTGCCTGGTAGTAGCGAATTAAAAAAGATTTCAACCAATGTATTCCTGTACATCTTTCAGCCAGTGTACTTCAAAAACTGTAGAAGATTCAAAATACAGGTCAGGCAGCTGTCAAGAACATCCTTCATCTGAAATTTATGAAAGAGTCTATTTTTTGTTCCTCCAGGATAGAATTTAAGCTTGTCAGATCATTGCTCATCTAATTATATTGCCTTTCATCTTTTACACTGCTAAATTTTTATTTGGAAGACCTTGTACCTACTCAGTCCTCAATAGAAAAAAAAAAAAAAAAAAGGATATATGAATTAAGGTCCTTTCTCCTGTGGAGGAATACAAAGAAATTCAAGTACTGATTGGAAAAGATTACTAGAAATACTGGTAATCAGGCCTCGTAGCTATCCGCTAGTATGGCAAGGGTTTTCTGAAAATATTCATCATGGGAGTTTTGTTTTTCAACTTGATTAGCACATTTGACAAAACACTGAATCATAATATGTGGAGTGTTTTAACTGCACTGCCTAGAAACTTTTAAAATGTGTTTAATAACAAGAAAAAATATTCTTTGCATAATAAGAATAAACAAACAGAAGCTAAAAGTTCAATTTTTATTTAACAGACATATTGACAAAGAAATTTTTAGAACTCTGGAGAAACGTGATGTAATTCTACACATTTTGCTACTTTGTTTTAGTAATACAACTCTTTCAGAACACGAAATAGATAACTAAGAAGCATTACAGATATAGTATATCTGTATAGCTATCTGTATGATATCTATATATATCAAATAGCTGTTGTACAGCACATTTGCATTATTTTTTCTCGGTTTCCTTTCCTCAGCGGGAGATAGGTTATATTTTTACCCAGGAAATGTGTTTGTCTTCATTAACAGAAACATAATGTTTGAATTTTTATCCTTTTAGCTTTATTTTGAAGTGGAAGCAATCTAAGAGTCTTTGTTCTTGTAAGAACTGATAATGACCTTCAAAGTGTAGTAAGATAATACTTTTTCAATTTAAAAGACTTTTGGTGATCTTTTGGAGGGAGATGTGTTACACCTGTTAATAACATCAGTTAATGGAAATTCACCAGGGAAAAACTAGGTCTTTGTCCTTTAGATTCCCTTCACAGGTTCATATAGCAGTGTTTGAAAACTGGCATTGTGTTTCACAGAAGATAGTGTTCAAAGAATGAAGTTGTTACTAAGTTATCTGCATCATCTGATTTCTAAGAAAAAAAAACCACGTACATACAGAATAAATTACAGACTCATAGCAATATAAAATGTTTGGTGTGTGGTCAAGTTTCTGAACATAGTCTGTTGGAACAACGGGGGTTGTCCAGGGATCAGGAATCCATGATCACTGCTTGGGAAGGTATGAATACAGTGAGTAGTGAGAAATGGTGTAATTATTATTGTTATTGTTATTTTCCTTTTCTGTTATCGTTCTATTAAACGATCTTTATCTCAACCCATGGGGGTTTTTCACGTTCCCTTTCACCTCTTTCTCTCCCTCTTCTCCCTGCCCTTTTGGGGAGGAGGAGGAGAACTGCACGAGTGGCTGTGTGATCCCAGTTGCTGGCTGGGGTTGAACCACAACAAGTTCCAAAACAGCTGTTAAATGCAGATGGATATTAACCTGGAACATGAAAATAACAAAGTTGCATCATCAAGTAACTGTTTCAGACAAATTATTTTTGTCTTTAAACCACTTTACACCATTATGGCATGCAAGACCATAATGGCATGTCCGCATAGTTTTCATGAACAGACCTATTTAACTCTGAAGGAATTCAGGTCTCTCTGCATGATTCCAGACCAGTTAGCATTTCAGGGAGAGGGAAGATTTGACCAATTATATGGAGCTCTTACCTGAAAAGTTTACGTAATGCTCTGTGGATAGCAGGAATGATAGTGGGAACATATTTGAGACCCTCAAATACAACACTGATTATCAAACTAAAAAAAGTACAGTTTGAACAAGTAATATATGTGTTGGCCAGTAAATATGCATGATAAAATGTTAAACTACTGTCTCATTTTTTGTGCCCAGTTCATATTAGATATATAAAAACAGTTTTATTATTCAGAGTATGCAAAGGGGAAAAAATAAGATTATGCAGTCTGAATAGATAAGTAACTGAAAACATAGTTGGCAATTGTATTTTATTTTTTAAATTTATTGGACCATTACTGAAAACCAGGTGATTTTCTTTTGGATGTAAGAATACAGATTTTATAGGAATCTGTCTTAAAGATTAGGATTTGAAAGTTTTGACCTTAATTTTTATCTCTTCCATGGAATTTATATCACACAGTAGCTTCTGGCTATACTTAATCTTTTTAAGGAAGTGCTTCTGACTGCAAATCTAATGAGATTATGTTGGGGTTTTTTTTTATGTTTTTTTTTTAAACAT
Organism: Numenius arquata; assembly: GCF_964106895.1. NCBI lineage: Eukaryota > Metazoa > Chordata > Aves > Charadriiformes > Scolopacidae > Numenius > Numenius arquata. The sequence continues at coordinate 101,766,538 of NC_133576.1, read as the reverse complement.
TATGCAAAGCTATCTTTACCTAAGAGTGGAAAATTTCAAAGGTCACTGATTCATTTTAAATTGTTATGATGGTTGGGTCCCATCCAGAGGGACCTGGACAGGCTTGAGAGGTGGGCCTGTGCAAACCTCATGATGATCACCAAGGACAAGTGCAAGGTCCTGCACCTGGATAGGGGCAGTCCTAAGGCTGGGTGGACAGTTAATTAAGAACAGCCCTGAGGAGAGTGACATGGGTGTTGGTTGATGAGAAGCTCAACATGAGCCAGCAATGTGCATCAGCCCAGAAAGCCAACCACATTCTGGGCTGCACAAAAAGAAGTGTGGCCAGCAGGTTAAGGGAGGTGATTTTGCCCCTTCTAGTGCTTATGGTGAATTATTATTATTCATCATTATATTAATGTTGGAGACTAAAAGCCCAATTTAGAAAGATGCTACATTGTTCTGGCTACTCTACATGAGGCCCAACGTACATACTTCAGAAACTTACCCTGAACCAAATTTGTAGGTGCATAGCAACCCATCCTAAAAGTGTTTTGATTACTCTGTAAATGGAAAGACGTTAGTATCTTTGAAAACTATCAGAAGAAGACATAATCTACTTAACTTTGAGGCTTGAGCTTATATGGGTGTGACAAGTGCGCACACACACACCTCCTCACACACATCCCTCCCCATGAAAGACTGAAACTTCTTGAAGCCACATGGTGACTACCATCACACACATACTTTGATGGAAAGATGAGGAAGTTAAAACCCTAATCCAATGAGGACTAACATGACCATATATGACCATAGATCAGATTCAACTGGGGTATAAATGGAGCCCCACTGGAGGGCAAAATGAGTCGGTACTCCTCAGAGCAGCGGGTCTGCAGTCGGGGACTCTACCCGTAGGATGGGATGACACCTATGGTTACTCCTGCAGGTTGAGATCTCTCACCTTACTTGGTGAGTGATTGCACATTTTGGATCCTCATTCCTAGAACTTAAGAATTCTTATGTCAGTTGTGTAGCATTCCATTTTACATCTTTAACCTGTGGTTTATTAATGTTGTTGGAGTACTAAACAGTTTAGTTAGCATAAAGTTGTTTGGTTAGAAAAAAGTTTATTCTGAGTTTATCATCTGCCTAATTTAATTTTCTTATAAGCCTCTGTGACAACGGGATGATATACTTCCTAGAAATATTGAAAAATTTCTACCTATCTCTGTTTACCATGCAGGAAGCTTATGATACTTACTGAGACCTGCCTCATCTTCAGTAGCTGAATATAGGTTTCTAATTTAGGGTAAGGAGGACAGATCTTCATGTTCTGCTCACGATACACTGACAATATAAACCAATATCCTGCAAGTAGGCAACTGATGCCATTTGACACAACTTTGGATCCTTCACCTGACCTTCACTGCTCCTTGCACACAAGGGCAAGACAAATGGCAGCACATGTCTGTACAGGACTGGTTCAAGCAGAGCCCTATACCTGCGTAACCTTAGGAACTAAATTCGTTTGATTGTATATTGTTATTTGGCATGACCTTGATATTCAAGATCCATGCCATGGGGACCATGTGAGATATTACAGGACATCTCGATCTCAATCTTGATCTCAATCCCAACATGTAGGAAATTGGGTAAGGAAGGCAAGAAACCACCATGGTTGAGCTGGGACCTGCTGGTCAAACTAAGGGGTAAGATGGGGCTACACAGGAAATGGAAGAAGGGACAGGCAACCTGGGAAGAGTATAGGGATGTTGCCCGGCTGTGTAGGAATGAGGTCAGGGAGGCCAAGGCACAGCTAGAATTGGACTTGGCAAGGGACATAAAGAAAAACAAGAAAGGCTTCTACAGGTACATTAACCAGAAAAGGAAGGTTAAAGAAAATGTACCCCCCCTAATGAGCAGCAATGGGGAACTTGTATCAATGGAGGAAGAGAAGGCGGAAGTTCTCAATAATTTTTTTGCCTCAGTCTTCACTGGCAACCCCTCTCCTCCTAGCTCTTGTATTGATGGCCCACAAGTTGAGGATCCAGGTGACAAAGTCCATCCCACTATAACTGAAGGCATGGTACGTGATCACCTAAGGAATCTAAAGATATACAAGTCCATGGGACCTGATGAAATCCATCCCAGAGTCCTGAAGGAACTGGCTGATGAAGTTGCAAAGCCACTTTCCATGATATTCGAAAAGTCATGGCAGTCAGGTGAAGTCCCTGCAGACTGGAAGAAAGGAAACATCACACCCATTTTTAAAAAGGGAAGAAAGGAGGACCCTGGGAACTACCGACCTGTCAGCCTCACCTCTGTGCCTGGGAAGATCATGGAACAGATCCTTCTGGATGCCATGCTTGGGCACATGGAGGACAGGGGGATGATTCAGGACAGCCAACATGGCTTTACTAGGGGCAAGTCCTGCCTGACTAACCTAGTGGCCTTCTATGATGAAGTGACTAGGTCAGTAGACAAAGAGCGACCTATGGATGTAATCTATCTGGACTTCTGTAAGGCCTTTGACACAGTTCCTCACAACATTCTACTTGCCAAATTGGGGGGATACGGATTTGATGGGTGGATGGTTCGGTGGATAAGGAATTGGCTGAATGGTCGCACCCAGAGGGTGGTACTCAATGGCTTTAAGTCCAGATGGAAAGCAGTGACTAGTGGTGTCCCTCAAGGGTCTGTCCTGGGACCAGTACTGTTTAACATTTTTATCAAAGACATAGACAGAGGGATTGAGAGCACCATCAGCAAGTTTGCAGATGACACCAAGCTGTGTGGTGTTGTCGATACACCGGAGGGACGGGATGTCATTCAGAGGGACCTGGACAGGCTGGAGAGGTGGGCCCAGATGAACCTCATGAGGTTCAACAAAAGCAAATGCAGGATTCTGCACCTGGGAAGAAACAATCCTCAGTATAAATACAGACTGGGGGATGAGGTATTAGAAAGCAGCCCTGAGGAAAGGAACTTGGGGGTGCTGATGGACAAGAAGCTGGACATGAGCAGGCAATGTGCTCTCGCAGCCCAAAAGGCCAATCACATCCTGGGCTGCATCAAAAGAAGTGTTGCCAGGAGATCCAGAGAGGTGATTCTGCCACTTTACTCTGCTCTGGTGAGACCTCACCTGGAGTACTGTGTGCAGGTCTGGAGCCCTCAATATAGAAAGGACATGGACCTGATGGAGCGGGTCCAGAGGAGGGCCACCAAAATGATCAGGGGGCTGGAGCACCTCTCCTATGAGGACAGACTGAGGGAGCTGGGGTTGTTTAGCTTGGAGAAGAGGAGGCTCCGGGGACACCTCATAGAGGCCTTCCAGTACCTGAGGGGGGCCTACAGGAAGGCTGGGGAGGGTCTGTTTACAAAGGCCTGCAGTGACAGGACAAGGGGCAATGGTTTTAAGTTGGAGAAGGGGAGATTTAGATTGGATATTAGGAAAAAATTCTTTACCATGAGGGTGGTGGAACACTGGAACAGGTTGCCCAGGGAGGTGGTTGAGGCCCCTTCCCTGGAGATATTCAAGGTGAAGCTCGACGAGGCCCTGGGCAACCTGGTCTAGTTGGGGGTGTCCCTGCTGACTGCGGGGAGGTCGGACTAGATGACCTTTGGAGGTCCCTTCCGGCCTGGACCAATCTATGAATCTATGAATCTATGAATCTCAAATCACATTATGTGCCTATGTTTGGGCAACTGAATTGAGCTGTGGGTACTGGCTGATGTCAACATTAAGTAGCCTGGATTCTTCCATGTAAGTACAAAACAGCAGATAGATACATTTCCAAAGAGCTTAAAATCAATGTGTATTAGATGACTATGGGACGGGAAAAATTCCATAATATAGAATCACAGTAAATGATATTTTTTAAAACAAATATCATCTCAGTTTGTTCTGCAGGGAAGATGGGAAACTTAATTAGAAACTATTAATCTAAATGGAGGAATGAAGTAACAATAATTTTGGAAGGACAGCACAAGAGAGTGGGCAATGACACAACTCTGCCACTGGGCTGATTGTCAGGAAGGAACACAGGGGCAGAGCAAGACATGATGGAAAAGAAATCCAATGTAACCTGAGGTACCTTTGGAGAATGATATTGTTTACATGTTATTTTAAGCTGCTACCTGATGATATTACTATTTGGATCTCTCCACAGTTCTCCCCTAGATGATTTGTGTTTAAGATGGAAAACCTAGACCCTAGTGCCTCCTTGTGAAAATTTTGTTTGTCTTTATCTTTTCTTCCCGCCTTTTATCTCATCAAATCATGTCTGATTATGGCTAGATTCCCTGGTATTTATCTATTATTGAATGCAGTAATGAAAGAAACCATAGAGATACTTAATTATCTACGCAGCAGGTGTCCAATGAAGAAACTTAATTCTAACCTTTTCCTCTGTGATAAGATAATTAGTTGGGTATAATTGCTGCTAATATAAATATTCACTGATTGCAAACTGTGGTCTGAAGGCTGTTTCTGTGAAAAAAAGAGAAAACAACAAAATAAAACAAAACAAAAAAACAAAAATCTTCCATAAAACTATGGGAGTGCTGTTGCTCACTTCTAAACAAACACAGACTTTGCATGAAAAAAAAACCCACATCAAATTCTACGCATTTTTATTGTGAAATATAATAGATTGTCCCAACTGGATTAAAAATTCTACCTATTAATGCACTTCTTTACACATATTAAAAATGATATCTATAGCAAAACAGATTTGCATTATCGCTGCCAAATATTATATTCACACACAGAAAAAGGTGCTTTAGTTATACTTGCTAAGCTTATACTGAGATAGCAAAAAGTAATGAATGTGTCATCAGATAGGGAAGAGGTCATGGATGAGATGAAATCACAGAGATTTTTTTCTTCCAAATGACAGGAAGGCTAGGAAGATTCAGATCTAGAAATAAATGTCTTGTTTCCCCAAACACACCACCGAAGTGCACAAAAATGTGCAATGTGCCCTTGTGGCCACGAAAGTCAATGGTGTCCTGGGGTGCATTAAAAAGAGTGTGGCCAGCAGGTCAAGGGAGGTTATTAAGGAAATACTGGAGTCCAGAGGAGGGCTACAAGGATGATCAAGGGAACGGAGCACCTCTCTTATGAGGAAAGGCTGAGAGATCTGGGTCTGTTTAGCCTGGAGAAGAGAAGACTGAGAAGGGATCTTACCAATGTTTATCAATATCTAAAGGGCAGGTGTTGTGAGAAGATGGGTTTAAACTCTTCTCAGTAGTGCCCAGTGACAGGACAAGGGGCAAGGGACACAAGCTAGAACACAGGAAATTTCATCCCAACATGAGGAAAAACTTCTTTACTTTGAGGTTAACAGAGCACTGGAACAGGCTGCCCAGAGAGGTTATGGAGTCTCCTCTGGAGATATTCAAAACCCGCCTGGATGTGTTCCTGTCCAGCCTGTTCTAGGTGAACCTGCTTTGGCAGGGGGGTTGGACTAGATGATCTCGGAGAGTCCTTTCCAACCCCTACAATTCTGTGATTCTGTTGCCAGAGAGTGAGGTGCAGGATTTAAAAATCTACAATAAAAATGAGAACACCTGTATCAATTTTCTAGATTTAACTCATGAATTAAAAATATTGTTCACTAAATAAAAATGAATAATAAAAGTATTAAAGTATAGGCACCTGCTCAGCACTTTTTCATGAATACATGAAAATGTATTCATGAATACATGAATATATGTCGGAGCCATACGTGGCTCCGTGGCTGGTGTTGCCACCATAACTTTGGGTACTTTGATAGTGGGTTGGCCTATACGGCATCAGGCTCGTTGACAGGAAATGGAAGATGCCTCTCCCAAAGCGGGAAGAATATTCTGGCCCAAGAGATTGCGGGGTTGATTGACAGGTCTTTAAAGTAGATGTGAAGGGGGTGATAACATCAGGCCTGTCCTCAAGACTCCTGAGGCAAAAGGAATCCAGGAAACACAGATAATGCATCACAAAGGAAGGCCACCTGAAGAGCAACACGAAGGAAATGGAGCCATTCCAGCCAGTAAGTCAGCCCCACTGGGTGCCCAGCTGAAGTGCCTTTACACAAATGCACGCAGCATGGGGAACATGCAAGAGGAGTTAGAGACGTACGCACGCCTCCACGGCTACGATCTTATCGGCATTACTGAGATGTGGTGGGATGGCTCTTATGACTGGAGTGTTGGAATAGAGGGTTACAGATTCTTCAGGAAGGACAGGCTGGGCAGACGGGGTGGGGGTGTTGCCCTCTATGTCAACGACCAGCTGGAGTGTGTGGAGCTCCACCTGGGGATGGATGAAGACCTGACAGAAAGCTTATAGGTCGGGATTAAAGGGAAAACAGGGGCAAGTGATGTTATAGTAGGGGTCCGCTACAGACCACCAGATCAGAGTGACAGGGAGGATATAGGCAGACGGAAGCAGCATCGCGCTCGCACACCCTGGGCCTCATGGAGGACTTCAACCACCCCGATATCTGTTAGAAGAACAACACAGCAGGACACGTGAAATCCAGGAAGTTCTTGGAATGCGTTAATGATAACTTTCTTCTTCAAATGATCGAGGAGCCAACGAGGAGAGGAACCGTGCTGGACCCTGTGCTTACCAACAAGGAGGGACTGGTGGGGAATGTCAAGTTCAAGGGTAGCCTCGGCTGCAGTGACCACGAAATGGTAGAATTCAGGATTCATAGGGCAGCGAGGAGGGCGTGCAGTAAGCTCGCTACCCTGAGCTTCAGAAGAGCAGACTTTGGTCTCTTGAGAGATCTGATTGGCAGGGTAGCGTGGGAGAAAGGACTGGAGGGGAGAGGGGCCCAAGAAAGCTGGTTGGCATTCAAGGATAACCTCCTCCAAGCTCAGGAGAGGTGCATCCCAAAAAAAGAAGAAATCTGGCAAAATAGCCAGCAGGCCTGTGTGGATGAACAAGGAACTGCTGGACAAGCTCAGGACCAAAAAGGAGGCTTATAGAGGGTGGAAGCAGTGACGGGTAGAATGGGCAGAATATAAAGAAACTGTCCGAGTGGCCAGGAAACAGATCAGGCAAGCGAAGGCCCCGGCAGAACTAAATCTAGCCAGGGACATCAAAAACAATAAGAAAAACTTCTATAGATATGTCAGGGACAAAGGGAAGACTAGGGAAGTTGTGGGCCCTCTCCGGAAGGAAACGGGAGACCTGGTCTCCCAGGATATGGATAAGGCTGAGCTACTGAACAACTTTTTGGCCTCAGTCTTCACCAGCAAGGGATCCAACCACACTGCCCAAGTCACGGAAGGCAAAAACAGGGGCTCTGTGAATGAAGAACTGCCCACTGTAGGAGAAGATCAGGTTCAAGACCTGTTAAGGAACCTGAGGGTGCATAAGTCCATGGGACCCGATGAAATCCACCCACGGGTCCTGAGGGAGCTGGAGGACGAAGTTGCTAAGCCACTTTCCATCATATTTGAGAAATCGTGGCAACCTGGTGAAGTTCCCGCTGACTGGAAAAAGGGGAACATAACCCCAATATTCAAAAAAGGAAAAAAAGAAGACCCAGGGAACTATAGGCCAGTCAGCCTCACCTCTGTGCCTGGCAAGATCATAGAGCAGATCCTCCTGGAATCTCTGCTAAGGCACATGGAAAAGAAGGAGGTGATTGGAGAAAGCCAGCATGGCTTCACCAAGGGCAAATCGTGCCTGACAAAATTGGTAGCCTTTTACAATACTGCTACAGATTTAGTGGACAAAGGCAGAGCAACAGATGTCATCTACCTGGACTTATGCAAAGCATTTGACACTGTCCCGCACGACATCCTGGTCTCAAAATTGGAAAGTTTGATGGATGGACCACTCGGTGGATAAGGAACTGGCTGAATGGCCACACGCAAAGGGTTGTGGTGAATGGTTCAATGTCCAATTGGTGGCCAATGACGAGTGGAGTTCCTCAGGGGTCAGTACTGGGACCAGTGCTGTTCAACATCTTTGTCAGAGACATGGACAGTGGGATAGAGTGCACACTCAGCAAGTTTGCCGACGACACCGAGCTCAGTGGCTTGGTTGACAGGCTGGAGGGAAGGGGTGCCATCCAGAGGGACCTGGACAGGCTTGAGAGATGGACTCGTACAAACACCGCATGAAGTTCAACCAGGCCAAGTGCAGGGTCCTGCACCTGGGACATGGCAATCCCAGGCACAAATACAGGTTGGGAGGAGAATGGCTGGAGAGCAGCCCTGAGGAGAAGGACTTGGGGGCGTTGGTGGATGAGAAGCTCAACATGAGCCGGCAATGTGCACTGGCAGCCCAGAATGCCAACCGCATCCTGGGCTGCATCAAGAGAAGTGTGGCCAGCAGGTCACAGGAGGTGATTCTACCCCTCTACTCTGCTCTCGTGAGACCCCACCTGGAATACTGTGTCCAGCTCTGGAGTCCTTAACACAGGAAGGACATGGACCTGTTGGAATGGGTCCAGCGGAGGGCCACGAAGATGATCAGAGGGATGGAGCACCTCTCCTATGAAGACAGGCTGAGAGAGCTGGAGTTGTTCAGCCTGGAGAAGAGAAGGCTCCCAGGAGACCTCATAGCAGCCTTCCAATATCCGAAGGGAGCCTACAGGAGAGCCGGAGAAGGACTCTTTGTCAGGAAATGTAGTGATGGGACAAGGGGCAATGGTTTTAAATTGGAAGAGGGGAGATTCAAATTAGATATTAGGAAGAAATTCTTTACTGTGAGGGTGGTGAAGCACTGGAACAGGTTGCCCAGGGAAGCTGTGGATGCCCCATCCCTGGAAGTGTTCAAGGCCAGGCTGGATGGGGCTTTGAGCAACCTGGTCTAGTGGAGGTGTCGCTGTCCATGGCAGGGGGGTTGGAACTCGATGATCTTTAAGGTGCCTTCCAACTCTAACCATTCTATGATTCTATGAAATTCAATCTTATTTTTCCCTTGAGCTGTTGCTCATCTGCCCAGAACTCTGTTGTAGAAACTTGAGTAAGTTGACCCTCCACACTGGCAAAGAGTGGGGAAATTAAAAAGGCACGGAAGCATGGGCTTCCCATGGGATCACAGCCTCCTTCGGGCATCCACCTGCTCTGGTGTGTGGTCCTCCACTGGCTGCTGGCGGAGATCTGCTCCACCATTAACATTCATGGGGTGCAGGGGGACAGCCTGCCTCACCATAGGCTTCACCATGGGCTGCAGGGGAATCTCACAGATTCATAGATTCCTAGATTGGTCCAGGCCGGAAGGGACCTCCAAAGGTCATCTAGTCTGACCTCCCCGCAGTCAGCAGGGACACCCCCAACTAGACCAGGTTGCCCAGGGCCTCGTCGAGCTTCACCTTGAATATCTCCAGGGAAGGGGCCTCAACCACCTCCCTGGGCAACCTGTTCCAGTGTTCCACCACCCTCATGGTAAAGAACTTTTTCCTAATATCCAATCTAAATCTCCCCTTCTCCAACTTAAAACCATTGCCCCTGGTCCTGTCACTGCAGGCCTTTGTAAACAGACCCTCCCCAGCCTTCCTGTAGGCCCCCCTCAGGTACTGGAAGGCCGCTATGAGGTCTCCCCGGAGCCTCCTTTTCTCCAAGCTAAACAACCCCAGCTCCCTCAGTCTGTCCTCATAGGAGAGGTGCTCCAGCCCCCTGATCATTTTGGTGGCCCTCCTCTGAACCCGCTCCATCAGGTCCATGTCCTTTCTATATTGAGGGCTCCAGACCTGCACACAGTACTCCAGGTGAGGTCTCACCAGAGCAGAGTAAAGCGGCAGAATCACCTCTCTGGATCTCCTGGCAACACTTCTTTTGATGCAGCCCAGGATGTGATTGGCCTTTTGGGCTGCGAGAGCACATTGCCTGCTCATGTCCAGCTTCTCGTCCATCAGCACCCCCAAGTCCCTTTCCTCAGGGCTGCTTTCTAATACCTCATCCCCCAGTCTGTATTTATACTGAGGATTGTTTCTTCCCAGGTGCAGAATCCTGCATTTGCTTTTGTTGAACCTCATGAGGTTCATCTGGGCGCACCTCTCCATCTCTGCTCTGGCACCTGGAGCACCTCCTCCCCCTCCTCCTCTATTGACCTTGGTGTCTGCAGAGTTGTTTCTTTCACATATTCTCACTTCTCTCCTCCATCTGCTGTTGTGTAGCAGTTTTTTTCCCCCTCCTTAAATACAGAGGCGCTACCACCCTCACTGATTGGCCAGTGGCAGATCCATCTTGGAGCCAGCTGGCATCAGCTCTATCAGACATAGGGGAGGCTTCTAATAGCTTCTTACAGAAGCCACCCCTGTAGCCCCCCCACTAAGAAAACCTTGCCATGCAAACCCAATACAAATGTTAATATAGCAAAGCTGTACCTTGTACTCAGACTCTGTTCTCCTTTGAATGAAAACCAAGCCCGAAGCTTCTTGTGCTAGTCATTCCTTACTTGCTCAGAAGAGTAAGGTACTCTTTAGCCAGAGGTGAAGCATTCAAAAATAATAAAATAATATATAAAAAATATTGCTCTAATTATGTTTAAAATACTGTTTAGATCAGGCTGATGTGAATGTAAAACTAAAATACATCCATGTGCTTTTACACGACTCAGCATTATTTAACAGTATCGCCACACAAAGAATGGCCGTTAAATGTCTTGGTTATTTTGGCTAGTTCCTACATTCATGTTCATGTCATATCTGCACCCTAACCAAGGCAAGGTCCGAGTTCGCTCCAGCGTTTGTAGGCTCACACACTGTAGAAATAAATGTAAAGCACAGAGATCAGCTGAGAGCTGAGGTATATCCCAGCTGATCAGGTATATCCAAACTGATCCAATCATCAAAACCTTTAATGCAGTTTCAAACAAATGTTTCTGAGAGTTGGTAGAAAGCCAATCCCTGCAAAATCACTACCAGAACTCAGACCAGCACTGTCTTCTTCTACACACTTTATGACATTGTTAAAGGATTTGGATATGTTGTCTCAAAGACAAGGAAGTCACTCCTATTGTCCACAAAATGTAGAGTCAGTTCCACAAAGTGGTGTCAGTTGCTTTGCCTGCCCTTAGAAGAGTGGGAAAAGTGTACAGAAAGAGATAGTGATCTAAATTTGCTAAAATCAGTGGAATTATTGATTATTCCATTTAAAATTAAATATATGCTCATGACTTTGCAAGATGGGGACATATGTACTCGATTTAATACCCAATTTTATTGCAGTATTCTCATTTACATTTACCAGAGGACATGTCCATGTCCTTTGACCATTGGCCGGTTTTCTTAGGATCTCATCACGTTTACTAAATGAAGAAATAGTTGTTTAATGCACAGTAATATATTATTAATAAAAGCAATCATAACAGTACTAGCTTATGTCTAATTCACTCTGGGAAACTGAGTCACCAGGATACTAAATAAAAGAATGATAATAATATTGATCAACACCTATTTTTTGTGTAATGATCTTGATCTATGGATATAGTTTGCAGTGACTGACAGAACAATGTGAGCTTTAGAAGTTTATTTTTAGAGATGAGAATAGAAAAATTAGTTGACAAAAGAATAAACAAATCCCCTAATTTCTGCTGGAACACTCTTAAAATGCCTCTGAATATTTCCTTTTTATTTATTCTTTTTTTTTTTTTTTTAAATTGCAAACATTATTTTTACTAGCATTTTTTTCTGTAAAGCTATATAAGCATCAAAATACATTTTATTTTTCTTGGATTCTATATATAGAATGTCTGTTACTCTATGAAGCTTGAATGGGAAACTTCATCCATTGCACGTTATTCAGTAACCAAAATCTGAGAATTCTCCCTGCTGAGAAGCAAGGGTTGATAGTAGGGGTTAATATAACTAGACATTTTTATTCATCTATCTGACCACATATATTCTAAGTGCACATTTTAATAGAGCTTAATGAGGTTTCTCACTGTTTATAGGCTCTGCCTATACCATAGTAATTAGCACTGAGGCATTATTCACTCTTGTCTTAATAAGAGTTTCATTTTAGCCATTGTAAGGGGTCCTGCTATTTTTTGCTTCATTGCTTTGCTTTATTGAACATTATACGACATGGTAAGCAATTAACTATGATTGTGGAAGAAATTAAATCACAAAAAGTGCATTAATGGTCAGGCTTAAATCCATAAAAGCAGTGGAACTGCAGTTAAGGTTGAAACCATACTTACTTTACCTCCTATGCCTATGAACTGTAGCTTGTATCATATCCAAGTTCAATTATTCTTTTCATCTCAGTAGCCATACACAATCTGGAGGAATAATGACAATGTTTACTATATAATTTAGCATTTCTTTTCATTGTGAGTCTTTCAAGAGCTCAATATTTTACTGATTGTGGTGTTATCTATTAAAAGATAACATTAAAAATGTGCCTGGACACATCTGTGCATGCAAATGCATCTAAGCAGCTCCAGCGTAACCTATGACTGAAATCCTTTGATCAATATATTTTTATATTGGCAATAAAGTACCTCAAAAATATTTAATCACAAAAGAAACATTTGTAATGTGCATAAACAATATTCTCAAAAGCATCCCTGTGCAGACCTTACAAATACATCTTTTTGAAGTGTTCTTTAATTTCTACATTGAAAAAATTCGTTTAAGTGATGTGTATAATAGAAAGTATTTTCTACTGCACATTACCAAACGAATGACTTTTCAAGAACCTGTGTTAATTTATACCGAAGAAGATCTGTTCCACTGTATATAGCCTTGAATAGAGAAAAAATGAAAACTGTCTCTTGTTCTAAATTAACTTATTTTTAAAGTTAAAAAAGAAAAAGGCATGATCCCCAGGCTCCAATATTCAAACACTTTTCATTTAAAGTACAAGGTTATGTATACTTATTGGCAACTTATACTCAAAAATGTGCTACAACAGATTGAGATTTATAACTATAATTTTATGTTAAAAAGTCTTGTAAATGCATTTAACTAACATGAATCTTTACTCTTATTTGCAGGTAAATTTCCAGCAAAGAAATAATAATAAGTTTGTATGAAATGGTAATTTCATTTAACTTATAAATTTGTTCTAATTTTAAGACCAGTAAATATTAGTTCAACTATTCTGAGTGCAAGTTCTCACAGAATACTCCTGTTTGATAGTCATTAGGGAAATTCACTGTCCTAGGCAGATAAACTGTTTTTTCAGAGAATATTGTCCCCAAAATGCCTGAGAAACATAAAATGAGGATTGAAAAAGAAAAAAGAAAAAAAAAAAGGATTGTACTGAAAAAGTTATGACCATGAAAAGGCCTAGAGAAATACAGCAAAACACAATAATAATAAAGTATCATATTGCTGGTGTGGAATATGGAATCTTTTGCTTCTGATAGACAGCTTATTGTTACTTTCTATGATAGAACACAAAATCAGCCTGCTCTTTGAATCTGTGTAAATTATTTATTTAAAGTAAACATTGCAAAAGATAAAAAGATAGATATATAGGAACCCAACTTTTATTGGAATATTAACTCAAGTGGTTAATTCTTCATGGAGTCTCAAAATTAACGATAAGACATCAGAAGCAAAAGGCTTACAAACAGCTTCACTTTAGGTCAGACTCCATAATTAAAAAAAAAAAAAAAGAAAAAAAAAAAAAAAGAAAAGCAGGAACAACAACAAAATCATCCACTACTTTTGGAAATAAATAAGGAATCGTAACATTTCCTGGACAGGTTACTGTGAAAGTCAATGGGATGTTAAAATCCCTTTGAGAAGACACTTTGTCTTCTCAAGTTATTATGTAATGAAGATACGTAAAGTGGTACAATATACAAGCATAGGTACAGGTCTAGAGATGGTTATAAAGGTAGATATATAGATATCTATCTTTTTTTATTAGCTGAATGATATACCGTGAAACCTTGAATTTGTTACAGCAAAAATAGTCCTACTCTAAATTGATAGTTTCCTATTCTTCCTCCATAGTCAAGAGGAAAATATGAAGACTATTTAAAAAATATTCCTAACTGTTAGAGAATGTTGCAGCAGTTCAGTAATCCATAGACTATGGTTATCACATTTTTAGTTCAATGTCAAATGCTCTATAGCAAGGTATACAATCTTATCAAACTACAGTGTTCGAGCCAGGATGTACAGAACAGTGCAAAGGTGATCCTGTCTTTTATACGGGTGAATTGACACCCCTGCTGAAGTATTACTAAGCAAATTCTTTGGACTATCCTTAATATAATCCTATTTATAGGTGAAATTATTTTTCATTTTCATATCTTTGCAGCTTTTATTATAACTCAAAGGTAGAGCTCTTAATTCAGAAATAAATCCCTTAAAAGTCTGTCTTAGATAAGTTGTAAGTGTCAACATATTTAAAAGGGTGGAAAAATAGTTTTTCCTTCCGTGAGCTTGAAATCATAAGAGAAAAAAATATTACCTTGGTAAAAAAAAAATTGACTTTAGAAAGAAAGAAAGAACGAAATGATTCCTTTGCACTTTCTATGGAAAGTTGCAATTGTGTAAAATTAGATTGACCATCAATAGTTTTAAATATGTTTATAGTTTTGATTTGATTCTTGAAAGGACAAAACCTTGAACTTTCACTCCCTACTGTAACCGTAGATTGGAATTAAGGAAACTAACTCCTGCTATGTAACGGATATGTAATCACTTGTAAGCTTATTACTTGTAACAGAACTCAGACAGGAAAGAACTATTACTTTCGAACCAGCACTTTTTCTGTCTCATATTTTTATTACGAAGAAATCTCACCTCACCTTCTGAATGTGTCACTCTATGAGGGAACAAAAGTGTCACTTTTGACACTTTTGAACTTGAAAGCAATTGAGTATCAGTGACAGCAGTTTAGAATAAATCTCAATCTCCATTCGAGACATCTCAATATTTCCTAAAGCATCAATGAATATATGTAATGAAGAACTAAAAAGTCATCAAAAAGAGTCCCCAAAAGAGGGGAAGGAACTATGAAATAATATATTAAATAAAGTTTTCTTTTTTTTCTCTTTATTTATGTTACCTGACGAAGTCTGAGACAGAGATTATTGAAAGTACTTAATCCAGTGAAGTATTGATTAGTAATGTTAAAGATAATTGTCTTTTGTAGACTATAAAGTAAAAATTTCCATCACACATCAAATGATTTTATGTTAGCATTACAACATATCCTAGCAGGGACAGAAAGATCCCTGCTAGATTTATTCAGGTTACTTCTGACTAGACAGTTCAAAACAGGCAGGATGGAGTCTTCTTGTTCATTGAATGCTTCCCCTCATAGAATTCCCCTATGGATCATCGCTGCTATTTTAATTTTTAATTATTATTTATTAATTATTTTAATTTTTAATATTTATACCCAATATCAAGGCTAACAGTAACAACAGCATGGAGATGGCAGAAAGTATTTTGTGGTGCAAGGCTTCACATTAATTAAGTAAAACATTCCAAGCAGGATATAAGCTTTACAATGTGGAGCGTACATACTTAAAATACTCCTTTTTTCAAAAAGTATGTTGAGAATTGCTTAGTCTTCTTAGACAGACATACAAAAGTGAAGTGATACCAGTGTGGTAGAGCATTGATGACATAAGCAAACGTAGAAGAGTCAATGATTGGAAGCTGGAATCAGAAAAAATCAACCTTGAAATAAGGTGCATTTTCCTAGCTGTGATGGTAATTAAACACTGGAATACTTCTATGGGAGGCAATAGACTAACCAGTGCTTGCAGTCTTTAAAATTAGTTTAGCCATCTTTAAAAGTATAATGCTTTAATCAAGTCTTTCAGATAAACTTTATTCATTGTATGAACTTGAAAAGGAAGACCAGAGTTGAATGTTCAGGATAGTTCTTTCTGGCAATGAAATTTTTGATAGTGTAAGACAGTTGTTCTTATATATCTTATTTACCTTTGAGCAGATCAAGATATTAAGTGTTGTCTTTAATTTTTGCAGATCTGTGCAAGAGAATGACTACAAGCAAATTTGAAGTAATAAGTTTCAGGAAGATTTTATCCCATCCTGTCTTCTCCCTTCAGAGGTGAAGACTGACACTGTAAGTTTTCAATTTTTTCAGCTCTTCCCTCCGAACATCAAGTGTAGGTTATATAATGGGAGACACGAGAGAAGCAGACCTGTTTCCTTAGCAGTACACAGACACTGGTTACCCTATCTTGCTTACCAGCTCGAGCTCTGACTGACAAATATATTTTGGATTGGGAAAATACTTTTTCTTCAGATGCAATTCAAAAGGGACTTTGAGAAAAGTGTCCATCCTTTTCCATACAGAAGCATTATTTACCTGAAAGGATAATTTAGGTATAATCCAGGTAGGTCTTACACAATCAAAATTTCTTACCTTCTTGTGAAAGTCTCCAACACTGAAACCAAATAAAGATTTTTAGGTTTCTCATGCTCCCTTCCTGTGGCACAAAGTTTACTCCTCTCATAAATGAAAGACTATTCTAGTAACTAAATGCCGTGTTTATTCCAGGGCATTTGGGTGAAACTTTATGAACAATGGCGTAGAAAAATTGAACTAGATTTTTTTTTTAATCTATTAAACCTGGGAAAATATTACAGTCAAACTTGTAAAAATACGTATCATTCAACAGATTAGCTGAACACATTTATGTGAGTTACCTACACATTTGCAGCGAAGCGTATGTTTAAATACCCAGCTGGGTAGGAACAGACTTTAAAAAAAAAAAGAAGGTATAGATTTAGTGGACTGGCAGAAATACTACAAACATTTTCAATAACATTCTGTGTCATACAAGTTTGGATTGTTCCATTTGAAACAACTCCAGAGATTCAAGCAGTCTTAAAGCTGTTGTTTACAAGATACGGCAGTAAGAAAATAACTGTGGCAGTGCTATTTTAATTAAACTCGGTCTGTTTCATTGATGTAAAGGAGGTTTCTGACACAATAGGCTTAATTAGTCACAAGGATCCTGTTTTTCCTGTAAAAGAGAAAAAGAACCAAAAGGTACCATCTCTGGATTTTTCCTCAAATATAAAACAATTTAGCCTGCCTAATTTGGGGGAGAAATGGCTCATTCCTTTGGGGAGACCTCACTCCTTTTCCTTAACGCAGTACTTATAGAGACTTATAATTGCAGGCACTTAATAACAGTCTGTAAATATACAATCAAAATCAGATGAATAAAAGAAACAAAAAATCAAAACAACAAAAAACCATCAAAGGAGAGGAGTAATATTCTTAAAAAAAAAAGTTACTAAAAGATTACTCTTCAAACAATAGACACAGGTTTTAAGTGTTAATATCCTCTACAGTAATCTGCAGCAGAAAAACTTTCATTAATCATTCTGTTTGCAAGGACTATAACAAAGACTTTCTCCAAATTTGTTTGACAAAGGTGGCTCTTTGTTGGCTGTTATGCAAAGTAATTTGAAGTGTTCAGAGCACAAGAAGTAATGCCAGCAACCATGTAAAGTACCAAATATGTCATTATTTTTCAAGATAAAAAAGTGTGAGAGACTAATACAAAATTCCAGGCTCTCTGTACAGATTATTATTTTAAAGAAGATAAGATTGAATACTTGCTATGTTTTCAAGCAGATACTGCCAGCAAAGTGTTTAGTTAAACTGAAACAGGTGTCAGCACAAAAATAAGTGCTACAAATAAACATATAAATATCAATAAATATTCTCTAAAATGCTCTGTGTGTTTCAATTCATTGGATTACTTTTGTCTTCATTGCCTCCAAATGCTCATAAAATTGAATTGTACCAGAATGTATATTCATAGAAGGTCATATAAATTCACATATGAGAGTACTTCTGCAGAGGAAAAAAAAAAAAAAAAAAAGAAGGAAAAAGGAAGACTTACAGTGCTAGTCAGTGGGAAAACAGCACCTTAAGTTTTAACCAGAACATTCATTCAACTCCAGTTACCCCTACTTCTTCCCATCTCCACCCTTTTAACTCCTATCCCATGTCCCCAGCTTGCCATATGCTGGGAGTGTTCTGCGTGTTGGACTGACTCCACAGCTGCTGTGCTTCCCAGCTGCCCTCTGGGACAGAGGTGGTGGATGTTCTGACAACAACCTGTATGTACAGGAAGTTCTGCTTCTACCTCCACTGCAGCTTGAAAGAGACTTATTTTTTTCTGTCTCTATAGAGAGTACTTTCCCCTCCACCCCCCTCCCCCACCCCAAACTAGTTTTGAACAGATGTCTTGGTAGGTACAGAGAGAGTGAAGCTCTGAGATCTTTTTAAAAGAGAGCAGTGACACAGTGACAGCTGCAATGGAGATGTGAAATGGAGATGGGTAGGTAGGTTTGGGTATGCTGAATTGCTGTCCGCCATAAGGGACATCTCTCCCTGCTGCTGTTAGTTTAACGTCCTAATTGGATACCAGTGATTAGAACTTACTTGTTTTAAATTCCTTGCACTGTATATATGTTGGGAATCTAAGTTTTTCTTCAGGGACAGATGAACTATAATTAAATGCAGAGATCTGTTTTGAGGGAAAGGATCTAACAAATTTGGACTTATGTCCTTTTTTCAGGGCAATTGCTAACTAAATATCTTAAAGAGTGTTCTTTATATGTAATACAACCTGATATTAAGGATTATCCCATACATTTCTGAAATGTCAGGAAAAACTGATTAGAAGCACAAAAATATTAACAGTTTGGTAGTTGGGAAGGCAGGCAAGTAATTCAAAGTTTCTAGAACTCTAGAAATATCTACATTTTCCTTCAAGGTGGTCAGGGTTGAGAATTTTGGGTTTTTTTTTTTGGATAGTGAAATAAATTTATCTCTGCCATATGAAAGAAGAATATTATACACATTGAAGGGACATATGTAAATCATATAGGCCTTGCAAAAAAAAAAAGGAAAAAAGTTATGAAAAGTTATGCTTTTTTTTTCCCCTCAGAGAACTCTATTATATTCCAATTTGTTCATTAAAATCACAGAAGTGATGGTAGAGGAGTTCACTGACTTTAAATAAATTTTAAGTCTTAGATCTGATCATTTTTTTCTTGACAAGGAAAAGGGAAGGAAATATTAGCTCTTTGAAAACCAGATTTATTCTTTGATTCTCCTCAATAAGCATTTAATTTGATTTTCTTGATTACACTGTTACTTCATTATCTGCTCAGATAAATGTTAGGTACTCTGGAAAATTAAGATCTTTCAGAAAGATAAAAATATTTCACCTAGCACTTTTGTCTCCCAGACAATCAGGGTTAGTAATAAAGGTTCAGTCTGAATTGTACTTAGTCCTCTCCACTGCATGGACTGGTAGCTGTATTTTCAGCTGCTTTTCTTGAGAGCTGCTTCCTTTAGATTGTATACATATTCTGAATACTAGTGGTGTCATATTTCAGAGTAGTATTTATGGCAGAATTGTCTTCACATACAAGTGTCTGGTTTTTTTTCTTCTGCTTTTCATGCTCTTATCACCACAAGAGAATGAAATCAAAACAAAATGCCATATATTTATTTGCTTGAGATTTTTCTCTTAGTCAGTTTTATATATAAAGTAGAATTTTATAATGGGATGCTGAACAGGTCATACCTCAGGAACATGATTTTTTATTTGTCTGACAACTTCCATCTCCTTTAGTCTGCAGATGGATGATTGTTGTGGTTTGGCTTATTTTTATTTTATTTTCATATTTTATTTGCAGTGGACTTCCTCATTGCCTGGCAAGCCTTCACTGCTCTTCGATTATGAGAACCATTCCCCAGTGTAACTTATTTAAAGCCCTCTTCGCCATGTTAGCAAGCCTTTTTCCAAATGTACTCCTGTCCCACCCTGTCAGATACATTGGTCCCTTCCCAGCAGCCCTTGTTCCTCAGACAGGGACTCCCTATTCATAGAATCATAGAATCATTTGGTTGGGAAAAGACTCTTAAGATCATTGAGACCAAACATTGATCTACTGCCAAATCCATCACTAAACCATGTTCCTAAGCACCACATTTACATATCTTTAAAATACCTCCAGGGATGGTAGGTCAACCACTTCCCTGGGCAGCCTGTTCCAATTCTTAACAGCCCTTTCAGTGAAGATTTTTTTCCTAATATTTAATCTAAATCTCCCTTGGTGCAACTTGAGGCTGTTTCCTCTCGTCCTATCGCTTGTTACTTGGGAGAAGAGACCGACATCCACCTTGCTACAACCGCCTTTCAGGTAGTTGTAGAGAGCAATAAAGGCTCACCTGAGCCTTCTCTCTCCAGACTAAACGGCCCCAGTTCCTTCAGTTGCTCCTCATAAGACTTGTGCTCTAGACCCCTCACCAGCTTTGTAGTCCTTCTTTGGACAAGGTCCAATTCCTCAATGTCTTTTTTATAGTGAGAGGCCCAAAACTGAACACAGTATTCAAGGTGTAGCCTCACCAGTGTCGAGTACAGTGGGACAATCACTTCCCTAGTCCTGCTGACCACACTATTTCTGATACATGCCAGGATGCTATTGGTCTTCTTGGCCACCTGTGCACACTGCTGCCTCATATTCAGCTGGGCAGAAAACTTTCCAGCCACTCTTCCCCAAGCCTGTATTGCTGCATGGGGTTGTTGTGACCCAAGTGTAGGACCCAGCACTTGGCCTTGTTGAACCTTATACCATTGACCTTGGCCCATCAATCCAGCCTGTCCAGATCCCTCCATAGATGCTTTCTACCCTCAAGCAGATCAACACTCTCCCTCAACTTGTTGTCATCTGCAAACTTACTGAGGGTATACTCGATCCCCTCATCCAGATCATTGAAAAAGATCAGGTTGCTCAGAGCCCCATCCAACCTGACCTTGAATATTTCCAAGGATGGGGCATCTACTACCTCTCTGTTCTAGTGTTTCAGCACCCTCATTGTAAAAAACCTCTTCCTTATGTGTAGTCCAAATCTACCCTCTTTTAGTTTAAAACCATTACCCCTTGTCGTATTGTAACAGGCCCTGCTAAAAATTTTGTCCCCATTTTTCTTATAAGCCTCCTTATAAGGAGGCCACTGAAAGGCCACAATAAGTTCTCCACGGAGCCTTCTCTTCTCCAGGCTGAACAATCTCAACTGTGTCAGCCTGTAGTCATAGGACAGGTGTTCCAGCCCTCTGATCATTTTTGTGGCCCTGCTCTGGACTCACTACAACAGGCCCATGTCTTTCCTATGCTGAGGGCTCCAGAGCTGGACACAGTATTCCAGGTGAGGTCTCACAAGAGCAGAGCAGGGGGGCAGGAATCACCTTCCTCATCTTGCTGGCCATGCTTCTTTTGATGCAGCCCAGGATACCATTGGCCTTCTTGGCCACAAAGGCACATTGCTGTCTCATAGTCAACTTGTCCACCAGGTTTCTCACGTCCCTCTCTACAGAGCTGTTTTCCAGCAGGTAAGCCTCTAACCTATAGCTGTGTATGGGATTATTCCTCTCTAGGGGCAGGACCCTAGACTTGCTCTTGTTGAACTTTCTTTGGTTCCTCACCATTCAATTTTCTAGCCTGTCTAGGTTTCACTGAATAGCGGCACAGCCTTCTGATGTGTCAGCCACTCCTCCCAGTTTTGTGTCATCAACAAACTTGCTGAGGGTGCACTCTGTCCCCCATCCAGGCCATTGATGAATATGTTGAACAAGACTGGACCCAGTATGGACCCCTGGGGAACATCGCTAGTTACAAGTCTCCAGCTAGACTCTGCAGCCTCTGAGCTCTGCCATTCAGCCAGCTCTCAATCCACCTCATTGTCCACTTATCTAACCCACGCTTCCTAAGCTTACCTATGAGGACGTTTTTGGGGGACAGTGTCAAAAGCCTTACTGAAGCCAAGGTAGACAACATCCACTGCTCTCCCCTCATCTACCAAGACAGTCATTCCATCATAGAAGGCTATCAGATCGGCCAATCATGATTTCCCCTTGATGAATCCATGTTGACCACTCCTGATGACATCCAGAATGAGCCGTTCCATCGTCTTTCCAGGAGGGAGCTGAGGCTGAGCGGTCTGTAGTTTCCTGAGTCCTTCTTGTTTCCCTTTTTGAAGACTGGAGTGACATTGTCTTTCCTTCAGTCCCCAGGCGCTTTTCTGATTCTCCATGACCTTTCAAAGATGATGGACAGTGGACATCTTTGACCCCCACTAAGCATTCATTAGTGTGTTTTGCATAGTCATAGAATCATAAAATGATTTGGGTTGGAAGAAACCTTAAAGATCTTCTAATTCCAACCCACTTGCCACCAGCAGGGATACCTTCCACTAGACCAGGTTCCTCAAAGTCCAGTCCAACCTGGCCTTGATCACTTCCAGGATGGGGCACTCACAACTCTGGGCAACCTATTCCAGTGTCTCACCACCCTCCCAGTAAATAATTTTTTCTGACATCTAATTTAAATCTACCCTCTTTCAGTTTAAAACCATTACCCCTTGTCCTATTACTCCATGAACTTGTAAAAGGTGTTGTCCCAAAATGTGCCTCTCCAGCTTCTTGTAGCTCCCCTTTAAGTACTGGAAGGCTGCTATGAGATCTCCCCAGAGCCTTCTCTTCTCCAGGCTGAACAACCCCAACTCTCTCAGCCTGTCTTCATAAGAGAGGTTCTCCAGCCCTCTGACAATCTTTTTGGCCCACCTCTGTACTGGTAGGTTCACCTCAAATATTCATAATGTTCATGTTCATCTTGTGTCCCCAGTCTTATCACTTACAAAGCCAAGTCTATCTCTCTCCTAAGCTGTGTCTGTAGTTTCTTAATGACCCATCAACCAGTGGCCAAAGAGTTTTAGTCCTTGTTATTGTCTTCCTTATCAGGTTTGTGTCTCTATGTTCTTTTTATATTTTTCTCTGTCTCTTTTTATTGCCTTTGAAGTGAAATGGACTTTGGCTTGATAACTTTAATGAACCAGATACTCTCAAATTTTACATGCCTTTACAGAGACTTTTCAGTATTTGACACTATCAATTCTGTAAGATGTTGGGGTAGCCTCTGAAACTGCTAACCAATCATAATACAATGGTACCATTTGATGTCCATCTGTTCAATAATATTACACCCAAAGCCCAAACGATTGGACAAGAAATATGACAAAGCAGATGGCAAGCAGTGGTGATTATGATCAAAAGGTCTAATGGGCTTAGGGACTATTTAGAGTCCCTATCAATTCTTCATGTAAGAAGAAAAAATATTGATAGTCTAGCAAATGACAATCTACATTTCACTCTTCCCAGCTGTAAGGTATTTAAACATAATTATGCTTTCTTACATAGCCAAAAATAATAACCATGTCAAGTAAAAAGGAAAAATTTAAACTAAATAACATTGCCAAATTTGTGGTTATGGTCTTGCTATTACTTAAAAAAATACATATTTTCTGTGTAATTAATGAATGTACATTCTAATAGAGATTAATAAAAATGCCAAGTGAGAATAAGAAACAATCCAATATTTAAATCACAAAATAGCTGAAGTACATAGTAAGTTATATGAATTATTATTAAAAAGTCAATCCAATGACTTTTTAAAAAAATCTACTGATATAATGCTTTCATCTGCTGTTTTGAACACATAATTCCATTTTTTTATCACAGCACGTGATAACTTACAGTGAAAGTTCATGGACCTATTAAAAGAAATGACAGAAAACATTTATTGTGGAAGTTCTTTGAATCAAAACCAAAAGGTTGCACTTCTGCAGTGTCTTCTGTTGGAACATTTTATTAACAAATTCATGAAAAAAAAAAAAAATGCTGGCTATTTTTTTGTTTGTTATTTTGTTTGTTTTCCTGTTGACATAGAAGGATGAATTTCAAGTCCTTACTCCAATCAGATGTTCTTTCCCAACTATCCCAGCTTTGTGAATGAATGAGATTTTAGTAAGTCAGGATACAGCACAGTTTCATGATACAGACTGCCCCTTGAACAAGCCACTATAGTTAAGCCACAATAAAGACAGTGTAATAAAATGAATTCCTACAAATGTAGTGTCCAAAGCTCAGGTCCACAGAAGTACTTAGAAGGTTATGCCCCACTGAAAAAAAGTATCTGCATGGACTTGGCTCATATTATCTTTTAAGCTTCTTTATATTCCATGAATAGTAACAAGTAGACTCAAAGCTGATATGAAAATGCAGGGACTCTCCTCCTAATTTTTTTTCACACAGTTCCATCACTGTCTTGTAGGAGGCATGAAGGTAAGGACAACAGCAGGAGGAAGTGAGGGGAAATGTAGGTACTGCATACTATTTAGCAGCAACTTATGTATTTCAGGAAAATTCAGTGGTCGTTAGTGGGTAGCATAGAACAGCCCTGAGATAATTAAGGATATCCCAAAATATTGATAAAGTTAATGGTGTGGGTCTATGGGTAGGGTGAGTATGTCCTCTTTCCAACAACTCAAACAAAACAAAAGCAAGTAAATACTTAGGAATAACAGAAGGTTATTTCTTAAGGATGAACAGAAGCAAGGAATGACACTAGACATAGGAAACATTAAACAAGCATCCATCAACATCTTTAGTTGTATATGAGTGGTCAGGGTAAGAGAACGTGGACAGAACAATTTTAGCAGTAGGTAGGATTTACAGTAAAATTACTATGATCCAACTCCAAGGATCAACTATCATCTCAAAAAAATAGAGAGGCAAGAGTTGTAAGCAATGAGTCAGTCATTACTTAATGTCTTTGAATTGGTGACATATCTGCAGGAAAGCAATTTACAATGCCAAGCAAGGTATTGGGATCCACAGCAGTTAGCAAGCTGAATCAGCTAGTAGCATCACTAAACTCTCCCTTAGAGATGTGTATTTAAAATTGAGCTCTTGCATGGGATAACACATTTTTTGTGAAATGCATTTTAGAGACCGACACTAATTCGAATCCTTAGATATTAAAATAATTTTCCTCTTAAAGACACAGGTAGAGAATAAGATAGCATTGTGAACTTTCTACAAGTTTCCTGATGCTCTAGAACTTGCATACAGTTTCCTGATGCTCTAGAACTTGCACAGTCAAGTGGATCTAGTTCCACTTCAGAAAGTTTGAATTCACAGTCCCAAAAAGAATAGAAAGAGCTGAACTATTACCCCAATATCCATTCTGAACACACACCTTTCCCTATAGCCTGCACTGCCACATATATGAAAGGTTATATGTAAATGAAGTTTCATCTCCACTTTTTTAATGAATACAGAACTATCTTTCCCAATCTAATATTTTTTATTATTATAGATAATTATTTTTTAGACTCTTTAGTTCTTTTAAACTGTTCAAGAAAAGTTTTCATTGCTATGTCTAGCTAGAACTGAAGACTGGCCTTGTTTGGCTTCAGCATGGAACATGAATGTTCCAGAGTCTGTAAAATGTTTATGTACTCACACTGTGATTTTCAGGTTTTCAATGTTTCTCTTACATACTAAGAATGAAGATGACAATTAAAAGGTTTTCATTAAGAAAAAGAAGGAAATATTCTAACAGAAGGACCTAGAAGTAGAACTTAAAGAAAAGGCAATTTTCTGATGGAGAGAAGGAAACAAAAAAAATTGCTGATATATTAATAAGCATGAATAAATAAAAGCTGGAGTTTGCTTCCATTTCTGTCATGAACAAGGGAAATAAAAACTGCCAAGTCTGGAGGAAGCTGAAGAAGTAGAGGATGTAAAAAAAATTGTAAGTCAAACTTGACTGAATAATATAGTTTCCAAAAAGGCTGCCTCTATTACTCTTTCATTTCAGTTTTTCCACAGTCTAGCAATAACCATCATTCAAGTGCCAAACATAATGTGTCTACTGAAATTATAATGTTAGAATTATGCACAATAGGGATTCACAGCCTATTCTATTATGATGTTATACTGCTACTATGAACATAAAAGACATTAAACTCAGCTGTGGAGAGAAAACATCCACCCAAAATTCCTTAGAGGAATTTTCACACTAAGAAAGTAATCATTCTGGAAAGAAACTCTTTGAACTGAGGATGTATAAACTTGTGTGTCCAAGTTTTCCTGGAAGCAAGCAGCATTGCTAAAATATTGGGAAAGATGCAATCCTCCATGCTGTTGTATTAGGAAGCTTTTGTGCCCTTTAATGTAAGTCCATTCTATGAACTGTCGGCTGTCAGGCAAAGTCATTTCCGAAAAACCGCTTGCATTACTAAACTCAAGAAATTCAGAATAAGTATACAACAATGATATTTAAATGATCTCATCATACATGAGAACTCCCCCATGAAAATAATGGTATATCCTTGATCTATACCAAAAGACAGAGGAAAAAATCCCCAACAAGATTGTTTTTATTCCTTATCATATTTACTGTGATCACTATATTCAGTTCTAATCAATTCTTCTCCAAACAGTAGTAGAAAAATGACTATACACACAGAAAAGTAAAGATGAAAGATTTGAGCTTTACTTTGGTGGCAGTAAAGGAGTCCTTGCTAAGGGCATCATAGCACACATAACAGTAGTGACAGAGCACATCTGGATACAGGTCAGTAACGCTTGAATTTATCTTCAAACCTAGTAATTAGGTCCAATCTGATTTGAAAGCTAGGCTTTCTGGCAAGTCTTCTAGAGTTAGAGTCCTGAATATGTTGTGGAGAAAATAATTTATTTTCCAAATCAATCAATATTTGTGTTTATTTTCTTCTACATTTTTAAAAACGGGAATAATTAAAATTTCATAAAGAAAAATATGGCAAAACTCTATTTACGTATTACGTATTTACGTATTCTGGAATAAAAATGTTTTCCCCCTTATTTAAGTCTTAGAATGTACTCTGAAAATCTCATGATCATTACCCAAGCCTTACAAACAAGAGACTTCATTCCTTACTTATTGGGAGCAAGTAATAATTTTTACATTTGTTTTTCTAATAGTTGATTTGTAACTGCTGCATTAGTGTTTGCAGGCTAAATCCACAAGGAGAGAGTAAATTTTTATTTTATAGTTCCCTTTTTAAACTTGGAGATGTTATGTTTTTATGAATGTTTGCAACCATTTGGGCTATAAATGTCAACATTAAATTTTATGGCTATTAATAAAAAAGCAAAAAGAAAACACATGTTATCCCAGTGGATGATATAAAAATATATTCCTACACAGCATCAGACTGTTTCCAATTAATAGTACTAACTGTTAAAGAACATATACATTCTCACATGAGAACATAAAAATGCTGTTCTGTAGCTACACATGATGATGTAAACATATACTATGTTATATTATATATATGTTATTCTTATGGTATACATGCATTTAGAGGCATACACGTTATGTGTAAATAATGTATACTAAACTGCTGTGTATACATACATTTAATGATATATAGCATATATATACAGTATATTTTTTATTGTATCTCTGGTTTAAATGTGTTTACAAACACATTCTAAACATCTAATTTTTTGAAACCATTCTTACTAGACTACATAACTATTTAAATGCAGGCAGCATCAATATTCCCTTAAAATGCATCACTGGAATTACTCAGTGATTTTGATTTTCTCTGCTTCCTCAGTGCTTGATAAAATTCCTAGTAGGAGTTGCTCGTGTTTGCTGGAAATGTTTCAAATTAGATGTTCTTTTCTTTCTAAAGGAAATGTCCCCTAAGAAATTGACATAATCAAGGTAAAGAGCATAGCACAACAGTGAGGGTATTCCCAGAGGGATCAGACTAATTATTTGTAATTACTGGAACAGGCAGCTCTTCAGGGGAAAAACAGCCCAGGTACCCAAAGAACTTCTTGCTATTTATGTAATTCTTGAATTAAATATATAGTTTCCAGCTTGGAAAATGTTTTTTAAATTTATGTTTAGATAGGAAAAATGTCATGTATCATATTGCCTGCAAAAAGAGCTACATTTAATGAAGCAAAATGAGTAATAAAACTGTGTTTCAATGATGCTAGAGATTATAGGCAAAGCATCTGCCACTGTAATTTCCAAAGTTAGAACTGGCTGGGATAACCTTCAAATTTTCACATTCATTTTGTTGTTTTCTACTCTTTCTATTAGAAACACTGCATGTGGCATGTAGGCTACAGACTTGCCACCTTTTATAATAGGTGTTTGGGGAAATTAGAATAAATTCTCCTAATGGGAATTTAAATGCTGTGTGTATCTCTTCTGTACAGTTATATGCATTTCTGAAAGAAGTAAAATTAATTTAATGATGAAATCCTGACTTTTTAACATGTACTTGATACTGATATTATTGTCCTACAATGTGTAAATAGGTTAAGAATATGCTTGCACTGGATACTTAGATTATTGCAATGAGTGAAAAACATGTCACCAAAATAAGAGATGATCAGTACTTCAGAACTCTTAAACTGTATCTATGATTAATTAAGACAAAATTTATAATTTTTCTTTTTCATATTCCTTATCACTATTTTATTTTCCATTTCTCATCTGTTTTACAGGAAAGTGAAGATTTGTCTTTGTACCTTCCTTGTGCTTTTTGGGCAAACTTTTGATTTCCATTTGTGTTCATGAAATTGCTTGCACAAACAAACATCAACCAAAGGAAGATAATTATTGTGGTCATTGCATAATGTTTCAAGTAGAAGGAAGTTTTTATACCTGCATAGAAGGCATGGGAAAACACTGCCTTTTATTACCTCTGTGCTGCCTTATGTATACCTTTTTCTATTCCCCATGTTAAAAAAATAAAAATTAAAAGAGAATTCATTTTCAATAAATATGTGGATGTAGGCTAAAAGTAATTTTTTAAACCATGAGTTTTCAGCTTACTCATTTACTTAGGTGCTACAAATATAATGTTCTTTGGAAGGCATATTTGTTCTCAAGAATAGAAAGCCTTCATGCCCTGCATCAGAAAGTATCCTCAGTGGAATACCTACTTATGTGCACACCATCACAGATCTACAAGACATTTTTCTGCAGCACTTGCTGTGGCTAACTGGAGAAGTTGTACAGCTTAAATGCAAACCTTTAATTTTGTGGGTAGGTGTGTTGGGGAACAGGTCATTTGTTAACAGCTGAATACACGCTTTAAGAACATTATTGGAACGTACGCTTTAGCATTCATCTAAATTTAGGCATAAAAGGACATGCTTTCTCAAAATGTTAGAAGAAAATAAAAATACAGTTCCTTAGGATTATATTTAATATTAAAGTTTTTTCCTACTCACACCTCAGTAAACGTGGCTGGTAGAACTGAACACTCTCACAAGATTAGTAGTTTTGATTTCTCTCGTCTACGAACTGCTGCTTCCCTTTGGTTCCCTTCTTTTGTCTTTTGTCTATATGTGTGACATAAATACACACATCTGTATGTACCTACAGTGTATATGCATGCATGTAACTTTTCTGCATTACAAATAGTTGATCATATTTGTAGCAATGTTTGTGTATTTCATAAGCTTTACTCCTATGACGGCTGATAGAACTTTTCAAATGACTTCACGTGCTGCCTACCAGTTTCGACTCAAAGGCACAACATTGCTGTAAAGGAAAGATAAGAAAAAACAAAACACATCAAAAAAGTTACACTGCGTTTCATTGCAGATAACCTTTGAAAAAGTTTCCTAATCTAAACTGATCCAAAAGACTTGGACACATCTTTACCAAATACTTACAATTCATTTTACCATATTACTCGGTATCAAACATTAAGCTAAAAAAGAACTTTTAATGCTCTCAGTTTATTCATTACCTACAAAAAATTTTTAGTGTTGCATGCAATGACAACATATTACATTTGAACATATATTTGTTAAGGGGGCTGTATGTTATCAGATATTTGACATAATATCAATGTAATTCAGTTCAGTAGAGACATTATTGTTCTTTTAATGTGGCCTTTTTCTTCCTGTTTTTATATTCTGCTCTTAGAATCCCCAAATCCTGACACTTGACAGAAAGCCCTAGATACTAGGGCATTGCAAAGTGCTAACCACGAAACTATTCAAGATGACACTGTTCAAGTACTGGGAGTGTGAGATTTCAATACTGATATTTTTCATCTTCATTATGACTGATTTGTGGCATATGTATCCACAGCCACAATGCATTGCATGAAAGTTAAGATTTTCCACCTGTGATATATACTTATAGATGCTGCTTGAATGGAATAACATACAGAGTACGTGATTAAAAAACTATTGCTTACATGGTTGGAAGAGAATAGATAGAACTCTATTCTATAGGTTTCTAAGAAATCATGTCCCCATTGTCCTCTGGTTTGAAAGTTTCCTAATTAACAGCAAAATTTGTTCTCTTACACTTCATCTTGATAAAGAAGTAGAAAAGGGTAAAACTTCATAGAATCATAGAATGGTTAAAGTTGGAAGGGACCCTAAAGATCATCGAGTTCCAACCCCCTTGCCATGGGCAGGGACACCTCCCATAGAACAGGTTGCTCAAAGCCCCTGGTCTTGAACACCTGATGGATGTTGGCTCTGTTACTCTTTCTATTATTCCTTTGAGGTATGATTTAGTACGCAAGAGTTGAAGACCACTACAAATGTTTAGTGAATGAAAAAAATAGCTGTCCACATAGCTTGTCTTAAAATGTAGTATGTCCCTACTCTTCTTTCACAGACCATCAGCCCCAAATACAAAGCAAACTCCATCTGTCGTAAGATCTTTGCAGCTGTTCTAGCCTAGCAATTGGAATCAGGAAATTTTCAATAGCAAGTCCTCTACTGGAAGATTATCCAGCTGACAACCTATTTTATTGACCTCCAGGACATGCTTCAGAAAGTGTTTATACAGGCATTTTTCAAGATGTTCCACTATAATTGAGTTTTATACTGACGTAATTTGTTGACAAACTTTTGTCTACACTATACTACTTTTGTTTCTACTAACCAATTTCTATTATAATTGTCCCTACTGCTAGGGAGCAAGATATGAAAATTTAAAAAAAAAAAAAAAGTAAAAAAGAAGTCAGTCAATCAGTGTTCACAAACTAGAATGAAAATTCATTGACATTGTTTACAACTAGGCTTGATGTTGGAATTTTGCACCAGTTATATTGTATCATTTCAGTTACTATTTTTTTACTTATAAGTTATTGATAACTAAAATAAATGTCCTTTCTGAAGTAAATTAAGATGGTTCACCAAAATGCAAATGCACATGAAATGCAAATGCTAATGATACCTTTAAGAACATTATATAACTCTATGATATCTCCCAACTTTACAGTGAGTAAAACAAATAAAATATTTCATTATGTGTTCACAAGATAAATTAGTATCCTTTTATTCCATATGTAGAAACTCAAATATAAAAGGCTAAATGACCTAGGTTATTAATTGCATTATTGACTGAGCCAGGCCTTATTTGTCTCAAGATCTTACTCTGAGAACTTTCTGCTCCACTCAGGAAAACAGATACTGATACTTAGCATCTCACAAGACAACATGAGTTCAAAAGGTTGATTACCAATTAGATTCTATCACTTTGTACCTGGTTGTTAATTTCCTTATATATTATGGTTTGTTTGGGTTCTGGTTTTGGTCTTCATAAATTAAAAAGTAATAAAAATTATCGGTAGTTATAGGGAAAAACCTTAACTGCATTCTTCAAGTAGTTGTTATTTACTAAAAGTTAGTGTGACTGCCCAATGGCAGGACCAGAATGGAAACATCTTTAATGATCCAGGTGTATCCTAGTATGTAACCTTTTTGACCTCTGCATAGGAGGAACCACTCAAATTCTGCTTAAATCGGAAGATGTAACTTTTGCCAAGGAGTTTTTATGGCATTATATGCATTAAAACATTGGCTGGATTATCAGGAGGATATATTATAGAACTCTCTTATCAGTATCTGCTACTCAAGCATGAAGTTGCATGTTATAAAGTGAGATTAGCATTGGAATTCCTGAAGAGCAAACATCCCAGTACAGCATCATACCATACAGAATCACAAAACTGATGGAATACTGATAACGGGCACCTAAAAAGAATGACCCTGACCATTCTGAAAACAAGTAGCTTACACTGAAAAAAAAACTTCAAGATTTCTCAAACCAGTGCAAACCCCGCTTTTGTTGTCTCACGCATCTCATGTTGTGAACTCAGTCTTTGTCTGAAGTGTAATATGGGTTAGGGATTTGTGGCCAGTGTGCTATGGAGGAAGACCGTAAACCTACTGATGTAAAAGCAGTGTACTAACAGAAGTAAGACATAACTAAGCATGGATACATCTATTGGGAGGTAGATGTAGATAAACCACAGGAGACGCAAGGAGTGAGCTTGGTCATGCATTCTACTTCATTTTATGTATTTTGATGGCCCTTTCTGAGAGTTTTTCAACTAGTTCTGACTCCAAAATGAATCTGCTTTAGAAGATGTTAACTCATAAGCATCGAGGGAAAAAAAAAGTACTTGGTCTAGTGGGGCTTAGATTCTATGACTCATAAAGTTCAGTACCAAGACACCAAAAATGAGATGTGGATGCTGTTTTTCTCAAGATGAACTTTTCACAGAAAGTTTGGTTTTGTTTGTTTATCTGTTTCATATTTTGTATTTATTTATCCAGCTCCATAGGTTATGTATTGGCTTAATGTCATTTTTGCACTTTTTCTGAAGGACCAGAAGTATACGGTGAAGTTGTTGTGTATGTGTCTATGCATACACTAGAGTATATATATAGAAAGAGAGAGGGCCTGCATCTTCAGCTACTATATCATATATATAGAGAGAGGTGGACTTAATTTTCACTTTCTTGACAGCTTTATCATTATATAGTCTTTTGTCATACAATCAAGGCTTAAGTCCCTTTCACTCCTTATCAGACAGCTCAGTGCAACCGAGTGATATAACTACCAAAGGGTCAGCTGCATGCCAAAGCTTTCAGAGGGAAGCTCAGAAATTAAGTGCTCTGTCTGGAAAAATGGACTGTGAAAAAATTCAAGAAACTGATGGTCTGTTACTGCTTTGAAAAAAATATTGCTAAACACAAAGAATTTCACTACCTAAATGCCCATAAACAGTAAAATATCCTCTCCGATACAGTTATTTTCAACTCTATATAAATATTAATTAAACTATAAAAATTGAATTGCATTCTTTTAGTTTTTGTAAATCATAGGAAATTATTTTAATTTTCGACAAACTTATTCTGATATTCCAAAACCTGTTTCATAAGATGCTACTAGGTACATGTAATTTCAGACAGTTTTTCCTTTTAGATACAATGTCTACTAACAAGGTCCATGTTTCTAATGTATTGTTTCTATTACTTATGATGAGAAATTTATGAAAATTATATGACCAACTTTTGACACTTTATTTAAAAAAGCTCTTGGATGTAGAACAGCAAAGATACTGTAATGTGTATTTTATTTTATATCTTACCTTGATTTTTTTTTCAACTCAGTATTGCTCAAATTTTCTCGTTTCTTCTAGGTTACCTTTTGTTTTTAAATATATTCACATTTTAACATATAAATAAAATCCTAAAAGAACTGAAGATGCTTAGAGAAGTACGGAGAGAAAGTAAAAAATGTTTTAGTGTAATATTAATGTACTATATTGATATTTTAAAGTCAATTGCTCTCTAGCTAGCAAAAATGTTAAAATGCATAATTAACGAATATTCACAACAAGCTTTATGTTCCTCCCATGTAAAAGACTGCATCTGTTTAAAATATCCCAACACATTTTCATTTGAACAGAAAACATCTACTCTCAAGCCATACTCTTCTAACAGTCCATAGGTGTTCTTGAGGACATCACCTAATGAAGGTCCTCACACATTATACAGCTCAGAATGTGGTTTAACATAGAGTTAATAATTACTACACATTGCTAAAGACTGATGATGTAATTGAGATACAGTACATCAAATTAGCAGTCAGCAAATGCTAATCTTAAAATGGCCCTAGTCATTGTATTCACAAGATACAACTTTTTAAATCCCTCCTGCCTAGCTAATCCAGTAAGACTCCTATTACCTTGTAATTAAATAGCATATACTTTGCAGTAATTTCCTAACTAATGTGATGAGTGCTCAAAGAATGGAGATGCTGTAAAAACAAATAGCTATATTTATATTTCTTAACATTTTTCTCATAACTAGAAAGCCTATTTAAAAAAAAAAAACAAAAAACAAAACAAAACAAAACAAAACCCACATAACAATCCCTCTACAACATGTCAGTGTAGTACATACTTGTTAACTAGATAATCTACTTACAGTTTTATAGGACTTTCTTATTTTCTTCTGATTTCTTTATTGGTTGACCTATTACTTTGAAGCTCCTAGTGGATTTCATGAAGAAAAAGAAAACGTATAATTTCACTAGTGTAGTAGAACACTCATACTCTACACACTGTATTTTTTATAAAATCATGATTAGTCTGCATAGTGAATCTTGTATTTTGTTAATATATGCAGCTTGAGTAATTTTTCCAAGTTTGAAAATCTTGCTATTTCAGTGAAGGCAGAGCCACAGGCAGCATCAATAGTATTATGGAATAAGATGGTCTCAAAAAATCAAGATGGAATGTGAACCAATTTTTAAGGGTCTGAAAGGTAACAAGCTTTACAGAAGACACAAAATTTAGCTACTTAGGACCACTTACAGTTGTGAGAAACTTGACGTATTTAAAGCAGTAGTTAAATGGATAAAAGGATGACTAATGAATTTTAGTACTAATAAAAATGAAGAAAAGCACACTGGATGAAATTTCAAATTATTCATATAGCCTACAAGGATTTCCATTAACAGCACTAAACATGAAAGTAACCTAGGAGTTAATGTTGACAGCACAGGAGAAACCACTGTTCTTTGTGCAAATATGGTGAAATATCTCTTACAAGACATTGGGATGTATATGGGATGGAGAAGTGAATAGTGCAAAGAATATTATGGTAAGCTTATTTAAATGTGTTTACATGTTTTAAAATGTTTGTGATATATTGGACAACAGAGAATTAAAATATATTAAAAAAAAATATAATGACATGGCAAAAGAGTGGAGGAATCTTTCCAAGCAAACATTGAAGGATTGTTTTTTTATCCTTAAAAATGTCTTAGAACAATAAGACAGACATAACATTATAAAAATAAATCATAAATGAGCTGTATGGACAAGATATATCAGAGTAATTTCTCTATCTGCCTCAAAGATGAACAACAAACAAAAAAGTAGAATTAAAATCTGAAGAGTTAAATACCTAAAAACATATTATCTCATATAG
Source organism: Numenius arquata (assembly GCF_964106895.1). Lineage (NCBI taxonomy): Eukaryota > Metazoa > Chordata > Aves > Charadriiformes > Scolopacidae > Numenius > Numenius arquata. Next base: position 101,731,464 of record NC_133576.1, on the reverse strand, counting down.
TGTTTGACTAAGTATAAAATGCATTGCTTCAGCAAGTCAACACAAAAAAAGTATTGTAAAACAGGGCTGAATACTAAGAATTCTACAGAAAGGTTCTGATATTGGTTTATGTTTATATTTTAATGTGGATTAGACTAAAATTTTCCTCTGTGTAGTTTAAGAAATAAAGAATTTGGATATGCCTTACTCTGGCAAAGATCAACAAAGCAAATTAAATGAACCTGAGATTATTCGAGAATAATTTTGAACTTGAGAGATCACAATATCTGACCATTATCACTGCAATTTTATATGCAAGAATATTCACAGTTTTAATTAATAATTGAAAAGTGGAAGCGTTAGTAAATTTCATACTTCAGAGATTAAAATATTATATTCCAACTAGAAATCATGATGAGACTTAATGTGGGATTCAGATTATCCCATATCTTTCCACTGTATTGTTCTTCATTTATCTAAAATATTTGCTATTAGCCTTTGTTATAGATAGAATATTGACTATGTGGTTTCTATGCCTAGTCCAGTACTGTAATCACTATATATCCATAAACAATTCTGTCACAATGCAACTGTTAAAGTAAATGAACAAAATATATTCTCAAACTCAGAGCATTCCACCTACTTTCATGCCTTCTGTTTCTTCACTTTACACCAGAGTGCTCGAAGACATGCAAGAGCTGCAGGCTTCTCTTCTGATACCACAGATTTTATGGATAAAACAAATAAAGCAGCTTTCAGCCCCTTACAAGGTAAGAAAATGATTTAGAGTTCTTTCCCCTGCAAAGCACTTAAGAAATTATGGGTTGTTTTAATTACAGTGTTTTCAGTTTTGACTGGGTCCCGATTTTTAATATAACAAAGCCATTGGCTTTATCAGGCACAGCACTGAGGATGAGATGACAGTGACTCATGTAAAACTCTTCCCACCTTTCCACTAGTAGTCTGGGAGTTCATTTTGCTCAGTAATCATTTGATTCCTTCATATGGTTCTATGATTCTATAATATGAACTCAGCATATCAGATACAGAAAGTGCGAAATTGAAGTTTAGAGTGGGATTCTTTTACTTTACCATAGGAACCTTGTTATGTAATTCTAACCTGCAGTGTTTTACCCTATGTTCCTTTTATAAACAGTAGAGGAAAAAATAAACAAGGTGACAACCCTTTTTTTTTGGGTGCTTTTTATTTGGGGGGTGTTTTATGAGGGGTTGTGACATGTTTGGGTTTTTTTTTGTTGATTTGTTTGTTTGTTGTTTCATATCTTAGATACCTACCTTCAAATGAAGTAAACAATTGTTTGTTTTCTTCCAGGTATAGCAAGATCTTATATGACTTTAACTTGGCATCTAGTTCAGGTTAGACATCTAATTTTTCTATTATGTGATTTAAAGCAAGGTTTCTCGTTTTCTTCCAAAGCATATGGGTAAATTAGTAATGCTGAACTAGGAGTTTAATACAGCTTTGCAATTTTACATATGCTCCAAAAAACTATAAGGGTAGAAGAAGTAATTTTGAAGAAAACTGAACCATTTCAAATATGGTAGAAAGTGCTGACCAATAACTAAAGGATCTTTGTCTTTAAGTTAGCCCAGAAAATTACAAAGGTGTTAAATATTTTCCAGTGATTACAAAAATATTCTCTGTAAATTGGTAATATTATCAGTGCTTTCACCTTACAATTTCACTTTACAAAAAAGACTGTGTTAGTAATCTCAGAAGAGATCTACATCTTTACATCAGAAAGTATGCTAAAATTATCAATAACTTAAGATAAGCAGAGTTATATAGGTTCTTACTTGTAATGAAAAGCCAGGCTTGCCATCATTAATGTAGCTCTTCAAAAGCATTTAATGACAAATTTCCTTTTTTTTTTTTTTCCCTTTTTAACTTCTTTTTTTCTTCCCCCCAGTTTGAGAATACGGAATTCTATGTATTTGCATTGCAAACAATTTATTAGCTATTCTCTATTAATGAGTTTAGGAGTCCTTTTCTCAGTAAGCTAGAGGGCATACCTAAAAGCCTGATTCTGGTCAACTTTCCAGTGTGTGGAAAATCTAAAGCAGCAAACTGATAAATGTCTCTTTTCTCCAGGTCATGATGTCAGAGGTGCTGAGTTAGTGACCTCACAGCATAGTCTTTTAGTAAAACATCAGAAGCGGTATGTCAGGAACTTCAAAGAGCACTCTATCTTGTCAACAATCTAGCTCGCTGAAAAAGTTTAGCTAGTTGCCTCTAAAAGTCCTGACTTTAATCCAGTAAGGTGAAAATTATAAGATGAAGTATATCAAAGACTATAATTACAAATGCTGATCCTGAAACATCTCACAAAATGTTTCCAGCACATAATTTTTGCTAAGTAGATTTGATGAATCCAAGCTGTCTTTTAATTTTATGCATATTTTCTACATCCATCTCTGTTGGGTAAAATGTGGGTTTTTTGTTTTGTTTTCCCCTTTTTTCCTCTTCTTCCTGTTATCTCTCTCCTACTGTCTTATTTTCTGATTTAAGTGTAGGTGCATATGAAAAGGAGCATGTGTGTGTGCTCTTTCTTTTTCTAATCCGCCTGTTACATGTATCCCCATTTTTCGTCATTCTGTTAAAGAAAGAGCATACATGGTAGCACCTGAGGTTTTCTTGATTACTACCAGAGCTGAGGATAGAATGCATGCTGGTGGTTGCCCAACTGTGCTTGCAACTCTTTTTCAGGTAAGCTGCCAACATCCATAGGAGATGCAACAGGTGTTGCATAGAACATGAATGGATAACAAAGAGCTACGATTTAAACTTCAGATAAAACAGCTTGCAGTGCATCTACAATGGAAGACACGTGTGAAATAGATTTTGTCCCCTTAGTATTACCAGTGTCTTGCAGTCTCTCTCCACAAATACCGGGGATTAGTTTATGTCAGCAACATACACTGTTCTACATTTAAATAAAAGAAATCCAAATTAAAGGACCATAGTGAATATGAGAATAATTTCATCTCTGTGCAAATCCTCTGCTACTTTACCGGAAGGTTCTGGTAATAGAAATGCAATTCTGCAAACAACTTTATTCATCATTTTTAGGTTAGAAGTAGCTACCAGTTAAATCTATGCCAAACCATAAGCTAAACAGTATAATTTGCCAGGAACCTTTTTGATTGACGTATGGAAAATACCAACTGTGTCATCTATTACATTATAGCACAAAACCCAATGATAACATCCAGTCATCCTTACAGCTTGACAGCAAATAAGTACTACAGTTGTAGCAGCAAGACTTCACACCTATACAGAAGCCTATATCTAGTTATTTAATGACAGCAGAGACTGCACAATGAGCTAATAGGTTGCCGTTGTTAGGTGCAGCAGAGATTAAAGGTTGAGGTGGAGGCTCATTACCACAGTATGGGAGAGTTACTTAGCTTTCTTAAGGAATACTACCTTTCCAAAATGTCAGACGGAGAGATAAAATGTGTCACCTACTATATCTCTTTATAAGATTTTTCCCCATTCCACCCTGCCTGCTGTTCCTACTGTCCATGCCGCACCAAGAAATGGAGGGATAAAGAGAGGAAAATTTCTGTAAGCATCAGAGCTGACATTTTCTTTAATACAACAGCAAGCTATGCTCTGAAGACAGGAAGAGCTTGCCCTGTGTATTTTGATGTCAGGATGAAACACAAACCAAGACCAGGTAGGAATAAACTCCTTCAAATTAAAATGCATAAGAAAACATTTATTTCTTAGCACTGATGCAATACTGATGTCAATATTCATACATGCACTAGATGTTGATTCCTAAGTAATATACATGCAGCTATCACTGTTATGTTTACAGTGTATTGCATGGTACTTTATGTCACCCAAATCAAAGTAAAATAGATTCTGAAAGCCAGTTCATTTTCAGTCATTTCAGATGTGGAAGGAGAAACAAGGATGGGATATGTTTCATGAGCATGATGGTAGTGTAATTTGTACATCCAAGTTTCATCCAAGTTCCAAAGATTGTAATTTGTACAATCCAAGTTTGTCTTATTTTTCTGAAGTCCTATCCAGATATCCATTACTTTCCAGCAGGAATTTGCACATTCCTCAGTTTTAGGTGTTTGTAGGGAGCTCAAAAAATCTCTTCAACTGACTCTTCACTAAGCTGCCTGTCAGAAATACCCTCTTGTTAGCTTGCAGGAAGCAACAATAAGGAGGCACCCTCAATGAGACATACTTGTGATGCTATATACACCTTTATGTTTCCATAGGTGTACTCTCAAGGTGTTTCTTTAACAAATTCTATTGAAGAGACAGAGAATATGTGCAATCCCAAACTGACCCTTTGGCACCTTCACAAAAAGGAGGCAAGAACGATGTTAACATTGTGTCTTTTAAGCCTGTTTTATCTTGCCATAGAGAAAAAGAAGGTAACAGGCAAGAATGAGAGGTTTCTACCTCGGTCTTAGAGGAGGAGACCACCGGCACCAAACAGCAGGATGTAAATGAAGAACCAAGAACTGAATAGTATCCTTGGACAACCCTGAATATCAAAGGAGGCAAAAGGTCATTGAAAGAATGGACCTGCAGACAAAGCTCTATGAGTAAATCAGCTGAGGAACAGCCTATAAACTATCCCATGTAATGAGAGCTTATTGGATGTACATTTGGGATCACGTGCTGAAAGAATCAGTGGATTATTTAGTTGAAAGACACCCAACATAATGGCTGAATCACTAATATAGAGTTATGCTCACAGATTTTCTGTCCTCCTAATGAGTACCTCTCCAGGAAATAGCAATAGCATTATGTTAAGTAGAGCACAGCTAAGGAGAATGGAAATATAGAATAAACTTTGGAACCATTCTATAAGCAAAAAAGTTTTTGCTAGATAGAGATTGTATAGCAAAAATTTCATTTCATTTCTTCCTGTATTGCAATTGAGAAAAAAGGACCTGTGTGTAACTAACCTTCGGCAGCTATTTGCCAGAATGCTGAATTTAGTCCTTAAGATTTAATTTTATGAAGATTTCAGAAGTATTTTCCCTTTCTTCCTAGTGTTTTCCATGCATTCTAGTTGCTTTTAAATTACTTGTTATATGTTTGTAAAATAAATTGCTATATGTTTGAACCACAGATATTTTCAGGCAGAGATGGAAAAATACTAGTTTGTTTAATATTGGATCACAATTTATGAGTCAGGGGGTGGAATTTCTTCCCCTCTTTAGTGACCTTTGTGAGTGGGCAATCAGAGAAACTTACACAAGAACAGAAGTTATTTTCTCAACAAGAAGACACTCAGAACTTGAAATATAAATTCTGAATGAAATGGAAAAAAATTGTGTCCATTCACAAATTTTGCTGTGATTTTGCTGATGATTATGTGCATACAGCTCAATATTGTTTATTTTTTAAACTGTGTTGATTTCTCCACATTATTCAAATAATGCATGATCCTTTCTTGAGTCTCTCTGAAATTAAATCTGAGCAGTTTTTCAAACTTAAAGAATCTTCAGAGAAGCTTCTTTCCTCTTTCTTTTGTTAAATTATAAGTAGATATGTCATCATCAGAAAGCACAGCTCTTTTTCAGTAGATTACTTTAATGTATTCTCATGGCTGGCCAAATGCAGGACTTACCCCTTTGCTGACAAAATTGATATTTTTTTTCCCCTAGCAGAACCTGAAAACAATCCACCTTGACAACATTGTTTCTTTCAGAAGGTTCTTACTGACTAGTCTTTTCATAATACTTTTGAGGACAGTCAGAAGATAAATTAGGAAAGCAAGAACTATCCATTGCATTATTTCTTACTCTGACAATAATTGTTCTATTTTACACTAGCAACACTAAATCCTATAATTTTTAATGTCTGCTGGTGAAAAGTGATAAAGGAATGTGTCAATGTCAACACAACACTCTCATGATCTGTATGGTGAAATTTCTATTGCTTCTTCAATCTCTGCCTCAAAATATTTCCTACTTGATAGGAGAAAATTCCATGTTCAGCTCAATTTTCTGTTTTTACTGGTTTGCTCTGAGCTTATCCACCTCCAAATAAATTAAATTAAATTAAATTACCCTTTCTGATATTTATAACTGTTTCTTTTCTTTGTAAATTCTGTATTTCATCAATACTACTGATTCAAGCAGGCATGGCATTAAGGGATGAAGCAGAACCTGTAGAATAACCTGAATGTGCTGTTTCTTTTAATAATGGGTTTAGAAACATTGCAGATGCATTTGTATGGGATAAGAAGTTTCCTGCCACTCAGTGTTTAGCAATTATTCAAAATAATTAAGGAAAGGAACATTTGAGATTTCAGAAAAATTTGTAGATAATAGAACTATTTTCCACCGTTTGGAAGGTAATGTGTGCCAGGCAAATTTCATAACAAACAGTGTGAGCAAGTGTATTGGGTTTGCGTGGCAAGGTTTTGGTAACAGGGGGGCCACAGGGCTGGTTTCTGTGAGAAGCTGTTAGAAGCTTCCCCTATGTCCAATAGAGCCAATGCCAGCCAGCTCCAAAACAGACCCACCAGTGGCCAAGGTCAAGCCAATCAGTGATGGTTTTAAGATTTGGATTAATTTCTTATTACCATATTCTGATTTTGATTGGTAATAAATTAAATTAGTTTTCCCAAGTCGAGTCTATTTTGCCCGTAATGGTAATTGTTGAGTGATCTATCCTTGTCCTTATCTCGACCCACGAGCCTTTTGCTATATTTTCTCTCCATTGTCCTGCCAAGGATGGGTAGTCATAGAGCAACTTTGGTGGGTACCTGGCATCCAGCCAGGGTCAACCCACCACAGCAACACTGCATCACGTTTGGTTCCCTTTGACCCTTCAAATGTTCCTCAAAAGTCTTTGTATCCTTAGATACTCCTACAGTCACTTGGGCATGTCCTTAATTCCCCAGAGCATGTCACAAACACCCTCAATTTTATTTCATATTGTATAACTCTGAGATCTCACAATAGTTCAGATGCCTGGAAAAAAAAAAAAATATATAGAAAGAAAGCAAGAAAGACCAGCATAAAAAACAAAAGAACTCACAAAAAAAGTGTGACAAATAGGAATGTATGCAAGACCAAATATTATATAGCATGAATGCATTGTCTGGGTTACCACATCTTCAGTACGTAGAACAGTGTTGGTCCTGTTTTAAATGAAAGTGTAGACATACATGGAGGTAAACTTTTTTCTTCTAAAACCAGGAAAACTTGGATTTCAGTGTAAACACAAAAACTCAGTTCATTTACAATGATTAATTATTAGATCACTTCCTGGCTGTATTTTGGTCTATGTCAACTTACTCTTCTCCAGAAAGATTAGATTACTATATTTGACTAGGTTATCAACAGTAGAATTTGTTGGACACTGTTTGTAAGTGAGTATTACATAAGACAAGACAGGCTACATTCGCATTCAATGTTGTACTTAATGCTAGGTTTGTACTGCTTTAGAACCATGTTCAGAATTACTTCAGTTGTCCGGTATTTACTGTCCTAGGTTTAAATATGGATTTCAGAGTTAAGCAAAACACATTTTAAAATGAGATATGATTTTCCCAGACCTGTTGCAGTCCATATTTAAAATAAATAATTTGGCAATTTAACACAGACATTGTAAAACATGGTTTACTAAAATTTCTTTTGGATGTGATCTAACTCAATAGCCCATTGGAATATCAACTAATAATTTTCATTAGTTTTTGTAAAAAGGAAAATGAGTTATTTTCTTGTTTAGTTGCTTATTTTCAAACCTTGAATATATTTTTTGATACTATTGTCAAACTGTTTCTTCAGCTTGAGCAAATGCCATAAAAAAACATCAGAAGGGAAAGCATCAAAAAGTTGTGGGCTTGATTGTTTTGTGAATTGCAGCATTGACACACTTTGGATGATAATAAGTTGTTCAAGAAATACAGTTATGCCAGATCAAAACATTTATTTTTATGTTTTTTTTTTTTCTATTTCACCCCATCTATTAGCTAAGATTGGAGAAGGGACAGACTACTTATGGGCTCTTTTTTATCTAAATTACATTTATGATGACTGTGGTTTGCATGAGGCTGGATCCAAAAGGGCCTTCCATTTGGTGAGAGAGCTTTCGATCTGGTTCGCACCCTGGTGTTGGTTTAATTTTCAGTCACTGAGCAAAAGGGCTGTCAGGGATAAATATATAATTTTCTCAGTATCTGCCAACAGAATCTACAGCAATTTAAAGATGAAGTTAAGCAAAGGAGAGCTTGACCTACACAGAATTGTATGGATTTTTTTTTTTTATTATTATTATTACATCTCTCCTCCTCCTCTTTGTGCAGCATTCAGGCAGAGTCTCGTACAGGAAAGACTGAATCCAGGCTTCCATCACTAGAAATCTCCCAGAGTAAAAATGTGGTGATCAAAAACTGAAAAAGCAAATGTGACCCCAGGGAACTACAGATTCTAGTCCTGCACTTTCAAACATTTATTTATGAAATCTGAATTACAATTAAAGTGTTTATATGCATAAATTTGCAAATGACATACTAATCCACAAACCAAAATAGTGCCATTATATTTTAGTATTATTTACTGTTTCTAACTATTTTTGTCCTGCTTTAGACAAAAATAGAAGAGAAAATATTCCATCTGAGTCAACAGACTGATTACAAACAACAACTAATGAGTTTGGCTGGATGAGTGGTGGATCACAATCTTTTGATGTGGTATTTTATGATACACAGTAACATTCTTTCAAAGCTAAAAAGGTACTCAAGCAGAGTATTGTTGCTTCATTAGGCCAAAGAGTGAAAAAAGAAAGAGTACCATAGCTATGTACTGAGATTCGTTGCCACTAATTTTGTGTGTGCATTTCCTTTTTTCCCTAAGCAGCTCCTCCCTTTCTGTGACAGCTTCTGTGATTCTGTGTAAGGTGCCTAATTCTCTCTATGTGTTGTATTCAGTTTTTAGACATTTTAGTCGAGGCTGACGTTAGTATTGGATGTTTAAGTGACAAGCACTGCAATGTCTGTCACTTAAAGTACTGAAGTACTTTGCGGATGAAGGTATTAGATACTTAAGTCAGTGAAAGTGAGTAAAATAGTCAGACAGAAGTATAGATAAATTATGCTTGGAGTATCCTAGCCTAAATCAGGAATTCTTATTAATAAATGTTCAAAATACTTCTCCAATATCCAAGAATGGTCCTTAAAGGAAATAATTTGGTGAGCATAAGTTTTTACCAAAGTATTACTGAAAAATACTTCTTCCCTCTCAGTTATTCTAATTAAATGACATAACACTGGAAATATTCTGGCAAATTATATTCACAAATTTTATTTATGGCATTCATACATAAAGTAAGTTTTATGTAATTCCCTGTGATGAATACCGGTATTATTACCAGTAACAATAATAAATATTAGAGAATAGTATTAGTTAAATTAATAATACAGATGAGTACTACGTAAATGTTATAATTAGTTTAAAAGATTACTTAACTGAATCTTCAAGCTCTTCCTCCAACCAACATGTAGCATTTACTTATTTTAAAGGACAATACACTAAGACACAAAACAGTTCTTATACTATCTTCTGCTTCCCTCTGTGGAAAAAGTTGACTACAGAAATACACTTTTACGGTGAGTAGAAGAGTGGCTTTCTCCTTCCCTTCCTTGAAAAGGGATGAATTATCTTTCATTCAAAATTCATATTCTCCTCAAAAGCAATATGTTTTCTTAAGTATTACACAGAAATGAGATAGTTAACCAGTTAGTTACTACGTTGATTGGTAAAATATCTGTTTTGCTCCTAGCAGATGCCTCTCCATCTCTACTCATCTAAATTGCCAGAGATAGGGAAGTATTAGCAGATCTCTAATTCACAGACATGGGTGAAAAATGCTTATTTTACTATGCTGGAAAACTATTTATCAAGAACACCATTTTTATATGCTGGTAATGTCAAAGCAGAATCCCTGGTGTGACTGAAGCTGTGCTCTAGTGACAGCTGTGTGACAAGCAGTAATTGAACATATTTAAAAATCCACCCCATGTACTGAACAGATTTCAATGTCTGCTTTGTTTAAGGTCCACTGAGTTGTGAAATGGTTGCTTCATTCACACAGATGTTAATATCTCCAGGCTCTTCTTTGTTGTTCCTCATTTACATATTTGCAGTAAGTTTGCTGCTCATGAAGTCAGATGCAGCTACTTGTCACTAGTCTCTGTTAGAATAATGCATGTTCCAAACAAAATACGAGAAACTGTAATTACACCTCATTAAGATTTAAGGAGAAAAATAATAAGAAACATACCAATAGGTGTTCAGTCACCAGTGCTTCATTAGTTTCTTTACTGTTTAAATACCTGGCTCTGATGAATATAAATTACTTAGGGAAAACAATATAGTTTTGAATCAGTTTAAGCTCCTCTTTTTGTCTCTTCAGGTATGAACATATTCTGAAGTAATGATCCGACAAGATATTGAAGTTTTATATTGTAATTAAATGCTATACTTGCTCATTCCATTGTAAAAAATTGTTTCATTTAGTTTTATCCATTCTTTGAGAATCACAATACGATTCTGAATACTCCAGAAAACTTATTTCAGTGAATAAAAGGTATGAATAAATTAATTAGTAAATAATAAAATAATAAAAAAATGTGTTTGTTGACTGGTTAAGCTGCAGGCATTAAATTCTGATATCAGTGATAGTTCATATCTGAAGTAAGTTCTATGTCAAGATGTGAAAGTGTCGTTTACAGAGGAAAATAATGATTTGCCTTTACAGGATATAACAAAAAAACAAAGTCAGATCATGATAATCTTGTCACATGTTGATTAATATCATTACAGAAATGTCAAAAACCCAATGTATATTACAGCCGTAACAATAATATACCAGCTAAAACCAAGTTCTGGGTTTCAGGAGGTTGTGATTCTTCTCTATAGTTCCATGAATTGCTGTTACTGTGATTCCCTTCATAATTTTTTAAATCATTGATATTAATTTTTTAATCTAAAATAATTATACTTACATCTTACAAGGTCTCAGCAAGTTTATTTTTGTCAGGTTACTGGTCAGGTTACTGGTAGTCTTAAATATGTTGTATTCCTGTGTGATGAGTTAGCCTTGGCTGGCTTCCAGATACCCACCCAGCTGCTCTCTCACTCCTGTACCTCAACAGGACAGGGGGAAAAAGTAAGACAAAAAAGATTGTGGGTTGAGATAAAGACAGGGAGATGAGTTACAATGACCATCACAGGCAAAATTAACTCGGTTTGAGGAAAATTCATTTAATTTACTGCCACATAAAATAGACTTGGATAGAGACAAACGAAGACAAAAACTAAAACATCTCACTCCCTTCCCTCTCCCCCCATTTCGTTTTTCCCCATGCTCAATATCACGTCTTCATTCGGGCATCGTCTACCTCCTTCTTATCTCCGAGCAGTGCAGGTGTCATGGAGAATGGGAGGTTGTGGTCAGTCCATAAGAGCTGCTCTTTCCTCCTCACACTTTCCCCTTGCTCCACTGTGAGCCCTTCTCACAGGCTGCAGTCCTTCAGGAAATATTCATCTCTTCTGGTGTGGGTCCTCCATTGTCATCCTTGAAGAGGCCACCCCTGGAGCAACCTGCTGCCAACACTGTCGCCTGTGCCCAATACATCCTGCAAACTAATTTTACCTATATTGCATATTCCAAAATTATTTTCTCAGGGGCATTTACTTTAAAACTTATTCCATCTGCAAATGAAAATATATGAAGTAGTATAAACCTAGTACTTTGCTACTTACAGATGAAGACTGAGATAACATCCCACTAGGTTAAAAACATTTTTGCCTCCAGTGAAATGTTAGGGCACTGGCTATAATGAAATGGATAAGGTTAATTGCCAATTACATGGTAATAGCTTAGAGGGGTTTCTGTTAAAAAAAAACATATTTTGTTAACCTGAGAAAATTATATTTGTCAAGTTATTCTGTTCACAGCATGGGTGACAGCTGTGCCCAGCTTTCTAAGGGTAAGGGAATCACGATTCTGAAATTCTGGACTTTCTGGGAGGGTTTGAGTGTTTGTTTGGGTTGGCTTGTGGGTTTCTTGTTTTGTCTTTTAGTGGGGAGTTTTAGGAAATCTGACTATTATGAGAGGGTATTGTGATTTAACCCCAGACAGCAACTTAGGGCCACACAGCCTCTCTCTCACCTCTCCTTCCCCTGCTCCCTCAGAAGAGTAGGGAGAAGAAAGAGAAAAGGAGGGGAAAGGGGAAAAAATCCCAAAACCTCATGGGCTGAGAAAAAGACTGTTTAATAGAAAAATAATGGAAAAGGAAAATAACAATAATAATAGTAATAATGGTAAAAGAATATACAAGACACAAGTCACTCTCAATGCCTGGTGATTGGTTGCCCAGCCCAACCTGAACAGAGTCCCCTGGCCAACACCCATTTATATACTGAGCATGACATCTACGGTACAGAATATTCCATTGGACATTCCATTGTTCTGTCTATGCTCCTTCTCAGCTTCTATAGGAAGCTGGCAAAAGTCCTTTACTAGTGTAAGCATCACTTAGCAACAACTAAAACAATATGCATTATTGACATTCCTTTCATGCCAAATCTGAAAACACAGCAACTACTAGAAAGAAACTCAAACCCATCTTAGCTGAAGCCAGGACAGACACAATCTGAACTGATTTGTGTTTTCATTTCATTCTAAGTTATTACAGGGAATTACTATAAACGATAATCCAGCAGATCATATGAAGAGTCCAGCGCTGCTTTTTACCTCAGAGTTTACAAATTAGAACAAATAACAGTAAGCAACATGTATATGTGGGGATTATGTATACTACTATGGTGACAGCATTAAACAGATTAGTGGGAACCCATAAATGAGAATACAATTAGCAAAACCACCTAATGGCACACCATCTAATGGTGATTAATGGGACCACAGCTAGAAATGTATACATTTGGCAGGAGTAGCTACTGGCAAAAAAACCTATTATCATCAAGATCAGCAGTAATTCATGTGAATCCTCACTATCCACATTGCCTCCAACAGAGAGAGGTTGGAGAAACTTGAAAATCTGGCACTATTGTAAAAAAGACCAGAATTAAAGAGTCTACATACAAGTGTCTAAGTAGAAGCTAAGAGCCTCTGAATGCTCTAAAATCATGAAAGACATAGGCTTTGATTGAGTTATTTACAGAGGAGTTTAATGCTCTCTGAGATGTCTTATGATCTTTTACTACCCTTCTTGCTGCTACTGAGGTCATGATTCTCTTCATCCTGTTTACGTGCCTCATGTGACTGTCTCCAGTATCCCAGAGCATTTCAGGTGGGGTTAAGATACTTATGTTTTTCTCCTCGTTGATATATTCAATGAAGCCAGGAGGAAGAATTGAACTCATCTTGAAGCAGGTCTTTAATGTCTCACATCTGAGACTTCTGAATGAAGCTGGCAGGTATGACACAGAATCCACACTTTCATGTACTTTCATATACTTTCATGTACGTTGCTTTCATGTACTTTCATATACTTTCATGTATTACAGAAGTAGCTAGACACAGCTGGGTTATCTTGTGGTATCTCAAATGACACAAAATGTCTGTTTTAGTCTAAGACCAAATGAAATCTCATGTCCATTCATTAAAATGGGAATTAAGACATCTAGGTGACAAACAGGACCTTCCTATAGATGTCTAGATTTAAGTGACTTACTAAATATACTCCTATTCAATGGGCTATTAATTTGCTTTACCATAATTGCCTAAAGCCTTTTCAAACATCAAAGGTTATGTAGCCTAGGAACCAGCTGACATTCCAGATAGGGCATGGATCCCCTACAGATCTCCCATCCTATAGCAGTCTTTCCCATACAGAAATCTTGAACACCTGTGACATGTAAACAGCAATAAGTTTTTATGTTCTCAGGTTTAGGTAGCTAAATCAAGCTTAATATGTTTTTCTTTCCCTGAATTTTTCTTTCCTTATATTAATTGTGTATTTGGATAGATTAATTTATGTAATTTCACAGTTTTCTGGACAGAGATGTGGAATAATGTTGTGTTATGTATTTTTAAGGAGGAGCTTTTGAATTATATCCAAGTCCCATTGCTGTTAAAAATTGCAGCAGTCACAATTGATAGTGCAGAGAAAGAAGCTGTTTATACTTCACAATTATTAGTGATTATTAATGATTTGAGCCTTATATTATAATTTTATGATGTAAAAAATAAAAAAGGCAGGAAAAACAATGAAAATATATTCTTCATTTAACCTCCTTCAAAGTGAAATGGAGTCAAGGAAGACTTCAAGAGAATGGGGGGGGCGGGGGGTGGGGTGTCAGAAGAATACACAGCCTAGTTCAGAAAAGAAGATAAAAATAGATGATATTCTTTAAGCCATGAAACATTATCTGTTAACTCTGTAAAGTCCTGGACCCTTAGGATTTTAATGGTTTTCTCTCTGATTAAGAAAAATGTCCCTTCATATCTTATACTCAGGTGCACTGGAGCATATTTCATTTTCCATCTTGTCAGAGACATTTACTTGGCTACAACATTCTGGCTTCCTCACATTTTATAGCCTTCTTACCTTTGTGATTAAAAAGCCCTAGCCACAGACTTATTTTCCTAGACATCTTCAATTCAGTTTGAATTTTCCTGAACTGATTTATAACTTGGATATACATGAAACACCTAAAGGTGAAAGATGCTGTGTGTTGCTGTTCTCCACTATCACCGGGGAATTATTTTTAGTGTTGTGAGGGTTCGTTTGGTTTCAGTTTTTTTAGATTTTATTTTATTCTATGGTTTTAACTATGTTTTTCCCGATGATACTCTGCCTGTAAAATCAGCTCTACAAAATGGTGTACAGGGGCAGACTCAATGTAATATTATTTGGTACTGTGAACATTCCCCAACCAATTTGGATTGACTTCTTTACCTTGTCTTTTTAAGGGCCAATCACAATTTATCAGATTGATTCATTACTCTCATCCTTCACTGACTCTCCATAATGGCACTCACATCATCCAATATATTTTTCTGATTGCTCAAGTTCACGTCACTTTAAACTGCTAACACTTTTTTTTCTTGCTGGAAAGCATGTGAAGTCACTAGGGAGAACAAGCTTCTTAAAGAACTGCAAGAAATAAAGTTGCAGCAAAGTTGCTTGCTTCAGTTAAACTATTGACAGAGTTTAAAATAAAATCAATTGAGCAAATCAGAAAGCGTTATTAACTACGACAAGCCCAAACCATTCTAGTCAGTGGAACTTCCCTCTCCCTACAAAGAGGTACTGTGGATTAAAAAGATGAAAGGTCATATTCATATAACCACAGTACTGGAAATAATCTCACATGTTTTCTTGGGTTACATGTATGTAAGTATAATCACAAATTGTTCTATAGTATTAAAAACCAGCAAAGATGCCTCTTTGGTATATGTGCAATATAAACACTAAATTTGAAAACTAAAGGTTTGATAAAGTACATGAATAAATTATGAAATCGAGCATTTAAATATTAAACTACCACAGATTTTAAAAATGGGTAAGAATGTTTTATTGAAGTAACTGCCAGTCTGCTAAAGTTTGAGAACTTTTATGCAAATAATTGAGATTGAAATTATGACTTTTTTTTTTATTTTTTCACGTATGCATAACAGTTAGGCTAAGTCATTACAATGTCATCTACAATAAGACTTCACAGTGGAAAATGACGGACATTCTCAGGAGGCCATTTCCATTACTGCTGCTTCCAGAAGGCTTCACTGGGACCAATAAAAACATGGACAATAATTGGTTAGTACATCTGTGAATTATATCTTGTTAGTATCTACATCACTCACTTCAGGAACTAAATGGATCACACAACATCTGTCCCGGTTTGAAGTGAAACCGAACCAATTTTCTGTTCTGTAACTTTACATCCTAGCTAGGCCTCTTCTAACTCTCTGAAATTAACGGCATATTGTGGAGAAAACTGCTCGTTCTCAGAATGATAAGACCAATGTTTGTGCTCCATGCCAAGGAACACTGTGCAGGGAGGCCCTTGCTTATATTTATTGCTATGACAACCAAGGTCGGCCAGTTTTGTTATTTGCCCCCTTAGAGGGTCGGAAACGGAAAAAACGTAGAGGGGTCACATCAGTGGGGAGGAGCGGACAGGACAGGTGACCCAAACCTGACCAATTGGGGTATTCCATCCCATCCGCCCCATGCTCAGTATAAAAGCTGAGGGATCAAAGGGTCAGCCCCTTCCTGCAATGGCCGACGTCCAGAGAGGACTCCGTCTGTTCATCTGCCTTTGATCCTGATCCATGTGTTCCTGACTCCAGAGCTGGAATCCAGTTCCCATCCGTCGCTGAGTCCAGTCTGGGACTTCCCCGGTGCCTGCCGGTGACGTGACTGTCATCCTGGGAGCTCGATACGGTTTTGTATATATTGTATCTATTTCATTATTTTCTTCTTTATGTTTATTTTAATATTAATTCTTCATTAAAGTAGTTTAGTTCATTCTAAACTTCTGAATCTCCTTATCTCTTTCTCTCCTCTCTCTCTCTTTGGGGGGGGGCGGGGAGAGAGGGGAGGTGAAGGGCCATCTGTCGGTCTGGTTTCGGTAAATTCGGCCGAAACCACGACAACATCTCTTGTTTCTTCCACCATTTTTTATTACTATAAACTACAGACATCAAAATATAATATTGTTATAGATAGAAAGTAGAAAACTGTATACGTTACAAAAACAACTCCATCTCACTTTTCTGCTTTTTTTGTAGTTTTGTTTTTATTTTGTTTTCGTACGTGTTTGTTACAAGTACTTCAGGTGGGTAGAACACTATTTAATTAAGTGTTTTGTAAATTGCTCAGTTTTCTTTGAACTCTGGAAAGAAATCAGTATCTCTCAGGTGGTATTTATCTCATTTCAAAAAGAAATTTTAACAAGATTTAAAAAAACCAAACAATCATTTGGTAAGAATTCTGCATAACTTAGATGAAATTAAGAAAACTAGCTTATTTTCAGGTAGCTAAACCTATAACTGAAGAATCTTAGTCTTCATTCTTTAGTTCTTATTCTTTTGAAATTAAGAGCAAATCTCTCTTGACTTTAATAGGAAAACTAGCTAGCACATGCAGCTCACTCCTCAATCTCTAAGAATTTAATAAAATATACCAAGTCAAAGTTATCTGACTGACTGATCTGATTTCCTATTTTCATATTTTTGTCTTTTTTAATTCTTCTGAAGCAAATATAAAAGCAATAACTGTCCTCTCTACTGTTCTACAGCTACAGCCAATCTCAATTAGCAAACCATTTTGTATCATTTGCAGCACTGAAGCACTACTGTTTCTTTTCTTGTTTGTTTTCATATTTTGAATTCTTTCAGTCATACTCCTATCATGTATTTATCTACCAACTAGATACTAGAGATTCTAATGACTGTACATGATTAAGAACCATCAGTGGAGGATGGAGTAATTTCTCCATATTTTATCCTGCACAATATTACTGCTGAGAGCTGACTATTCTTTCTGTGGTCCACTCGCAGCTGCTAAACTTAATGATGCAAAATAAATTGTCCCCTCTGGACAACACTAGTGTTGGGTTTTTTTGTTGTTGTTTGGTTGCTTTTTTAGTTAAGACCATTCTTCTTATATTTTAAAGAAGGTTTTCCTAACTTTAGAGAAATGAATAATTGTCCTGTTTCAAATCACCTCAGGATTTGTAATAGGCAAGTCAATCAATGTATGCCCACATTACCAATGGCAAACTAAAGAAAAGAAAGGTTAAGTGGGCAGATACAAAATTTGTGGTGATTCATCTTGCCTGTCTTCTGGCATGTAAAAACAAGATCTCCAGTGCAAATAGTCTGCTAGACTTTTTTTTTATCGTTCATGGACAGAAATAGTCTCCTCCATAGGGCAATTCACTTCTGTGTACGATATCAATCTTAAAAGGAGATGAAATGCCTCTGGAAATGCCTATTTCTTTTCATGGATCATAAAGAGAGCTTAGATGACTGGTTTATCCTGAACACTTAACTTTTAGCTAGCAGAAGTTAGATGAAGTGAATCCAGGACATAACATTTAAGTGAAATACAAAACAATGACTTGTGATATTTTAATGTTAGTTTCATGAGAAAGATTATAATCTTCACAAATTTCAATGAAATTTTTAATAAATACAAATTAAATTCAGGCTTTATGCCTTCATCTGTCCACATGAAGCTGTCTTATGCCATTTGAGATACCATATGATATCCGAGGCGTATGTGGGGTCTAACAAATTAGGCATAGGATTTAGATGAAACCTGCACCTGTCTGAACTGGCAGCTAGAGGCCACCTAGAATATAATAGAACATTTCAAATGGCATTATTACACTTATGTTTGTACAACTGAAAGCAGTCACTAACAAGCCCTGGACTACAATACTGAGCAAAGCTAGCAAGCTCTGTGGTTAACCCAGGACCCTGTCAATTAAAAATTGAGTAACTGTAACTACAAATGCAGTCTAGTAGGCTCCAATCAAGGTTATTGTTTCTGGAGCCCCACACTGGGTGCCAAAAAGTGGGCATGGAGTTGAACCTAGCCAACAGCCTTACACCTGCAGATGCTTGCTCACTCCCCTGCCCCATAGGACAGGAAGAAAATTGAGGGAAGATGAAAAGACTCATAGATTGAGATCACAGCAGTTTAACAGGTGAAGCAAAAGCTGCATGCACATAAAAATAAATGCGATTTTTAAAAAAGAAAGAAAATAATTTATTCACTGCTTCCTATTGACAGGCAGATGTTTAAAGACTGCTTGGAAAGCATGACCAGCATGTGTAACAGTTTCTTGGGAAGACGGACACCATAACCACTAACGTCCCTTTTCCTTCCTTTTTTCCTTGAACTTTTATTGCTGAGGACAACATCATATAGTGTGGAATATCTCTTCGATAAATTTAGGTCAGCTGACCGAGCAGTACCCCTCTCACCTTCTTGCCCACCCCTAGCCTGCTCACTGTGTGGCATAGAGTGGGAAAAAGATAAAGGCTTCACACTGTGCAAGCACTGTTCGGCAACAGGGAACATTGGCAATGAGATTGTCTGGTCTTACCCCCTGCTGAAGTAGAGTCAGCTAGAACAGGTTGCCCAGGACTGTGCCCAGTTGGGTTTTGCGTATCTCCACAGATGGAGATTCTACAACCTCCCTGCAAAACATATTCCACCGTTTGACCACCCTTACAGTAAAAAAAAAAACAGTGTTTTCTCATGTTCAGATGGAATTTCATGTGTTTTTTTGACCGTTGCCTCTTGTCTTGGTAGCGAGCACTACTGAGAAGAGTCTGTCTTCTTTTTTTTCATTCTCTCTCATCAAGTGTTTCAACACATTTTTAAAATTCCTGCTGAGCCTTCTCCAGACCAGAGTCCATTTTCTCCCAGCCTTTGCTCATTATACCTCATAATCCAGGTCTCTAATGAAGATGTTAAATAATACTGACTCCAGTAATGGTCCTTTATGATAAGGATTGGAAAAATATGCTTAGAACAAGTATATATATATGTGTGTATATATGTGTGTATGTATATATATATAAAATATATATATATATTATATATATAATATATAATTAACTATAGCCCTTTCAGTCAAAAGGTCCATACTCCACTTTCCAGCTTTCAGGTCTGTACTCCACCACTTTGGCTATAAGAACAGTGGTGGCAGACTGTAATGAACTCCTTGCCAAGGTCTGTACAGAACCTTACACTTGTCTTTCTTAAATTCTGTGCTGTTCTTGCTAGTCTGCTCTTCCAGCTTGTTCAGGTCTCTCTGTAAGATAGCTCCCTTCTGACACGTCCACCTCACCAGAAAACTTTGTGAGTTTTCTGGTGTCATCAGAAAACTTTGTGAAGGCACTTTCAATCCCATCATCTAAACCATTTATGAAGACATTGAACAGCGTGGGGCTGAGTATCGATCCCTGCTTGTGACAGGCTGCCAGTATGAGTAAAAATTGTCGATTACTGCCCTCTGTGTGGGACCTGTTAGCCAATTATCCACCCATCTCGCATACCACCAATCCAATCTATATCTTGCCAGTCTGTGTAATAGGAAGCAAACTGGAAAATGGTGCTGAATGCTTTGCTGAAGTTCAAATAAACAAAATCCACTGCTCTCCCCATGTGGACAGAAAGTGCTACTTTGTTGTATAAGGTAGTCAGGTTTGTCAGGCATGATTTGCCTTAGGTAAATCTGTGCTGACTTTTCCCAGTCACTTCCTTCATTTGGCTTGTAATAGTTTCTAACAGGATTTGTTCTATTACTTTACCAGGGACTGAAGTAAGGCTAATAGACCTGTAGCTTTCTAGGTCCTTTTTTGGGCCCTTCTTGTTGATGGGTGTGACATTCCAATGATCCCAAAGACTAAGGCGAAGCTGTAGGATCTAACCTATGATTCTGTGGACCCTTTCTCTTGAAATTGGGAGTCATGTTTGTCCATTTCCAGCCATTAGGGACCTCCCCAACCACCACCAACTTTTCAAGCAGGATAAAAGTCCTTACAATTATATCTGATAATTCAGCATATTTATATACATCCCATCTGGTTGCCTTGACTTGTATAGTACCTAAGTAGACACTAATTTGATTATATTCTACTAGAAATTGTCTGCCTTTCCTCCAAATTTCCGGACCTGGAAAAGCTTAGGGTAGACCTTTCCAGCAAAAGCTTATGTAAAGAAGACATTTTGTAGCTCATATTTTCTGCTTTACTTGTCACTAGATCATCAGTCTCATTCAGCAGCTGTTTAACATTATTCTTGATCTACTTTTTCTACTGATAATTTTTATTAAAGACCCTGTTGTACTAGACATCTCTCACCAGTTTCATCTTCAGGCAAAGTTTGACCTTCCTAATTCGAAGTCTGGGATGGATATTTTATTAGTAGATGTAATATTCTTGTTTGTTTGTTTGTTTGTTTTTTTCTTTTTTCTTTTTTGTTTCTTGTTTCTTTTTTTTTTTAATTATTTTTTTATTTTTCAGCTTCCCTTAATACTACATCTAGGATTTTACAGAAATCCGCTTGAAATCCATAACAGTCTATACTTCAGTTTCTAAACCCTTACGTTCCCGGGACAGAGCCACAAATTACGTTTTTTAATTCAACTTAAATCATCTTTAATTCAACAATTCAATGTTCTTTTAATTTCAACTTTTGAGTATTCACTGACAAAGATCTTTCTTTCCGTTCTCACTTCCCAAGCAGAGAAATCTGGATGAATACACTCTGTGTGAATATATTTCTCACATGAAGATGTGTAGATAAATGTTCATTACTATAAGTGATCAGGAATAAATGTGAACTCTAGAATATACATGGAGAGGTGTATAAGCTTCTCTCCAAACAGATTCTATGAACAGAACAGATAAAAATGACTTCAAAAATAAAAACATAAATTGAATAATATACGATGAAATCAAAGTTATTTTAGATTAATAAAGTACATAAAAATAATTTGCAGTATTTTTCTTACTTTTTCGTTGTCTTTTTTGCATCATTCCAGCCATTTACCTAAGTATGTGATTCCTAACTTTAAAGTAATCCAGTGAGTCACGTAGATTGACCTTTTAATTACTACTGTTTGACTCAAAATTAGTTTTATTAAGACCAAAGGGTAGTTTTATAATTCACCAATATGGACTACTAAAGAATTCATACCTGCTCAATTTTGGCAATTAAATGGATTTTCTTCTGCTGTGTGAAGTCTAAAATACAATATATATGACTAATTTGATTTTTTTTTCTCCTTTCTAAATCATTAGATTTGTCCCCGTGCAATTGCTGCACCCAAGGAATCTCAGAAGAAAAAGATTCATCTCTAGATAATCAATTTCTGATAAGAAACAAAGCTGCTTCAGGATTGCTTTACTGTCCCTAAAGAAAAACTGTTCATCTAAGTAGAAACAGCATATAGAATCTTGCTTCTCCCTTAGAACACTAAAACTATTAATTTCTGCATACTGCAAGCCATATAATCAATGAAAGACACAACATTTCAGTCTAGCCATAGCAAAAAAGCAATGCAGTGATTAAAGAAGTTGCATAGGGAGGAAATTAGCAAATATATATAGCATATATCTTAATTAACACTTTTTATCCATGAACAGGTGAAAGAGTGATATTCTGGGTTTCTCAGCTCTCTCTACAATTTTACAAAGAACAGGAACAGGAAAATATTTACTTTAATATTATTATAAATTTCTATAGTTTAATGTTCTGAAAAAATATGAGTTTAAACTACATCTAAAAGTACATTTTCAAGATCATAGTTTGCTGTCATATCAAATTCATTAACATGTCAAAATATAGAAATTTTGCAGTTTTATGCTATTAACAGTTATTTGATTGCTGATCCAGTAAAAAAAAATTAACCTGTACATGCAAGGAATCTAAAGAGAACTCATGAGAAATAACTTGGTCAAATTTTAGACAATCTTTAGCTTCTTGCTAAACCATAGTGTTCTCCTCATATACCATTCAGGTGTAGATGAGTACTCTAAAAAATATTTTCCAACACCCCCACAAAAAAAACCCAAGACAACCTCCTGCAGGATCTGCCTGTGTTTATCTAACAGAAAACACTGAGGACAGAGATGTGTCTCAAGTCCTACATCTCTGTGGCCTTTAGTCCTCAAAGTTACAACCAGAGATAAATGCTGTCCAAGTTCTTAGGATCAGACATAAAATCCTCTTTTTGGGTTGGTGTCTGCAATTGGTTTTCAAAAGAACAGAGTAGGGCTCATCTTTTCTTATTAAAACACAGATGAACAATAAATGTGGGAATAATTAACAAGTTTCTATATATTTGAACATCTGAAGCATTCCCAGGAGATAAGACCCTTGATCTCTCTACCCTCATCAGTATGAAGGAGCACAGACTCACATCTTCTGAATTCCAGAACACAATTAATGACTTAAACTAAAGGCAAAGTTTTATAGAGTCTTTATATACCCTTTACTGAAGCTGTACATCTGTTATTAAACAAGCGAATGATAGTTATAAATGGGAAAGATTAATGTGCAGGGCATTCTAAAGGGGGCAAATGCACTGCTGTCTTTCTATCCTCTAGTTTCAAAATGTGTGTTAAAATTCAAAAGAATAATACTCTAGATAATTCTTAAAAGATGTTACTGAAAATAATCTAAAAATAACAAGTCTATTTTTAAAATGAGGAATAAGTAACTTCATGTAATCTGGTCTAGTTATACTCCCATTACATTTACTTCATTGGCAAGAGTCCGGACTTAAACAAATGCAAGGGAGAATATACAAATATCCACAATAATATAACTGGCTTAACTTTTTTATAATAACTGTTTATCATGTTCTGATGTAATGTATTAGACTTAGAATATAAATTATTTCTTAAAATGTGAAATTTTTTTTAGCTTATATTTTAGAGGTTTGTGTCCTGGTCATGGGCATATCTTTCCATTTGCAAATCAAAGGGGTTTATTAGTATTGAGTGGGCAAGTCCCTGTAATACCACAATGCTTGCACTCAGAATCATATGTGCTGGTTTTAGCTTCTCACACCTGCCCACCGTTGAGCAACCTGGGAGTGCACCAGAAGTTGAGAGGGGACATAGTTGGGACAGCTGGCCTCAACTGACCAAAGGAATATTTCACGCCATCTGACAGGCTGAGAGAGCTGGAGTTGTTCAGCCTGGAGAAGAGAAGGCTCTGGGAAGACCTCATAGCAGCCTTCCAATATCTGAAGGGAGCCTACAGGAGAGCCGGAGAGGGACTCTTTGTCAGGAGATGTAGTGACAGGACAAGGGGTAATGGTTTTAAATTGGAAGAGGGGAGATTTAGACTAGATATTAGGAGGAAATTCTTTACTGTAAGGGTAGTGAAGCACTGGAACAGGTTGCCCAGGGAAGTTGTGGATGCCCCCTCCCTGGAAGTGTTCAAGGCCAGGCTGGATGGGGCTTTGAGCCACCTGGTCTAGTGGAGGTGTCCCTGCCCATGGCAGGGGGGTTGGAACTAGATGATCTTTAAGGTGCCTTCCAACTCTAACCATTCTATGATTCTATGATTCTATGTCATGCTTAGCATATAAATCTGGGGGAAGAAGAAGGAAGGGGGAGACATTTGGAGTTACGGTATTTTGTGTTCCCAAGTAACCATTACACATTTCACTGAATTGAATTTCACTGAATTTTTTTTTAGAGTTGGAAGGGACCATATAGATCATCTAGTCCAACTCCCTTGCTGAAGCAGAATTGCTTAGAGAATGCTACTCAGGACTGCATCCAGGCGGGTCTTGAAAATCTCCAAAGAAGGGGACTCCACAACCTCCCTGGGCAGCCTGTTCCAGCGCTCTGTCACCCTCATCGTGAAGAAATTCTTTCTCATATTCGAGTGGAACCTCCTGTGTTCCAACTTGTGCCCGTTGCCCCTCGTCCTGTCACTGGGAACCACTGAAAAGAGTCTGGCTCCCTCCTCCTTCAACCCACCCTTGAGATACTTATAGGCATTAATAAGGTCTCCCCTCAGCCTTCTCTTCTCCAGACTAAAGAGTCCCAGCTCTCTTAGCCTTTCTTCATAAGGGAGATGCTCCAATCCCTTAATCATCTTTGTTGCCCTTCGCTGGACTCTTTCCAGTAGTTCCCTATCCCTCTTGAATTGGGGAGCCCAGAACTGGATGCAATACTCCAGTTGTGGCCTCAACAGTGCAGAGTAGAGGGGCAGAATGACTTCCCTCGACCTACTAGCCACACTCTTCCCTATGCAGCCCAGGATTCCGTTGGCCTTCCTGGCCACAAGAGCACATTGCTTGCTCATTGTCATTTTGCTGTCTACCAGGACTCCCAGATCTTTCTCTTCGGAGTTTGGCTCCAGCAGGTCCACGCCTAACCTGTATTGGTGCCTGACATTCTTCTTGCCCAGCTGTAGCACCTTACACTTTTCCCTGTTGAACCTCATGAGGTTCTTCCTTGCCCAGCTCTCCAGCCTGTCCAGGTCTCGCTGGATGGCAGCACGGCCCTCCGGGGTGTCAGCCACCCCACCCAACTTGGTATCATCAGCAAACTTGCTGAGGATACACTCTGTCCCCTCATCCAGGTCACTGATGAATATGTTGAACAGGACTGGACCGAGTATTGACCCGTAGGGGACACCACTGGTTACAGGCCTCCAGCTTGAACCTGTTCCATTAACCATTACCCTTTGGGTCCTGTCACATAGCCAGTTCTCAATCCACCTCACTGTCCCCTCATCCAGCCCACACTTCCTTAGTTTCCCAATGAGGATGCTATGGGAGACAGTGTCAAAAGCCTTGCTAAAGTCAAGGTAGATGACATCTGCTGCCCTCCCCTCATCCAACCAACCAGTTATAGCATCGTAGAAAGCTATCAGATTGGTCAAACATGGTTTACCCTTGGTAAACCCATGTTGCCCACTTCCAATAACCCCCTGCTCTTCAACTTGTTTGGAGATGACATCTAGAATGAGTCTCTCCATTACCTTCCCAGGGACGGAGGTGAGACTAACTGGTCTGTAGTTCCCAGGGTCCTCCTTCTTGCCCTTTTTGAAGACTGGTGTGATGTTGGCCTTCCTCCAGTCTTCTGGCACCTCTCCTGTTCTCCATGACTTTTCAAATATGATGGAGAGTGGCCCAGCGATAACTTCTGCTAGCTCTCTCAGCACTCGTGGGTGCATCCCATCAGGGCCCATGGACTTATGAATGTCCAGTTTGGCCAAGTGGTCCCGAACCTGGTCCTCCTCTACTGGAGGAAAAACTTCCTCTCTCCATACCCTCCCCCTTGCCTCCAAGGCCAGAGGTTCATGAGGGGCAGCCTTAGCAGTGAAGACTGAAGAAAAGAAGGCATTCAGCAACTCTGCTTTCTCCGTGTCTTCCACCACTAGGGTGCCCATCTCATTCATCAGTGGGCCCACATTATCCCTAATCTTCCTTTTTCTGTTTACATACTGGAAAAAACCCTTTTTGTTGTTCTTAACTGTAGTGGCCAAGATGAGTTCAGCTTGAGCCTTGGCCCTTCTATTTTTCCCCCTGCATATCTTCACTGCTTCCTGGTATTTCTCCTTGCCTACCAGGCCCTTTTTCCAAAGATCATAAACCTTCTTTTTGTTACTGAGCTCCAGCCAAAGCTCTCTATTTAGCCAGGCTGGTCTTCTTCCCTTCCTGCTTGATTTTTGGGACTTGGGTATGGCTCTTTCCTGCGCTTTTAAGAGTGCCTCCTTGAAGTGCGACCAGCCTTCCTGGGCACCTTTGCCCTTCAGGACTGTCTCCCAAGGGACACTTTCAACCATGCTCCTGAAGAGGCCAAAGTCTGCCCTTTGGAAGTCCAAGGTGGCAGTTTTGCTGGCCCCTCGCCTTGCTTCAGCAAGAATTGAAAATTGTATCATTTCATATACACATGATTATGTCCTGCTTTCCTGGGGATGGCTGAACACCTGCCTGACAATGGGAAGCAGTGAATGAATTCTTTGTTTTGCTTTGCTTATGCATGCAGCTTTTGCTTTGCCTATTAAACTCTCTTTATCTCAACCCATGAGTTTTTCCACTTTTACTCTTCTGATTGTCTCCCCCATCCCAACCCGGGAGACGTAAGCAACAAGCGGCTATGTGGTTTTTAGTTGCCAGCTGGGGCTAAACCACAACACGTGTTATTGTCAAAAGGGAATTGAACCATAAACATAAAACCAAACATTTAACGGTAATCCAATTAACAGGCTAATAGTCTAATAGTCCTATTTATCTAATTATTACAAAGAAGCCTCACAAATAATACAGTTGAAATTGTTATGCCAAAAAAATCTTGCTAATATCTAATAATTTTCTGTAGTACTCTACTCTTCCAGTGTTTATATGGGACCTTTGACTGATTTCACTCCTCCTCAAGAAGAATGGGGGAAGTTGAAGACAAACTTTCAGATTCCTGAGGTCCTCATTCAAAGACTATGATGTCTGCAGTATCATTAGACCATTCAGTAATTACTACAAGAAGCTAAAGCCAGCTCAGGCCAAAGCAAACCCATATAGAACCTGAGTTTTTGCACTGAAAGAAGCTGCCATTTTCATAGCTCTTGCTCAGATCAGTGCTGCTCCCTACAACTCATGGTGGAGCAGATATCCACGCTGCAGCCCATGGGGAACCCCATGTTGGACCAGGTGGATGTGCGCTGAAGGAAGATGCAGCCTGTGGAGAGTCCACACAGAAACAGTTTTTCTGGCAGGATCTGTGGCCCATGGGGGACCCACACTGGAACAATCCATTCCTGAAGCACTGTACCCTGTTAAAAGGACCATGCTCAGCAGTTAATTAAAAACTGCAGCTTGTGCGAAGCACCCACATTGGAGAAGTTATTTATTCTGCAATACTTATTGCAAAGACTCCACCTCTTTCTGTTGAACACTTTAACCATTACAGATAAACATATTCTCCCTCTGTCTGAAAACAAGCTTAAACCTCCTCAGAAAAAGCAACAAATTTAACTGTTGGATTTTACAGTTGGAAAAGAGGAATAAAATCTGTATATACACATTCTTGTTCTTCAAAGGAGACAGGAGAGTTTGTGCAGAAATGTAAAGTAGAACAATCAATGTTGGCTCTTTCGCTTCTTCATTTGTTATTAGGAATTGAAACGAGTTCATATTTATCACTGAAAGTATGTGAAAGGAATGCAATTCTGCCTGGCATGTATATAGATGGAATACACAATTAAATGCAAATGAAATGTCCAGACAGGACATGAACAATAAAAAAAACCTGTACAGATTCAGTCCTGTGCATGCAAGAAGTATTTGTGAGACTACAAGAAAAAAATATACTGTTGGAAACCCTTCAGTCATTTTTTAGATCTTTTAGATCTAGTACTGCAGAAACACAAAGAAGTTTTAAATATAATATGGTACAGTAAACTTTGCTTGTTTAACTTATTAAATGACAACAGAGAAGTTGTTTTGAAAAATTATAAGAGCAGAAATAGTTTTCTGCCTAATTGTATATTAAATAAAATTTAATAAATTGAATAACAAAATCACATAGAAATGTACATACTATCTCTATTTATCTCTTCAGATAACAGTTTTCATTTTAAGCAACGTACAGATTGATACCTTTTTTATTTTTAAAAATTATGTCTTTTCTCTTTGTCTTTTTCTTATTATAAAAGGATTGCATCATAAAGGAATAAAATGGATCGTTTTTTTCTCTCTTTACAAAGAGAGTACTTAAATGACACTGAGACTGGATTTTAAATGTTGCGAATTCCTGTATTTCAGTGAGTTCTCTGTGCTCCCTATTTCACATACCCTCCTGTCAAATCTAACAATGATTTATTAAATACAATAATATTTAAGGAACTCAGGAATGCTTAATTACAGGAAAACCCAGAATTTTCAAATTAAATAATCAAGAAGTTATACAATGAAGATGTTATTTAGACTGTATAGTTTTTGTGTCTCCAGCTCAATATTTCCATTTAATCTTAACCATGATATCTTAGCCCCATCAAGCAAGAACATGCCTAAACATAATTTTAGTTAAATGATGGATGTTTATTGTGTACAATCTTTAAATTCTTCATTGCTGACCATAGTGAGCAAACACACAGTCAAAGCAGATTTTATCAAATACTGGGAATCTGTAAACTGTCTGCCAACACTGCTCACAAAAGCAACCACAAGATTTACCTCTTCTATTGTGATGCTTTAATGGACTCAGAATTTGCATTTCAGTGATTTCTATCCAGTTAGTGAGATTTATTAATCTCTTCTTAGGTTTCTTGTAGTTTAGTTAGAGGATAAGAAGAGATATGCATTTTGGACTTCTTCAAAACTATAGCTTTTGGAACTAAAAAGTAAAATCCTAGGTTAAAAATAATCTGCTTGCTCAGATCCAGTTTTGTGGGGGCTTGTGGGGGGAGTGGGGGATCCACTTTTTTAGGGGGAGTGGGGTTGTTCTTGTTGTTTGGAGTGGTTTTTGTCCTTCTTTTCTAAGCAAGTCACATTCATATAAGTGTTGGAGTTGCAGTTACAGCATATTCAGTGGACCAAAGCATACCAACATAGCCCTTAATTGTTTGATGAATTGCAGTGTTGGTTGCATGAATTCATAGTGATGTTTTATAGGGTTTCTATAGACTGCAAAAGGTATGAGATTTTTCAGATAATAGATGTTGCATATTGTTACTCCTAAAGGAGTTTCTTTATTCAGTTAGTCACTATTCACTTACACTGCTTTCTCTTCATTAGATTTTTTTTTTTGTTGGATGAGAAGTCATAGAATGTGTAAATAGTAGCAAAGGACTAGATTTACAAAGGATTTAAAGGTATGCTTCCTTTAAAGCATACCTTTATGCACTGTCCTTTGTGAGTTCATTTTAGCTTTCATTTTTAAATTATAATCTGCAAAAGAGCAAGAATTTGATGTCTGCTGAATGAACATTCAAATATGTATGTAGGACAAAAGTAGTACATTTGTAGAAGTATACATTTTTTTCCGGTGTGTTATCATATACCCAAATACATACATTTTGACCAGTCCCCCACCAGATAAGGACAGTACCGTAGTATATAATGTTGACATCCATATATGTTCACCAAAGATGCTAAATGCTAAAATTAAACTGGAATACAATATTATTATTGATAAAGTGCTTTCATAACTGCACAACACAAATGCAGGGAAAATACATGAAAAACAGACTTCAGCCTGTTCTCACAGACATGCACAAATGCAGAAATATACACTGACACAGGATGGAAAGTAACTATGCAGCATTTCAGCAACAGTGTGAAAAGAAAGACCTTATCTTTTTTTTCATTTTTTTTAGACTGAAGGAATACAATAGTATGAAGTCATGTTAACAATTCATAAGGTAATTATACTTTGCTTTTATGTAAAAGGTTTGAAAAGATGTGTTTTGACAGTAGTTCATAAAAATAATTTCTCATAAAGAAAAAAAAGCATATGGAAAAAGGCAACAACCCACGAAAAATAAATCAATAATATTTATATTTTGAAGGCGGCAATGGAAATGTTTATTCACAAGCCTGTAGTGCATTTACTAAAGCACACACTGAAAAATTGTAACAGGATTTGAAAAACAGGCTACCCAGTTTTATGACTAACAATAGTCAGTCATATATACTAAAATAAGAGCAATTACATTTGAAGCTTTGGGGCATGGCATAGCTTAGTCTCTACCTTGTTGAGGAAAGGTTTTTCCCTGTAGCACAGCAGTGCAGGATTGGCCAGATGCATTATGGGACTTGAGGGGGTCTTTTGAAATACCAGGATATTGTTGGACATTGATGGAGCTGCCTTGAATCAATGACCCACCATAATATTCAAGAAAATAAATGGCACATAATAGAGTATTTGAATATATACAGAACTGTATGAAGGGTGAACATAAAGGAGACATCAACACTGTCACTGAGCTGATGAGAAATTTAATTCCAGGGATTGTGCTATATGAAGGAAAAAGATGTGTGTAAGACACTGATAAATTAGCATATTATATAAGAAATTAAGTTATTTCAATATTAGTTTAATGTGAATGTATATACCTAAAATGAATGCTTTCTCTCTTATCTTTTTAATCTCCTATGTTTTACAGAAATGAATGACAAAATAAGTTTTTTCATGAGGTAGGATTTTGCCTATGATAAAACTTATACCAAAATACCCTCAAAGATATTCCAAAATATTTATTCTCTTAAGTAGAACTGGAGGAATAATAATAAATATGAAATAACAAAAAAAATATTTAAGAAGCTGAAAAGTTTGTATTTTTAAAAAAAATATTTATTCTGATAAGGTTTGCATTTTGAACCTCACATATCTTAAGCAACTAAATTTCCTGAATATTAAGTAAGACTTTTATTTTTTTTAGATTAAGCAAAAAACTTGAGATTAGGCTAAACATGATATTTGTTAATTTTTATTTAAAAATGGGAAGGAAAGAGGACAAAAATTCAAATTAAAATTGGAAATTTTGTAATATTTAAGTTTTGTTTTTTAAACAAAACCATCTAATATTTAATGTTTGAATTCAGACTATAACTGTGTTACTGCATTTTGAATTCAGCAGTAGGTGGGAATGTAATGAGGATACAGGAGACGGAAATCCTTTCATAAATATGTAGACAATGACAAGAACTGTCATTTCATCCCATAAATAGTGAATCTCGAGGTTGTGTGGAAGATTGCTTAAGCACAAACACTGGCATTTGTGGTGGCTGAAGTGTGCTATGAGGTGTAGCATCCACACATAGTGCTTTAACCTGGACGTGATAAAGGCATAAATCACTATGGCAGGACAAGATGCAGACACCTGGCCAAACAGAGATGTGAGTGGTGGGGGGAACACCCAAAAATAGCATGTGCAGGAGAAGTACAATCATTAGAGGGTGAAGCACATTGCAGTGTGAGCCAATTATCTATGGCTTAGAGTAAAATGGGTTGTGAGCTAGACTTTATTCTTGGCACACTTTTCCTGCCATTTCTTTTGGACTAGCTAGCTGTCTTAATGATTCAACAGAAGTTCGATAATGAAGAAATTTTTTTTTTCTCTACATATACAGGCTAGGATGCAATCTGACTATGATAATTGATGGAATAGTTTCTCAAACCGTGTATTGACAAATACGCTCAATTTCAAGATGAGAACATTTCAGCATGTGAACTCTAACTAGATATTTTTCCCTGTCTTGCCACAGTGGGAAAGCTAAGAAGGTGAAAGGGGAGTCAGGTATCGTATTTAAAAAGAAATATAGCTGCTAACACAGAAATTTCAAATGAAATTAAAAGACTGAGTTTTGCACAGCTGTGCTCCACACCTTGTATTTAACGGAAGGAAGAATGAGTTCAAAACCAATATTTTTTATGTCCCTCAGCAGCACTATCTCTACTTATATACGCAGTGAATAGATGTTTTTCTTGTTTGTCTGGAATTGTAAGGGAGAAGACTGGACCTTGAACTTCAATGCTCTACAGCCAGCAAATATATTATAGAACCACAGGATCACGGACCTTAAAGGTCATCGAGTTCCAACCCCCCCTGCCATGGGCAGGGACACCTCCTACTAGAGCAGGTTGCTCAAAGCCCTATCCAGCCTGGTCTTGAACACTTCCAGGGAGGGGGCATCCACAACTTCTATGGGAAACTTGTTCCGGTGTCTTACCACCGTTATAGTGAAAACTTTCTTCTTGATATCTAATCTAAATTTCCCTTCTTTCACTTTAAAACCATTACCCCTTGTCCTATCACTACATCTCCTGACACAGAGTCCCTCTCTGGCTCTCCTGTAGGCTCCCTTCAGATATTGGAAGGCTGCTATGAGGTGTCCCCGGAGCCTTCTCTTTTCCAGGCTGAACAATCCCAACTCTCTCAGACTGTCTTCATATGAGAGGTGCTCCAGCCTTCTGATCATATGCTTGGCTGTCCTCTGGACCTGCTCCAACAGGTCCATGTCCTCCTTGTGGTGTGGACTCCAAAGCTGGACACAAATGAGGTACTCCAGGTGGGGGTCTCACGAGAGCAGAGTAGATGGGTAGAATCACCTCTTGACCTCCTAGCCACGCTTCTTTTGATGAAGCCCAGGATAATGATTCTTGATTCACTGAAGCACTTACCCAGAAGCTTAAATCTAAAAAACTATTTAAGTTTCACATGATTTCACTAAAAATCTATCTATATTCTTTGAAGAATAGGGATGGTTTTCTGAAGTAGGACCTTTTTCAATGAAATAGTGGCCGATTTAAGAAATCTAGGAACCGCATTTGACAGACAGGAACAAGAATTGAGTATGTTGAGGAAAAGTCTGTTAATGGAGATTCATTTTATGATAGATTTCAAGTTTTTTGGGGTCCAACAATGTTCTATTTGTTGAAGGAGAGCACAAGGACATACTATTTATCTACGTTCAAATTCATGGAAATAAGACCTAACATATTCAGGATAAATCATGGTAAACTGTCAGGGTGAAAATCACAGAGAGTATTTTTCAGATCATTCTGCTTCAGACTGATCATTAAGCTGACACGCATTTCATTTCAGGTTTGTATTTTTAAATACTTACAACAGCTGGGTGCTAGAGATTTATGGATTCTAATTTTCAATGTATTGTGAATAATGAGCACTGAATATTTAATATTTTTGTATATCATTCTCCATCATACTTTATAAGGGTAAAAAAGAGAAATACCGACTGTCTATTTCATTTAAAGTCTTCATTTCCATCAAGTTGTTCATAAAAATATGATGAGTATTCAAAAAATGATGGGTATTTAGAAAAAAAATTCTACAACCAAGCAAACATTGAAGGTCTGTTGTTGATTTTTTAATAATAACAAAATCAAGTTTTTAGTAAAACCTATAATGTTTTGAAATGCATTTATTCATGACCAATATAATGAAGGTATTAAAAGGAAGTAATACATTGGTATACATCATGATAAATTAGTTATATTTTGAAAGTGCCCTAAAAAAGTGTTACTATGATAGAACATGGTAAAAAAAAAGTACAAAAACCCAAGTAAAAATAAAACAAAAAACATGGAGAAGATCAGTGTGATGAAACAATGGTTAACACAGGCTATTTTTATCTGTTGAATACTCTTTGACTGTTTCTATACTGCTACACTTCTGTTTGATCTTATATAAAATACCACTAGATGGAAGAAAAAGAAATAAGCTATATGCTTGAATACTCAGGTAAAAAGCAACCTACAGGGAGAGGAAGGAGTGTTTAGAGGAAACAGACAGATATTCTGCAACAACATTTCTGATCAACATACTTTTTCATTAGTCTTTAATTCCTTAGATGTTGTGAATTTAGTATCCTAGAAAGAAAGAATGTAAGAGAAATGCAATTTTTAATCATTATATTTACTGTGTTCAAAAGCAGAGCAGAGAACATTCTTCCCCCAAAGAAAATCAGAACATAAATAGGTAAAATAAATTAAATAAGTGAATTTGCTAGTTCAGGTATGACGCTTATTACATAGAATAACAGATCAAAAAAGTGCAGATGTACGTTGGTGAGTGAACACACACCTTGGGAATTTTAAACAAAAAACTATATATATGAATATTATTTCAAAACAGTCATATATTTCAGAAAGGTATCACAACTATATTAAAAGATACTTTCAGAAACAGATCAGCTTGCTACCTCTTTCCTCTCTTATTATTTCATTAACTCTGAAGACAAAGTTGAAATATTGTTGAATTGCAACTACACCACAAATTGAAGCTCTGATTTGAATGGGTCAGAGGACTGACATGTTGCAGATAGGATTTCTGGAGGAAAAAAAAACAAGCAACCAACCAACCAAATAAAAAAACAAAACCCACCCCAACTTTGATTTGTGTTGTGAATTTGTCCAGTAAGAAATAAGAAACAGAGTCTTAAAAATTACAGTATGCACTGTTCTAAAAAACTTCAGGCAAGAAAAATGAGCTCCTTGAATATCATGCAACAGAACAATATACACAGAAAATAGCATTCTACAAGAAATAATTTTGAGGATACGTATTCGGAGACAGAAGAAATTATATTTCAGTGGCACCTGAAACAGCAATCTAGATTAAGGCTATTTCCATTAAGCAGAATTCGAAGACATGTTAAAATTTCCTGGTCACTGGCTTCTAATCTAAGTAAATTACAGAGAAAAACTAGGCAGGATAGGGAATTGAATTACAGAGTGAACACATTATACAGGATGTCAAATAACAGATCAGAATTAAAATTTTGATCTCACTGCATTGAGGATGCCCACAAAATATCCATCTATTCAACGCAGTCTTCTAGAATCAGTAGAAAGGAACAATCATTACAAAGTAGGTGTCCAATCAGACGAATTGGACCCATAGTGTGTTTTCTCTTAAATATTGAAAACAGGAGCATAAAATGACTAGTTTGGATGGTGTTATCACTGCTGCAGATATCTTACATGATCTGACATGATCTCTGACAGTCTACTGCCTTATTTGTTGGACAATATTGTGTCTAGTAATAATAAATTACAGGCATGTAACAGAAAATTAATACATACGTGCTGATAAACAAAACCAATTTTGATTAGTCTTGATTTTGCTTGCAGCAACAGAGAAATTAATGTGTAATATTTACATGAGGTAGGCAAAAAGATCTATATTTTATTCTAAAAGTCTTGATCTGAATTTCCTTCGCTTTTAATAATCGGTGTTAAGCAGTTTCAAACGCATTTTTGTATCAGTCCATTTCCAATGAATAATGTAAAAATCCTGACTGTAAGTGACTTAATGAAGAAATCTGGTGATTCTGATGGCACATACCTCTGCAGAAACACATCAAGAAGTTTTTATTCACACTTGTTATTGAATCTTTCCTTGTAAATATTTTAAAAGTTTAAAATAGACACATCTACTCATTTTCTTTTGCTGTGCTTCTCATGATGCTATTATGGGTCAAGTCACCAATTCAGGTCTATTATAAATGCCAGTGTACATTTCTGAGACAATGTGACAGAAGGATGTTCAAAATCAGGAAGGCAAAGCAACAAGAATACAGTTAAAGGAAGAAATGTATTATTTCATACGTTCCATATAATTTGTTGTTCATGTTCACTTCCTCATATGACAAGAGACATGAAGAGAATATCTTTATTTGCTAAAAATGTCTTTTTTGGCACTAAGAAGAAGCTTTATACAGTTCAGTAAGCTTTTCACCAAAAATTCAAAGTTAACTCCTGTCTTTGAAAAAATGTTTTGAAGTATCTGTCAAAGCTTCAGAGTCATTCTCTTTAAAAAAAAATCTTCATATTAAAAATATTTTTTCAGTAATTTTCATATTTCAAAAGAGATCAAAAACTCTTGAAGGAATTTAGTTTTTTCGTCACAAAAAGAAGCTTTCTCATTTTATATTTCTTTTCTAAACACAATAGCTAGTGATTTCGATCATGCAGATAAAATACTAACCTATAAAATACTATACAGACAAGACTATTCCTTTGTGAACTTTTTCACTGCAGTCTCGAATGTCAATTAATTAATGAATATTTACGTATGTATACATATGTTTGCTGCCAAAAAGTTTTAGAGCACTAAGTTAACAAATAAACAATGATTTGATAGACATAAAAATGTGGACACCATTTGTTTCCATTTTTCACACTGTGAAAGTGTAAGTCTCATTCTGCTGCTTCTGAGTTTTGATATTATTTCAGTCTCTAATCAGAATATCATAAATTCTTTTTCCTAGGTTAATATTCTAGATTAAAATTTTGTAATTATCTGACATGAATTTCAGTATTATTTTAAGCATCAAATGGGAATTAGCAATATACATACTTTTGTTGATTTTATCCTATATTAAGCATTAAGCAAAACCACCTTAAGAGTTCAAAGTTCCAAATCTTCTAATGAAAATTTAATGGGATTTAGACTTTTAGCAGGTATTAAAAGAACAGTTGCAAGTATTACAATGCTACTATAATTTCAGTTCCCAACTCTGTGGAATTCATAGCATTGAATAAGGCGCTGAAGATGAGATTCTGTCTCACATGCTTCACTTTCTGCCTATAGCAGTCCTAGTTTTAGTGTCCATAATTTAAATCCTTTAAAGTATTTTAGAGTGAAACCTGGTTCCCTTAAACTTGTGTACTTCTATCAAGAAGCCTTCTTTATTGAGAGAAGAGCAGTATAGGCTCTTACTTCACTCAGAACCTTGAACTGAAGCAAACTGGAACACAGTCACTTGTTCCTGATGGATTGGACAGGATATCATTAAAATCCTATCTGAAGACATGCCACAATGCATTGATTACTGAGAGTCCTTAGGAGGCCTTCAAAAAGATGAAAATGGGGTTTGTTTCCAACCTTTTTACCCTTTTTATTAAAGATATATTGATTTTCCTTTGTCATTGTGGTTTCAAAACATGAAAGTGTTCCCAGGACTCCAGACCAATCCTGGACAATAAATAGAAATAAACAATGGAGAAGAAACCATGTGAATCTATTTTCCCACTGAACACCCTCATCTCAGGACTACAGAGTCAGATTCCAAATAAATGTTAAGCATTCAGAACTGGAAGCAGAATTTAGAAAACTGATTTCCCATTTATTCTGCAAGGAGAGAGTGTCCACTTATCTGTGTGAATGATAAAATCCATCATTTGGTCCTAGATTTATTCTGTCTAGCTGCAAGAGTTACCCTGAGGATTTTTTGTAGTCTGTGAAGAGAGACAGAAACGTGCATAGGATCATTTAGCACACCTACACTCTGAACTGTATTTCAGGTGCGCCTATTTTACACGGCTGATTAGAAAATGGATCTAAGGAGACATGAATGGAAAGGTTGGGTTTTGAATTTATTAGAGGTAAATAGTATGAAATAAACACCCAAACATTTCCTTGCACAGAATTGGACACTTCTATGGAACCAGGAATTCTTTTTCATGTTGATAAAAATTACAATTTAGAATGATGATTTTAAGACCAATTACACTTTCTGAGCACACCAGGCAATAGTTCACATAGCAAAAAGGGAATATTAACATACTGTTGAGGTCTCTAATGCAGACTTTCTTACTTCATTGCTTAAATCTGAACATATTTCCAGGACATTTAATTCCCCAAGGCTTCGAAACTCAATGCAAATGCTTTGTCTCTTTTTCATGACAGCAGATTCAGTTGGGATTCAGTGATACTCAACTGAGGTCTTGAAATTTTGAGGTTGGTTAGCCATGAAAACAGTTGAGGTGGCCTTTTGTTTAGATCCTTGAGGCTGTATATTTAAATTGCATTATTTCTTCACATAAACAGGCACACAGCTTGATTGCTGTCCATATTTCTCCCAAGTGTTGTGGTACAGCTACAGAAAAGGGCTTACCTTCAGTCGCCATTTTAAAAACACCACCAAGCATATTCTTGATAGTGGTAACATGTTTTTTTCATAATCCTGGAAATATTCTGGTGCACTCACATGTGAATTTCTGCACATTGGCCTACAAATGGTGAGGAGAAGTCTGACAGCCAAAAGGAAGGGTTTTGGTTTGGTTCTTTGCTTGTTCGGTTGTTTTTTAAAATATATTCTAGACATTCCCAGACATTTGTAGCCATGCTCTATTTTGTTTCATGAAGAGTTTCTGACTGACTGTTTTATTTATACTATTTAGGATAAGAGATACTTGTGTTTAAATTTACAGTTATTCAGAGCAAAGTGCTTCAAATAGCTCCAAAATAATTTCATTATGAAATTTGTAAAACAACTAAAACCAACAAAAACACATGGGAAATGTGTCTTGTTTTGTTTTTAGAAAAGTAGAATCATAAGACATTTTAAAAGCTCAAACATTCTGCATAGATTGAACTGAGTGCTCAGGAATTTATTTTCCCTCTATGTGGTATTAGTCTTTTATTCCAGGACAGTGATTTTTTAATTTTCTTTTATTTTTTTTAGTCCCTGGATGCACACTCATTAGGTTCCAGTATGTAGTTTAATGAGAAAAACTTTTCTCATGATGACCTTAACACAGATGATTGCAGTATAGATTTGCTTAGAATAGGGAGAGATGCCTCCATTTCTAATAAAATCTGAGTCATTAACTCAGTCTGTTAGGTGTTGGAAATCTAACCACTACAGGATTCAAATAAGTGCAACATTTCTCCGTATTTCTTACAAGTATTTCCACTCTCTCCTCCTTCTCCTCCCTTCTTACCATAATTTGTTTTGGACAAAACTTGTTTGGTGATGGATTAGGTCCTATTATAAGGAACTCTCTTCTTCAGACAGACCAGTTTTGCACATAAATGGCAGGCCAGTTATAGCTTTGGGAAACTGTCTTTCCTGGTTATGGCAATAGTTTTCAGTGAAGCTGGTACTGATGAGAATTAACACTAATGGTATGCCTTGTCTCATAGGTATAGGATTTGACTAGAAAAGAACCCTCAAACAACATCAGTCTGAACAATGAACTGTCACTCACATTGTTTTTTCCCTTCCCTTCCCTTCCCTTCCCTTCCCTTCCCTTCCCTTCCCTTCCCTTCCCTTCCCTTCCCTTCCCTTCCCTTCCCTTCCCTTCCCTTCCCTTCCCTTCCCTTCCCTTCCCTTCCCTTCCCTTCCCTTCCCTTCCCTTCCCTTCCCTTCCCTTCCCTTCCCTTCCCTTCCCTTCCCTTCCCTTCCCTTCCCTTCCCTTCCCTTCCCTTCCCTTCCCTTCCCTTCCCTTCCCTTCCCTTCCCTTCCCTTCCCTTCCCTTCCCTTCCTTCCCTTCCCTTCCCTTCCCTTCCCTTCCCTTTCCCCTTTTTTTCTCCTTTTTCTCCCTTTTTACTTATTTTTTTAAATTTTGTCCCTTCATTTCTTCTTTTTTTTTTTTTTTTTTTACACTAAGTAACTCCACTGAAATGCATGGAATAATTCAGAATAATACATTATGTATATCAGAGGGAAGAGCAGAATCAGGATCTTTGCATTGTAGAAAATTTGTTCTTATTTACAATCCTTTCTAGGAGCTTCATGTAATTTATCATTCTTTTTGGCTGTTGTGATAATAAGTTACAAAGTGTTTCCCATAAAACTGTCAAAAACCTCACATAATTCAAGTTACATGCATTAATATATTTTTAGTTATTTTAGGCTTGGTTATTTAATCAAGTAATTGGCATACTTACAAATTTTGTTACTATGTCCCAGCAAAATTTGTGTTGGTAAGAGTTTAATTTACTTATGGAACTTTCCATTCTTTTATATGCCACACAATTCTTCTACCCTGGCAATGATACTGCATTTTTAGTGAGCTTGAAAGCTCTTTCAGATGATTGATGAAGTATAGGTATTAACCTGAATCTGCTTTCTTTTCAAAGTGATACAAGTTATTTAAGAGTTGTCTGTTCAAAAGCAATGATCTGCAACGCCATGTCAGCAAAGAAAAATGCCAAACAAGCCCCAAGCATGTTTAACAACCAGTGGCTAGTGCCAGTGGTTTTGTGTGAAACTATGGGATAAAGACCAAACAATTGGTACTTAAGATCTAGGAGGAGAAAGAAAAGTTAGTACACATTTTTCTTCTATTGCAACTCACCTTAGACCCAGCCATTAATTATCATTGTTTATTTCTGCCAGATGATTCTTACAACTTTAACAAATTATTTACTAAAAATCCACAGAAATTTTTGTTTATACACACGCTTAAAAATGTTCTGTGTTGAAACTAAGCCAATGAGATAATATTGCTTTCATACAGTGAATGAGCTAATTACAGTGTTTTCACCCAAATACCAAAACTTCATGTTTTTTGAAAAAGGCTACAACTTGAAAGCTTAACATTAAGTACAGTATGGCTGTTTGGATTATTTATTTTATTTTATTTTACTTTATTTTATTTTTTTATTTTATTTTATTTTAGCAGAAGACTATCCATCCAAATTTATGCTGCCATCAATAATTTTAAGGATCTAATATATTTTACAGTGGCATATATAGTCAGATATATGATGCAATGTTTTTCACTGATAGAAAGTGTATTTGAAAGAGAAGCAAACATGATCCTGTTCATGTAGATATTTACAACAATTTTACATTGGTGTTGAAAAATACCGAAGGTGTCTAGCAAAAGGACCTAAGGTCTATAATTTCTTTTAATTTGTGATGTCAGATCATCTTTTAAGAAAATTATACCATGCTTATGGATGTATAAAGTATGACTGTATACTTTAGTTGACAAACCAGTTTTCAGGCTCTGTGAGATTAATTCACAGACAGTGGACGTACAGTCCTCCATATACACCATAATGGTGTATATTTCTGTAATACTGCAAAGCAAGAGGGAAAAATATCTGTGTAAGGAAGGGCTAACTTTCATTCTGTTTTTATCAACTGTATGCCTGTTAAAATCATTACTGAGCAGAGTTTTCCACCCTAGAAGAAATCTCCACTCCAGTTTAAATGCATCCACATGATAAGGCTCTTCAAGAGGAACAATATTGTAAATTTATACAAAATTTTACTGCTTCCAATTAAAACTAAGTGGAATAAACTATGTTCTTTCAAAATCATATTTTAATTGAAGTAATTCATACTTATAACATTGAACTGTCTTACCTGAATTTCCTACTTTGTCGACCCATAATACTAATATTATACAAGTCAATTAGAGGTTGTTTTTTATACCTTCGAACTACTAGCATTATGGCTTCAGAAATTCAGTTCAGATTTCAGTATTACGAATTACACTTTCTGCTCAGGAAAAACATGAAAAATGGATTTGAAATTAAATATGGAAATTAAGGAAAATATAGTTTAAAAAAGATGAAAACATGAAGAATTTGGGACTATTATTTGTCAGACTGAGAATTCCATCTTGTTTCAGAGGGTGTACATTTTGTTGTGACCTTCATTTGCTATTTCAACATCATGCTAAAATTACCTCTGGGCTTTGGTACAACAATTTTATAGTTTAAGCTTGGCACCAAATAAAAAGACTGAGGAAAGGTGATGGAACAATCAAGATTCATTAATGATGAATGACTCATGCTCCTGAAACTATGGGTTTTCCACTGGGCCATTGACTTTGAATGATATTCTGCATAAAAGTCAGAGGTGGGAGTGGAACCTTTGATTTCCTCAGTGGAAACATTTAGGCATATTGCTTTTGAAACAAGGGATGGATCACTATGACATGGAGGAAAAACAGATCAAGATTCTGAAGAGCAATCAGCTCTGCTAATGATTTTGATTTTTTTTTTGGACCTGTATCTCTCCAGCACCATACAAGGTGAAAACACCAGAGGTTAAGAAATGCTTTTACAAATCTGCTCTCACTGCCTTTCTGTTAATTGCACAAAAAGCCTTTAGCTAGAACTGGAACCTCTGGGAAAACGTCTGAGCAGTGGAAGACTCAGGAGGGCTGTGAGACTCCTCTTGAGGTTTAAGACTGCTAAGAATTTAGAAGGGTAGACCTTCTGACTAAGGAAAATTAGCAAGAATGCAAAAGCTTACCAGCAAATGCATACAATACATGGATGGACTCCCAGCAGACTGACTTCCATCAAGAAAAGGCTATTCAGTAAGGAGAGAAGTATAGCAACAGAGATTCATCTAATATTTAAGAGATCTATTTCTGTCCCCGAGACAAATACATTTTTGTTTGAATTTCACATTTTTATTATTTTTCATTTTTGAATCAATCATGAGAACAGTTATGCTTTCAAATTAAATTTAAAAAAAAAAAAAAAAGAAAAAGGAATTAAAAATACATGGTATACTAGAATCCTGTCTTTACATACTGTATAATAAAGAGACTTGTATTCATTAGACAAAAATGACCAATCAATCAAACAAAAAATATAATGGAGCTACATGCATGATTAAAAAGTGATTAACAATTTTTTGAGAATCTATAATTGTGCTAATTGTGTATTCTTCCAGTTTGTGTCTTCTTTGTGGCGATAATGATCCCAACAGTACTATTAGAATAGCACAAAGTTACTAGGATAGTCCATCTAATTTAGCTCCTTCTAGAAACAGGGAGAGGTTTTCCACTCTTATATCACCAAGGATTCTTATTTAAGTATTTGTTTGGAATCACCTGGCAGTATAGCATGCAGACTATGCATGGCACTAGGGTATTTAATCTGCACTTGTTTATTTTGTGTATGTGATTTTTAAGACTACTTTCAACACAAGTGTTCTCAAGAAATTAGATTTCCCTTGTCATCTCCCTCCCACCTTAAAGACAGATTTAGGTCACCTTAACGCAAGCTTGTGGGAGCTCTTCACGAATGTGAGGCTGTGAAAATCCTTCATATATTTTTTTTCTCAAGAATTGTGTAGGTGTGTGACATTAACACTAGAATAAATGTCAGTGGATTAGTAGGTGCTAGTAGGGATCCACGAGCTAAATAGTTTTTTTGCTATGTCAGCATAGCATATAATAATTTCTGCACATGCTTACACTTTCTGTATTACTTCAACAGTATTTTTGCAATCAAAATATAATGTACAAAATTTTAACATTTTATCTACTTTTATAGTCCATACAGTCTTGTCTATATCATGCTGAAGTTTCTGTAAAAAAGGGAAGATCACAGCTGTATTGAAGTCAGAAGCATTTTTTCCTATTTATTTTCATAGACCCATAGTTTTTTACATCATGTTCTTAATAAACTTACTTGAATTATATTCAACTGTATCTTTGGAAACTATAAGATGTATTTCTTTTTCCATTTTGCAGGAGAGGCCTTATATTCACATGAATATCATGAAACGTCCCACATTTTAAAATATCTAAATTCAAATTCAATTTGTTTCTTTTTAGGCAGCATATAAAATATACTGTATAGAAGCATAGAAATAGAAACTGTAGTGCTAGCATACTTTATCTTAGAAGTGATAAACATTCTGTAGATTATAGGGAGAATTACAGGAAAAAAGGAGAATTATTGACAAAAACAAGTCAGGGGTCTGAATACATTTCTCCATTTCAAAAGCTTTATAGAGAATCTAATCACTCCAAAACATAGGGTGTAATAATTCTGAAGATATTTTCATGGTCAAATTTAAAAACAACTCAAAAGTGACTGAAGGCAGAGTTGCCCCAGCAACCAGTCTCCTGTTTGTCATCAAGAAAACTGTTGAATGAGTGGTAAGAATGCCAGTAGTTCCTGCCTCAAGATAGAACTGAAAAGTATACCAGAGTGCAATAATTTTTTTTTTCAGTCATTCTATTGCCAAAATATAAGTAAAGAATTAGTAATGATGAACAAGGAGAATTCTAAAACATCTCTGT
Source organism: Numenius arquata (assembly GCF_964106895.1). Taxonomy (NCBI): domain Eukaryota; kingdom Metazoa; phylum Chordata; class Aves; order Charadriiformes; family Scolopacidae; genus Numenius; species Numenius arquata. The sequence continues at coordinate 101,687,696 of NC_133576.1, read as the reverse complement.
CTTCAATAGATTTTTTTATTCTAAAAAGCCTTTTGATAGGAAAATGCATAATGTCTGATATTCTGAAGAAAGCATGCCAACCATCAAAATAAATTATCAGCTGTTAATGGCACTTTAAACTGGGATGAAATTAAGTTTATTTACTTATTTTATCATCTTCATTTTGATTTATGGGTAAAAACAGCTGCTGGAGCCTGACATATGCATATGATATAGCATATTGAAAAGGCCTTGGAAATCTCAGGACATTAGAATTTATGCTGTGAAAAGAAGCAAGCATATTGTGGCATTAAGCATGTCAAATTAACTAGGAAGTGGTCAATCCTGTTACATTTGAAGTGAAAAGACTGTGTTAGATGCTTATGACATAGGTTTAAAAAAAATAAAAAAAAAACAAACCAACAAAAAACCCCACAAGGTTTTAGAGAATACTTTTATATAAAAAAGTGAAAATAAATAATGATAATGAACCCTCAGCACAGCCAATAAGACATAAAGCAGAATTTTATGCAAAAAAGGAGTATGAGAACCTCAATGGACACTGTTACTCAGGCTGAGATTTTGGTACTCATAGAAGAAAGTGACAGTTGATGTGAATAAAAGCAAGAGAATATACTCAAATGCAAGAGTTAAATGTCATTCAGTGAAATCCCTTAGTTTTAATAAATAATTATTTTTTAATAAATATTAATGACCAAGTTCCTTCCTCCCTCAGGTATGCCATCCTCTTCAATATCATAGACTTGCAACTCCATTGTGAGTCCTTAAAGAATACTTAATTTTTTTTAACATTTTAAAAATTATTTTCTATATATGCACACATTCTTCCATGGTATGTCAAGACTGTTATGTGTTTGTTGGATTTATTTTTTTGGATTTCTCCGTACCACAAAACAGCTGACTTCCTAATTCATCCAAACATTTCACCCTAAAAATTCCCAGCTGTTACACAATTTTAAATTATAGTATAAAGAACAAGAAGAATTTAGTTGTTTGTGATCTACAAATCACTAGTTTTAGTCTAAATTCTTGACAAGTATTGTGTGAATTGTTCAGTTCCCCCAAATACAAAGACATACGATCATAACATTAGCCTTAAGACATAACTGCTGATAAAGTACAGCAGTACACTAAGTATAGATAACCTTCAAAATCAGCATAGGTAAGTGAGGTGGCTGCCCTAGAAATATTATTGTACATTCATTCTAAGGAAGATCAGACTAAGAATTGTGTGCTTAAAATTAAGTCTATCCAATAAAAAGTACACTGAAATTATGGCTAGTATCTTCTAAAAAAAAAAAGCTTATTAACTATTAGGAAACACATAGCGCGTTTTACACTTAATGTTCAATATTATATGTTAACTTTTATTTTAGCAATCACTAGCATTGAAAAAAATATTGAGGAATATATTGAAAATTAAGATAAAGTTATCATCAACTCCCAGCAGCTAAGATTCCATTATGTATATGTATGTATACATGAAGCACTTCTGAGATCTACAAAGCCTTTCTAGATTTTGCTGTACAAATTTATCATAGGAGGATCTTAAAAGCAATTTGATTAGGGAAAACATAAAGAAATCTGGACATTTGTCTGTAAAATACATCTTTTATCATAGTCTCTCATAAGGACATAAGGTCAGCTTTATCTTTCTCTTTTTTTTTTTTTTTTTTGACCTTGTCATATACTGAAGATCACTCTTCTATAATTTCAGGCTATTGGTTCTTTCCTTTTTCTTTGTGATATCTCCTCATGTAATGACAGAGGGAGCTACCAGTCTGACAGTCTGACTTAAGACTTCTACCCTGTAAAACCCTTAGTCAATCCTCTTTCAATTGTACAAATGATCACAGTGATTTCTCCAGCAGGAAATCATATTGTGTGTGTATTCGTGTATGTATGTATGTATACATATCCTTCTACGTCCAGATGGAAAAAAAAAAGGAATATCCATTGTCAGTAAGTTAAAAGCCTTTTCTAATTCTAGAAAATGAAGAGTCTGAATCTTGTAGAAGGTATTATAAACTGTTATTTGAAGTGGAGCATTCCTTTGTGGTGCACAGTCCTTATAAATTGCCCCGTAGCCCAGTGACCATCAGAAACTGTGTTCTGCTCCTTCTCCTCTAGGCGTGAATTAACACTAATTGTAAAGGAATAGTATTCCATGCTGGTATTACCAGCACTGAAGAGTTTGCAGTGTTCACAAGTAAGCAGAGTCACCCTTCACAAGTAGCTGGAGCTGAAAACCATATGTAGATAAACTTTACAAAATTCTCATAATTTCTTGTCTCAGAGTATGCCAATCCAAGCCAGGAAAGTGCTGGCAACATCTTATAACTTAATCCAAACAAAGGAAAACAGACATTCCCTTAGCACTGTCTTGTTCACAGCTTATTAGTCACACATAGGAACTTCAGGGAAAATAGTAAAACCAACCAGTGCCATGACACTTTCAACTAGTGCCATTCATTCACAGAATACAGAGTTGAAGGTGTTATTTAAAATGCTTTTATGTTCATGTTTGTTAAATACTTAGGTAATGTACCTATCTTCTTAGAAAATTAATAATTCATGAATTCTTAATGGATGATGGCATCAAAACCTTTTGATAAGCATAATATAAATGCTAGTATCATTAAAAACATAAACAATGATTACATGCTATATAAGGTTTCGATCAAACCAATTATAAAGTCCTGCATGATTTACTACTGCTTTCTTTTGCATCTGATTAAGATAAATGTAGTTATATTTTCCCTAAAGATTGTTTTAAATAAACTATATCATTCTCAGAGTGTCTTTTTAGGTACAATGAAATTCAATTATGAGTCCAGAGCTGAGTCACTGACTGAAATACCTATTTATACAAACTGAATAAATTATATTCCTAAACATGAAGGCCATTTTAGATGCAAAACAGTACGCTCACTGCCTGCCCTCCGGAGTAGAATAAGTAGAATAAGTAGAATAAGTAGAAAAGAGAATAAATAAAGTAAAAAAAAAAAGCTTATTCCAGACATCATATTTTTTTGAATCCATAATCTAATAACTTTTTAATCCATAATCTAATGACTGTAAACATTGCTATATTTCATTTCCACAGCCTATGATGGTCTGGGCATTATAAGGTCCAGAGCACACAGTAGCCTTAGGTACTCAGCTTCAATTAAGTCATAGAAGAGATGTACAATATGAAATTAGTGTTATACCAACAGCATATCATTTGTGCATAAACTATACCTGCAACAGAAAAATCCTGCTTGAACTCAGGTACTGAACAGCACTGAAAATTGATACTATTTGAAGACAAATTTACAGTCATATTTGCCTTTCTCCACACTCCTTAACCCATTCTTTAACTCCTCAGAGTGCTGGTATGATGGAAAGCATTATCTAATACACTTTAGTGTGTAAACTCTTTTGGCAAAGACTGGAGACTCTAATAAAATAGGTCATTGTTATCCATTTCCTTGATGCCAATCATAAACACTAACAAATAGTATGGTACGACAATGAGTAGTTGACTATTTGCAGTGTGTGTCAGTGCAATCCTGTTCACCCATTGTAAAGCCTAATTCAATGGCTATTTATTTGCTAGCAATATACTGGTCAAATATTCACCAAAACCAAATCAAAACTAGTGAAGATGAGCTGTATTCAATTTCATAATTTCTTCATCTGGGTGAGTATAAATCTGTCTCACATTTTGAGCAACTCGTCACTGAAGAAAGTGTTTTGCACCTGTGCTTTTCTATTTCCCAATTTAATATAATAATAACATTTCAGCAATTAGTGTGTAGTCTTGTAGTACAATAAATATAATCTTGCTTGCAGTCTATTTTAAAAAGTCAAACAATTAACCCACATTTTTAAGTGGTTGTAACTTAACCACAGGTCTTGTTTGTTAATGCTAAGCCTTTAATTTACTGGAACTTTTTTTGAATTTGCTCAGAATTTCTTTTCTTAAATGCATGATCTAATGCTTACCCATACCACAGGCAGTAAAGCTTAGACTTATTAAGTCCAGGAAACAATCATGAGTAAGCAAAAGAGCTGTAACATAATATAGAACTCTTGAGCAAAGGGGGAGAAGCTGAAAAACTAACAATAATAAAAGAATAACACCAGGTGAGTTCAAAACTGAAGAAAACTGGAAAAGGAAGACACTGATACCATTGGCATTGACATTGCCTTGCCAGGAACTTGGGATGTTAACACCCAGCCATGAAGGCTTGTCTCTTCCCCTTTGTGTGAGAAAAACTGTCCTCAGTTTGAAGGGACAGTTGAAGAAGAGATCCTTCAACAATTAGACAGATTAAGAAGAAAATCTGAGAAATGGAGCAGCATTAACATAGCAGAGCCTGTATATTACAAATTTAATTGCATTATTAATTCCTCCTCTTTTTTCTTATTCTTTATTTTAATAGAAGGTCATGGATTTCTAATGTATAACTCATTTTAACTGAACTAACAGTAATTATTGCTTTAATTGGATTAGCAATAAATTATTGCATCCATATGTTGTGGGATTTTTTGGCCATAACAAAATTTTGAACATAACAAGTTGGGAAAGAAGTATAACTTGATTCTAAGGTTTCAGAATGTTGTTTGGTTTTTGTTTGGTTTTTTTTTTTCCTCTGTTTGTGTGTGTCTCATTCAACAGAATGTAATAACATAAGTGAAATTAGCTGCTTGAGGTAGGATTGTTGTGCTGTTTTTCATTAACAGTCTCAAATACATTAAACATGCAATATATGTAAGATGAAATAATCAGCTAGAAATAGTCTCTACATTTTCTGATGGAACTCCTCCAACCAAAAACCAAGGGAGGAAACAGTGATAACAGGGGTATAATTTGATTCAGTGCTGCCTCATTTAAATTCCTGGACTCTTCTGGGAAGCCAGTAAAATGGTTTAATGTAGACATTAAACATCGATGCCCTGAAAAGGCTCAAATAATAATGGAAAGAATAAACTATGTGAAGACAAGGGTTGGAGACAAGGGTCTTCTCAGTATTCTACATTATTAAGGAGTTCTTTTCAAAATCCATTTGCAACCCAGGATTTCAGGAAGTCACAAATAAGCAAAGGGGCAGATGCTGTAGTTTTGTTAGCTGACAGGTTTCTTTCTTCTCTTTTTTTTTTTTTTTTGTTCTTATCACTTTAAACCCTCATAACTTGTATAATCATAATTAAACCTCTTTCCACAGAAAATACCCAGGAAACACGATCTCCAAATTGTTTGCCAATTAAAAAAAAAAAAAAAAATTCTTTTGAGGTGATTCTACCTCTTACTCAGATGCTTTTTGATATTTGTAATGGTTTTAATTTACTGAAATATGTGAATTCAGAATGATTTATCCTAGTAGTCTGGTCAAAAAAAATCCTGTCTTTGTTGTTTCTGAAGCCACTAACTGTAAAACGGGGAAGAAATATAGTTATTGATATAAACGTCTGACCAAAACAAGTGTTACCTAATACAAAAACATTCTTATTGATGATATGCTTATCCTTTCTAATTCCCAGCAGGTATTTGAAAAATGTAAGTAGCATAGTAATACAACAGTGATATTAATTTTTTATGTAGTGGCCCAGCACGAATCTTACTCCCCATGTAGGTTCTAGGTATTTTTATAATCCATCAACCAGGGCAACAAGGAAATTCTCCTAAGTTTATTTTCATATTAAAGTGTGTTTTCACCCAAAAATTTTACATTACATTGTTAGTGAGCTGTCTTATACGTTTTTTCCCAATTTTATAGCTGTTATTTATTTATTTATTTTTATATATGGGGATATCTCTATATCTAAAAATGGAAAAAATTTAAACATTAAAGGAATAATTTTGCAATACAGCTGCTAACTTATTTTAATTTACTTTTTTTCATTATTTCTTTCAATTATAGAATATTTAATAATCACTTTTCCATAAGATTTGTATGATTTCTCAAAAAATACAGATTACAGTAAAAGACTTCACAGTCTCATTTTGAGAAAATAAATATAAATGAAGAGAGAAATTGCACTTTTCTTAAAAGGCATGTTTCCATCAATGTAGCTTAAAGAAAAAATATATATGCAATCTCTGATGTTGACTCATTAGTGTCCACTAATATTTAAGACACCAGAAATTTCATTATCTACCTAATTTGTTTTACAGAAAAACAAAAAGTAAAAGTATTTTAGTGAATATATCTCCTGAATGATAAAACATCTTTTGCATATCTAAGACCATATAAATTTTGTAAACTAAATGTTCATATATTAAAGTCAAATGAGAGTCAAATCTTTCAGATCATACCTGACAAAAGTTAACAATATTTATTTTATTACGTATAACAGAAATAATGATTCATTTCTTCCATAACTGTACTTGGGGCATGATCATCTGGTATTATTTCACTCACTATATTATGAATAACAAAACTGATAGGAAAATAGGGTATCAGGGCTTTAAGTCCCAATCTCACGTAATCCAGGAGGAAGTAGTTAATGATTTGCTTATGCACCTGGACACGCATAAGTCCATGGGGCCGGATGGGATTCACACAAGGGTACTCAGAGAGCTGTTGGGAGAGCTCACCAAGCCTCTCTCCATTATCTATCTACAATCCTGGTCAACAGGAGAGGTACCAGATGACTGGAGGGTGGCCAATGTGACACCCATCTACAAGAAGGACCGGAAGGAGGATCCAGGAAACTATAGGCCTGTCAGTCTGACCTCGGTACTGGGAAAGATCATGGAGAGGATCATCTTGAGTGAGCTCTCAACGGCAAGTACAGGGCAGCCGAGGGATCAGGGCCAGCCAGCATGGGTTTATGAAAGGGAGGTCCTGCTTAACCAACTTGATCTCTTTCTATGACCATGTGACCCGCATTCTCGATCCAGGGAAGGCTGTGGACGCTGTCTACCTGGAATTTGGTAAGGCCTTTGACACCGTCCCCCACAGCGTTCTCCTGGAGAAGCTGGCAAATCATGGCATAGATAAGTGTACTCTTCACTGGGTAAAAAAACTGGCTGGATGGCCGTGCCCAGAGAGTTGTAATTAATGGGGTGAAATCCAGTTGGCGGCCGGTCACCAGTGGTGTCCCTCAGGGCTCAGTTTTGAGGCCGGTCTTGTTTAATATCTTTATTGATGATCTGGATAAGGGGATTGAGTGCACCCTCAGTAAGTTTGCAGATGACACCAAACTAGGTGGGAGTGTTGATCTGCTTGAGGGTCGCAAAGCTCCACAGAGGGATCTGGACAGGTTGGATCAATGGGCCAAGGCCAATGGGATGAGGTTTAATAAGGCCAAGTGCCGGGTCCTGCATTTCGGTCACAACAACCCCAGGCAACGCTACAGGCTTGGGGAAGAGTGGCTGGAAAGCTGCCCAGCAGAAAAGGACCTGGGGGTGTTGGTGGACAGCCGGCTTAACATAAGCCAGCAGTGTGCCTAGGTGGCCAAGAAGGCCAACGGCATCCTGGCCTGTATCAGGAATTGCGTGGCCAACAGGATTAGGGAAGTGATGGTGCCTCTGTACTGGGCCCTGGTGAGGCCTCACCTCGAGTACTGTGTTCAGTTCTGGGCCCCTCACTACAGGAAGGACATTGAAGTGCTAGAGAGTGTCCAGAGGAGAGCCACCAAGCTGGTGAGGGGTCTAGAGAACAAGTCATATGAGGAGAGGCTGAGGGAACTGGGCATGTTTAGTTATAAGAAGGGGAGGCTGAGGGGAGACCTCATTGCCCTCTACAACTACCTGAAAGGAGGTTGTCGAGAGGTGGGTGTTGGACTCTACTCCCAAGGGAATAGTGACAGGACCAGAGGAAATGGTCTGAAGTTGGGGCAGGGGAGGTTTAGATTAGGTATTAGGAAGAATTACTTTACTGAGAGAGTGGTCAGGCACTGGAACAGCCTGCTCAGGGAGGTGGTGGAGTCGCCATCCCTGGAGGTATTTAAGAAACATGTAGACATGGCACTTCAGGGCATGCTCTAGTGCCCGAGATTGTTGGTTTGCGCCTGTTTGTGGGTGGGCGCGGTGTGTGGTTGTGGGTGTTTGTTTTGTATGGTTTTTGTTTTTTGTTTTGTTTTTGGTGTTTGTTTTTTCATTTTTTCTTTTCTTTTTTTTTTTTTTTTTTGTGGTTGGACTTGATGATCTCAAAGGTCCCATCCAACCAAGAAGATTCTGTGTGATTCTGTGTTCCAGGCTGAAGATCAAGGTCTCCAATCTCCATCTAGGTGATTCACATTTTTTGGAAGTTGTAGACAGAATCACAGAAGAGTGGAGGTTGGAAGGGATCTCAGGAAATCATTTAGCACAACAACCCTGCTCATGAAGGGTCAGCTAGAGGAAGTTACAAAGGACCACATCCAGTGAGGTTTTCAGTTTCTCCAAAGATGGAGACTACACAACTTCTTTGTGCAACTTGTTCCAGCATTGAACCATTTCAGTGAAAAAGTGTTTTCTCAAGTTCAGCCACAACTTTCTGTGTTTCAGCTTCTGCCCATTGTCTCTTGTCCTATCACAGGGCACCACTAAGAAGAGCCTGGATCTCTCTTATTCACACCTTCCCATTTGATATTTATAAACACTGATAAGATGCCCCCTGAGCTTTCTTTTCTCCAGGCTGAGAAATTGCAAATTCTCTCAGCATGACAGGCACTCTTCACAGTTTTATGTCATCTCCAAATTTTCTAAGGGTGCACTTGGTCCCATCATCCAGATTGTTAACAAAGCAGTTAATGATTCAGTTTTTAGATTTTTCAGATTTTTAATTAAGCAGCATTGCCCCCAGTACTGACTCTTGGGGCACACCAATAGTGACTGGCTTCCAACTGAATTTTGGGCTGCTGGTCTAAAAACTGAGCCTGGCAGCTCAGTGAGGTTTCAGTCTACTTCATTCTCCATTTATCTCATTCATACTTCACTGTTTTTCATATGAGATGCTATGGAAGACAGTGTCAAAAGCCTTCCTAAAGCCAAGATAAACAGCATTCACTGTTGTTCCCTTACCACATGACAAAAAAGCTACCAGGTTGTTTAAGCTCTGTGTACGCTTCATAAATCCACACTGATTATTCCCAATCACCTTCTTGTCCTTCATGTATTTGGAAATGGTTTCCAAGATTATGAACTCCATTATTGTCCCAGGAACTGAGGTGAGGTTGACCAGTCTTGTAGTTCTCTGAATCCTTCTTCTCACCATTCTTGAAATCAGGAGAGACAGATGCCTTTTTCCTATCTTCAGGAACTTCCCTGAATTACCATGGCATTTCCAAGAATAGAGAATGTATTTGCAATGACATTGGCCAGCTCCCTCAGTACTTGTGCATCCCATAGTTTGTCATGGTCCTGTTCATGTCCAGTTTGTAGAAGATCCCTAAACTGATCCTCTTCCACCAAGGTGTTTCCTAGCGATTTCAGAGGCCTAGAATTCCTGAGCACTGATTGTATCACTAAGGACTAAGACGAAAAAAGCACTGAGTACTTTGATCTTCCATGTCCTTTGTTACTAGGTTTCCTGTCCCATTCTTCCACTGTCCTCATATTTCTTAGTCTTTCTTTCACTTCTCATATATCCATAGAGGTCCCTATTGTTACCCTTCATGTCCCTTGCCAGATTCAACTCCAGATGAGGTTCAGTTTTCTTTTGGAAGATCATATTTCTCTTCTACTTTTCAATTGCCTTTATTTTCTCTCCAGTGTTTTTCTTACACATCTCCAATACATTCATTAGGATTTTTAATTAAGGATAGCATAGTTTGAAAAGATCATATTTCATTCACAATCACTGAATACCAGGGTTTTTTCCCAATAACTTTCTCATCTGGCCTTTCTCCATATTAAATAAAAGTTTGGACAAAGATGAAAGGGTATTCCAGCGCTGATGGCACAGATCTTCTTATATCCATTAACCTTACAGACTGTTTTCATAGAAGAGTTGCAAACAGATAGTTGTAGCAATCCAAACCAGAGGACATGAGTTAACAATTAAGCAGCATGGAAAATAGGGAGTCCAGTGCTTGAACTTGCTCTCTGATTTTCTTGTGTTTATCAATACAGATGCACCCAGGATTTTTGGAGACTTTGTTCAAAATAGGAAAGTTTCAGAATAGGGAAGTTTCTGGTAGGGAAAGTAGAACAGGACAGAAAGTTTAATTTTGAAGGACATTAAAAAAGGAGATGTATGTTTAGGCCATTTATTTATATATTAGCCAGAAGATTTGAGCTGTCTTTATTTACAGAATTATCCTATCCTAGCTTATTATTTTTGTGTACCAATCAAACATAGCTTTAGGGATTAAGAGTTACTAATGTCTTTTTTGGTGTAAAATAAACACAGGAAAATAAATGTGTGGGACAGATTTACAACAGCTCTATTTTAAGGTATTCCTAAATTGGGAGCCTTTTCACATATTTATGCTCACTTATTTGTATAATGACAATGACTTTCATGTTTCTAATTAATATTAGGAAATTTACTGGCCAAAAAATGTACAAATACAAAATAAGGACTGTATTTTATTTCAGATTTTAGTGCTTGATCCAAACACTAGTTGTCAGAAACTACTTATGCTGACTGATGTAAAGGAGGAGGGATTATAGGAACGTGATCACTCCTTCAAGGTTCTGGCATAGAGGTGACGTGATCACTCTTTAAGATTCTCGTGTAGAGGTGAAATGAGTTTGACATTAGAAACATATGAGGAATACAATTGAAAAAATTAGAGCTCTTCAGAGACCAAGCTGTTGCACAACATGCAAAAAGTAATAAGAAAAAAAAATCAATGAATCTAACCACAAGAATAACAAGATGTATGATCCAAGAAGTATATAGTCATAGAAATAAAAAAAAAAAAAAAAATCACAGTGACTGCTGTTTAAGAATTCTTTATCTTCTTAACCGTTTTTCATCAATAGTCCTGGTAAAGGTGGTACCAGAAAGATGATTTATAGCATAAATTAGTGACTTATTTTATAAATTAGTGACTTATTTTTACCCATTTCAGAGTAGTTCAGTGGAAGTCACCCTGTGTGAACAGAAGAAATGCCCTGTGCATATAATTTTATTGATACTTTTCAGATAAAGCTGTGTAATTATGTAGTTGAGTTCACACACGTAGAATTCCCAATGCAACATCAGTACAAAGAGAAATAAATAATTATAAAGTCACGTTGTTGAGACTTCCATATATAGAATTTTCACAGGTGTATAACAATTTTCTTACACAAAGAACTATTTCATAAGGCAAATAAAAAAATAAGTATAGGGTCTTTAAAAATTGCTTAGAACTATTCTTTCAAGTTAAATATGAATCATCTGTCATCAAAACAGTATGTCTACTTGTAGAATAGCAATGATAATTTGCCCTGCCATTGTATGACTAAAGAAAAGTTCAGTTTTGGGGGCTGTCAATCATGCTTTTTCAAATATGATTGAAAAGTTATTTCACAAAAAGGAGACATTTTTAAAACATTTCAATATGAAATAAACTGGGTTTTTTGCTTAATTTTTAAGAAATTCTGATTATTTCCTTTTGAATATTTCTTATAAGTACTTATAAAAGTGCTAAAAATAATGCATAAAACATAAAACTTATTGAACCTCATAATTTCACACAAATAAATATATCATAATTTTATGTCATGATATGTGTAAGTGCTTCAATATTTTACAGTTTCTATTTTAAAGTGTCTGGATTAATGTCTAGGAGTTAGATTTTGCTGTGTAACTGTCTGAAGATGTTGGAAGACAGCAAAGCGTACCTTTTCTTCTGCCAAAAGGAGGAGTGACTACATCTGTATCTAAATATAGATATACTAAATATAAGTAGAAAGAAGAATGGAATAGGCAGTGTTGTGGGTCTCCACACCTTTGTAAAGAGAAGCTCATGAAGTTTTCAGTAACTTCTGCATCTGCTTTAAGGAGTAGATGCACTATCTTTTATTTTGAGCTTACCTTGTTCTCATACTTTATTTTCTGCCTCAATTCAGCCTGAATGAACAAAAATCTTAATATTATATTTTCAAATACCAAGATTTTTCTAGTAATTCCTTCTTCTACATCCTTCTTCTACATGAATCAATACTAGCAGCATATACTATATATAGCCTTACTTCAATTAGGGCTTATAGTTTTGGGTTAAAAAAAAATAAATCTCTCAACTGTTTTCTATTTGGTTTTGTTTTAAATAACTTCATTCTCAACTAGCACCAAAAGTTGTTCTCTTTAATTTTTCAGAGCCAGTTCTTTTTATCTCTCTCTTCCCTCAAGTATCACCTAAGAGTGACACCACAGGAATGCTCTCCCTCCCACCTTGTTCCTAGACAGCTTCTCCCTTCAGGAATTGCTCCATACCAACAGTCTGCAGCATTATGACAGAAAAAAAAAAAAAAGCCTTCTGGTTTTAGAAACCTACTACTTCAATCTTATACACGTAGAAGTGGGAGGGAATCTAAGGGAAGAAAGTATTTGACCCCTATGCCTCTGCTAGTCTCTCTCCCATTGTAACCAGTACAAGAGAATATTCCAGTGCCATGACCCGGTGGCTCACCACCAATTCCTTATCTGGTAGATATGCTGCGAGCAGAAAGTGTCCTGAAAAAACAAACTGAAGCCTTGGCCATCAACCCCAGGCCCCAGACAAGGGCTTGTCTTCCCTTTAGAATCATAGAATAATAGAACTTTCTAGGTTGGGAGGGACCTTTCAGACCATCAAGTCCAACCATGGACCTAATGTTGACAAAAAGCATCACTAAACCATATCGCTAAGCACTACATTTACCCATCTTTTAAATACCTCCAGGGATGACGACTCCACCACTTCCTTTGGCAGCCTGTTCCAATGCTTGATAATCCTTTCAATGTTAAAAAGTTTTCCTAATATCTAATCTAAACCTCCCCTGGCACAACTTGAGGCTGTTTCCTACTGTCCTATTGCCTGTTACTTGGGAGAAGAGACTGACCACCACCTTGCGACAACCTCCTTTCAGGTAGTTGTAGAGAGCAATAAGGTCATCCCTCAGCCTTCTTTTCTCCAGGCAAAACAGCACCAGTTCCCTCAGTTGCTTCTCATAAGACTTGTGCTCTAGACCCTTCACCAGCTTCGTTGACCTTCTCTGGACCTGCTCCAGCATCTCATTGTCTTTCTTGTAGTGAGGAGCCCAAAACTGGACACAGTACTCAAGGTGGGGGCCTCACCAGGGGGTGATCACTTCCCTTGTCCTACTCACCACTCTAGGTGAGTCCTACTCACCTTTTATTCTAAGAGCACAGTCCTCAGTGTGTGCAACCAGATAATTGCAGCCTCAACCAGAAGGGTTATCCCCGTGTTGTCCCCTCCATCTGCAGTTTTCTTTTTTTTTTTTCTCTCTAATCTAGGTGTCACGGCATCTGTTGCCTCCTGGTTTCTGCACCTTCCTACCTTTCCAAGACTTTTGTACGGGTATTGGAAAGAGTGCAGGGATGGTTGTAGTAGCAACCTCAAGATACTGGGGAAAACAGGGGATACAGGGGAAAGCTGGAGATCAGAAACTTAACTAATGGTGCCTCCTTGATACACTCATGTTTTTTGGTCTGAGGTATTTATGTCCAACTCCCAATTGATAATGGCACTCTGCACATCATTATCCACCCACTAGACTTGTCCATTTGTTGATGCTAGTTCAGCAACCTTTGCCCCCTCCTCAAAAAGTTTGACAGTCTTTGGGCACTTGAAAAGCCTGGTTACCTGCAGAAGAAAATCCTAGACTACACTGGGTAGCTATGTGATTCCAGAAGGTGGAAGGGGGATAATGCTCTTTATTTATCACCAGATGCACACCTTTCACATCCATCCACATCTCCCCACAGATGCTTCTCCCCAGTGCCAGGACATGCACTGTGTAGGAATGTGCTGGGGTACACCTCACCTTCTTCTGCCACTGTGAGGGCTTTCATTTGGGTGATAGGGTGGTGCTTTGACTGGGGAGATGAGGAGATTCCACTTTCTTCTTGAGTTGTGATACACACATATTGGTTCTTTGTAGACTACTTGTTTTTTAGACTGGTCCTTTGAATTCCTTATGCTTTCCCCCCCCCCCCTAATTTTCACGTAGTTCCCTTTCTTGAAATTAAATACAAACTTTCTCAATGTATTTTGTTTACTTTATCCTGCTACAATTTTAAATTTTTTGTTTGTTTTTTTTTTTGTTTGTTTGTTTGGGGTTTTTTTTGTTTTTTTTTAATGTTTGCTGTTACATTAGTATTCCACTAATAGCTTCTGGACTGAATTCTGGATGTTATAAGCCAAGACCAGATCAGAATGGCATCTCCACTTGTGGGTTCTAAGACTAGTTCTAGACAGCAGCCATTTGTTTCCTCCAAAACTTTTATCTCTTTGTCTCACAATGGTAAGGCATTAATTCAGTCTATGTGTGGCTAGCTAGAACTCCTACTGCTTCTGCCCATCCTAATCTCACTTAACATTTCCTGAGCACAATCATCACCCTGCTTAGGGTGTTGATAGTCCAGTCCTAATATTCCACTTTATTTATGAATGCCACACACAAAGATTCTGAAGAGCTTCTCTTCCCCTGTAATATTTTCATGCTGTTTCACTTTATATAATCCTTCACATATAGAGCCACTCCCCAACTTGTAATCCCTATTTTATCACTCCTAAAAAGTTGACAGCCTGTCAATATTGTAACCCATTGATTATCTTCCTTTTAGCAGGTTTATGAGATACCTGTTTTCTCAGTGTTGTTTATGGATGCCAAACACTGTGGTTAGCAATCTTATTTTTTTGGCTTTAAACTTCTGTGCAAAGGACTCATAAGACTTCTGTCTGTTCTGCCACTTAATATTGTTCATTTTAGTCAACTGGCATTGTAGGCAGTCTAATTTTGTCTGTGTTATTTATTGCTATTGTGTTGTTTATTTCCCTCCTGACCTTTTCAGAATTGTATTGAATATTGTCCTTCTACCATCTTTCAATCTATATCCCTTGCTCCCAAATTAAGGATATTTTGTTTCTGTCAAATACAAATTCACAAAGAAAAAAAGTAGGTTTTGTGAGAAAAAAAAAGTTCCTTATAAGAAAAAAAGAGTTATTACACTGACACTGAAATCTCTTCTAGCTGTTTGTCATGGTTTGGGCAGGACACTACTTCAGTTGACCACAGCCCTTGTAGGGTGGTCTGTGAGAGCAGTGTCTTCACAATCAGACTCTCTTTTGATATAAGAACAGTTACAACCGTTGCTGGAGATTGCATGTTATCTGTAAGAGCATTTTTAGTGTTATATTTTAGCTAACTCATATTGTTATTTAAGACTAAAATATATGTCTTGAGTATTTTTTTTTGCACTTTTTTATACATGCTTTGAGTACTTGCTTACTCACAACGACCTGCATATGAAAGCAAAATGTCACCTTACCTTTTTTTTCTTAATCCCTCAAGGGTAAACATAAGTGTAAATCCTGTTCTCAAATAATAAAACCAGCTCAGGTCCTGCACTGAAAAGGGAAGAAATAGTTATTATAAGTAACTACTTATATTTAGAAACTAATTCCAGAAATAAGAGTGTAAAAGTGCAGTAGGTATTCTAGACCCAGTCCAGAAACATTTGAATCAAATTAGTATTGAAGATTTTTATTTACTTCCATTGGTGGTGGTGTTGAAGTTGAAGTTCCCTGACTTCCTAGAAATGTCAGTTAAGTTATATTCTCAGCAAATTCAGCATGCTTAATGAATTCCTTGGGGAAGCCAGAATATCTGTAGCACAATTAACTTCCCATTCTTATGTAAATGAGGAGTTTCAGGGTCCCTGATGGAAGCCTGCTTTTTGGCTACAGTTGGCAAGTGTATGCTATTAAAAGACACATGGAGCCTTGAGCTGAAATTTAGACTTCACTAATCTGTGCTATGACATGTGCAAAGCTGCTTTAGAGGAATGTGAAACACGGTTCCTTAAATGTACCTGATGAAATGAGGATTATTACCCCTGGCTAGACTGTAGTCAGCAGTCTGATTATCTTGGCCTTTCCTTGGTCTTAACAGAATAATCACACTGACACTTTTTTACTCTTTTTATATTTCCTATAATATTTATTTGCATTTACATTTCTGCACTACAATTACTCAGTTGAGATTGTTGATTTAAAATGGAAGGATTCCAATAAAGTGAAGCAGTATTTTAGATTGTATGTGTGCATTCGTGTGCATGTAATTAAAGTTAATACTGAAAAGTTAATAACGGAAAGAGAAATAAAATCTAAGTCAGGTAGATAAGGCCCATGCAGCCTGTAAAGGAAAATAAAATCACATATATAAATTTAATAGCTTGAGTGAGGTAGAGGAGTGAGAAAACAATATTGAAAATGAAAAGAGGATGTTACTGAATAGTTCAAGCTTTATTGTTGCAAGTAAAGTCCTTTGAGATCTTTGGATGAAAGGCATTCTATAAATGCAAAGTATTATTGTCTCAGGGGAACAAAGCTATATGTCAGTTCTAAAACACTGAAATACAATCAGATTCAAGCTATAACCACAAAGTGGGATCTGGCTGAGTGTTTCATATCTAATGTTAAGTTACTTAGCTAGCTGAATTCCTACATCCAAGATGGGTCCTAGCTTCCCACATTTCATGGAACTTGCTAGGGTGTGAGGAAGGAGAGTGTCTGCTCCTTCTAGGATATCTGACCAAGGGCCTTTTTCTCTGCAATAAGGGATAATAAGAAAAAGAGTAAGCCATAAACAACAACTTATAGGGACACAAACCTGATCGGCAAAAAACAAGGGAGGCAGTGATGAGAAGAAACCCTGGTCAGTCACAGTAATTGGTGAGGGCTTGTGGGAGTGTGAGAATGTTTATTCCAGTGAGGTTATCTGTCAGTTGGGAAAATGAGGGAAAAGGGGGAAAGCAGAAACAAAATATACAGAGACACAGACCAGACAAAACACTCACGGGGACAATGTTAAGACATAAACCTCACCAGTCACATTCATTGATGGGCTACCCAGAAACTACAGGTGCAACTTCCAGGAAGATCAACCTGCAAACGATAAGACTGTAAACCAGGGGGGACTGTGACTGGGAAGAGTGTAGGTATAGATAGAGCTGTACAGTCCCTTGGGGGAATATACAGGGATAGGGGAGTGGAGAGGAAAGGTGGGGGTAGACAGAAAGTAGTATAAAAGGGGCAGGTCATATGTAAAACAGCACAGGTCAGTGTGATTTTAAGTAATGCTTTAGTGGATGGAATACTTCTTTAAGAAAGGAAATGCACACATATGAACAATTCTTCAGTTTGACAAATTACAAATCCTACTTGTGAGGAGAACGCTCTAACCCACACCTTCTAAATTAGGCTTAAATTAGGTTCTTTTCCAGCCCTTCTGAGAAATCTAGGCTACTTCAGAGGAATAGTATAAAGATTTATGAAATCACTCAGTGAACAAGAAGCATGTCTCTTTAATGTAGAAATGCCAATGCTTTCCTAGAAGTAGGAAGGGCAGATTGTGATTGCTATTCCCAGAGAATGGGTCTGTCTCATGTTATTTTCTAAATTAGACTGCATTAAAAAAAAAAAAAATCATAAAAGCTTCACCAAATTAAGGTGTGTAAAGGTTCTGTGTAAGTCAGTGTTTTTCTGACTGCGAAAACACAGTCTTTTCATTTTTTTTAAGTACCTTTTGTATCACTTTGGAGAAAGTACTAATGACCAAAGTTTAAATAACGTACACCATGTCATATTTTCAACAGAATCTTATTAACATAATCAGCATTACTCATACTGTTAAAAGACGGTAACTTCCTGCTTAACAGAAAACCAGAAGTAATTAACAAAAAAACCTCAAACCTGCAGAAATTACATCTGTGCATGTGAGTTCATGTGAAAAACATTTTTTGTCCCTCTCTCTCTCTCTTTATTTAAAGATTCAGTATCTGTCTGATAAAGCAAGGGGAAAGAAAAAAAGAAGGCATACAAAAAATATTCAGCACTACTACAGGAAGAGCAGAACAGTAAATATATCTTAAGAGGTAGAGATAAAATTATTTTTACCCATCAGGGCTAATGATGTAAAGGACAGACGGCAGTAAAAAAAACCGATCAACTTTTATATTTTCCACTACTAGACAGAAGTAGAACCATGTCAATAAATATGTCACAGAACATAGTTCATTTTTTGTATTCTAATATTTAAATATACACTTACATGGTCATCACAAATGTACATGTACACACATGTGCACACACAGACAGATCTATGTTTAATTATGAAACCTAGAAGAGAGTTAGCTAAATACACCTGGGACCTGCCTAGTTCCATTTCACTAGAAAAAGAGGGGCAATGTGTTTCTTTGTAAGAATAAAAAACTTTGCTGAACCCCACAGATATAACTACTAAATTAAAGGCAAACTTCCTCTAACTTGTTCTTTTGCCTTTATGGTTTTTACATTTGCTCCCTAATGATGTTCTGGCACATGGAACATGGATTCAAACATCTTAGTCTGGAACTGGCTTAAAACCTATATTTCCAGTTGGTTTTGGCAAAGGGTTAATCTCTGGACAGTTGTGTATCAGGGGCATGACTATTGCATTAGTTATATTTGATTTCCCTCCTTCTGTTTTCCCCAAGAGATATAAACTTATATATATATATTAAAAAAAAATATTTAATTGAGCTCTACCCTGATATTTTCTTCTCTCAGAAGAGATGTAGGTGGTCTGAGGCATAAGCTGTTAGAGATGCTACATATAGTATAACATATGCTATTTTGCAGTTTGAGTTGTAGTATTTAATATGCAGTGATCTAAAAAAAAAAGCCAATGTTTCAGGATTTTATCCTCTGTCTTTATGATTTCAAGATACCTTGTAATCTTTGGGAAAAACTATTGCAAGCAGATGAATATATGTATTCATCTTTTGAATATTCTTTCTTGAGTATGGCTCTTGTTTATATCTTATGGAAATGCAGCTACTTGAATACTTAATAATAAATTTCTAGAACTGCTGCAGCTATCCAATTTTATTTTCTACTTTCTTCACACAGAGAAAGGTCTAAGTAAAATTCTCTAGCGTACTAATATTTTGAATCCTTTGAATGTTTTGCACCTTCCACTTACCTGAAAACAAACTTAACTTAATAGGTAAACATGTTGGTGAGATACAGTAAAGGAAAAATTCAGCAAGAAAGATTGAGGTTCAGCATGTAGGTATCTATAGTAGCGCAATGTCTAAAAAATTTCATGCTGATATATTTTCCATGTAGAGCTGCTTAAAGTATTTATGCTGTTATTGCATGTGGTGTACATGCTGTAGCAGAAGATCAAAACAACTTTTTCTTTTCTGCTTAAATTAGTGAGATACAATAGCTTGAAAAACAGCCTCACAAGACATTTTTCTATTTAAGGTCAAACTTTCAGTAAACTGGTGTGTAATCAGACACTTTTTTTGTTAAAAATAATTTTAGATTAAAATATAATATCATCTTTAATGGAAATTCTGCTAAGATTTTTTTTTCACTGGTACTTACAGCTTTTGATATTTAAAAAGCTGAGCAACAGATGATTTCATAAAACCCAATTGGACTGAATGTAAACAAAATATGAAAGACAAATATGTACATTATTTTCAGAATTAATGTTCCAAGGAGCCAAAAATTTGTATCTTACAGAATAAGTAAAGTAACTAAAATACACAGCTTAGTTACCTTTATTTAATTTTCAGAACTCAAGATAGCTAAAAACATGTATCATTTTCATGCTGTCATTCTCTCAACAGCATTTGCTGTTTCCTTCATTAAGCAGGGAAATGAACACACCAATCCTTAGAATACATTTCTTCCTTTAAAAGTAGCTAAGATATACCTTTCAAAATGTTTTACCTTTTTTTGGAGTTCATCCTCCAGTTATCCACTTCCAGGAGGTCTGAAAGTAGACTGTAATATCTGAGGATTTTGGTATCTTTCTGTCCATTGGAACATCAAGGTACTTTTAACTGTAATTGGATCAATGCATTGATCTGTATAGTGTGTGTTTAATTCAAAGGGATGCAAACGTATAGGCATTCATATTTATTGTTTCATATCAGCTTTAATGTATTGTCCAATACAAGCAATAAAGTGAAAGAAACAGAATGTAAAATTGTGAGAACTTGAGATGCCTACATTGTCATGAATATCTATGTCATAGAATCATAGAATCATAGAATCATAGAATGGTTTGGGTTGGAAGGGACCTTAAAGTTCATTGAGTTCCAACCCCTCTGCCATAGGCAGGGACACCTCCCACTAGACCAGGTTGCTCAAAGCCCCGTCCAGCCTGGTCTTGAACACTTCCAGGGATGGGGCATCCACAGCTTCCCTGGGCAACCTGTTCCAGTGTCTCACCACTCTCACACTAAAGAATTTCTTCCTAATGTCTAAACTAAATCTCCCCTCTTTCAGTTTAAAACCATTACCCCTCACCCTGTCATTACACTCCCTGATAAAGAGTATCTCCCCATCTCTCCAGTACCCTTCAGGTATTGGAAGGCTGCTATAAGGTCTCCCCGGAGCCTTATCTTCTCCAGGCTGAACAACCTCAACTCTCTCAGCCTGTCTTCATAGGTGCTCCAGCTCTCTGATAATCATGTTTGTTAAAGATTTATTTCCCTCCTTAATGTGATGTAATTGTGAAAAAAGATTAAGGATTCTATTCAAATTACCTAATTTTAGCAGGCATTCAATCTAGTCTTTCTCTGTTGCAGTGGGAGAGAGATTTATGCCCAGAGGACAATTTATGAGGAATTCAACTGCCTGAAAAGAGATACCTAGTGCAATTTGAAATTCTTTGGTGTATCACTCCAAAAATATGCCAGAAGGCTGTATTTTTCTCACTGTATCTGCTACAGCCATGTAGGTATCTCAAGTGCCCTACACCATCTCAAACGATGCTGAACCTATTTCTGGGCCTTTTATCTTACGCACTTTAGATACCAGGGATGGTGTTCAGCTCCATATTGTAGATGTTTAAATTAAGTTGTCTCCTTACCAGTGTCTACATATGACATGATTAGTTCCCACTCTAAACAGTGGAGATCCAGTCAATACAGCGAATAAAGTCTAGATGACTATTCATCTTCCCTGATGTTGATACCTGCATTAAACTGACCAGCTGAAGAGATCTCTACTCTCTACCAATATGTTGACAGGATATCCATCGATAAAACAACCAGCGCACATATAAATATCTACACTAAAATGTTGTTGCATCTTCAGCTGGGATAAAGTTATCTTTCGTACTGGCAGCTGGTATAGTGCTGTTTTGGACTTGGGATGGTAATAGTGTTGATAGTGCATTGGTGGTTTTTGATAGTTGTGAAGCCATCAAGGCCTTTTCTGCTCCTCATACCGCCCTGTCAGTGAGTAGGCTGAGAGTGCGCAAAAAGCTGGGAGGAGACACAGCTGGGACAGCTGACCCCAACTGACTGAAGAAATATTCCATGCCATAATAACTTCATGTTCAGTATACAAAGCTGGGGGAAGAAGAAGGAAGCCGGGCGACTTTCAGAGTTATGCCATTTGTCTTCCCAAGACAAATTCTCAACTGTTAAACGTAATGGTGTCCTGCTTTCCTGGAAATGACTGAACACCTGCCTGCTGATGGGAAGCAGTGAATGAATTTCTTGTTTTGCTTTGCTTGCATGTGCAGCTTTTGCTCTACCTATTAAATTGTCTTTATCTCAACCCACAAGACTTTCTTCACCTTTAAGCTTCTGATTCACTCCCCCATTGCAACTGGGGGAAGTTAGTGAGCAGCTGCGTGGTTCTAATTACTAGCTAGGGTTAAACCACAACAAATGTGTACAGACTGGAACTGAATTCCATCACTAATTCACAATGAGACAGAAGTTCTTTCTCTTTTTGTCTTCAGAGGATTACAGGCCAACATAGTCCTATTTAATAGCTGGTTTTAAGCAAATTCTGGTACATACTGAATCTTGTACAGATTTTTCATTCAAAATCAGAACTGAGGGAAAAAAAGAAAGAGATAACCACCTTTCAGATTATATCCTAGCAATTAAAAGTGTGAGATCTGAAACAGAAGTCATTTGACTACATGTATAAAACTACCTTGATTATAAGAGGAGCCTGAGTTGCTCAAGTGTAGAGGTCTGTGTTGCAGATGTCTAAAGTTAGGTGAGATGAATCTAACTTTCATTTTCTGTGCCTTCTTCCTCCTGGTAGAGCTTCTTCCACATCCCAGAAGAAAAAAAAAAGAAAAAGAAAAACGGAAAACTGAAAGAAAAAATGAGTCTGTGCTTAGTGTAATGCTTCAGTTTCTGCTTCAGGCTATGTGCCGAAAAGGATGAAAGCTTCCTGGTAGCATAGGAAATTGTCAAGAAAAATGATGATTCTAACCCTGACATTACAGCCCTCCTGAGAGAAGATATAACATGGTTTGGGGCACTGCTCTGAAGGCAGTGTATTTATTTTATCAGTCACACTAATGAAGAATGCAAGTGCAATTCTGAAAACAGAGTTGAGCATTGCCACAACTAATTTTTTTTGTTGGTAGAAGCCTAAATTGCTACTCCAGGCTCTAAGCAGAGATAAGATGAAGGATGCAGAGCCTGGCTTTGGTTACTTAATAGGTCATGCAGATGTCTATGGTTTTGAGATAATATTTCCACTTGACAAGATTAGGATGAAGAGTTATAATAAAGACTGGTCTTTGGAGAGTGATGACATGTATTTCCATGATACTGTGACACTTGGATGGAAATTAACATATGAATTGAGGCCAATAAAGGGTTTATTAATCTCTGTTAATAAAAAGGGTATTCCCTCAAAATCAGCATTTGGATACAAATGAGATCTAAACTTTAATGCGGGGTTGAGGACAGAAGAACAGCATGCAGGTTACTATTATCATAGTGAAAGATATTTATTGTACTTACAGTTACTTATGTCTAGTGTGAACTGAAGTCTCCATAACTGAAGAATAAATTCACTAACACACAGCACCACGTACAACTTTACATTTAGTTAAAAATTCATTACACAAATCCACTGTAAAGGGATTCTTTCAGAATGTCCTAGGTTGTTCTTACGTGAGATGTTTAACTGATAATCTCTGAAGTAATCTTTGAAAAGGTGTGTAGTAGATGAAAAATTTATAACTTTCCATTATTAAAAAAAGTTTGTTGTGAGATAAGAATATTAATAATGAATACATTTAAAATAATAAGTAATCTCCCACTCTAAAATGGGATAAATATTTCTTCTACTACATATTACAACATAAATAAATTACTTTGGTTCATCATACCATTCAAAGAAATGTGAGTCACTTAAGTATAAATATTTTACTGAAATTCTAACTTCTTACTAAAGCCACTCATTTTTTATTTTTTTAAGGTTTTTTTTTTTTTTTCTAGTTTGGTTTCTAGGTGAATTTCTCATGGGCTACTACCATTAACAAAGCAGACAAAAAGAGACATAAAAGACAATTGTGATTGTAATTGTAGAAAAAATGTACTTTACACAATTTCTAGAAAGCCTTGCATTGTATCATTAACTCCTAAGTTGTCCAATTTGTTTTGTGTGAACTGTAGAAGAGATTATGTATATACTGGAATTACACTTCATTATCGTATGCTTACATCAGCAGGATTTGCTCTTACTTCGTTAAACATGGAAATGAATGGGGACAACCTTGTACCTGGTTCAGTGAGATGAAGAAATAGAAATGCTTGAAAGGGGTTTTTTTTTTTTTGTTTGGTTCCACTCCCCCTCACCCCTACCCCCATTTTTGCCTCTTATGGGATTATATGAAAGGAAAAGAAAGTATATCAGTGATAGCTTTCATCATATTGACTTATTTGTCACACTGGAAGAAATTCAGGATAAACTGATTTGCTACAATTTCTGTATACAATTCAGATATACATATTCATAGAATCATAGAATCATAGAATCATCCAGGTTGTAAAAGACCCTTGGGATCATCGAGGCCAACCATCTCCCCTACACTACAAAGTTCTCCCCTATATCATATCCCCCAATAGAGAGGTTGGTGCTGGTCTCTTCGCACAGGTAATTAATGACAGAATGAGAGGGAATGGCTTCAAGCTCCAGCAGGGTAGGTTTAGACTGAACATTAGGAAAGAATTTTTCACAGAAAGAGTGGTCGGGCATTGGAATAGGCTGCCCAGGGAGGTGGTTGAGTCACCATCCCTGGATGTGTTTAAGAGACGTTTAGATGTTCAGACAAAATACATCCTTGTTTGTATTTTGTATTCTGTAGCTATATTCATTGTCAGAGACAAAATCATAGTAGCCAGCATAGTGGTCAGCATCACCCCTTTAACCATCTAGAACACCAGACTATATTGAAAATAATTCCATGTCAATATGGAGTAACTAGAGTGGGAAGGCAATTTTCTAAACTTCTAACAAATGATCATAATATTGCCTATTTATCTGACCTTGCCTTTCAAATTCCTTAGAAAATACTGAAAGCAGAAAATTTTATCTCTATGTACTACTAAATCATACAGGATCTATCACCACTAAAATAAACAGTATCTACATTAAGAAAGAAAACATATTTTATTTTATTTCAAAGATTTCTTGACATTGTTTCAGCTTTTTCCAGATACAGTTATACAACAGTGTGCATCCTGAGATGGCTCAGGTATTTGTGATTCTCATTAAAATCCAAATATGGAAAAGAAAGAAATTCTTGGAATAGGTAATGTATATTACCTGTTTTTTGATTAGATGGTGTTTATATCTTTCAACAGTTCCAGGCGCATGAAATACTACTTTTCTCTCTGAATATTGTGAGGGAATAGATCTAACCTATCTTTCCAGAAGTGTTTAAACTCCCATAGGATCATGTTTATTCTAAAAGCTTCCTGGGTCTTAACTTTAGCTACCTATTTATTCGCAAAAATATCTGTTCAAGGGAAAGTGTTCCTCTTTCCTGTCAAGTAGTCTATAAACATGGAATAAGTAGACAGGCGTTTGAACTCCATTTAAGTCCTCTAAGGAGGCTCGACGAGTTTGCTGTGTGCATGAAAATGACCAGAATATCATTGAAGTGATAAACTTCTTATAATAGTCTAACTGTATGGTGTAAAAACTGTTATGCTTCAGAGATACTGGGCCTTTAACCTTCACCTTCCAAGACAAAACTGTTGAATACTCAGAAAGTGTTCATTTTTCAACAACATCATGAATCTGTGTACAGTCTCAGAACCATATGAAAACGAAGGCAGAATAAAAAATCAGACGTTTCTCCCTCAATGATTTCTCTTGCAGGTGAAAAGAAACAGAAATGGAGTGCCTTACTCAGCCTCCTGAAAAATTGCTGCATTTCACCCTCAGTCATTTTTGGATAAACAACAAAAGCAATCAAAGGTTTAAATTACATGGATTGAATTATTCTGGGAACAAAAATGAAATTGATCTATGAGGCAGTATATTGCTTACAGTGGAATTCCATTCTCAGTTCCCTGTCAACCTAGGAAAGAAATTATTTTCATTTCCAATTAACACTGTACACAGTGAATTCTGCATAAATTCATTCTAGTACATTGGGAAAATTAAAAAAGCCCCAACCTTTCATCTGCCTGCCATTTTCTCTTTATCAGCATATACAGTAGGCCAGTAGACCAGCAGCAGCTGCTCTTGACTCATACAGAGAAGTACAGAGGAAAATAGCTCACATGACAGAAATAAAGGAGTTCAGTTCTCTAAATGAGCTCACATATAAGCTCATTAGCAAGTGATGTTCTTGGATGCTGTAACTCTTTCTATCCTCAAACATTTTCTTTGTGTTTATTGATTGTGTACTCACTCTTCTGGAAAAGAAATGTCTTCTTATGTGCTGGCTTCAAAAAGCAGATCTGCCTTGAATTTTCTGACATTTATGGATAGCACAGGGAGGATAGCACAGAGAAGACATATCAACTTTTCTTGGAATTAAAAAGAGCAATGATATTAATACAACAATTTTTATCTTATTCTCCCTCCATCAAATGACCAACACATTAATTTTATAACTTGATTGATAAAGCCCATCTTTCATGCAAGAGCAAAGAGTGAGGCTCAGATTTATACTTTGAAAACATGTCTTAATTAGTTTACC